>NC_138965.1:176098611-176755555 GCF_055761805.1 Camellia sinensis | reverse complement strand
GCCCAAAAAGTTTGATTTGAAGGTGAGAAAAGATGACACAAAAGCTTTAACAACAAAGGAGTGAGAAGGGTGAACCACCCCCTAACTTGAAATGGCCTTAAACCAACACTTTTAACCCACAAAAATAGAGGTTTTTTTCAGTTCAAAACCACCCCAAAAATAGTACAACAATATGGCAGAAAAAAGTATGAAAAATAAGCTTAAAAGGTAAAGGTTATACCTCTTGAAGCCAAGCACACTTTAGGCACAAATGAGGCACCAAATCAAGCTAAAATCACCTTCTAAAGCTCAAAGAAGGTCCCAAGGAATCTCAGCCCAAAGATAAGCAACTTTGGTTAAGGGTTGATAGGCAAACTAGAAGTGTATCTCTACTTGTATGCACGAAATGGCAAGAGAAAGAGAAATCTAGAGAGAGAGAATTATAGAGAGAAAGATTTTAGAGAGAGAGACCCCCAAACTTTTCAACCTTGCAATATGAGAGATATGGCCTCTATATATAGAAAAAAGAGAGCCTTGGTCGAAAATATCAAGGTAGAAATATCTAGAGCAGTGTGGAACAGCTGGGGGGAAATATCTGCAAAATATCAGAGTTTTGGACACCAGTGGCCGACCGGCCAACAGCCACCAATGATGGCCGACAAACCTCACTTCTGGTGAACCGGCCACCACTGGTGGCCGACAGGCAACATCCGTGGCCGACCACAAATATCTACTTTTCTGGCCCGATTTCAAACAGGCATATCTCCTTCATCTAGACTCCTTTGCAGATCATTCTTATGCTTAAATTGAAGCCCCAGAAGTCTTCTTTCCAATGGCGGTGGCCTCATAGCTGAAATCCAAGTGTATAGAAGGATAGGCCTATTTTAATGAGGGCTGCTCGACTCTCTCTTAACGGTTCATGCCTAACTTCTTCTCCCAACTAGGTTTCTTCCCTCTCCTCTAATTTTTTTCAACTCCAAACCTTTAACTAAGATGTTTTAAAGAGTTTTTTTTTCAAAGAGTTCACCTCTCCTTCTTTTATTCCACTTTGTCCTTGGAACATCGTAGAAACTTTTTCCAAAAAGCGCAACATTTAACGAAATACGAGCCTCGGAACATCGTAGAAACGTTTTCCAAAAATATTTTGAAAGAGAGGGTTTTAAGGTCTAAAATCATTTTGGTCAAAATAGTTTTGGTCCAAAAATAGGGTGTGAGGTTGGGATTTGATGCTCTCCTTGCCGAAGAAATCGAACCTTTGCACAAGATAACCTTCACCATCAAGTAAGAAATCAGTGGCGCCCAAGTCTTAAGGGCAGTAAAAAATGGGGTGTCTACACCAGCGTGTTTATAAGGAAGCGATAACGCCCCATAAGAGACCGGTTTAATGTACTCAACAGAATTTAGTTGGCAAGTGGTACACGGTGGTTGCTCTGTCTTTGAGAGCCCTTGTGCGGGTGTGCGTGGTCCCTTAGGATTCTGCAGTTAAAAACCAAGTGTAAGTGATAGCACGGTTGCACGAATGAGCTTGATTCTAGCTCAGTCACTTTTGGGCGCGACTACAGCTCACTCACTATCATACTCTCATAGTTATTACTCTTTCAATGCTTTTGAGAAGTTGAGCATTATGCCTTGTTGGTGAGCCAATACATCAGCTTATTTTTCTTGCCATCTATGCTACAAGTCTAGCATGTTTTTGCCACTATTTTGACCTACCTTAGATCTATTTTGAATGGTTAGGTTCATTTGAGCATTGCTTAGTATGGTTGTAGCGTAAAGGGCCTTGCCTTGCTTTGGGTTTTGAGGCCTTTAACATGTTATGCATGTGATGTTTGCATGGTATGACACCATTTAGTAAGTAATTTCAGTGCATATAGTGTAGTCACACTCTCATATACTTCACTTCTTCATAGCTTCTGAGGGTTGTGTATCATGCCTTGCTCATAGGCCAACATGTGTGCATGTTCTTCTAGCATTTTGAGCGTCCATTCCAGCATGCTTAGGCCTTTGTTTTAGCATACATGAGGTCTGTTTGGGGCTGGTTTAATCCATTGAGCATTGTATTGTATGCCTCTTGCGTATTGCACTTCACTAGTTTTGATGCCTTAGCCTTTAAACATGCCATGCATGCATTGCTTGCATGATAAAGTCTCATGCATGCTACCTTAACATGTCAAAATTAGCATGATTGTTTGCATAACATGTTGCTTGCTTTGCATTGTGTTCGATCAAATGTTGTGTTGAACACGAGGAAGATTCGTTCATTTCATACTTGAAGTGATGAAATGAGCCAATCTCCCTTGCTCTCCATTGCCTTTGATCTCTCATGATAAAGAGATGGTCTAAGTGTCTTGTTTGTCATGCATCTATTGAGTTTATACAAATTGGATCTTTGGCCATCACGCATTGCGATGCTTGATTGATGGTCTTGGATCTAATTATGCCTCTCCCTTGATGTTTGAGATGATAGGGAAAGGCATAGTACATACATGTTCTAGGGACACCCTACATTTTCTCTATTTTGTGCTCTATTGCAGCTTGGTGTCACAGCACACCAATGGCCGGCACCCTCTCACTGATGGCCAGCACCCTCCCATTCATGGCCGGCAGGGGGGTCGGCAGCCACCGTTCATGGCCGGCAAGCCACTGGTGCACTCCCCAGCACTGTTTTGGTAAGTTTCAGCAACAAGAATTGGAAGACACCCTGCAAACAGAGCCTCAAGAGAGCATCCGGAAAGCTTTTTGGGGCGAGAAACTGAGCGCGTGCATATTCATTTTCCAAACAGAGCTGTGGCAGCACATTTTAAAGCTTTATTTGTTAAGTTTAATTGGCTTTGTAACTTAATTGATTTGTTTAATTAGTTAAAGTTTTGTAATAATTAATTAGCTTAGCATAGTTGATTAGTTGGTTTGTAATAATTAGTTTAATTAGCGTAGCTAGTTAGCTAAATTCATTCTCACCCTCCGTCGAGAAGGCAAATGTTGTAATAAGTGTGTGTGTGTGTGTGTGTGTGTGTGTGTGTGTGTGAATGTCTTCCAACCCCATGTCTTTCTCCCTTTTGTTTATCCGCTTTCAATGGTTAGTTTAGGGCATATTTTAATTAGCATACCTTATGCTTTGCATGCGTGCATCATTCATTTGTCTTGCATGCACCGGGCTCGGCGCATCATTCAAACTGCATTGTATTTCAATTCCTATTTTGAATACATGTATCCAGTGTCGCATTCATATGCCATCTTAGATAGCCGAGCCTATTTTAGTTGCATTTTTGCATGCGTTGCATTATGCATCTTGTATAGTTAGGATCATGTATGATTTCTAATTAGCTTCTTTTTTGGCTCAGAGTACACTGTAAGTGTTTTTGCTTTAGCATCCTTGCATGTGTGTAAGTGTTGCCATGTTTAGCATGCTTGCCATAAGGCTAACTACTTAAGTGCTTAACTGCATGAATGCCTATGGATAAAGGCTTCATTACTTGAATTGGAACAATTCATCAAAATGTGTGTTTTAAACCCAATTGTTTGTGGCAAATCATGTTTTAAGCCCACTTGAGGGTGGCAAATCCGCATTTTAGCCTACTTGAGGGTAGCAACTTCAAACCATTTTCGAAAAACAAGCATGAGATGTTTCGTTCCAATTCTTGCGATTGAGTCTATACTTGTATGCTGTGTGCATCACATAGTAATTCTAGATTAATAACTGGAATAAGAACACATGTGTTTTCAAAAACAACATATCATGCTTAGTAGAGGCCGATCTTTGATCGGGCGAGTGGGGGTGCTCATTTCAAGACCTTCCCCTCTCATACCCAAGTTCTCGAGCCGATGCAACTTTGGTGATGACGGATACGTGGCCTTAGGCACGAGTTAGGGTTTCCTAAATTTTCCCAAAATAAAATATTTAGGTGGCGACTCTAAAATCTGGCAAAGCAGTCCATGTTTGGCGCTTTTTGATTAAAATCGATTTTCTAAAACGATTTGCCGGATTTGGACTCTTTGGTGATTTATCAGTCTTGCATTGCACTTTGTGAGATTAGATTCAGAACCGTGACAGGAGTCCGAACTGTAGTAGCCAAAACCAAATTCGCGCCCTCTCCGAAAGGAGGGCGCGCGGAGAGAGTTCTGGCAGTCTACAGTTTCTGACGACTTTGCTGGGGATTTAGAGAACTTGACTCGAACTCATGATATGTTATTTTGTCTACACTTATGTGTTTCTTTGCATTACATTTGCATAGGTGCGCCTAAGTCACAGTGTTTGCCATTTGCTATTCCTGAACGGTTTGTCGGATGCTTGCTTGGAAAAGTGTGCCATAAGGCTGACCGGTTATAGGCTCTGCCATGATGGGAACATAAACCTTAGTTTTGCCAAGACACCCTATTTGACCATTCGACCTAGTGCATATCGGAAGCCTTAGAGACTGTTCCAAACTAGTATAGGTTGCCCACCCGAATGTAGGTTGTTTGAAACCACTGTGTGCGTAGTGAAACCCTAGCTCCTGACAAAATAGGACAGGGAAACCCTACCACACCATAAGGGTGTTTTGGCTCTTACTTGCTTGATATGTGTTGTCAGAGCGTGTCTCTACAGGATGTATGTATCAGTTGCAAGTCTGAGTATCGGCCTGAGGTAATCAGTTTACAGGCAGAATTTTGGGTAGAATTCAGTAGAAAGCACAGTCATTCAGCTACGCTCATATCTGTTTTGATGAAATCAGGCCGAGATGCTGTCTATTTTCTTTTTTGCTAGGTAGTCCTGGAACCATAGCTTCAGAAGGCTCCAATATCCCCCGGGTACATTGGACTTATATTGATAGGCTTTGTCAGGTCAAAGATTCCATTCAAGGGCAACCAGTGTTTCTTTTGCTAGAGGCAGGGCAAAGAAGGTCAGTCAAGGCTCACCGGTTTAACTGATCCGGCAGTCACCAGTCAGACCATCTTTTGTCGCACCAAGTCCTGCAAAGTTTATCGGCACTGGATCAGTGAACTTGAGGGCTAATGTTATTATATGATAGGGGGATGAACCACCTACGAATGGCGCTCATTTTACTCTAGATATAGTGGATGACATGCACTGTTTTGAGCAATTTGCGAATGCTGTTTATTTTATTTTCTGACTTGGGTATTGGGTCAGTCGTGTTGTGTTGTATTGAGTCAATCTTTTTGTACTGAGTTAGTTGGGTCAGTCTTGTTGTATCGAGTCTGTCTTGTTGTGTCGGAGTTGGGTGATTGTAGGGGTGTTACCTCGGACATCACTATCTTGTTTTGTGTTTGTCTTTTACACCATTTCTTTTGCGTCTATTCCTGCCTTTGAGCCAGTTACGCCAAAAGACCTGAATGAAACAGCAGTGATTTTCACCCTTTTGCGTTTGTTTCTGCCATTAAGCCAGTTGTGCCATAAGATTTGAATGAAACGACAGTACTTTTCACCTACTTTTCTGTGCCTTGAAATCGTTGCATTGACCTAAGTTTTTCAAAACTTTTCTAACACTGATGAAAATAAAGAGGAAGGAATTCCTCAGGATTTGCAAAAATTTGATCAATTGAGAGAAAGAGAGGCGTGCTAAGCCCTTAATGAATGAGATCATGCTTGTTAATATGAGTACTGAGAAGGATCCTGGCTGGATCCAGATTGGTTCTACATTGTCTTCAGCGTGAGCGACTAGTCGCTTTCTTAAAAGATTTCAAAAAATGTTTTGCACCGTCCTACGAAGACCTGTGTGGAATCGCTCTTGAGATTGTGCAGCATAGGATCACTCTCAGCCTCAAGACTCAACCCCTTTTGCTTTCAAACCTTGAACTTGGATTCAGAATGTTCAATGGTCAACCACAAAGGAGGCCCGCCAAGCCAAATTTGAAGTAGCCCACGAACTAGGGGCAATAAGGTCGTGTGACATCAAAGGAGGCCTGTCAAGCCAGATTCGAAGCAACCCTCGAACTAGGGGCAAGAAAGTCAGATCAAGAAGGTCAAACGTCATCAAAGGAAGCTTGAAAAGCTCGATCGGAAGTAGCCCTTGAACTAGGGGCAAAAAAAAATGTCAGATATGCTCAAAAATTCAAGAATGGATCATTCTGCAAACCGATGAAGACTGGCAAAAAAGCCAAATTCCAGTAGCTGGAAGAAGAAAGTATTGCCGAAGGACAATCGAGTTCATATCCACAACACTAGGGGCAAATTCAGCCCCTATTGGATGGACTTCTACATCATCAGCGAACAACAGCCATTCTCCTGGATTCAGATGGCTTTGAGATCCTAAAACTGATCAACATGGTCAAGTTAAACTTTTACCCTTGAGAGGCTCGCTGGGCCAAAAACCGGGAAGGGCGACCTAGGCAAAAGTAGATCAAGAGAAAAAAAGAAAAAAGAACAAAAATGAAAAAATGAAAAAAGAAGAAAAGATGAAAAGAAATAAAAAGCAAAAATGAAAAGAAAAAGAAAAGAAGTGAAAAAAAAAAAGAAAAACAGAGCTCGCAAGGTCGAAAACCCAGAAGGGCGGCCTTGGCAAAAGTTAGAGTGTAAAAGGAGAGGTTAATACCCGAGTGTACCTTAACCTGGAACTACGTCAGGCTTGATTCCCATGTTTGGGATACGTAGGCAACTTCATTATGAAGTCCAGCCATAAACACTTCCAAATTGACTGTGTCCATGTAATGGTTCTGATCATTTTTGTCTTCTCTGTATCCAAGAGTTCAGTTGTGATCGTTACTTTGAGAACTAATTACAGTGCGCTGTGGTGCCATTCAGACAAAGGGCAACTTTCCATTGCCGTGCAGTGCCATTTAGACAAGGGACAATTTCCATTGTTTTGGATCTGAGGTTGTGCATCTCAAGAGTAAATTTTGTGTTGGTCGAGCAGTGGCCATTTGTAAAAATAGTTTTTGAGAATTTTTACTGAAGTTGACTAATTCTCCCGAAAATTGCTCCATTTTTCCAAAACTGGACCATTTCTTGGACCCGAAAAATGAAATTTTTCAGTGCTTATAGCCTGACTTGCATGATTTCAAATCATAAAATCAAACAAACATGTTAATCTAACTCTCATGTTGATTAAAATTGTTTTAGTAGAAAACCAAAACAAAAAAATGGTCAAAATGATGAACTAGGGGCACAGTTGAGTCAGGTTTTCTATCTTTTCGCTGTTGTCAACACACTTGCCAGAAAGGGCACCGTATTCACCAAGAGGGCACAGCTGAAGCTAATAGCAGAGGGCTGAAAGCTCTCACATCCTCCAAGCAGTGAGGTATCAAGCCAAGTGTGAAGCACAAGCTGGAACGGAGCAGGATATTCCACTCCCTTATCTGGACAGGTCTGATCACATCCGAACTGGCCAAAGGCATCACCAAATGATGTCAATTGCAGATCTGCTCACGTTCAATCGCATCACAACCCCCTCTGTGGGAGGAACTCACCGGCTATGAGCGAAATAAGAAGAATCTAGCAGAATGCTAGGGGCACGAGCCCACAACTTCTTGTTTATCCATCAACCACCAAGGAGAGGGATAAAAAAGAAGAGAGATTAAAGAATAGAGAGATGTGCGCTGAGAGAAAAAGTGAGAAAATGACTTTTTTTAGAGAAAAAGAGATTGAGTGCCAGAGTGATGTGAGAATCACAAATGAGAAAGGGTGGGAAACAATACCCGAAGAAACAGGCTCCTCATGAACTGAGAGGTCTCCCATTGTTGGAACACATCTGAGTGTTGTGTGTGCATTTTTGTTTGTCTCGATTCTTGTTTTGAGTCATTTTGAGCGTCAATAGATGTGTTTAGGCTGTTTACCTTTTGTTTTCCTTTATTGAGTCGTTTAGGCTGTGGCCAGTTGCAGGCTCAATACCCAATCGAAAAACTCATTTTTCAATTTCAAATCATTTTGTGCTCAGAGTGCTGTGCCATTCTCCACATGTGTGCAAAACAGGATTTGTTCTTTCATAAAACTGCATGGTTCAACCTAGGTCATGTGTGAACAGTAGAACCAGGACCTATCTTAAGCTATATAGGTTCTGGACTGCAAAGCAAAAGAAAAGAGGGAAACTTTAGAGCATCTTAGTGTGTTTCAACTCTAGCAAAATCCCAGACTGCATTTTAGGTGCACCTTCTCAGGCCTTGCCTTTCTCTGGAGTATGAGTGTATCTCAACCCCAAACTTAAGCCTGCTTCAAGTCAGAATGGCAGTCCAAGCAGCACCCGTGGTTTTTACATGCAAATGTTATCTCTCGCCAATATGAACAGGGTGTACCCTTTTGAGCTGAGCATGTTGCAAAGTCCTCTGAGAGGTAAATCGGAGGCACCAAAGTACATATTTGATGTCTCTCTCTTGAATAGAATGTGCATTTTCATATACACTTCTGTTGCATGCGTGCCGCGCATCGTTTATGATTCTTGCATAGAATATGCTTTCAAGTTTGCATAGAATATGCCTGTCTCTTGCATAGAATATGCTCTTTCCTCTTGCATAGAATATGCTCTTGTCTCATACATAGAATATGCTTTCAAGTTTGCATAGCACATGCTCTTGTCATCTTGCATCAAACATGCTTTCAATCAACATCTCGCATTTATCGCACAATAATCTTACTCAGTGCATCTATTTCACAATTTCATATCACTCGCACTGTCTTGTGCATCTTGTGGTTGTGTTTCACTCGCACTATCTTGTGCATTGCATTACGCTCGCGCTGTTTAGCGCATCGCACTATTTGGTGCATTTCAAATCACTCAAGCTGTTTAGCGTATCGCACATGTTTAGTGCATTTCATATCACTAGCGCTGTTTAGCGTATCGCACTCTGTAGTGCATTTCAAATCACTCGCGCTGTTTAGCGTATCGCACTGTTTAGTGCATTTCAAAATCACTCGCGCTTTCTTGCGCATCGTACAGTTTTGTGCAGTTTACCCTCGCGCTTTCTAACACATCGCACTTTTTTTGTGCACCTTACTTACATAGAAAATGCATCTTATCGCACTTCTTTTGTGCATCTCACTCGCACTGTCATGTGCATCGTGCTTTCTTGCGCAACCTTTCTCCACTCGAGTGTGGCGCGTTTGGACGTACTCACACTGTCATGTGCATCGTGTTTTCTTGCGCAACCTTTCTCCACTCGCGTGTGGCGCGTTTGGATGTACTCGCACTGTCATGTGCATCGCGCTTTCTTACGCAAACTTTCTCCACTCCCGTGTGGCGTGTTTGGACGTACTCGCACTGTCATGTGCATCACGCTTTCTTGCCCAACCTTTCTTCACTCGGGTGTGGCGCGTTTGGATGCTCGCGTTTTCTTGCGCAACCCTTTTCCTCTCGCATGTGGTGCGTTAGGACGTCTTCGGTTTTGACCACTCAGATGCGTTCCGATGTTCATTTATTCACTTTCTCCTCTCGCATGAGAAGTGCTTGGACTTATTCACATCCCTCTCTGGTCTAGGAGACCTTAAATCCTCTAAAGGTGCAATTCCTTTGGTGTTTGTCGTTCCCGAACAACTTCCAGTGGTCTAGTATAGCCACCTGCCTGTGTTAGCGGTGAGTTCCTAACAGATCAACTGAGACGGTGGAAACTAGAGTTCGAATGGCTGATGCCTAGAACGCAAAGGTTCGGGATTTCTGAGGCTAAAGTCTGGTTTAAATACCCAGGAGTGTATCCTCGGCTTGAAATCTGTATGGCAGCCCCATAGGTTGAGGTAGCGTGTATGCGCCTCAATTCTGGATACTGAACCAACCTAGTCTGTCACCTTGTTGGAGAATAGGGAAAGTTGCGATCATGGCCAAGGAGAAAAGTAGTACCTGTGGTTCAACCGAGAAGAAGCGGAAGACTCCCACATCAGCATAAGGTAGGACATTGCTGAGGTAAGTCATTGCCAATTGCCCCTGTAAGGTACCTTCACTTCCTAGCTATTACATTGCATTTTAGCTACTACATTGCATTGCATATAGCATCTATCGCATGCATCTACTGTATATCCATTGTATCACCTGCATCCTTTCCATGTTAAGCTTAGTCTGGCATGTAACCATACTTTTCGCGTTAAAGCATGGTTCTGTGATAATGTGTACACGCCTATTCCACTAAGAGAATTATGGTCTGAGGGTGTCGGCACCTTTTCTATGTTTGACGTGGCCTGTTTGTGTCCATGCCTTTTCTAGATAGAAATGTGGTTGGGCTACGCGCCTTATTCAGCATTTAGAATCACGATCTTTCCTCAGCAAATCATTCCTCACTTATATCATGCCACCTAATTACTTGTATTTTGTGGTCTCTCTGCGAAACACATAGTTTTGCATGTGCTCGCACCCTTTTCACGTTAAAACACGGTTCTGTTATGTGTAAGCATCCATGCTGTGTTGAGGCCAGTATTGAGGATGTAGGCATTTAGCCTGTGTTAGGTGTCGTTCGGCTCGTGCCCACTTCTTTTCTATGTTAAACGTAGTTTGATTTTGCATCTCCATCCCTTTACGATATTTGTGTGGTTTTGCACTGCTTGTGGTTTGATTATCTCAATTACATTGCATATCATTTGCATTGTTTAATTACATTGCATACCATTTGCATTGTTTCATTACACTGTATGTCATTTACACTGTTCTGTTATATTGTGTATCATTTTGCATCATGCCCTCTGAACTACGCTGGTTTGATTCCTTGCAAAGGGATACGTAGATAGCCTGCGGGCACAACCATTTATTCATCTGTATTTTGTTTGTTTGTCCAAGTCTTCGGCCTTGCCAAAAATGGGTCGTCTCTGGGTTTTGACATTCACTCACGTCACTTCATGACTCTAAGCTCTATCAAAGAGGGGCAACTGTAGACACCCAATTTTTGACTGCCCTTAAGACTTGGGCACCGCTGATTGCTTACTTAGTGATGCAGGCTATGTTATGTAAAGGTTCGATTTCTTCGGAAAGAAGAACTCCAAATCCAAACCTCACACCCCATTTCTTGATCAAAAGATTTTAGATCTTAAAACCCTCTCTTTCAAAATATTTTGAAAAAGGTTTCCACGATGCTTCGAGGCTCACATTTCGTTAAATGTAACGTTTTTCGGTAAACTGAGCCAGGACAAAGTGAAAATGAATGAAAGAGAGGTGAAATCTCTGAAAAATCTTTCAAAACACCTTGCTTAGGGGTTTGGAGTTGAAGAAAAGAAGAGGAGAGGGAAGAAACCTAGTTGGGGAAGGTGTTGGGCATGAACCGTTAAGAGAAAGTCGAGCAGCCCTCACTGAATCAGGCCTATTCGTTTGCACACTTGGATTTCAACTATGAGGCCACCACCGTTGGAAAGAAGACTTCTGGGGCTTCATTTTGCACTCAAGAATCTTTTCAAGCCGAGGCCAGATGAGGGAGATATGGTTGGTTGAAGTAGGGCATCAATCCAGTTGAACCGAAACCAAGAAGTCTTCACTAAAAGAGGGATATCTCTAAGCATAGTTAGAATTTTGATGTGAGGCAGCCACCATTGGAAATGTTACTTACGGGGCTTCAATTTTCACACAAGAATGACCTAAAAAGGCATCCAGATGAAGGTTTAGGCTTGCTTCAAGTCGGGGACTAGGACTGATTTTTGCGGCCAGTCTCTATGGGAGTGTGCCAGCCATGAATGGCCAATGCCGGCCCCATGCCATCCAAGAGTGACCCCTGTCAGCCATCTATGGTCAAGTGCCGGCCATCAGCGGTACAGTGCCGGCCACAGATGGCAGAAAGCAGTTTTGGACAGATATTTTGCTCTAGCTTGCTCCAACTGTCTCTCTTGAGATATTTTCGACCAAATGCTCCATTTTTGCTATATAATGAAGCCTTATATCTCATATTCAAGGGTTAGAATATTTGAGAACAATTTGGCAAAGGTTTGGGAGCCTCTCTCTCATCAAACCTCTCTCTAGATTTCACCCTCTCCAAAGCTTTTGTGCTAGAAGGCTTGCATACAACCATCTTCAACCTATCAACCCTTAAGAAGACTTGATCACCATTGGGCTAAGGTCCCTTGGAACTTGTTTTGGGCTGCTAAAGGTGGTTTTGGTTCAAGAAAAGTGGCTATTTGTTGGCTGTTTGCTGTTGTGCTTCAAGGGTGAGTGTTTTCCCTCTTTAAGCTTATTTTTGTACACAATCTTGGCCACCTTTGCATACTGATGTTGGCCTAGTTGTCAAATACAAAAACCTTTTTTTTTTAAGGCTTAAAAATGGTAGTTTAAATTTTTTTTAGAGTTAGGGGTGTTTCACCCTCTTTGGTGGCTTATTTGCTAAGCTTCTTGCCTTCCTTTAAAGCCTTTGAAATAATCTTGTTTTGGCCTTAAAACCACTGAATTCTAGAGGAATTTCAGTGGTGGAAAACTTGTTTTGAGGCTCAAAATAAGAGGGGGTGGTCCCCCCCCTCCTCTTGTCTTGTTTGCTTGTCTTGATGGCCCACCAAATGAGTATGTGCTTCTACTTCTTTGTGGCTTTATTCAAGCACTTTTTTGTGATTGTTTAGACCTGCCATAACTCTCTTTTGGGCTGGTTTGGTCACCTCTTGCATGCTTCTTGTACTTGTAGTGTAATCGTACTTGTAGCCTTGCAAAGTAGCATGTCTTTGTGCCTTGAATTTGCTTAGTTCAAGCATGTTTTTAGCCATTATTTGCCATGCCATAACTCTATTTTTGGCTGATTTGGTCACCTCTTGCATGCTTTTGGTACTTGTAGTGCAATCATGTTTGTTGGCCTAACATGCTTCATGCTTTTGTTCATCATTCTAGCATGTGTTAGCTTTGCTCCAGCACATTTTTCCCACTGATTTAACATGCTTGAGGTTTGTTTTAACTGGCCTTGGTCATGTATGGCTTGCCTTGTAGGGCTACAGTGCAAATGGCTTTGCTAGTCTTGTGTTTTGAGACCCCTAGCATGTCTTATTTGTGACATTTGTGTGATATAGCATCATTTGATATATGATTTCAAAGCATGTTTCACTGTCATACTCTCATATTTATTACTCTTTCAATGCTTTTGAGAAGTTGAGCATTATGCCTTGTTGGTGAGTCAATACATCAGCTTATTTTTCTTGCCATCTATGCTACAAGTCTAGCATGTTTTTGCAACTATTTCGACCTGCCTTAGATCTATTTTGAATGGTTATTGTCATTTGAACATTGCTTACTATGATTGTAGCGTAAAGGGCCTTGCCTTGCTTTGGGTTTTTAGGCCTTTAACATGTTATGCATGTAATGTTTGCATGGTATGACACCATTTAGCAAGTAATTTCCGTGCATATAGTGTAGTCACACTCTCATATACTTTACTTCTTCATAGCTTTTTGAGGGTTGTGTATCATGCCTTGCTCATAGGCCAACATGTGTGCATGTTCTTCTAGCATTTTGAGCTTCCATTCCAGCATGCTTAGGCCTTTGTTTTGGCATACATGAGGTCTGTTTGGGGTTGGTTTAGTCCATTGAGCATTGTATTGTATGCCTCTTGCGTATTGCACTTCACTAGTTTTGATGCCTTAGCCTTTAAACATGCCATGCATGCATTGCTTGCATGATAGAGTCTCATGCATGCTACCTTAACATGTCAAAATTAGCATGATTGTTTGCATAACATGTTGCTTGCTTTGCATTGTGTTCGATCGAATGTTGTGTTGAACACAAGGAAGATTGGTTCATTTCATACTTAAAGTGATGAAATGAGTCAATCTCCCTTGGTCTCCATTGCCTTTGATCTCTCATGATAAGGAGATGGTCTAAGTGTCTTGTTTGTCATGCATCTATTGAGTTTATACAAATTGGATCTTTGGCCATCACGCATTGCGATGCTTGATTGATGGTATTGGATCTAATTATGCCTCTCCCTTGATGTTTTGAGATGATAGGGAAGGGCACAGTACATACATGTTCTAGGGAGACCCTACATTTTCTCTATTTTGTGCTCTATTGCAGCTTGGTGTCACAGCACACCAGTGGCCGACACCCTCTCACTGATGGCCAGCACCCTCCCATTCATGGCCAGCAGGGGGGTCGGTAGCCACCATTCATGGCTGGCAGGCCACTGGTGCACTCCCCAGCACTGTTTTGGTAAGTTTCAGCAACAAGAACTGGAAGACACCCTATAAACAGAGCCTCAAGAGAGCATCCGGAAAGCTTTTTGGGGCGAGAAACTGAGCGCGTGCATATTCATTTTCCAAACAGAGCTGTGGCAGCACATTTTAAAGCTTTATTTGTTAAGTTTAATTGGCTTTGTAACTTAATTGATTTGTTTAATTAGTTAAAGTTTTGTAATAATTAATTAGCTTAGCATAGTTAATTAGTTGGTTTGTAATAATTAGTTTAATTAGCATAGCTAGTTAGCTAAATTCATTCGGACCCTCTGTCGAGAGGGAACATGTTGTAATAAGTGTGCATGTGTGTGTGAATATCTTCCAACCCCACGTCTTTCTCTCTTTTACTTATCCGCTTTCAGTGATTAGTTTAGGGCATATTTCAATTAGCATACCTTATCCTTTGTATGCGTGCATCATTCATTTGTCTTGCATGCATCGGGCTCGGCGCATCATTCAAACTGCATTGTATTTCAATTCCTATTTTGAATTCATGTATCAAGTGTAGCATTCATATGCCATCTTAGCTAGCCGAGCCTATTTTAGTTGCATTTTTGCATGCGTTGCATTAGGCATCTTGTATTGTTAGGATCATGCATGATTTCTAATTAGCTTCTTTTTTGGCTCGGAGTACACTGTAAGTGTTTATGCTTTAGCATCCTTGCATGTGTGTAATTGTCGCCATGTTTAGCATGCTTGCCATGAGGCTATCTGCTTAAGTGCTTAACTGGATGAATGCTTATGGATGAAGGCTTTATTACTTGAATTGGAACAATTCATCAAAATATGCGTTTTAAGCCCACTTGTTTGTGGCAAATCATGTTTTAAGCCCACTTGAGGATGGCAAATCCGCATTTTAGCCTACTTGAGGGTAGTAACTTCAAACCATTTTCGAAAAACAAACATGAGATGTTTCGTTCCAATTATTGCGATTGAGTCTATGCTTGTATGCTGTGCGCATCACATAGTAATTCTAGATTAATAACCGGAATAAGAACACATGTGTTTTCAAAAACAACATATCATGCTTAGTAGAGGCCGATCTTTGATCGGGCGAGCGGGGGTGCTCATTTCAGGACCTTCCCCTCTCGTACCCAAGTTCTCGAGCCGAGGCAACTTTGGTGATAACGGACACGTGGCCTTAGGCACGAGTCAGGGTTTCCTAAATTTTCCCAAAACAAAATATTTAAGTGGCGACTCTGAAATCTGGCAAAGCAATCCATGTTTGGCGTTTTTTGATTAAAATCGATTTTCTAAAACGATTTGTCAGATTTGGACTTTTTGTTGATTTATTAGTCTTGCATTGCACTTCATGAGATTAAATTCAGAACCGTGACAGGAGTCTGAACTGTAGTAGCTAGGACCAAATCCGCGCCCTCTCCGAAAAAGGGGCACGCAGAGAGAGTTCGGGCGGTCTACAGTTTCAAAATTGTACACTTTGGTCAAAAGCTTGACAACGGCCTTCCAGGCCTAGCCCCAACTCGGAGACACTCAAAACAACTCGATAGGCTTCCAAACGGTGACTCGGCTATAGACTCTTTCTAGACTTGTCCCCCAGAACGCTCACTTATACCTAAATATATAAAAACAGTGAGCTAAACCCTAGTGAATAACATTAAAGTAAAGAGGTTAGTGAACGAGTTCCAATATATCTTTATCAGAAAACAGATCATACATATCTATCATATCAATCATATATCTATACAGTCTCATAACATAATATAATAATGGTATATCCCACAGAACATATCATATCATCATCCGACTAGAGTAATCGGTTCTGGATACTTATTGAACACAAATCACCACAATGAAGTGGCTAACGAGATCTCGTATCACATATATGTCATGGACCCACAGTTACATGTCGTCCCCCAAGACTTGGGACTATCTGTGGATGTCATAATAGATTCGCAAATAGGACATTCGTTCACATGATCAAAATAGCATTTTAGAAATTATCATTTATCGATAACAGTTAAAACATAATTCATAACAACATATCTTTACAGAAATGTTACTCATGGTGGGCGTCCAAAATCGATTGTTCGGTCTTCGAGTCTTGACCTTAGATGCTTGATTTGATAAAGATTTAGCTTAATCCCCTTTTGATCTTCTTCTTCCTCTTCCTTTCTTCTCTTAGTCTCTAGAAGTCTCTCTCTCAGATTTTGATTTTGTATTGAGTCTAACACTAAGCCTCATATATATCTATCTCTTTTTGAGTGTATAAATGATGAGCCAAACACAACTTAGTGAATCAGACAAAATCAATTTTCAATTAAACTTCCTAACGGCTCTAAAAATTCCCATTAGTCTATCCATGTGCTCAATTTTAGTTTCTGAACCCATTAAGGTTGTCAATTTCAGTTTTAAAGTTGTAGCTCCAACATATATTTTTCCAATGCAGACAGATATTCTCAAATTAATTCATATTAACGCAACAAATCATTCTAAGGAAAGATACATACATATATGAGTCCAGATTTCATTATCACATAAACATTTGGTTATAAATTCGTAAGTAATAGGATTCAATAACAAAAATTCATTCTCCGATAATTAGCATAAGTTCCCAATCCCGAAAGTTCTATATGTTGAATAAGTCAAGGTATATTATGTAAGGTCATCGTTCTAATCAGTCAGTGAGTTCCCAATGTCACATTAATGTTCACATAAATATATTGCATATAATTAAGATACTACCTCCATTAGCTGTCTCAGTATTCTGGGTCTTTTCTGACACTAGGGTATAAACCCTTCCTCGTCGGAGACTATTCCCTTCGGGAGTAACAGTTGCCCTTATTCTTGGTGTCATGGTTGATCCAATCCCACTGGTAACAGGTCTTTCATTGCTTGGGTGGGCTTATAGACAAGATTTGGCTAAGTGTCCTTTCTGTCCACATCGAAAGCAAGCTCCAGAAAGGGGGCAACAAATGCCCTACATTCTCTACAGGTTGGTATGCAATTGTTTCCACTGCTTTCCCGTCTTGTGTTGTTACCGATTCTTGAATTCGATTTCTCATTCAAGGAGGCCATTGATTCACTAACCATTTCCATTTTCTGCTTCTTTAATTTCATACTTTCTCCTTCCGTTGTTGCTATTGACTTGGACATTTTCAAGGCAGCAATATTTGCTTCGGACGTCAAGGCTCTATCAAGTACGCCCACATACTTTACCAATTTCAAAACGTTGACCCGGTCAAGCACTTCGATATCTAATCCGCCCTCAAATTCCCCTACCTTTTTGTAGTCAGTGTTAACCATATGAGGTGCATATTGGGCTAATTCAGTAAATTTTGCTTCATATTCTGCCACAGTCATGTCACTTTGTTTTAGTTATTCAAATTCAGATACCTTCCTATCTTGGATGCATTGCGGGAAGTATTTTTCATAGAACATTTCCTTAAATTAATCCCATGTCAAGCTGTCATTCTCATCCCGAACGAGCATCCACCATCTTCTTGCTTCTTCTTTCAAGGTAAAAGTTGCCAACAACACTTTATGTAATTCAGTACACGAAAACACTTCAAATATCTTTTCAGTTTCAAGTACCCAAGCCTCAGCTTTTAATGATTCAATACCTCTCAAAAATTCTGGCAGCTTCATTTTCTTATATTTCTGTATAAGATCGATAATGTCATCATTATCAATTTGGGCCGGAGGCAGCGGAGGAGGATGTGGAAATTGTTGCCTTTGCTTTTATTGTCGTCTTACCAGTTCAGTTAAAACCTCCACTATTCTTTCTAACCATTCTATTCTGGCATTAGAAGATTTAGATTCATCTGTGCATCTTGTATTCTCCATTGGTCTATACATAACCCGAGGTACCGATAAACATAGGGAAAAGTTCTCACAGCTTCGATTTTCATTGTCAATTCCAAATATATTCATAGCATTCAATTTCATTTCATGTCATTGTATTACATTACATTTTAGTTGAGATAAGTTCATATAATTCCACACACCCTCACACATGTTGATGCAATGCTCTAATTTCTTTTCTAGGACAATCTATAGCTCAACTGGACACGTGCGTGGGTAAATTAACTTGTTCTCTGATACCATTCTATCTTGACCAAAACCCGCCCCTATAGGTCTAGCGTCATAACCGGCCAATAATCTGAGATTACCAAAGGCCTTCCTGTACAGTCAAAAATAATCGGGGCTAGCAGAAGTCATATATAAAAATACTAATGGTCCAATGAGCTATGTATCTATATGAACAAACATGTACACATATAAATGTTAATTTAGCCACATAACGGTACATAACTTATAACATAATAACTTATACAAAACATATGCACGTGTCAAAAGTGTACACCATGGTCAAAAGCTTAACAACAGCCTTCCAGGCCTAGCCCCAACTCGAAGGCACTAAAAATGACTTGGTAGGCTTCTAAACGGTGGCTTGGTTACAGACTCCTTCTAGACTTGTCCTCCAAAACACTCACCTATACCTAAATGTATAAAAGCAGTGAGCTAAAGCCCCATGAATAACATTAAAGTAAAGAGATTAGTGAACGAATCCCAACATATCTTTATCAGAAAATAGATTATACATATCTATCCTATCAGCCATATATCTGTACAGTCTCATAACAGAACATAATAATGGTACATCCTACAAAACATATCATATCGTCATCCAACTAGAGTAATCGGTTCCGGATATCGATTAAACACAGATCACCACAATGAAGTGGTTAACGAGATTTTGTATCACATATATATCATGGGCCCGCATTTACATGTCGTCCTCCAAGACTTGGGACTATCTGTGGATGCCATAATAGATTCGCAAATAGGACATTCGTTCACATGATCAAAATATCATTTCAGAAATTATCACTTATCGATAACAGTTAAAGCATAATTCATATCAATATATCTTTACAGAAATGTTACTCATGGTGGGCGTCCAAAATCGATTGTTTGGTCTTCGAGTCTTGACCTTAGATGCTTGATTTGATAAAGATTTAGCTTAATCCCCTTTTGATCTTCTTCTTCCTCTTCCTTTCTTCTCTTAGTCTCTAGAAGTCTCTCTCTCAGATTTTGATTTTGTATTGAGTCTAACACTAAGCCTCATATATAACTATATCTATCTGAGTATATAAATGATGAGCCAAACACAACTTAGTGAATCAGACGAATTCAATTTTCAATTAAACTTCCCAAATGGCTCTAAAAATTCCCATTAGTTTATCCATGTGCTCCATTTAGTTTCTGAACCCATTAAGGTCATCAATTTTAGTTCCAAAGTCGTATCTCCAACAGATATTTTTCCAATGCAGACAGATATTCTCGAATTAATTCATATGAACGCATAATTAAATAAAGATTAATGTGACACACATTTTGGGGCCATTACAATTGTGAATGAATTTATAAATAAAAAATGTTTGGAAACTCTAAAATATGATTTCTGAAGAGCTCTAAGAGGTAGATCCCACCTATTATTGTGATGTTTTGGCTTTAATTTTTTTTTTCTTGGTTTTGAATTTTCACATTATTAGAACTTAATTAGAACTCCAAAATTAAAAGATGTATCATTGTCGTTTATAAATATAAATGTGTTCGTCTCTATGTAGCACTGCTCCTTGTCTATTCACTACAAACAAAAAGATAGAAGCAGCCAAACAACAAACACATACCCATTTCGTCCTGGTACATGGTGCTTGCCATGGAGCTTGTTGTTGGTACAAGCTCAAACCACTGCTAGACTCTCATGGCCACATGGTTACCGCCCCTCGACCTCTTGGCCTCAGGTATCAACATGAAGAAGATAGAAGAGCCTCGCACTCTTTATGACTATACAGAGCCATTGAAAGAGGTCATGGAATCGCTTCATCCAGGTGAAAAGGTGGTTCTCGTTGGGCACAGTCTTGGTGGCTTAAACTGTTAGAACCCACAATGGTGTATGCGTGTAAATTAAATATATAAAATAAATAAACAATAAAATAAAATAATTTAGAAAATAATTATATAAATTATTTTCTGAATTAAATGCTTACAGAAAATAATGTTGACGCTTGTATTGGACACAATCTCCTTAAAGTAGATTTCGCCCTCGCTCCGGTGCTTCGAGTTTTACCAGCGTCTACTTCCCAGGATGCATCGACTAATCCTTAAATTTGCAGTACTACAAATTTAAGTCTGGTGAACCAAAACTTTGTTGTAACTCTCTCTTTTTCTTTCTAAAAATAAATGCAAAAACGATACAAAAAGACAAAAGAAGAATAGCAGGAGAATGGCGAAATTTTGATCAAAAAAATTGTGTATTATGAATTACTAGAAGCATGCTTTATATAGACAGAAAGGTGGCTATTTCGAATAGATGCCAACGGATAGGCAACTGTTAGGATAGATTTGAACAGATAGAAAATCTGTTTGAACTATTTGGACAGTTCCAGATCTATTCGGGAAAGGGTTTAACAGGTTCAAACCTGTTCAGGTAGAAACCAATAGGTGTGAAACCTGTTCGGACCTGTTTGGGTGAGAAAAAATTTGGACCAAAATTAATTTAATTTTTTGAAACTGAAATTCAAAAATAAATAAATAAATGCAAATGTTTTTGGCCCAAGAAGATAAGTATTGGGCTGGACAAGCCCAACCTTGCACCACT
This sequence comes from Camellia sinensis, assembly GCF_055761805.1. Classification (NCBI taxonomy): domain Eukaryota; kingdom Viridiplantae; phylum Streptophyta; class Magnoliopsida; order Ericales; family Theaceae; genus Camellia; species Camellia sinensis. Next base: position 176,734,913 of record NC_138965.1, on the reverse strand, counting down.
TACCCGCGCCTAACCAGCCCGACTGGAAGGACGAACGGCGGCGGCGGTGGCGCGCACATGGTTTTAATTTTGGGTCCAATGGGTCTAGCCCACTACACCCATAACCTCACCCTTCCACAAAATTGGGTACCCCTTGCGGCCCATCCCAAATATCCAATGCTAAGGTTTATAAACCCAAACAATTCCTCAAGCCTTTCCAATGTGGGATAAGCACATTTCACAAATGTGTAGGAAACCCACCAAAAAACTAGTTCCACAAACTCGAAAACATGCATTGAATTCTCATTCATCCGAAAATGGTTTTGAGCAACCAAATACATGAATTTATTTACTACACGGCATTAAACATGAACCTACTTAGAAACGTTAAAAATAATGCTTGGATCCCACCTTAATTAATGCTCAAAGTTAGCAAAAAATAAGGTTTTTTCCAAAACTATTCCAAAGCCATTTTCCAACAATCCCCCACATAAATAAAATTCACGATAACGGACATGCAACAAGATGCAGACAAAGAAAGAGTACATTAAGAAGATACATCACATCGAGATAGGTAGCTTTTGGCTTTGAACCTCCTCTAGTGAAAGCTTATCAGTCTTACTGGCTAACCAGTGAACGGAACTGTTCAGCTATTTGTGTAAGCCAAGATAATAGACTACACATAGTACATCCTCAGACACAGTTTGGTTCTTACGGTTGTGTTTTGAACAATGCCTGGTAATTCATGAGTGCTCTAGAGAATTTAGCCTTCTCAATTCTCACAGAACCGGCCCAGTTCACACTCACATAGGTGATTTCTTCTTAAGAGTATCCGGCTATACTCCACTTGGATGTCCAAGCTCTAAGAATCATTAAAAGCAAAGCTTATTCTACTAACGCTACAGGTATCACTCTTCTTATCATAGAAATGGGTAAGAGTAAACCTCTTTACTGATACGTGAAGTCATCCATAATTCGGTTGTCCCTTTGAACCTAGATCTTAGGATCTCCAGTCAACTAGGTTGGGTTGCCATTATGGCGACTTTTAAGTAATAGGCTTTAATCCTATTCCTCTCAATAAATGGTACACTTGCTCTCTGGCTAGTCCTTTAGTCAATGGATCTGCAATATTCTTCTTTGACTTTACATATTCTATGGAAATTATTCCATGTGAGAGCAAATGCCTAACAATATTATGTCTTCAACGAATGTGTCGAGACTTACCGTTATACATATGATTCTGTACCCGTCCTATTACTGCTTCACTATCACAGTGTATGCATATAGCTGGCACAGGTTTAGGCCACATTGGCCCCGTTTGGTAGAGCTGTGGGAAAGTAATTATAACTTATAGCCTAACAGCTTATAGCTTATAGCTGTGAACATATGCTCATTTTTTACTTATAAATTAAGCTTCTCCTCCCCCACTCAAAGAATAAGTTGATTTTTGACTTACAAAAAGCTATAAGCTATATTGTTAAGTTGGACCAAACACATCAAAATAGCTTAAATTAAGCTAAAAGCTGAAATAAGCTGGAAATATGCCCTACCAAACAGGGCCATTGGAATTTTTTCTAAGAAATTACGAAGTCGTTCTGCTTCTTCTCTTGTTTTATCTAATGTGATAAACTCAGATTTCATTGTTGACCTAGCTATGAATCTCTGCTTGGAAGATTTCCAAGAGACTGCAGCACCTCCCAGGGTAAAGACAAATCCACTAGTGGATTTTGAGTCTTTAGTATCCGATATCCAATTTGCATCGTTGTACCCCTCGAGTACTACTAGATATTTGGTATAATGTAAGCCATAATTCTGGGTATGTCTTAGATATCTAAGAACCCTAATTATCGCTTTCCAATGATCGGATCCTAGATTACTTGTGTACCTACTCAATTTGCTTACAACATAGGTTAAATCTGGCCTAGTGCAATTCATTAAGTACATTAAGCTTCCGATTATACAAGACTACTCTAATTGTGATATGCCTACACCTGTATTTTTTGACAAATGAAGATTATTGTCAACAAGTGTTTTAGCAGGACGGTTGTCATGCTTTCCAAATTTCTCCAAAATCTTCTCAACATAGTGAGACTGAGATAAAGCATATCCTTCAGATGTTCTAGTAATTTTTATTCCTAAAATTACATCTGCTACTTCCAGATCTTTCATGTCAAACTCTTTGTTCAACATTTTCTTTGTGGATTTAATCATGTCATTATTACTTCAAATAATGAGCATGTTATCCACATAAAGACAAACTATGGCATAGCCTTTGTCTGTGTTTTTAACATAGACGCATTTGTCACATTCCTTTATCTTAAAACCATCCGAAAGCAGAGTGTGATCAAATTTTTCATGCCATTGTTTTGGAGCTTATTTTAATCCATAAAGGGATTTGACAAGTTTACGAACTTTTTTCTCTTGGCCAGGAACTTGAAACCCTTTCAGTTGTTCCATATAGATTTCCTCATCTAACTCGCTATTCAAAAAAGCTGTTTTAATATCCATTTGATGTATTTCCAGATTATACAAAGCTGTAATCATAATCAACATGCGAATGGATGTTATTCTTGTCACTGGTGAATAGGTGTCAAAATAATCAAGGCCTTCCTTCTGCCTATATCCCTTAACAACAAGCCTAGCCTTGTATTTATCTATTGAACCATCTGTTTTCATTTTTCTCTTGAATATCCACTTATATCCAAGAGGTTTACATCCTAGTGGAAGATCTACCAGTTCCCAAGTATGATTTTGCAGTATTGATTCAATTTCACTATACACAGCCTCTCTCCACAATGCAGCTTCAGGACTTGACATTGCTTCCTTGAAGTTTTGAGACTCATTTTCTAACAGGTATGTCAGAAAATCTGGACCAAATGATTTAGAGATCCTAGCCCTCTTGCAACGTCTAGGTTCGTCTACTTCATTATCATTTTGGTCTTCACTGCTACTTATAGCAGTATCAAAAGTTCTTTAATTTGAACTTTTCTCTTCAATTTCCTTGTTAGGAAAAATGTGTTCAAAAAATGATACATTTCTTGACTCAATAATAGTGTTTACATGCATATTCGGATTTTCAGATCATGAACTAAAAATCTATATGCACTACTATTATTGGCATATTCAATGAACACACAGTCAACGGTCTTTGGTCCTATCTTAGTCGTTTTGGGACTAGGGATTGCACCATTGGCCAAACACCCCCACACTTTGAGATAATTGTAGGTAGGTCTTCGACCTTTCCATAATTCATAAGGTGTTTGATTGAGTTTCTTGTGGGGTACCCTGTTAAGGATAAAGTTAGAAGACAAAATCGCCTCCCCCTACAAGTTCTGAGGTAACCCTAAACTAATCAACATGGAATTTATCATCTCTTTAAGAATTCAATTCTTTCTCTCAGCAACACCATTTGACTGAGGAGAATAGGGTGTAGTGGTTTGGTGAATGATACCATGTTTAGAACAAAATTCTTCAAATGGTGCATCATACTCACCACCTATGTCACTCCTTATTATCTTAATAGTTTTGCCAAGTTGATTTTCAACCTCAAGTTTATATTGCCTAAAGCTTCTATGGATTCATCTTTACTTCTTAATAAGTAAACATAGCTATAGCGATCCCGGTTTTCCCTTTCTATAATTGTTGTATTCCGGACTTTGGTTCCATGGAGTTGGTGGTTGTTTATCTTGTTGTCATCCTTTAATTCCTTATGTTTGAGTTTTAGGATGTGTTGGGCGTGTTTCGAACAGGTAGGTTGAGTTTTGGTCTCAAATGTTGTTGCCCAGGTTTTTGGTGTTACGCTCGAGCGGGTCATTCTGCGCTCGAGTGGAGTTTGGTTTTTGGTTGTCCGCTCGAGCGGGGTTTACACACTCCCAGTATTTCGTGCCTCTGCAAGAACTTCCGCAGGTGTGTTTTTCAAGCTCGAGCGGATTCTCTTACGCTCGAGCGGTCGCGCTCGAGCGGGTATGTTGGCGCTCGAGCGGGTAGTGCTTTGTCTGTGAAAGTTCTGGGAGGGGGAAATCTATGCTCGAGCGGACTGATTTTTGCGCTCGAGCAGATGTAGTTTATTCTTGTGTCTTGGCGCTCGAGCAGGCCTTCTTGCGTTCGAGCGTGTCTAGATTTTTGTGCTTGACGCTCGAGCGTTCTATTCTCCGCTCGAGCGGAAGTGTCGTATATCAGTTGGCAGCTGGGCATTTTTGAATCACTTTCTCTCTCTCTTACTTTCTAAAAACCGATTTTGAGAGCCCCTCTCTCTAGAATCTCCCTTCTCTCTAAGGTTTGATCTAGTTAGAGTGTTCCTCTATCCTTCGGCCTTTGTAAAAAGTGTGTTGATCGTCGAGGGCTTCATTTTGATCCGAAAAGTTTGGAGTTTAGAGCACTTTGGTTTTGGTCTTCTTCTCTATTTGAGCTCTAACTTCGAGGTAGGGATATCTTACTCCATCTGATGAGCTTTGTCTTTAAATTTTAGTATTTTGATATGTTGGGGGTTGTTGGGTGATTTTGAGAAAGTTTGGGCCCTTTGTGTAATTTTCAAAAGATGGGTTTCCAAACATATAAACTCTTATGTATGTAATACATTGGAAAATGGATTTGGTGTTGGATTGTTGATGAAAAAGGAACCTTATGGTTGGTATTGTGAATTTTGGGAAAAAGCCCTAATTGCATGATAAATTAATTGGTATAATTAATTTTGGGAAATGAGAAATTGAATAGGAAATATTCAAATTAGAATGGTATGGGATTAAAGGGTGTAGTTGGATTAATTTATCGCTCACCTAGGCAAATGTTGATATTTTATCCATTTGGTGCATTTATTTTCTGTTTAGAAATAACTGCTTTGGGCTATCGGTGGAGGATAGTCTTGATTGTTGTAGACAATGCATGATGATTAGGCATACTAAAACTAATCAATTGAGTATGCTATCAAATATAGCGGTTGGCATAATACATCAAATTTTGTATTGATTGATTGAATTTGTATATGATAATTGCTTATATGCATTATTTTGCGTGGAAGGAGATGGGGAATGTACTCCACGGTTTAAGGGAAAATGGGGGATGGACCTTTAAACCGGATTTTGTTTGACATTGATACAGCACTAAAATGTGTATCATTTGTGAAGTACAGAAGTGTTTCTATGTTTTATTGATATAGCACCAAAATGTGTATCAGTGGTGAAGTATAGAAGTGTTTCTATGTTTTATTGATACAGCACTAAAATGTGTATCATTTGTGAAGTATGAAAGTGTTCCTATGTTTTATTGATACAACACTAAAATGTGTATCCTTGGTGAATGAAATGTAACCTAGGCATGATTGTCATGAAACAGTAATATGACATACGTTGGAATATAAGTGTGGACCATCTATTGAATGCTATTATTTTAGTCATTGTTTATAATTGGTTTAGTATATTTCTACTGGGCTGTGGCTCACCCTATATGGGACATCATTTTCAGGTACAGGTAGCATGCCACCTCCAAGGACGTAGCTTGGGAGGCTTGGTGGCTGGGATTACTTTTGTTGTTTTGTTGTATTACATGTACATCAAGCCAAGGGCTTTCTTTGTATAGAGTTAGCACTCTCTTTTTGTAACCAAGTGTTGACTTGGAAAGTTGTAAGCCCATAGGGCATTTACTTTTGTTGTCAACATGTAATACATTTTGTAATAATTACTCTGATGGAATATATTTATGCATTATTCTCTTATGTCTAAGCATGCCATTGTTGGAGGATTTATGGGTTTATTTTAAGGGCGTTACAATAGCAATATCGAGTGCAATCATCAATAAAAGTAATAAAGTACTTCTTACCTCCTCTGATTTGAACAAATTTTAAATCGTAGATATTTGTGTGAATTAAACTTAGAGGTTCAATACTTCTTTCAACTTTATTAAATGATGCCTTAGTGAGTTTTGCCTCAACACAAATCTCACATTTATGCTTATGATCAAATTCTAAGTTAGGTAAACATTCTAAAGCAACAAGTCTACGCAAAGAATTAAAATTAACATGTCCTAATCTACCATGCCATAAGAAAGAAGACTCAACAATATAAACCGAAGATGCGTTCTTATTATTAAAAGCCAAATTAGGTACAACAGTATTTACATTGAGCTTAAAAATCCCATCACTCATGTAACCTCGCTCCACATACATTCCACTCTTGGAGAGTACAACTTTATCAGATTCAAAGACTAATTTAAACCCATTCTTGATTAACAATGACCCAGAAATCAAATTCTTACGAATCTCTGGCACATAGAGTACATTGTTAAGAATGAGTTCTTTCCCCGAGGTCATTTTCAGCACAATCTTTTCTTGTCCTTCTACAGTTGAAGTAGAGGAGTTTCCCATAAAAAGCTGATCCCCACCTTCCACCATTTTGTAGGTTGTGAACATCTTCTTATCTGCACAGATATGGCGAGTTGCTCCAGTATCCATCCACCATCCACCATTCCTTGGGATTGCCCACCAAATTTTCTTTAGAGACTACTGCAACAAGATTGATGTCTGCCACTCCATTGGAAAGATAAAAATTTTTGGCTATGTTGGCTTGTGTTGGCTTTTTGCTTGAACTCCCTCCGTCCTTACGAACGTGGCAATCCTTAGCACGATGTCCATCCTTGCCACACACAAAACATTTGCCTTTGAACCTCTTGTTGAACCCGTTGTTGATCCCTTTGTTGATCTTACTAGTGGATCCTTGTTTGGGACCATTGCTATCATGCTTCCGCTCCTTGTTGTTGACCTTTGACCCTTGTTCATATTCCACAACATTTGCTTTAGCCTGCATGACATGGTTTCCTGACTTCTTGTCAAAACCACGGTTGACTTCTTCAATTCGAAGCCGCACTATCAGTTCCTCCAATATCATCTCCTTGCGCTTATGCTTCAGATAATTCTTGAATTCTTTCCAAGATGGTGTCAATTTTTCAATGATTGCCATTACTTGGAAAGATTCACTGAGAACCATCCCTTCCGCCTGTATGTCATGGAGAATTAATTGGAGATCTTGAACTTGGCTAATAACCGTTTTGGAATACATCATTTTAAAATCCAAAAAAATGACCTACAACAACTTTCTTTGTACCCGCGTCCTCTGTTTTATACTTATGGTCTAGAGATTCCCATAGTTCTTTAGCTGTGCCTTTCACACTATACACATTGTACAGTGTATTGTCCAAACCATTAAGGATATAGTTTCAACACAGAAAATAACTATGTTTCCATGCATCGACTGCGGCAACCACTTGCCGATCAGTTTCTCCCGTGTTCAGTGCCGGTGCCTTTTCATGAATGAAGCGAGCCAAATTCCATTTTTTCTTTCTAAATTCCTCAAACAAACATAGCGTAAAGGTAATTTTTTTTTCTCTTATTCTAGCTTTTTATGTTTCAAGTATTTTTTTAATTTATTTCAAAAGGTAAGTTATATTCAAAATTAAATAGAAAATGACATATTGACAATCACTTAATATACAAATATTTTATTATATATAATTCACATTTTGACCAAACTCAAACTCTAATATAAGAGTAATTTTAGGTATTATGAAAAAAATATAATCTTAATATATGGTGTTTTATTGTGTGTGTAATTTAATGATGAAGAATTTTTATGAAACATTTTATGATATGCCTAGCATTATTCTTAATATAATATAATATTTTTTTTATAATATAATATTTTTTGTCTAATTTAAAATAAAATTTAACATTGTGAGTAAATTTTAAAAAAAATTAAAAATATATAAAAGCCCAAAACAGGAAAAAAAAAATTAAAGACAATGTGAAAAAATAGTCAAATTTATTCATAATGGTTTACACAATAGACAAGAAGCAGAGATAATGGTTACAGACTCCAATGCAAGAGGTTTGTTTGGACTAACAAATCAATGGCTTAACCCAAGGCTTCTAGTGCACTTGGTAAATACTTGGAGTTAAAGAATTCGGGTCTTAAGTTCAAAATTTTTTAGGTCAATTTTTTAAGCTTAGTACACTTGATTAGGAGGTTAGAGATATTTTGAAAAATAAGTTAAAAATTACTTCTCAACTTTTAATCCGTTTCATCTCTCATAATAATAATAAAAAAAAAGTTAAAAAAAACTAAAAAGTCAACTTTTAACTACCTTCCCAACACACTCCTTAATCTCAAGTTGTTGTTACTATAGCATTTTGTATGGGTTCAATACTCTCCCCACTATGTGAGTCTTTACTTAAGCAGACCTATAGCGATCCCGGTCATCCCTTTACTGTTCCGTTGTATTCCGGACTCGGTTCCGTGAAGTTGGTAGTGGTATCTATCTTGTTGTCGTCCTTTAATTCCACTTAATTGAGTTTTAGGATGTTTTGAACATGGTTGTTACAGGTTGGTTAGGCCTTAGTTTCAATTCCTTGTTGTTCAGTTTTTAGGCAATCCGCTCGAGCGGGTCTTCTTGCGCTCGAGCGGGTATTACACACCTCCAGTATTTCGGGTTCCTGCAAAACATCTGCAGTTGTGATTTTTGCGCTTGAGCGGGTTTGTTTACGCTCGAGCGGTGGCGCTCGAGCAGGTTTGTTGGCGCTCGAGCGGGTAGTACTTCCTAGGTATAAGTTCTGGGAGGGGGAAATCTACGCTCGAGCGGACTGATTTTCGCGCTCGAGCGGATGTGCTTTACTCTTGTGTCTTGGCGCTCGAGCGGGCCTTATTGCGCTCGAGCGTGTCCAGATTTTTGTTCTTGACGCTCGAGCGTTGTGTTTTCCGCTCGAGCGGGAATGTCGTATAACAAAGGGCAGCTAGGCATTTTTGAATAACTTTCTACACTTCCTCTCTCTCTCCTACTTTCTAAAAAGATATTTTGAGAGCCTCTCTCTCTAGAAATTCCTTTCTCTCTAGGGTTTGATCTAGTTAGAGTGCTTTCTTTCCTTTTGCCCTTTGTAAAAGTTGTGTTGATCGTCGAGGGCTTCGTTTTGGTCCGTGAATCTTGGAGTTTGGAGTATTTTAGTTTTCTACATCTTCTCCTCTTGGGCTCCAAAATTAAGGTAGGGATTCCTACTCACTTTTATGGTCTTTAACATAGATTTTTGGTGATTTTGATTAAGTGATGAAGTTGGGAAATTTTGGGACTTAGGGTTTCAAAATGTCAAAGAGGGTTTTATTATTTTGATTCTGAAATGAGTATTTTGAGTTTAAAAATAGCGGTATTGATGTTAATTGTTGATATATGGACCATTGGGTCAATATTGGAAAATGGGGGAGAAAGCCCTAATTCGTTGTGTAAATTAATTGGTATATTAAATTGGGAAAAATGTTGATATTTGTAATTGAGTTGGAAATAATGAAGTTGACTCATTATATGGTAGAATAGTGGAGCTGGATTTGTTAATCGCCCATTTTTGAAAACATTGATATTTTATCTGTTGGAGCTTTTATTATCTGTTTAGAAATAACTGCTTGGGCTACCGGTGGAGGGTAGTTTTGATTGTTATAGACAATGCATGATGATTAGGCAAACTAAAACTAATCAATTGGATATGTCATAGAGTATGACGGTTGATAGAATACATTAATGTTATGTATTGATTAATTGTGTATATGACCTTTGTGTATATATGCATTGTGTGTGTGGGAGGAGATAAGGGATGTACTCCACGGTTTAGGGGAAGATAGGGGATGGACCTCTAAACCGGATGTTGTGTGGGAGGAGATAGGGGATGGACTCCACTGATACAGCTCATATGCTTGTCAGATAACGTGTTGATACAACTCATATGCTTGTCATTGGAAGTGTTGATACAGCTCATATGCTTGTCATGGGAAGTGTTGATATAGCTAATATGCATATCTGTTGAAATATGGATATAGCTTGTGTGCTTATCTGTTGAGATATTGATATAACCTGTGTGTTTATCTATTGTAAAAATGGAAAACGTTTAATATGAGTCTTGGTCTCATATAAGTGGTTGGCCAGGTTCTGAGCCATTGATGGAAATTGTGAAATTGATAAGAAATGGAAATGGATTATGAATTGGTTTATGGAAATTGAACACTTATCAATTACTAATGTCTTAGTCATTGCTCATACTGTGTTTAGCATATCTCTACTGGGCTGTGGCTCAACCTATATGGGAATATCATTTTCAGGTACAGGTAGCATGCCACCTCCAAGGACATAGCTTGGGAGGCTAGAGGCGGACACACTTTTGTTGTCTTATTTCTTTTGATGTATTACATGTAAATTCAAGCCAAGGGCTTAATGTGTAAATGAGTTAGTACTCTTTTATTGTAACCAAGTGTTAACTTGGAAAGCTGTAAGCCCTTAGGGCATTTGCTTTTGTCGTTAACATGTAATATTTTTTGTAATGGAATTCTGATGAATAGAAGAATGTGGAGTTTTTATATATCAATGCATGTTGTAGACGTCCCCGAACGCCCCGGGAGGAACGAGCTCCCGTTCCGTTCATTTTGGGGTCACTACAGCTCAGGACTCTCAAATTTGTCACGGTTCTAAGTCTGAACCAAAGAGTCCAAATCCGGCAAATCGTTTTGAGAAAACAGATTTTGAAAGAAGTGCCAAACATGGACTGCTTTGCCAGATACAGAGTCGCCACCTAAATGTTTTTTAATGGGAAATTTAGGAAACCCTGACTCGGTGCCAAAGGCCACGTGTCCGTCATCACCAAAGTTGCCTCGGCTCGGGAACTTGGGTACGATTGGGGAAGGTCACTTCGTGAGCACCCCCGCTCGCCCGATCAAAGATCGGCCTCTACTAACCATGATATCTATTTTTGAAAACATTGTATGTTCTTATTCCGGTTTATTAGCCTAGGTTACTATGTGATGCGCACAGCATACAAGTATAGACTGGATCGCCCGAATTGGAACAAAACATTTCATGTTTGTTAATTTGAAAGATGGTTTGCTACTCGCAAGTAGGCTTAAAATGCAGATTTTGCCACCCGCAGGTGGGCTTAGAAAAAGATGGTTTTGCCACTATCTAGTGGGCTTAAAACTCACAGTCAATGATTTGTTCCAATTTAAACAACCCAACCTTCACCCACAGGCATTCAGGCAGTTATATCACATAAGCACATAGCCTCATGCTAAGCATGCTATTCATGGCAGCCACTCACACGCATGCAAGGATGCTAAAGCATAAAACTCACCGAGTACTCCAAGCCAAAATAGAAACTATATTAGAAATCATGCATGATCCTAAGTATACAAAAATGCCTAATGCAACACATGCAAAAATGCAACTATAGCAGGCTCAGCTATTCTAAACATGGCATATGGAATGCTACAGCTAACATGTATTCAACTTGGAATTGAAATACAAATGCAGTTAGTATGATGCGCCGAGCCCGGTGCATGTAAAACAGATGAATGATGCAAACATGCTGTCATACTGTATGCTAATTGAAATATGCCCTAATCTAACCATCATAAGCAGGTAAATAAAAGGGAAGAAAGACGTGGGGTTGGAAGACATACAACACACACACGCACACTTATTACAGTTGTGCCCTCGCGCAGAGGGTCCGAATAAATATACAGTCCCGACTAAAAGAATATTACAGTCCAAATAATATACAAATTCCTAATTAATTAATCAAATTAACTAAGAAAACTGTAAAACTGGCGTGCAAGCCAGGGACTACCTTGCTTCTGATGAACGATGCATGTCTGGGTTGCCTTGCGCGGAAATCCACTGGGATGCCCCGATTAGCCTCTGTTTAGCAGTTATTCTTGGAATGCGCGCCAAATTCCAAAAAGTTGTTGATTCTTCATTTTGTTGCAACAGAGAGCAGGAAAGGGGCATGGCAATGTATTTTCACAGATATATGCATGCCTCGATCCTCATACCACCAATCACGCATATCGATGCATGATGGCAGAGGAGTCGAAATGTTCAACTTAATATAAAATGAATGCACGTGTCTGGAGTGTCGGTGACTGGAGATGGAGACACGTTCCGTCACTCGGAGTACGAAACGCACCTCGTTTCCCGTGCCCGGGCTAACTCCTATCCCGAACACGATGCAATATGCATGATATGCACGAATGCAACTAAGATACAGCCTAGCATGCACAATGCTATGAAAATGAGATGTCTCGAAATGCGTGCACACGGGCACGCAAACCGAGAAAATGCATAAATGCGATCTAAGATACAACCTAGTATGCACTATGCTGTGAAAATGAGATGCCTCGAAATGCGTGCACACGGGCACGCAAACCGAGGAAATGACATACGCAATGTAAATGACATGGAAATATGATATGGGCTTACACTAACATGAGAGAGCCTCAGCCACACTCACATAAGAAGCCGATGGATGAAAATGAAGTGCCTCGAAACGCGTGCACACGGGCACGCAAACCGAGGCAATGGCATACGCAATGCAATATGGCTAAAATGGCATATAGAATGCAACATGGACTTACACTAACATGAGAGAGCCTCAGCCACACTCACATAGGCGGCCATCAGATGAAAATAAGACAACTCAAAATGCGTGCACGCGTGCACGCAAACCGAGGACCGACCCTCAGGCACCGAAATGCCACTTTAATGAGACATGGCAAAGACATGAAAAATGATATGCAAACATGCAATTCTCAGTAGCAAAATGAGGGGTAAAACAGCCCCGAAACGAGGCGAAAGTACACCCAATGCATGGAATTTCTCCCGAAATGCAAGATTAAGTACGTGAAATGGCTTACAGCTATACAAAGCATGCATAATTGATACATGGAATGAAAAGACAGAAGCAAGGCAGCCCCAAAATAAGCATTTTTCCAGTTCAAAGCATGGCCAAACAGAAAACACAAATAAGGCAAAAATAGCATGCAAAAATGGCCCTAAATATGAGATAATGAAGAAAATCACAGCTGCTGACCCCAAACAGATTAGAGGCCTTCTACAATATTGAAGAGGGGCCAAAAATATGATCTTTTACAGTTTATGGAAAACCACAAAAACCAGCACAAGTATAGCTAAACTTTCATGCAAGAAATGGGCCAAAAGATGGCCAAAGCACAAAGTATACTAAATATCCATGAAAAGGCCAAAGGCCCTTAATGAAACATGAATAATGGGCCAAAATAAGAATATTTTCAGTTCTGTAAAATGACCAAAAACCGAAGTATAATAGGCTGCCAAAACATGCAAGAAAAAGGGACCAAAGAGGGATATAACATGAAGTGGCATATGGAGGTCCCAAACAGTGATGGGCCCTTCTTCAATGTTGAAGAGGGGCTCAAAATAAGCCTATTTTCAGTTCTATAAAACGCCCAAAAATGGAAGCATAATGGGCTGCCAAAGCATGCAAAAATGGGGACCAAAGAGGGGATATAACATGAAGTGGCATATGGAGGTCCCAAACAGTGATGAGCCCTTCTTCAATGTTGAAGAGGGGCTCAAAATAAGACTATTTTTAGTTTTGTAAAATGCCCAAAAATGGAAGCATAATGGGCTGCCAAAGCATGCAAGAAAATAGCATTCAAGGAAGATATTGAAGCAAGTGCAAGATGGGGGACTCAAACAGGGTTGAGCCCTTAAGAAAAAGTGAAAAAGAGCTCAAAATAAGGACACTTTCAGTTAGGGCCGGAGCTCAAAACAGTAAGCATATATGGCTAAGAAATGTTGCAAAAATAAGCTCAAAAAGGGGGAAATGGCAACTCACCCTTGTAGACCAATCTTTGGTTGCTTCTTGGACCAAGTTGCAGCACCTTTAGCCTCTGAGAAGCCCTCCTTGCTGCTGGAAATGGAGTGGTGGTGGTGGTGGTTGGTGGTGATGAAGGAATGGGGTAGAACTTAGGAGTTTTTGAGAAAATGAGAGAGATAGAGGGAGATTTGGATGCCTATGCTTGAAGCAATTTTTTCTAACCCCTAATACCAATGCTTGCAGCTGGTTATAAGGACCAAAAGGAGGGGGAGCATGGAAGGAAAGGGTGGGGGAAAAGGACCAAGGCTTTCCCCCAAAAGGTGTCCCCCGGATTTAGATATTTCTGGGGGACAACAGCTATACAGCTGTAAAGTGCCTTTTGTGAGGAACATTGCCGGTTGGTTTTTGGACTTGCAGGTGGCCGGCCGGCCACCTCCCCTAGCCGGCCGGCCAAGGGTCAAAAAGGTCAAGTTGTGTTGGTGGCCGGCCACCACATATTGGTGTCCTCCCATGCCTCCTCATCACAACCTTGTGATTCAAAATTACAAACTATAAAACAGGAGAGAGAATAGGCCAATTTTAAGAGGGGTTCAAAAGGGTCAAATGGAATTTCTGGCCGGCCATATGATATTAGGATCGTCCCATGTGTGTACAACACAAATATGTGATTTGGGGTTGAAGAAAGTGGCCCCAAGGTGTTCAACATTGGCTCGGAAGTGAGAAGAACGGGTGTCAGAGGGCGAAAATGGAATGTAACTGGTTGCCAAGATAATTGCTGGCCTCCCACCCTCCAGTGACCTTCCTGGTGATGAAACAGAGGCACCTGCTAAAAATGAACGAAAACCGATGCAAAACGAATGCTCGGGGGCCAAAACACGTAGTTCGGGGTCTCGAAAATGGGCTGCCAAGAACCGAAAGTGGCGTTCGGCCACGAAGTGGGTTTCTCAGACCCCAGTGTCCCTTGAAAGGGAGAAAATAAGATGTATGCCAAAATTTAGAGCAAACAGAGATGGTTAAGCGGTCCCGAACCGAGGCACACGGCCAACGGTCCCGAAAAATCGGAAACCGGGCTCCGAAATGGGCAAAATGGCCTACGGCCACCAAATGTAGCCCACGGCCACTGAGAGATGGTCTACGGGACCTCTCCCTCCCCTCAGGAAAAGAAACAGAGAAAACCGAGTCTGGTTCGCAAACCGAGGCAAGGCACAGAAGAGGGTTCGAAAGTCCGGAGGCAGGGCTCACGGCCACGACTCTGAAACTTCTGAACAAGAACATTATGCAATATCACCAAGCGCTCAATCGTTTACGTCTGAGTCTTAAGGTCGGTCAAAAATGGGGTGTCTACACATGTCTATATTGATGGGTTTAATGTTTTTTTTTTTAGGGCGTTACAACTTGGTATCAGAGCGTACCGGGTTCGAATACTTTGGGTACGTGGGAAGTGATTAGGATCACAATGGGTTTGTCTCGCATGATAGAGACTTAGATGTAGTGTCATATGCTATGTGCTTAATTGATAACATGCTTATGTGACTATGTGGGTATGGAATGTAGTTTCTAGGATGTTGATTGGATCCTTGGGTTGTTGGGAGTCTTGTTGGAAAAGCACTTGATCAATGCTATTTCTAACCGGAACTCTAGTAACGCCTCGGGACTATCATTATCCAGAAATGAAATTCATAAATACTTATGTGTTTATGTACTTACGTGGAGTGAATTACAGTTGTCCATGCATTAGGACACGAGTGCTATAGCTTTGGCACATTTGTGAATGTGCTAATAGTCTTGGTTACCTTTATTAGGATGTCAGGACGAGGGCGTGGTAGGCATGGCAGGCATGGTAGGCAGGAGGTACCTGTACCGGATGACGTTCCGGCAGTGCAGGAGGGAGTTGGTCAGGCCAATGTGGCCGAGCCAGCGGGTCAGCAGGCTATGGGCGCCTTGGCCCAAGAGATAGCGGGAGCTTTGGGTATTCTCAAAGCTGAGAATCAGGTTGCTGAGGCAGGGCCTCCTGAAAAGGGAATTCTTCCGATCTAACCCGGACGAGTTTGTTGGGGATCCAAAGGAGCCACTTAAGGCTGACAAGTGGTTGGAACAAATGGAGAAGACGTTCGAGATGCTTGGCATCGAGGACGGGGCTTTGAAGGTGACCTTGGCATCCTTCCAGCTGAAGAGAGATGCGGGTCAATGGTGGAAGTATAAGAAGGGCAGTGTTGGTAGTGCATGGGAGGCATTTGTGAATGCTTTCCAGGAGAAATTCTTGTCTTCAGCTGCTAGAGAGAAGCTGAGAGAGCAGTTTTGCCAGCTTAGACAGCAAGGCTTGTCTGTGGCCGAGTTTGAGGCTACCTTTACTAGTCTGTCCAGGTTTGCACCTGAATTGGTGGCGTCTGAGGAACGCCGTTGCTTTGAGTTTGAGCGAAAGTTGAGGCGGGGCCTCAAGTTGAGGGTTGGTGGATCCTTCATCCGGGAGTATAAACGTTTGGTGGATGCGGAAGCTCATATGGAGCTCATGATGAAGGAGGAGGATGAAGGGCAGAGAGGCTCCAAGAGGAGCCGAGATGGTCAGGGTGATGGCAGGAGACAGAGGGGTTCCAACCCTCAGCAGTCTCTGGGTGGTGTAGCTAGATCGACCTTTCCAGTACCGAATGCGGGCTCAGGGAGAGGTAGTCAGGGAGGCTTGACTTGTTTTGCGTGTGGCCAGCTGGATCACAAGTCTTCAGTTTGCCCACAGAAATGAGGGGGTCAGCAAGTTGCTTCTTCTTCAGCTAGACCTCAGGGCCAGAGTCAGGGCAGGGGCCAGCCTTTGTCATGCTATCAGTGTGGTCAACCTGGGCACCTGAAAAGGTATTGCCCACAGTTGAGTGCTACTTCGGGAGCATCTGGTTCTAGGCAGACGCAGAGTTATCAGCCAGCTCAGTCTGTGCAGGCCTCGAGGGCCAATCCGAGAGCTTCGTCATCCCAGTCTGTGCAGCAGTCGTTTGCTCCTAGAGGTGAGCAGGTAGATCAGGGGCCTATAGGGTGCGTGTATGCTGTTACCGCGCAGGACCTAGTACCGGCTCCATCAGTAGTGAGAGGTACTTTTCTGCTTTGCAACTCGGTTGCTAATGTGTTGATTGACACGGGAGCATCTCATTCTTTTGTATCTGCTGCATTTGCATCTGTTTTGGAATTGGAGTTGGCACAGTTAGCATCTCCTACTTGTGTAGTATCGCCTATTGGTGGTGAGTTGATCTTGAAACAGGGTGTTAGGGGTTGTGATATAGAGGTCGCTGACCATAGGCTTCCTTTTCCATTTGTGGTCATGCCCATGAAGGGCTTTGATGTTATTTTGGGTATGGACTGGCTATCGTCATACCGGGCTGTCATTGATTGCTACCGCAAGAGGGTGACGTTATGTACCTTGAGCGGAGAGCGGTTCCATTTCTTGGGAGACCGGGTTGGTAGTGTTTTGCCACCGGGGTATAATTCGCGAGGGCGAAGTGAGCTTAGTGGTCTACTTGCTAGCTTTGAGAGTGGCGAGTGTGATGAGACCCAGCTTGTGTTGCCAAGGGTGGTTTGTGAGTATTCGGATGTCTTTCCCGAGGACCTTGTTAGTTTGCCACCTCACCGAGAGATAGAGTTTTCTATTGATCTAGTGCCCGGCACGGCGCCGATTTCTATGGCACCTTACCGTTTTGCTCCAGCAGAGTTGGTTGAGTTGAAAGTTCAGCTCTAGGAATTGCTAGATAAGGGTTTTGTTCGCCCTAGTGTTTCGCCGTGGGGAGCACCGGCTCTCTTTGCTAAAAAGAAATATGGTGCCTTGAGATTGTGTATCGACTACTGAAAGTTGAATCGGGCTACGGTCAAGAATAAGTACCCTATGCCCCGTATAGACGATTTGTTTGATCAGTTGAAGGGTTCCCGTTGTTTCTCTAAGATAGACTTGAGATCAGGTTACCACCAGTTAAGGGTCAGGGAGGAGGATATTCCTAAGACGGCATTCCGTACGCGGTATGGCCATTATGAGTTTCTGGTGATGCCGTTTGGGCTCACCAATGCACCGGCAGTCTTTATGGACTTGATGAACCGGATCTTCCGGGAATTCTTGGATCGATTTGTAGTCGTTTTCGTGGACGACATTCTTATCTATTCGCCTTCTGAGGAGGAGCACAAGGAACACTTGAGAGTGGTGCTTGAGTTGCTTAGAACCCATAGGCTGTATGCCAAGTTTGGGAAGTGTGAGTTCTAGCTAGGAGAGGTGAAATTCTTAGGCCATGTGGTATCCAGGGAAGGGGTGCCTGTTGATGCATCCAAGGTTGAGGCAGTGCAAGATTGGGCACAGCCTAAGAGTGTGTTTGAGATCCGCAGTTTTCTGGGATTAGCTGGGTATTACCGTCGGTTTGTGAAAGATTTCTCCAGGCTAGCTTCGCCGTTGACTAGATTGACTCGGAAAGGAGTCAAATTTGTGTGGAGTGAGACTTGTGAAAAGTCGTTCCAAGAGTTGAAGGTTAGATTGACCACTGCTCCGGTCTTGATTATTCCGGAGAGAGGGTTGGGTTACGCGATTTATTGTGATGCCTCACGAGAGGGTTTGGGTTGTGTGTTGATGCAAGAGGGGAAAGTGGTAGCTTATGGCTCAAGTCAATTGAAAATTCACGAGAAGAATTACCCTATACACGACCTAGAGTTAGCGGCGGTGATCTTTTCCTTGAAGATTTGGAGGCAGTACCTTTATGGTGAGAAGTTCAAGGTGTTTTCGGACCACAAGAGTTTGAAGTATCTGTTTACACAGAGAGACTTGAATTTGAGGCAGAGGAGATGGATGGAGTTCATTGAGGACTATGATTTTGAGTTGCACTATCACCCGGGGAAGGCCAATGTTGTTGCCGATGCCCTTAGTAGGAAATCCATTAGTGATGTAGCTTGTATAGCCATCCGGGAATGGAGGATGTTGGGTGTACTTGGCGAGTTTGATTTGTATCTGGGCGAATCTGTTGAGGCTGCGGCCTTGTTTTCTGTTATTGCGCAGCCTACACTTGTGACTAGAGTGTTAGAGGCACAGAGAGGTGACCTTGAGGTAGAGTCCTTCCGAGAGAAGATCTCCAGTGGGAAGGTTGAGAAGGGTTTGACGGTGTACCCCGACCTGAGTGTGAGATACCGAGACCGTTTGTTTTTGCCGGAGTCTTGCCGAGAGGAAGTACTCCGAGAGTTCCATCATTCATGCCTTACGGTGCATCCGGGAGGCACTAAGATGTATCGTGATTTGGGTCGCCAGTTTTGGTGGCGGGGTATGAAGAGAGATGTAGCGGTTTTCGTATCGAAGTGCCTTACTTGCCAGCAAGTGAAGGCCGAGCATCAGAGGCCAGCGGGTTTGTTGCAACCCTTGCCTATTGCCGAGTGGAAATGGGAGCATGTCACTATGGACTTCGTTGTAGGTCTTCCGAGGACTCAGCAGGGTAATGATGCCATTCGGGTGATTGTAGACCGGTTGACTAAGTTGGCGCACTTCATTTCTATGCGCGTGAGAGATTCAGTAGATCATCTTGCCGACTTGTATATTCGGGACATAGTGAGATTGCACGGGGTCCCAGTGACGATCGTCTCAGATAGAGATCCTCATTTTACTGCTAGGTTGTGGCAGAGTTTGCAGAGTGCCTTGGGCACTAAGTTGACCTTTAGTACAGCTTATCATCCTCAGACTGACGGGCAGTCCGAGCGTACTATTCAGATCCTTGAGGATATGCTTCGGGGTTGTGTCCTTGACTTTAGTGGGACATGGGAAAGGCACTTGCCATTGGTGGAGTTTGCCTACAACAACAGTTTCCAGTCTAGCATCGGTATGGCACCGTTTGAGGCCTTGTATGGCCGACCGTGTAGGTCTCCAGTTTGTTGGGCCGAGGTGGGTGATGCACCTTTGTTGGGTCTGGAGTTGGTTAGGGAGACGACGGAGAAAGTTGAGCTTATCCGTAGGAGGCTTGTTACAGCCCAGAGTCGCCAAAAGAGTTATGCCGACTGTAGGAGGAGGCCTTTGGCGTTTGAGGTAGACGATCATGTTTTCTTGAAAATATCACCTAGGCGAGGTTTGATGAGATTTGGCAAGAGTGGGAAGTTATCCCCTCGGTTTATTGGGCCTTTTGAGATCCTTGAAAGAATTGGCGAGGTTGCTTATCGTTTAGCGTTGCCATCGCAGTTGTCCGGAGTACATGACGTGTTTCATGTGAGTATGCTTCGGAAGTATGAGCCGGATCCATCGCATGTGTTAGATTGGATTGACTTAGAGGTAGATGAGGATGCCTCGTATGAGGAGAGACCGGTTCGGGTCTTGGATTGGCGGGATCAAGTCCTGCGTGGCAAGACCATCCCTTTGGTAAAGGTTTTGTGGAAACATCACGGAGTGGAGGAAGTCACTTGGGAACGTGAGTTGGAGGTCCGCGAGAAATATCCGGACTTGTTTGTTGATGAGTAATCTGATATTTAGATTATGTAATGTGGTTGGACTTAGGAGCTTTATATATGTCTTAAGTTGTAAAACATTGGTAATGTTTTGGTTTAATGAAAGTATGTTGTAGAACTTACCTTGATATGGGAGTTGATTATGATATTGCATATGTTGGCTATTATTGTAGAATTGGAGTTGTATCATGTATATTGATCATGGTATGAACTGTGAACCATGCATGTTGGAAATGGAAGAAAACTGCATGTTGATAATGCACTTGTAATATTTGTTGTGAAATGCCTCTTGAAAAGAGATGGAATTGACCGGTAATGGGTCGGATTGTTTAATATTTGAAAAACTTGTGTTTAATTTCGGGGACGAAATTCTTTAAGGGGGGGAGGATATAGCGATCCCGGTCGTCCCTTTACTGTTCCGTTGTATTCCGGACTCGGTTCCGTGAAGTTGGTAGTGGTATCTATCTTGTTGTCGTCCTTTAATTCCACTTGATTGAGTTTTAGGATGTTTTGAACAGGGTTGTTACAGGTTGGTTAGGCCTTGGTTTCAATTCCTTGTTGTTCAGTTTTTAGGCGATCCGCTCGAGCGGGTCTTCTTGCGCTCGAGCGGGTATTACACACCTCCAGTATTTCGGGTTCCTGCAAAACTTCTGCAGTTGTGATTTTTGCGCTTGAGCGGGTTTGTTTACGCTCGAGCGGTGGCGCTCGAGCAGGTTTGTTGGCGCTCGAGCGGGTAGTACTTCCTAGGTATAAGTTCTGGGAGGGGGAAATCTACGCTCGAGCGGACTGATTTTCGCGCTTGAGCGGATGTACTTTACTCTTGTGTCTTGGCGCTCGAGCGGGCCTTATTGCGCTCGAGCGTGTCCAGATTTTTGTTCTTGACGCTTGAGCGTTGTGTTTTCCGCTCGAGCGGGAATGTCGTATAACAGAGGGCAGCTAGGCATTTTTGAATCACTTTCTACACTTCCTCTCTCTCTCTCCTACTTTCTAAAAAGATATTTTGAGAGCCTCTCTCTCTAGAAATTCCCTTCTCTCTAGGGTTTGATCTAGTTAGAGTGCTTTCCTTCCCTTTGTCCTTTGTAAAAGTTGTGTTGATCGTCGAGGGCTTCGTTTTGATTCGTGAATCTTGGAGTTTGGAGCATTTTAGTTTTCTACATCTTCTCCTCTTGGGCTCCGAAATTGAGGTAGGGATTCCTACTCACTTTTATGGTCTTTAACATAGATTTTTGGTGATTTTGATTAAGTGTTGAAGCTGGGAAATTTTGGGACTTAGGATTTCAAAATGTCAAAGAGGGTTTTATTATTTTGATTCTGAAATGAGTATTTTGAGTTTAAAAATAGCGGTATTGATGTTAATTGTTGATATATGGACCATTGGGTCAATATTGGAAAATAGGGGAGAAAGCCCTAATTCGTTGTGTAAATTAATTGGTATATTAAATTGGGAAAAATGTTGATATTTGTAATTGAGTTGGAAATAATGAAGTTGACTCATTATATGGTAGAATAGTGGAGCTGGATTTGTTAATCGCCCATTTTTGAAAACATTGATATTTTATCTGTTGGAGCTTTTATTATCTGTTTAGAAATAACTGCTTGGGCTACCGGTGGAGGGTAGTTTTGATTGTTGTAGACAATGCATAATGATTAGGCAAACTAAAACTATTCAATTGGATATGTCATAGAGTATGACGGTTGATAGAATACATTAATGTTATGTATTGATTGATTGTGTATATGACCTTTGTGTATATATGCATTGTGTGTGTGGGAGGAGATAGGGGATGTACTCCACGGTTTAGGGGAAGGTAGGGGATGGACCTCTAAACCGGATGTTGTGTGGGAGGATATAGGGGATGGATTCCACTGATACAGCTCATATGCTTGTCAGATAACGTGTTGATACAGCTCATATGCTTGTCATTGGAAGTGTTGATACAGCTCATATGCTTGTCATGGGAAGTGTTGATATAGCTAATATGCATATCTGTTGAAATGTGAATATAGCTTGTATGCTTATCTGTTGAGATATTGATATAACCTGTGTGTTTATCTATTGTAAAAATGGAAAACGTTTAATATGAGTCTTGGTCTCATATAAGTGGTTTGCCAGGTTCTGAGCCATTGATGGAAATTGTGAAAGTGATAAGAAATTGAAATGGATTATGAATTGGTTTATGGAAATTGAACACTTATCAATTGCTAATGTCTTAGTCATTGCTCATACTGTGTTTAGCATATCTCTACTGGGCTGTGGCTCATCCTATATAGGAATATCATTTTCAGGTACAGGTAGCATGCCACCTTCAGGGACATAGCTTGGGAGGCTAGAGGCGGACACACTTTTGTTGTCTTATTTCTTTTGATGTATTACATGTAAATTCAAGCCAAGGACTTAATATGTAAATGAGTTAGTACTCTTTTATTGTAACTAAGTGTTAACTTGGAAAGCTGTAAGCCCTTAGGGCATTTGCTTTTGTCGTTAACATATAATATTTTTTGTAATGGAATTCTGATGAATAGAAGAATTTAGAGTTTTTATATATCAATGCATGTCTATATTGATAGGTTTAATGTTTTTTTTTTTTTGAGGGCGTTACAGGACCTTATCTTAGAAGGTCAGTATAAGTTTTTAGATGATAATCTCTGACTCAAAATGAACAACAAGACACCTTAATAATCTCTGTAAAAGGCACTACTTAGACTTGCGGAAGAGGTAGAAGATTTTCTTTTAACAAAAAAAAAAAAAAAAAAATCAATGGCCCACTTGCAAATTCAAGCTACAATACGAATCATGTTAAAAACGAGGCAATCGTTAGTTGAGTAAATAGCCAATGAGTGGGGTGTAAAAAAAATAAGGGAAAAATAAATTTAAAATATGAATTATTTTCTGTAATTTTAAAAAATATAAATATATTATTATAAAAAAAATTATTTCACAAAATTAATTAGAAAATTAAATTCGTACTCTTATACAATAATAAAATTATTTGAATTATTAATTAAAATATGTTTCTGACATTATTAAAAATTATTAATTAACTTGATGATTTATTAATAAAAATTATCATTTGTTATGAAATTAGAAATTTTAAGAGGCAGGATGTAATTTCTAGAACTATAGGAGGTAATTTGTATTTTAAACAAATTTCAATTAGTGTATTTTTAATTTATCTAAAAAATAAATATCAATTCTATTGAAACTTTTATAAATTTGACTTTTAATGTAATAAAACTTATCACTAATATATAAATATTTTCTCTCTCTTTCATTGAAATAATATATTCTCTGTACTGTTGTTGGAAGAAATATATCTAGTGTTTTAATTTGATTGTTATTAATCTAAATAGTAAGATTAATGCGGATATATTTCGTAAGAGCATCAGTATCAAGCTCTCTACATTAACTTTGAAACTATTGTAAAGACTAAAAGTCAAGAATATGTGCTTCATCACACTCAACAAAACTAATTTTATGGCTAGCTATTATTTATATTTGTTACAGTAACTCAACAACGTTGTTGAGCCATTGCTCATTGGTTATTTTATTTTTTATTTTATTTTTTGGAGCAAAATTGGGCCAAAATTTTTAACCAGTCGTCCACCCGGATGTCTCATGAGTGCCTGTAGCATAAGAAGAAAAATGTCCAAAATTAACCTAACCGGTTGACTGGCCGGTCAACCGGTCAACGGCAATTTTTTTTTTTTTTTTAAGAATTGTTTGGGTGTCACCTTATCAATTTAATAAAAAAAAATAATAAATATAATAAGAAAATAATATTTTAATAAGATTAAATTAAAATAGAGAGTTTGATACAATGACTATTAAAAAAATATTTTAAATTATAATTTAACTCAAAATTTATTAAGATTAATGTAGATGCTCCAAGTGTTGTATTATCTCCCAATTCGAGGGCTTAAGCTCCTAGCCCAAAGTAGTGTAGTATTATCTAATAATTTTAAATAATTATAGATATTCAAATATTGTTTGTCTTCCGTCTTTAATTATTATTATTATTTCGGCACGTCTTGCTAATTTGTTAATTATTGGTTGGCCTTGATGGAGGAAAGCAATGTAAGAAAAATTAAGGGGCAATGTTATATTTCATGAAAAAAATATTATATAATTTTAAGAAATAATTTATTTTTATAAAATTTTAAGAAATAATCTAATGCAGTGGGTAACAAAATAAAAAGAGTGCTTTACCGTAATATAAATGTTTTTTAATTTTGAAGGCTTAGTTTGTAAATAACATAGACTTATTAGTTTTGTCTTATAGTATGATGTATAGATTGTAACTTAATGTATGTGATTGCATAACATAACAACAGAAACCACAAACTAATTTAAGGATAAAGAATCTTTATAAAACTTTTCATGATATTTTTTCTTGAAACATAGTATTACTCAAAATTAAGAGATTTTCCCTACTCAAAATTAAAATAGTTCATGTTAGAAAATATTGTGTCCCAAAACAATCGCAATAATTTGAACATTTTAAGATACAAAATCTTAAAGTATAATCTAATAATTGTAAATACTTTGAAAAAAAAATATTTCTAGATAGAGAATCTTGTGTCATGTATTAAATTCTACATTTATCGTAATTTTTTTTAATCTAATTTTGTATAAGATACGAGTTAGGGCACATTCACAAGAATAATGTTATACTTAAAATATTTTTATACAACATTTAAGCCTTGTTTCAGTTAAACTATATAAGTGTACTTTTTTGCATAAATACATTTATTTGAGTCTCATCCATCAACATTTTATCTCTACTTTTTATACATCTTTTTATACAAAATTAAAAAATAAACTTATTTAAAACATTCCAACCAAACATTAATATATCATTTTTTGTATCAACACATTATTAATATAATAAGACCTACCATTTATGTCTATCCGTAATGTCATTGGTCACTTATTTCTATATAATTATTTTTTTCCTACTAAAAAAAAGAGAAATTACACCGACGTTAGCGAAATATTATTTACAAACAAATAAAAGATATTCACTTTGCTCGGAACGGACAACAGGATACCCTAGTGATCTCCTCAAGGGGCGCTGCCTTAGACCTGCGGGAGAGTGGGAGGATTTTTCTGTAACAAAAAAAAAGTACAAAAATAATATAAATTTCTCATTTTACCCTTCTTTTAAATTTATTAACAACATAAAAAGTATAATTATGATATTGATATTCTCCAAAAAAATAAATTATCGAAGAGTAATTTTGAAAAATTAATTTTTTTAAAATGTAATAATTGTACTACTAAAAAAAAGTTAATTTTTAAAAAAAAATTTATTATTTTAAGACGGAAAGAGTAATATGTTTTCATTTGACACTCCGGACTACTATCAGGTAGTTTCCCGAAAAACTACCCTTCTCAAACTAGTTCACAAACTTTTTGAGTTGTCTGTTTCTTGGTGAATTTTCTTCTTGCTACAGAGCTTATTAAAGGGACAACCCCAGAATCATGGTTGGACACAAAGTTTGAATCCTATGGTACTCCTGAAGCGCCCCTAACATCAATGCTAATTGGCCCCAAATTTATGGCATCCAAACTCTACCAACTATGCCCCATCCAAGTAAGCCATCATCCTCCTCCTCCCCCTCCTCCTCTCTCTGTCTCTCTCTCTCTCTCTCAAAATTAAACATAGAATAGGGGGAAAAATATTATCATATGATTTCAATGTTCGAATCCATATTTAATTTTTGTATTTCTAAACATACTACAAGTTAATATGCTATTTTTATAGGATTTCACACTAGCAACAATATTAGTGAGGTCAGATCACTTTTTTTAGAAGATTTGGCACATACAAATAACTTCTCAAATGAATGTTATGGATTGGTGACGCAGGTTTTTGTTGTGTGCAACGAAGATTACACAATACTAGAGGAATACCAATGGTGGACGATCGAAAAGAGCAAAGGAGTGAAAGAGGTGAAAGAGATCAAGGGTGCAGATCATATGGCAATGTTTTCAAAGCCTCGAGAACTCTGCTGCTGCTGTCTCTTAGAGATTGCTAATAAGCACACTTAAAAATATGAGAAGACAAATAAAACAACCTTAAAAGGACTTTTATGTGCCATGTTTTGCTTGTAGCACAATATTTTTCCCCCTTTAATTTGCGATAATAAAATTGTTGTTGTTGCGTTGGTTGTGACTGTTTTCAAACTTTCTAAAAATATATCCTTTTTTTTTCTTTTTTTTTAATTTAACATTTAAGTCATGTTTAAATGATGCATTTGAGCAAAAATTTAAAAAGACAAAGATAAAAATAATTACAAGAGCAAAATTTATTTTACCCCCTTATGATTTTTCTTTAAAATATTTTGTCTTTTTATAGTTCAAATATAAGAAAAGAACCCTTGCAATTTTGAGCTAAAGTGAAAATCTAACTCAAGGCAAAATTAGTTAAATACACCTATGATGTATTCTCTTTCTCTCTTCTCTAATGTATATAATTTCATATCGTAATCATATATTTAACAAATAAAATCATAGGAAACTAAACACCTAATTTATTACCATAAAATTATTTTAATTTTAACCCAATTTCTTATTTAATAATATTTTAAATTAAACATAAAATTACCATAAATTAAACCATAAGATTAGGGGAAATTTTTTTAAAGATCCCTAATATTAAGATTTTATAAGATAAATGACATACAATATTTTCATAGTAGTTAAGGTCCCTCTAACATTTTCACAAAAAAAAATTCAATTCAGAAAAATATCACCCGACTTAGAGAAATTTCTGTCCCGACACAGAGAAATTTCAATTTTTACAACGAAATTTCTTTGAATAGAAATTTCGCCCGACTCAGATAAATGAATGGTTTAGAGGGAGGAGGATGATTTCCTCATATCCGAAGGTTGGATTGGAGAGTATTATTTGAATTCCTGGGACTCATTACGGATCCTACTTCGATAATTTGAACAATCTATTTGTTAGACACTTTGTGTATTTCATTTACAAAAAAAAAAAATTAGATCGATCCGATAACTGCAACTTGTTCAATTAATTGTGTTTATCATTGAAAATATGGATGGTTTATTTTTTTTTTTTAAATTATTCTCTATTTGTTTAATGAAACATAAAAATAAACAAGTTACAGTTATCGGATCAATCTTTTTTCTTTTTTTTTGTAGATGAAATACACAAAGTGTTCGACAAAATAAATGGTTTGGATTATTGAAACATGGCCCGTGGTGGGCCCCACATGTCCAAACAGCGCCCCCAGTCCAAAATCTAGATTGGAGAGGATCCTCCTGCTTAAAGGAAAATAATTTAGCTTGTCTCCAGTTGAAAATTGAACTCCACCAAACATTTGTGATATTTGATCGGTAAGAGTCATTAAACAGAAGACTCTTACCGGTAAAAGTTTATGAAAATATGAGCTAGTAAAATTTTTCAAAGACTAAACTAGAAGTAATAATCTTGTAATCTAAGTGTAAATTCATTCTTACACAATTTGAAATGGCAGCATTTAAATAATGGAATAAAAATGTTAGAGACTTCAAAACTTTTATCAAATTTTTTATCAAATGTCTCACATGAATGTGGGGTCTACATCATGTGAGTCTCATATGAGTCTCACACTTATGTGAGATATTTGGTAGAAAATATGATAAAACTTTTAAAATATCTGACATTATTCATAATGAAATAAAAGATTGGGCCAGGTGATCCCAACAAAAACAGACTCGTCTCTCTAACAACCGCAACACAATTGGTTAGGTGGGGTCTCAAGTTGCTACTAACATTAGCTTCATTAGTGAGACAGGTGTCGTGCTATAAAGGATCACTCTAGAGGATCACTTCACCAAATCACTCTAGAGGATCCCAACGCCAAATTCTATGCTTGGTTTGTTATTCTATTATTTTATTTTTATCCATATTCTGTTATTCTATAAGGTATATTAACTAATAAAGAAATTGGTTTGATGCCTCTTATAAACCCCTTTTCTCCTTGGGAGTTATTGTTGGAAAATATTAGTTTTTTGGTAACTTTAATTCGAAATTAAAGTGGGACCCAACCGTCGGTTGAGGTGGGTCTGAGTAGTTTTATATTATCTCAAGTGAAAAGATTATAATATAAAAATAATGAGCTGAAACCATTAAGTTGTAAATGAGAATTGTCTCATAAAGTGGGCATCAATAAAGTTGGGTTTAGATTTAGACTTAGTTTTAGTTTAGATTGGGCCTAGACTTGTGCTTGTGCAAGTGTTAAGTTTGGTCTTAGATTTAGACTTGGACTTAATCTTAAGCTTGGACTAAGTTATATTGTGTTGGGCTTAACTTATGCATGTTTTTGAGAATTTTGTTTGGATCGAGTTCTGACCCAACATTAATATCCATTTTGTGACCCATGTAGTTGGTTTATTGAAACATCATTATATACATATTTATTTGTATATATTAAGCACATAGGAGGTTTAGACCTTTGTAACTCTCATATTTTGATGATGGAGTTGATGACCATATTAGTGGCCATAGGTTTTCAACCTTTGTAACTCTAGCCCTAATGGCTAGAGTTTATGGCCTTGGTTAATGGCATTTGATAGCCCTATTGATGTATAGCCTTCATGGTTAGGAATTCCCCTACTTATATAAATAGAGGCCTTTCCCCACTAACTTGAAAGGAGAATTTTGGAGAGATTTTTTATGGAAAATGGAGATGGTATTTTGAGATAAAAAGTTGGAGATGTTTTTTTTCCACCAAAAGAAAATTTTTCCTATCTTCTTTTGCTAGCCCCTTCTTTGGTTCTTGTTAGAGAGAGTGTAACAATTGTCAAGTTCGCCGAAATTATTCAGAAGGTACTTCTACATTAGTTGTTTTCGACCGTCGTATCTTAGGAGACAGATGTCGGCATACTTTTAGCATCCATCAGGAGGCGGTGAATCTGTTTTAAGCAACCTCCAAGAACAATGACAAATGAAGTCACTCTCATAGTAAAAGATGAAATTGAAAGGTTGTTAGAAGTTGATTTCATTAGAACAGCCAGGTATGTGGAATGATTGTCAAATATAGTTCCAATTTTTAAAAAGAATGGAAAGATTAGAGTGTGTATTGATTTCAGGAATTTAAATTTGGCCACACCTAAGGATGAGTATCCCATGCCAATTGCAAACTTGTTAGTAGATTCAGTTACAAGGCGTAAGATTTTATCATTCATGGATGGCCATGTTGGATACAATAAGATCTTTCTTAGCCCAGATGATGTTCATAAGACTGTATTCAGGTGCCCAGGGGCCTTAGGAATCTTTGAGTGAGTGGTAATGCCTTTTGGGCTTAAGAATGCAGGGGTCACCTATTATTGGGCTATGAATTTTATCTTTCATGATTTGATTGGGAAATTTTTTGAGGTGTATATTGATAATGTGGCAATCAAGTCTGATGAGTTTGAAGAGCATTTAGAACATCTTCGACAGATGTTCCAAAGGATAAGGAAGTACCAACTGAAAATGAACCCCTTGAAGTGTGCTTTCAGGGTGTCTGCTAGTAATTTTTTGGGTTTTTTGGTCCATCAGAACAGGATAAAGGTGGACACAAACAAGGCTAGAGCTATTAAAGTAGTCCAACCTCCATCCAACAAGAAGGAGTTGAAAAGTTTCATTGGGAAAATAAATTTTTTAAGGAGATTCATTGCCAATTTAGCAAGGAACACTTTAGCTTTCTCTCCTTTGTTAAAATTGAGGTATGATAAAGACTTTAGATGGCAAAGTAAGCATTAAAGGGCATTTGATGCAATTAAGGACTATTTGTCTAAACCTCTAGTCCTGAGGCCACCCATTAAAGGAAAACCCTTAAAGTTATATATTTCAGCAAGAGAATAGTCGATTGGGTATTTATTGGCTCAGGATAACGAGGAGGGGTGTGAGCAAGCTGTTTGCACCTGAGTATGAAGTTGAATAATGTAGAGACTAGATATAGTTCTGTCAAAAAGTTATGTTTGGCCTTATATTTTGCAATCATCAAGCTAAGGAATTACATGTTGCCTATAGAGGTTAATGTGATTTCTTAGACTGATGTGGTAAAATACATGTTATCTACACCAATTTCAAAAGAGAGGCAAGAAAAATGGTTGTTGGCTTTAATTGAATATTTCTTTAAGTATGTACCTTAGAAAACTTTAAAAGGCCAAGCACTAGTAGATTTCTTGGCTGCGCATCCATGTAGCCCTGTCGAGGTAGATTTTTATGAGGTATTTTC
The DNA here is from genome assembly GCF_055761805.1 of Camellia sinensis. Lineage (NCBI taxonomy): Eukaryota > Viridiplantae > Streptophyta > Magnoliopsida > Ericales > Theaceae > Camellia > Camellia sinensis. Next base: position 176,704,618 of record NC_138965.1, on the reverse strand, counting down.
AGTTAAAAAAATCCATGGAGGTTAATGTTTGATGGCTCAAAGACTGAAGAAGGTGTTGGTGCTGGGGTGGTGTTGGTTTCAACCCAAGGATGTAGACCGCCGGGAACTCCCGCTCTGCGCACGTGGGCGCAAATCATTTGTTCATTAGCTACTACAATTTGGACTCGTGTTACGGTTCTGAATCTAATCTCGGAAAGTGCAATGCGAGACTAATAAATCACCAAAGAGTCCAAATCCGGCAAATCATTTTGGAAAATCAATTTTAATAAAGAAGTGCCAAGCATGGATTGCTTTGCCAGATACAGAGTCGCCACCTAAATATTTTATTTTGGGAAAATTTAGGAAACCCTGACTCGTGCCTAAGGCCATGTGCCTGTCATCACCAAAGTTGCCTCGGCTCGGGAACTTGGGTACGAGAGAGGAAGGTCATGCAATGAGCACTCCCGTTCGCCCAATCAAGATCAGCCTTTACTAACATGATATGTTGTTTTTGAAAACACATGTGTTCTTGTTCTGGTTTGTTAGCTAGCTTTGTTACGTGATGCGCACAGCATACAAGTATAGACTAGATCGCCTAAATTGGAACAAAACATTTTATGTTCGTTTGTTTGAAAACGGTTTAGAGGTGCTACTTGCAAGTAGGCTAAGGCCTCGTTTGGGAACAGGCTAATTTAGTAACTTTTTTGCTATTTGACTAAAATATGAGCTAAAAAAAACTAGTATGTTTGGGATGAATTTTTGGCTAATTACGAAAAGATGTGCAAAAAGTAGAGAGAAAAGAGAATCTTTGACTTTTTGGTATGAGTTGTTGGCTTTTTGGCTAATTTAGTAACTTTTTGACTTTTTGGCTAAAATAGTGCCTTCCCAAACGAGGCCTAAGTCGTGGATTTTGCCATCCTCAAGTGGGCTTTGAAAAATATGATTTTGCCACTCTCAAGTGAGCTTAAAACACACATTTTGATGAATTGTTCCAATTCAAGCAATCCAATCTTCACCCACAGGCATTCAAGCAGTTAGCCTCATGGAAAACATGCTATCATGGCAACACTTACACGCATATAAGGATGCTAAAGCATAAATACTCACAGTGTACTCCGAGCCAAAACAGATAACTAGTTAGAAATCATGCATGATCCTAGTTCATGTTAAGATGGCTAATGCAACACATGCAAAAATGCAACTCATATAGGCTCGGCTATTCTAAGATGGCATGTGAATGCAACTTGATAACATGTTGTTTGAATATGTATTCAAGTAAATGTATTGAAATACAATGCAGTTAGTATGATGCGCCGAGTTCGGTGCATACAATACAGATGAATGGGTGCACGTATGCAAAGCATAAGTATGCTAATTGAAACATGCTCTAAAATTAACAATCGAAAGCAGATAAGTAAAAGGGAGAAAGAAATGGGGGTTGGAAGACATGCATCACACACATGCACGCTTATTACAACAATTGTGCCCTCTCGACAGAGGGTCTGAATAATAAGCTAACTAGCTAATCTAAGCTAATTAAACTAATTATTACAACACAAATTAAATAGCTAAACGCATTAACTAATTAAGTACAAAACCAAAGCATAAGCTAGCTAAGGAAAGCATTTAAGCAAAGCAAATAGAAGGGGCCTCGGAGCGAGAAGCGCATGCATGCTCAGTCGCCTCGTTCGGAAATCCATCGCGATGCCCCAACTTGCCTCTGTTTTCAATTGTTCTCAGAATACTGCACAAACTTCAAGGTAACTTTTACTTCACCATGGGAACCTCCAAGATGGTGGCCGACCAGTTGTTGATGTTGCCAACCACCTACCGACCACCTATCTTTGCTGCAGACCAGAACAAGTGGTCGGCTAGCCACTTTTACTGGTCTGCCGACCACTTTTGTTGCACTCTTCCATTTTGCTGCAACAGAGAACAAAAAAAGGCATGGCAATGTATTTGCAAGATATGTGCGCACAACCACCCTCCCTATCATTTCATGATCTCAAGGGAGTGCGGTTCTTGACTCTCGGGCCACCAATCGCGCATCTCGATGCATGATGGCCGAAGAGGCAAGATTGCATGAATCAATGTAAATGTATGCACGCATAACACATAAATGCCTTTACCTCTATCATGCATGATCAAGAGGGTCAGCGACCGAGAAATGAGGCACGTTTCATCACTTCAAGTATGAAACATCTCTCGTTTCTCGTGTTTGGACTAACACCCAATCCAAACACATGCAATGCAACTCAATCATACTAAACACAATGTAATGCATGCATACACAATGCAATGCAATATAAGCAACCTATCAATACTAACGACATGCATACACAATGCAATGCAACATAAGTAACCTATCGATGCTAATGGCATGCATACACAGTGCAAGGCAACATAAGCATTTCAACACAAAGCAAACAACAATGTGAGCATAATGAAATGCAACATAAGTATGCATCAACAATGCAAATGACAAGCATGCAAAACACAATGCAACTCAAGCATGCAAACATGGTGCAATGTAACAACATTTGAACAACATGCTCAATGGACTTAAACTAAAAATGGGCAGACCTCAATCATGCCCAAATGCCATGAAATGCAAAACAAAGCATGCACATGCATTGGCCCATCAACTAGGCCAAAGAGCACAACTCTCAAACATGAGCAAGGAGTGACAAACAAAGAGTGTAGCCACACTATATGCACTAAAATCAGGTATGAAATGATGCCAAATCATCCAATCAACACAAGCATGCATACTAGGGTCCTTAAAGCATAAATCTACCAAAGAGGACTACACAAGGGACATCCAATACATGGCACAAATGCATGAACCAAGCATGGACAAAGTTCAAATGGATCAAAACAAGGACCAAAACATGCTGAGATGGGATCTCAAAGGCCTAAGCATGCATGCATACATATTGGTCCATAAGCTAGGCAACAATGCACAACCCATAGAGGCACTCAAAGGGTGAATAAAGTGGGAACATGGAAATGCTATATGCTCTGAGATACCATGTTAAATGATGCCAAATCATGTACATGTCACAAATGAAGCATGCTAGGAGGCTCAAAGCTTGAAGCTAGCAAGGCCAATTGCACTACAACTATGCAATATAAGGACCATATGGCAAGTACAACCCAAAACAGTCCTAAAGCATGCTAAAATGATACTAAAACATGCATGGACCAAAGCTAAAACAAGCTAGCATCAAGGGCATAAGGAATGATGTATGCAAGACCAAAAGGGAGGATTACACTACACCTACCAAAGCCAAGCATGAGATGGCTTCGCCAACAAAAATTAGAGTTATATCATGGCAAATAATCCCAAAAACACACTGAAATGATAGCTCGCAAGCTTAGGCATGAAGGCATACACAATGACTCATGTTAAGGGCATAAAGCACAAACTCTCCAAAGCATGGAAAGAGTGAAAGATGTGAGTGTATGAACATGAAACATGCACTGAAATCTCATAACAAATGATGCTGAATCATAAAAATAGCCCAAGCAATGCATGCTAGTGGCTTGGAAACTCAAAGCTAACAAGCTAGAATGCACTATGGCTATACAAAGCAATATATGCATGACCAAAACAACACCAATCAGAGCTTAAGCATGCTAAAACATAGACAAAAGCTTCTTAGAGTTAAGCCAAAACATGTTAAAATAATGGTCCAAAAGCAAGGTGCATGTTAGGCTAGTAAATGGAAATGCACTACAAGTGCATGGAGCATGCATGGGGCCATCAAACCAACCCAAAATAGATCTAAGGCCTGTTAAAACAACACCAAAAACCTATTGAGATGGACTTAAAACATGCTAGAAAGACATGCTACTTCATGAAGCACACAAAGCTCGCTTGTAACATCTACACTACGAGTGTATAAGGCATGCATGAGGTGACAAAACCAAATCAAAATAGTGGTATGCCATGTCAAAATAACCCTAAATATATGCTAATATGGAGCCAACAAAATCTTAACAAACATGCTCAAACATGAGCCAAATGACGCAAGCATCCAAGATACAAGGAGAGGGGATGACCCTCTCCTATTTAAGATCTCAAAACACAAGTTTTACCACTGAAAATCCACTGGATTTCAGTGGTTAAAAGGCCAAGAGAAAGTGATCTCGAGGGCCTAAATTGATGGTGCAAAACAAAGCCAAACAAGGCATGCAAGGGAGTAGATCACCTCCAACACCAAAGAAGCCTTAAACAAACATGTTAAGTACTAAAAATCAGAACTTTTTACAGTAGAAAGTTAGGCCTAAAACAACATGCAATTAGGGCCAAAAGCTTAATAAAAAATAAGGGTTTAAGAGGTTAGAAGCTCACCCTTGTCGAACCACTTTAGAGCAACAACTCCAGCAGCTATTTTGGATCAAAACCAGTCCAAAAACTTCAAAACCAACCTCAAGGTACCTCAGCAACAAAAGGGTGGTGTTTGAGTGTGTGTTTGTGTGCAATAGTATGATGAAAATGCACTTTCAAGCACAAAAATGAGACAAAGAGAAAGATATAGAGATATATGTGTATCTATAGCTCAAGTCAACATTTTTGAACCTGGAGAAGGGAGGGAGGGCCTCCCTCTTATAGAAAATCAAGCAAGAAGCTTGTTGAACACACTTGAGGCTCTAAGCCATCCCTCCATACACGTGTATGGAGGCTGACTTCTGTGCCTTCCAGCTGTCACAGTTGGCAAGAAAATATCCCCAAAAAGGTGCTGGAAAGCTGTCGACCACTTGAAGTGGTCGGCCAGCTACTTGTAGTGGTCGGCCGACCACCACAAGTGGTCTACCAGGGAAAAAAGTGGTCGGTAGTGGGGAGGAGGTGGTCTGCACACTAAAAGCAAGCCAATGGTGTGGTGGCCGACCACTATTGGTGGTCCAAAGACCAAGAAAACCAGTTGGCCAACCAGAAAACTGGCCAGCAGGCAGGAAAAGTGGTTTGCAGGGAGAAAAACTGGTTTCCCACCCTTATTCCACCCTCCAAGTAAGGAAAATAAGGTGTAGACGTCCCCGAACGTCCCGGGAGGGAACCCCCCCCTCCGTTTTGTTTGTTGGGCTCACTACAGTTCAGGACTCAAAGTCACGGTCCTGTATCTAATCTCGCAGAGTGCAATGCAAGACCGATGAATCATCAAAGAGTCCAAATCCAGCAAATTGTTTTTGAAAATAGATTTTTTGAAAGAAATGCCAAACATGGACTGCTTTGCCAGATACAGAGTCGCCACCTAAATATTTTATTTTTGGAGAAATTTAGGAAACCCTGACTCGTTGCCTAAGGCCACGTGTCCGTCATCACCAAAGTTGCCTCGGCTCAGAAACTTGGGTACGATTGGGGAAGGTCAGCTATGAGCACCCCCTCTCGCCCGATCCGAAGATCGGCCTCTACTAACCATGATATCTCATTTTTGAAAACACATGCATTCTTATTCTGATTAATTAGCTAGAATTACTATGTGATGCGCGTAGCAAAACAAATATAGACTAGATCGCCTAATTTGGAACAAAGCATTGCATATCCGTTTGTTTGGAAATATTTTGAAGTTTGCTACTCGCAAATAGGCTAAAATGCGGATTTCAATGAATTATCCCAATTCAAGTAATCCAACCATCACCCACAGGCATTCAGGCAGGTATATCACATAAGCATATAGCCACATGGTAAGCATTCTGTCATGTTAACATTCACACTCATGCGAGATGCTAAAGCATAAAGACTCACATTGTATTCCAAGCCAAAACAGAGAACTCGTTAGCAATCATGCATGATCCAAGTCCATGTTAAGTGCCTAATGTATCGCATACAAAATGCAGTCTAGAATAGGCTCGGCTAATCCTAGGGCGGCATGTGAAATGCAACAGATAACACGTATTCAAGTTAGATTTGAAATACTATGCAATTAGTATGGTGCGCCGAGCCCGGTGCATGCAATACAGATGAATGAATGCACGTATGCATAGCATAAGGTATGCTAATTGAAATATATCCTAAATCTAACCATTATAAGCGGTTAAATAAAAGGGAGAAAGAAATGGGGTTGGAAGACATACACACACGCGCCCACACTTATTACAAATTTGCCTTCACTCGGAGGGACGAATAAATAATACAAGTCACCTAATTAACTAATTCACAAGCTAATTAATTATTACAGAACCAAATTGAATAACTAGCCACAACTAATTATTACACAACTTAATTAATTAACGAATCAATTAACTAATTAATGAATGACAACAAGCAGATAGGGAAAGCAGTAAATGGTGCTATTCCAGCTCTGTTTGAAGAAGGGAGGCATGCATGCTCGCTTCGGTTCTTCGCCTCGAAACGCCTTCCGGTTGCTCTTTAGAGGCTCTGTTTGCAGGGTGTCTTCCAGCGCTTGTTGTTGGACCTTACCAAAACACTACAGGGGAAGTCACCAGTGGCCTGCCGGCCATGTAAGGATCACTACCGGGCAAAGGTGGTCTATTGCCGGCCAAGAGTGGCACACTGCCAGCCATCAGTGACAGGCTGCCGGCCACTGGTGTGCTGTGACACCAAACTGCAACGAAGCACAAAATAGAGAAAATTGAGGGTTTCCCAAGGATATGTATGCACCGTGGCACTCCAAATCACCTCAAGACATCAAGGGAGAGGCCTAGTCGGATCCACGACCATCAATCACGTATCCCGATGCATGATGGCCAAAGATCCAACTTATGCCAATCAATATGAAAATGAATGCACAAATAAAGCAAGTAAAGGCTAGAACTCTATCATGAATCATTAAGAGCTTCGACGACCGAGAATTGAGACACATTCCATCACTTGAAGTATGAAACGCCCCTCATTCCTCGTGCTCGGATTAACACTTAATCCAAGCAATGCAACACATAAGCATGGCAAACATGCAACATGACCTAAATGTGCAAACATGCAACTAAACCAAGCATGTAACAAGCATATAAGCATGATGTGAGGTGATGACCTTGGACAACATGACAAAATGCAACATGAACATGTGAGCATGCAAGGTATGCATAGTTAAACAAGTATGCGACAACATACGAAATGAAACAAGCATGCGACAACATGGTAAGATGGGTTTACACCAAAGATGGATGGCTCTCGACTAGGTCCAAATCAGTAGCCAAAGCGATGAATTAAGCCATACAACACACTCAAGCATGTGAAATGCGAAAGGTTCATCAAAGGGGCCTAAAAAGGCAACTCTCAAAAGTGCCTAAGAAGTGACAAATGTGCAAGCATAACAACACTATATGCACTGAAATGAGATGATAAATGATGTCAAATCATTTAAATAGCTCAAGGATAGCATGCACAAATCACTGAAACACGAAGCTTGCAAGGCCAATTACACTACAGCTATACGAAGCATGAAGGATATGTCAAGGGTAACCCAAAATAGTCCTAGTACATACTGATATGAGACTAAAACATGCATGGAAGTAAGCCAAAGCAAGCTAGCATACAATGCTAAAACATAGGACATGAAAGGCTACAAAAGAGGCAATGCACTACACCTATGAGAACCAATCATGGCATGACTTGGGCAACCAAAAACAGAGTTACATCATGGTATATTAGGACCCAAAATGTACTGAAATGATGAGCCAAAGGCTTAGGCTTAATGGCATGCACAAAAGCTCATTCTTGAGGCATAAAGCACAAGCTATACAAAGCATTCAAGGCATGTCAAATGCGAGTGAATAACAATATTTCATGGACTAAAATAGTATGTGGAATGAGGGCAAGGCATGCAAACATCACATGTATGGCATGATAGAGGCCTCAAAACCCAAAACTAGCCTAAGCATTTACACTATAGCTATACAAAGCATGAGTGATATGGTCGTGGCAGCCCAAAACAGTCCTAGAACACTTCAAAATAAGCATAAAATCAAGTTTGAGCAAAGTCAAAATATGCTAGTATGATGAGTCAAAACATCATGCACAAAGGGCTAGTAAACAAGATTTGTTCTACACCTATATGGAGCATGCAAAGGATGATCAAACCAACTATGGATAGGGTCATGACATGCCAAATGATGACCAAATACATGCTGAAATGTAAACCAAACAAGCTAAAATGACATGGCATGGCATGGATCATATGAAGCTAGTTTAGGAGATTTACACTACAAGTACATCATGCAAGCATGGAGTAACAAACCAACCCAAAACAGGTTCATGGCATGGTAAAATATCACCAAAAACCCACTGAAATGGACTCAACACAAGCTAAGCACACATGCTACTTTGATGAGCTATGAATGGAGTTACACTACACATACTAGATGCATGCAAAAAGTGACCAAACCAGCCATGGACAGGGCCAAGGCAGGTCCTAAAAGTCACAAAAATAGGCCTGAACCAAGTCTCAAAAATGTAGAGAGGCATGCTTCTTTGGAAGGCCAAGTATACAAGTAAACAAGACAAGAGGAGGGGGGACCACCCCCTCCTATTTTGAGCCTCAAAATAGGGTTTTTACCACTGAAAATCCTCTGGATTTTAGTGGTCAAAAGGCCACGAAAAGTTGTTTTGAAAGGCCTTGAAAGATGGCTCAAAAGCTAAACAAGCTATGGAACAAAAGGGAGAGACAACCCCCTAGCCAAACAAGGCTTAAACCAAGACTTTTAGGACTGAAAATCAGACCTTTCTTCAGTTCAAAACCAATCCAAAAATAGTTTGAAATGGTAGTAAAACAAGCATGCAAAACAAAGCTTCAAAAGAACAAGTGCTTACCCTTGAAGAACCTTGAAAGACAGCAGCAAAACAGCCTGAAATCTGAGCTAAACAACCTTCAATCAGCCCAAAAGTAAGTTCCAAGGGACCTCAAGCCAATGGTGATCAACTCTTCTCAAGGGTTGATAGGTTGAAGATGATTGTATGCAAGTCTTCTAGCACAAATGCTCAAGAGTTCTTGAGGGAGAGGAATGTAGAGAGAGAGGCTCTCAAAACTTGCTCAAGAAGTTCTAAGTGTTCTAACCCCCTTGAATATATGATATATGGCCTCATATATAGCAAAAAGCAAAGGTTTGGTCGAAAATATCTCAACCAAGACAGTTGTGCCAGCTGGAGATAAAATATCTGTTGAAATCTGCTTTCTGGCATCAATGGCCGGCACCTTATCATTGTTGGCCGGCACCCTACCATTTTTGGCCGGCATGGGGCAGGCATTGGCCATTAATGGCCGGCACACTTCCATAGAGGCCAGCATCAAAAATTAGCCTTAGTCCCTGACTTGAAGAAAGCCTAACTCCTTCATCTGGATGCCTTTTCAGGTCATTCTTGTGTGCAAATTGAAGCTCCGGAAGTAAGCTTTTCAATGGTGGCAGCCTTGCATCAAAACTCCAACTGTGCTAAGAGATATCCCTCTTTTGGTGAAGCCGTGCAGTTTTGATCCTACCCGGAGTCATGTCGAACTTCTCCCAAACTAGTTCTCTTCTCTCCTTTCCCATTGTCTTCAACTCCAAACCCCTAAACAAGGTGTTTTGAAAGATTTTTCAAAGATTTCATCTATCCTTCATTCATTTCTACTCTGTCCTTGCTCGGTTTACCAAAAGGAGCGACATTTAACAAAATGCGAGCGTTGGGACATCGTAGGAACCTATTTTCAAAAAGGTTTTGAAAGAGAGAGTTTTAAGGTCTAAAAACCATTCAAAATAGCTTTGGTCCAAAATGGGGTGTGAGGTAGGATTTGACTCTCCTCTTGCCGAAGAAATCGAACTTTTTCCCTGCACACCTTTTACCACCAAGTAAACCATCAGTAGTGCCCAAGTCTTAAGGGCGGTCAAAAATGGGGTGTCTACAGTTGCCCCTCTTTGATAGAACTTGGAAGTCATAAAATGACGTGAGTGAATGTCAAAGCCCAGAGACGACCCATTTTTGACAAGGCCGAAGACTTGGACAAACAAACAAAAATACGGATAAATAAATGGTTACGCCCATAGGCTGCCTATGTATCCCTTTGCAAGGAATCAAACCAGCGTAGTTCAAGGGCAGGATACAAAATGTTATGCAGGAAGATTTTGATAATTGGACTTATACACTACGCGAAGCCGATTTGATAATTGGACTTATACACTATCACCAAGTGCTGAATCGATGACGTCTGAGTCTTAAGGTCGGTCAAAATGGCGTGTCTACAGTTGCCCCTCTTTGATAGAACTCGGAAGTCAAGAAGTGACGAGAGTGAATGTCAAAGCCCAAAGACGACCTATTTTTGACAAGACCGAAAACTTAGACAAACAGGTAAGATAACAAAGAGATGCGCCCGCAGGCAGGAGCAAAATGCAAATGACATACACAAAGCCGAAAATAACTTATGATCATGCAAAGAAAGCTGTGATGAAGCAATTATACATAATAAATGTAACAGTTTAAGCGAATAAGAAACAACATTCTCACACATTTCAACAGAAAGGATGTAAGGAAATTCTCACTACGTCGGAACTTCTCTTGAACGAACCGTACATACGATATCGTCTAGTCTCTCCAGCTTCAAATGAACTGTACATACAATATCGTGCCTACAAAAGAAAGAAACTCAATAGGTACAGTATAGTAGTAACACATGTTCAACATTACATCAAAACATAATTCCAATATGAGATAAACGCATGCATATACAATGCTGATGGAAAGCTGCGTAGCAATGCAAATGAAAAGTGCACGACAACGTGAGTGAATAGTGCATAGCAATGCAAGTGAAAAGTGCGTGACAACGCAAGTGGAGAAGGTGCACAACAATGCAAGGTGAATGTGCGTGACAACGTAAGTAAAATGCGCAACTTCAATTGCATGTTTGAAGCAAAATGTCGAATAAAGAAATGCAAGCCTTAACAAGAGCAAATCAACTGTAACCTCTGATTTACCTCTCGGAGGGGTCACAACGTACTCCAAAGGATACACCCTACTCTTGACGAGTGACGATGAGTCGTGCATCGAATGACTTGAATTGAAGTTCTCGCGGGGACAATTTTTAGCCGAAAAGTTTGCTTTTCTTGCACTTTCTCGAGAGCCGAGGACTCCAATCATCACCAAAACACACAGGGAGAACAATGGAGCCTTGGAGACCACCCAGGAGGGATGGCCGACCACCTAGGCCAGTGGCTGACCACTTGTTGCTCACAAAAGTGGTCGGCCGACCAGAAAAACTGGCTGGCCAACCAGTTTACACAACTTCGGGGCAGCTTGGTCTTTTCACATGGAAATCTTTAAAAACTCAACTCCAAAACACTTTTCCTCACACACTTACTGCCAAAATACACTCTTCTTCCTTCCTAAACCCATTCTTCTCTCAGAACTACACTTTATACGAGTATTCCAACGTCCCACGCAAAGTTAATTCTCGAAAACTTTCGATTCTCATCGTTTTGAACCGATCAGAATTTATTTTCAGAGCTCTTTTCTCCATTTTCAACACTTGGGGTAAGTTTCTCTCGAAGTTTAGCACCTTTTCCTAGGTTGACTTTTGTTGACTTTTTCTCTTCCCGAGAGTTGACTTTTGTTGACTTTTTGCAGTTTTGGCTCATTTCGCTCATTTGTGCTCATTTTTGCATCTTTTTACAGATGGCCGATCATACTCCATACAGTAGAGGCTCCCCGAGAGTAGAGGATGAGCCCGACATTATGCCACTGCCTCCGAGGATTCAGCCGTTCGACCCGGAGAGGTACCACCCGCAGAAACACATACTACCTCTCAGCACCTTCCATCATTTCACCGATTTCGCGCGGCGAGCACCTGCAGACTTGCTGCTACGGGAGCCAGAGTCTCACCTATCTCACCATGCATAAGGTACATACTGTACTTTCACATTTTCTGCGATGTATTTTTGCATTTTTTGCACACTCCATGCTTTCGCTATGTACTTTATCTGCTAGTTCTGAACATGTTTACATACACAGCATTTTGTTCATCTGGCACACAGCCCACACATAGCACAATGTTGACTGGGCACACAACTCACAACACAATATTCTGTTCATTTAGCACGCAGCTCACAACGCAACACTTCGTTCATTTGGCACGCAGCTCACAACACAGTATTTTGTTTACTTTGAACACACAGCTCATACACAACACTGTTCATTCTGAACACACAGCTCATAGCACAGTATTCTATTTACTTTGAACACACAGCTCACACATAACACTGTTCATTCTGAACACACAGCTCATAACACAGTATTCGGTTTATTTGGCACACAGCTCAAAACATAGCACACTGTTCAATCTGAACACACAGTTTATAACACAATATTCGATTTAATTGGCACGCAGCTCATAACATAGCACACTGTTCACTCTGAACACACAGTTCATAACACAGTATTCAGTTTATTTTGCACGCAGCTCATAACATAGCACACTGTTCACTCTGAACACACAGTTCATAACACAGTATTCGGTTTATTTTGCACGCAGCTCATAACATAGCACACTGTTCAATCTGAACACATAGTTCATAACACAATATTCAGTTTATTCTACAACTAAATACATCTGTTCATTTTGAACGCAGGTAGTTTCCCGTTTCACACGGGGTTACGAATCGATCATTGCGAAGGAGTGGTATATGGAGCTTCCAGATGTTGTCCGACATATTGTGGATGAGGCTGGGTTTGGCCCATTTTGTGCATGGTTGTCGCATCATTCGGCGAGCAGGACCCTTCTGGGTGCACTTGTGGAGAGATGGTGGCACACCACCAACTCCTTCCATTTCTCAGCCATCGGGGACATGACGATGACCCTGTATGACTTTTCGTTACTGACAGTCCTTGACATGGCAGGCCGGCCGATCCCATACGATACCGATATGGGTGAGTAGGAGGCAACTTGGACTTATCTGCTTGGAGCCCATCCGCTGCCCTGTATATCACCAGGCATAATCAGGTAGACATGGTTCGCCGAGCAGTACAGGGGGACTACACCCGAGACTATTGAGGCCATACAGTAGTATGCCCGGGGATTTTTGATGTTCCTCCTCGGGACCACTCTGTTCTTCGACAAGGGGAACACGGTCGGGCTATATCTGCTCAATGCTCTGGTAGACCTATCACAGATCCGACACTTTGATTGGGGTGGCGCTGGCCTCGCTACCCTTTATTGCTACATGAGCGCGACCTCCCGCGAGCGGGGGACCATAGTAGGTGGCTACTGGAGAGCCTGGGAGGTACATTCTGCCCTCTTGATTTACATTTCTGCTTTTCATTATCTATACACTGCACACGGCACACATTGCACACATTACATTCCGTACTCTACATTATGTACTCAGCATTCTGTACTTTCTGTATATTTTGTATTCTAACAACCACTGTCTTGCCTTTCACAGCTGTGGGTTTACGCCTATCTGCCGACACTCGCTCCCGAGCTCGAGGTCGAGGCACCTCTTGAGATCCCTTATTCATGCAGATTTGAGGGTCGGTACCGGCCCAAGCCCCGGGAGACTCTGCCATACCTCAGGCAGTTCTTTGACACGGTACGAGCGACGGAGGTAATCCAGAACTCTCAGTTCTTTATGCGTTCAACTTTGATTCATCTTGCAGATTTATGACATTTAATCAGTTTATGCACTTGCTATTCGCAGATCACCTGGTAGCCTTAGATGGCGATGCCCGGGTATTCTCGGTTCCAGTTTGCTGGGGCATAGGGCGCCTCCCGATACAGGGCTTTGTTTGAGGGACCAATCGATAGAGCCTGGTTTCTCGTGGATCGCTTCATGTGCCAGACGATGGGTAATTCCGCTCAGGAGATTCCCTCACCGCCTCCACTGGACATGCGGTCCACGGAGAGTCTCACTCCCTAGGAGGTTGATGACCTTATGTCGAGTTCCGATGCAGTTCTTTTCCTGGAGGAGGGGGAGTACGTGACATATCACAATACATACATGATGTCTCCACTGACAGGTGTCCATACCCCCATGAGGAGAGCTGCTAATATGCCGTCATCGAACCGCGCTCGGGCTACAGACATTCCTTCGACTAGCGAGGCCGGCATATTGAGGAGTAGGACCAGGGGGATGCCCCCTGTTAGGCAGTATGCTGGATGGCCAGAGCTTCTAACCGAGCTGACAGGCTGGCAGTATGGGACATCTTACCAGATTCCACTGGGGCCTCCATTGCCCGATCATTTCAGTGACCCTGACTCACTGCTAGTATGCTCCACAGTTTTAATTTATCATTCAAATATTTAGGCATTCATTCATTCACTGATGACTTGAACTTGCATTTGCAGCCTCCGAGAGAGTATACTGAGGGGTTGCTTGGGGTAGTGGCCTCACTCGAGAGCATGGTCCTGCGGAGGGAGACGCTGTTGTACGCCTCCGATATTCGGTACTTTTCAATTCCCTTGTATTTATCATACTTCTGATGACATACCAAAACTGAACATTTCACTACACTGATTCACTTCATATGTAGAGCACATCTAACACATCACATTCACATACTATATCTGGATGCACACATTCCATGCACCATACTTGCATCTGCATCTGATATACATACTCTGGCTGATGTATTCAAACTTCCTTTTCAGGTCATACCGCTATAGGCCGGGCCATCCAGGCCTTCTCGAGCAGCTGGGAGAGGGATCTCGACTCGCGGCCAAGGGAGATGTAAAGCACCTGCTAGACAAGATGACGAGTCCAACGAGGAGGAGGAGGAGTCAGCACATCCTCAGTCGGAGACATCTGCAGGCAGAGATGACGACTCCGATTCCCGAGTAGGATTTCGAGGACGGTGACTCCGATTCAGATGGGGGTGCCGACGGCGATGGTGCAGAGGCTGCTCAGCCGAAGAGGGTGAAGAGAGCCTCTCGGTCTTGAGCTTTATAGCACTGATGCAGATGTTCCTGCTTTATTTTTCTTTTTATATGTAGTTGTAGCACATTATACAGCTTAGACAGTTTTACTTTCTTTAAAACTTGTACCTTGTTGTAAAATGTTTTTAAAAAGAAGCTATGATGGAATGAAAATGAATTTTTGTTCAAAAAGTATGCATCGCATCATTTTGCACAAAAATGAGATTGATGAACATTAAACATTCATGCATTGCCAAGTCAGGTAGTGAACCAACGTAACAAACAAAACAACTCAACTCAATCAGCAACAACAAGACCTTAACAAGTTTATAACTCGATAATAAAATAGCAACAACTCGATAAACAAAAGAGCAACAACTCGATAAGCAAATAAGCGACAACTTGATAAGAAAATGCATATTGGATAAATAAAGCGACAAAACGCACCCGAAACAAAGGTAAACTCAGACCTTCATCACTCTTGGCACATAGGAAGGCTAGAGACTCTCTTCTGGAGACAAGAAAAAGGCTGTAGACCACTTTTTGCTTATGGCCGACCAGTAAAAGAGCCTGATGACCAGTTTTTTGTTCTACAGACCAGAAAATGTAGCTGGCCGACCAGAAAAACTGGCTGGCCGACCAGTTTTTCTGGGGACCTCCAGATTCTTGCCACATGTCCTCTAAAACAGTGTCTTATCCTCCATAAAGGTTCCAGCTCCGTGGTTCCCTCATTCTAACTCAGTTTTGCACCAAAATGAAGGCATTTCTTGTCCAAAATCTCACAAATTGGATTGCTACCTTGGATGGCTCAGAAAAGTTAAATTTTCGAGGCTTTGGCATAAATGCACTATTCACACTGAGTCGCACCTCGCTGCATTTTCCGTTCCTTCATGCCGCGGAAAGATGTTGGAATTCGGTAACTCATGTTTTTAGCTTTGGCAAACAAGAGATGTGCCCCACTTTCGAGGACTTCCAAGTTTTGATGGAATCCGAGCGCGATGAAGAAATCTTGGCCCAGCTCCACGTCCAAGCCTTAGGACGGTTGTGCGGGCTTACTTTGCATGACGCTCGATCTTTGATTCACGACGGAGAGCTGGACATTCTGAGCTTGATTCGTCGATTTTCTGATGCCGGTGACCGCGGCGATCATGATTTGCAGGGCTTTCGACGACACGCCCTCTATTTGTGCATGCTGTCTCATTTCTTGCTTGCCCTAGGTTGCGGAGGGTTTAGTGCCTGTTTGATTGAGGTTGTCGAGGGCTTGAAAGAAGGCAAGAGCTGTATTGCCATGACACTAGCTGAGACATTGATAGGTTTGGATGCTTTTCGTCGTCGAAAGACGACTAGATTTGCAGGGAGTCCACTACTGCTGCAGGTAATGTTTCCCACCCTATCTCACATATATTTCTCACATCACTCGATCCTCAGGCTCATTTTTTTTCTCTCAAAACCCTTTTCTCACTTTTCTCTCATCATGCACCTCTCTATTTTTTAATCTCTCATTTTTCATCCCTCCCCAAATATGGTTGATGGATAAATTAAAGGTTGTGGACTCATGCCCAGCATATTCAGCTCGCAACTATTTCTTTCAACGACGTCTAGTCAATGCCCCTAATGAGGGATGGTGGCGTGAATGGATGTGCAGTCTATCCACTACTGACATTGCTTGGCGCTGCCCCTGGCTCAATTTACCGGCGATGAGCTACAGCATGACTCGTCAGCCAGGGATTCAGTTGATCGGCTTGACACATTGTGTCTTTTATTTTCTATTTCGATTCCGGCACTAATTTGGACATGATCAGACTTTCCTGGAATAGGGGATAGAGTACCCTACTGCATTTCCAGTTCGAGGCGCACAACTAGCTCGGTATGCCATAGCATGGAGGACAAGAGAGCTTCTGGCCCCCGCTCCCACTTTTAGTTGCAGCCTCTCTGATGAGTGTATAGCTTGGCTTGATGAAGAGGTGTAGGTTGGGCCTACTTTGGCATCAGAGGCTTCGACCAGCTCTGGGAGGGGACGCAGGAACACCTGACTATGTCCTGAATTTATTGCTTTATTAGTTCTTTCAAGTTTTCTTTATGAATATAATAAAAAGCAACTTCAATTTGTATTCAAAAGTAGGAGAACTCTATACTGAAATCAATGTAATTAAAGGTTGTGGGTACTGAAAATTTTCCGTTTGCTCCAAAAACGATCTAAGTTGTAAAAAGATTAATTTAAGCAAAATCAACTTTTATTAAAACTTTTCAAAACCATTTTCGATATGGATCACAACTAGACATGCCCGAGATCTATCACTGAGATGTACAACCCCGGATCCCAGCAACTAGAAAGTTGCCCCTAGTCTGAATAGCACTGTATTGGAGATCACAACCGAGCTCTTGAATGCAGAATTGACAAAGATGGCCAAACATGATCACATGGACAAAGTTGATCGGGGAAGTGTTTATGGCTGGACTTCAGAAATGAAGTTGCCTACGTATCCCAAAGATGGGAATCAAGCCTTACGTAGTTCGGCTGAGGTTCACTCGTGTATTAACCCTCTTCTTATGAGCTCTAACTTTTGCCAAGGCTGCCCTTTTGTCATGCCCCCAACTCGCCCCTAAAAGTTCGGGCATGACCCATTCTCAAACAGACATATAACCTGGTATACATATAGTATATGGGGCCTTGACGGAAGCACACAAACGTACAAGAATATAAAACCAAACAAATTCCATTGAGCTATTTCTAACATGCCAGGATCTCATACATTACATGCACCATAAGAAGTTGATAGAATCCAAAAGTATTCCTTAGCAGAAGATATATTTATAAACACATATACAGACCCAGCCCTATAGTCGGGCATGTAACAAAACTCCAAACCAAAAACTATTGGAGTTAAACATTATCAACCTTGGAAGGGTAGCCAAGAAATAAGCCAATTATCTTAGTAGACTTCACAAAATGGGTGGCCCTGTGAGTGCGTGGATACACGAAGGTTGTCAAAAGGAACCGGGCATCATAGGTTAGGATTGACCACCTGGTTGATTGCCTACAGAAACGGACATAACAGAGAGTGAGCCGGGCTCAGTGAATAGTAATACATAATGAAGCAATGCTCAATTTGAACATGACATATAACATTATATGTGTGAATGCAGAGATTCCAAAGGTAGCCTGATTCTGTATGCATCTTATGTCGGCCTTAGGCCCATACCTGAACATAAAAGATTGATATATCATATTCTTAGTTCATAACAGCTTGAAGCCCTTAACATGGTGGCATAACGCCCTTGAACATAGTGGCACAAGGCCCTTAAACATGGTGGCATAAAGCCCTTGTAACATATGGCACTAAGGCCCTTGAAACATGTGGCACAAGGCCCTTGTACTTGTTGGCATTAAAGCCCTTGAAAGTATGCTTATACGGACTCAAGAGATGTCTCACACGGATTCTAGAGGTGGCTCACGTCGTAGCACTTAGTTCCGTGTAGCACTTTGTTCCATATCTTGATAACTTATCTTGAATGGCCATAGGCCTAGAGTCTTATAGAACATAGGTGTTTTATCTTTCTTATTTCATTCATTACATACTTGGAGCATACTTGAGCATTAACAAACATACTTACACACTTGAAACATTAATCTTAGTTGCGTACTTGAGACATTAACATAGTCGCGTAAACGGAATGCTAATGAAAATCATTATTCATGTGTAAGGAAGATAATGATACTACTACTCACAGTGTTGCGACGACGTGCTTGCTCTTCCCGGAGTGTGCCCTGCACACATTCAACCTTACACACTTTAATTCCCTTTCCATATTAAATCACTTTCTGTTTCATTTTACTTCGAAGGAATTTATACATATTAAAAGACATCAAATACATATTCCGACAACATTAGAGGGTTCTACACGTAAAACGGAGCAAACCATATTTTTCAGCATGAGCCGCACGTGCGGCTGTGAGCCCCGCACGTGCGGCAGTTGGCCCCGCACGTGCGGCCCTGAGGTCCCGCACGTGCCTTTTTAGCAGAACAGAGGCCCCTGTTTTTCACCATTTCCCGCACGTGCGGCCATGACTCCCGCACGTGCGGCAGCACCTCCCGCACGTGCGGCCATGGCCCCCGCACGTGCGGCGATTCTGCCCAAAAATGTCTGAAAATTCTTACAAAATCCCATCTTTTGGCACATATCTACAAGGCTCAAATCAACATTCTTATTTGATAATACATGGTCCAAAATCATGTCAAGATGATGGCAATTATATCAATTTAATTCAGTTCATCATTCTTAGGCTCTCAACATACACATATTCATGAAAATTCTTGCTTTACACATCCATAAACTCATATATCCAAATCTTTGAATTCAAAGAAAAAGCTCAAATACAATGTCTCCATGGTTGATTCAAGCAACTAAGCAAGGTTATCTTGTTCATTAACTTCTTACATACATATGGAATTATCATTCCAACCCCTAAGTAACATGATCATAAGGGTATTTTACACATTTTAAGAAGAAGAGTTATGGGAGTTAAGTGAGTTAGTCTTATACATACCTTATGCTTAATCTTCCACAAATTCCTAACCTTTTTGATGATCTCCTCCCCCTACCCTTCAATTTCTCTCACTCATCATCTTCCCTTAGGAGCAAATATGATTTCTAAGTCTTATGAGTCATAAGACTCTTATGAGCATATATATACATATATAAAAACTTAGGTAGGGACAAAAATGAATCGCTTAAGCATCCCCAAATTAAAATTTCATAAACATGCTTAATATTACTTAAAAATTATGCTGATTATATATGTGAAATCAATTCCAGATAATTAAGCCTCTAAGGCTTCCAATTTCTGATCTAAGCATTCTCATGTAACAGATACTTTTCTTTTGAACAGATAGACATCTTTAATCATATGGTTTACTTACTTAATTTAGATTTCCCATAGGATTCTACAATAGCATTCAAAATCACAAAATAGGATCCGAAAATATAACAAAGAACATGTACGAGGGTCGGGTTATTACACCTTTCTAGGTTTTCAACCTTGCGAGCTCAGTTTTTATTATTTCAAATTTTTCATGCTTTAACTTTTGCCTAGGTTGCCCTTTCGGGTTTTCGGCCTAGCGAGCCACTCAGGGAAAGTATTTCTTCAACTTGTCCATGTTGATCGGCTGAGAGAACTCTAGGCCATCTAGGTCCATAAGAACGACAGCTCCACTCGACCAGATAGACTTGATGATGTAAGGACCAGTCCAATTGGGTCTGAACTTGCCCCTAGGGTCGTGGATGAGAGCTTGGTTATCTTTGAGCACTAGATCGCCTTCTTTCAAATTCCTGGACTTAACTTTCTTGTTGAAAGCCCTGGCAATTCTTCGTTGATAACCTTGGACATGATACAGTACTTTTAGCCTTCCTTCATCAAAGAGCATGAGTTCTTCGAACCTACTGTGTTGCCAATTTGCCTCAGCTATCTAACACTCAACCAATACCTGTAATGACGGAACCTCAACTTCGATAGGCAGAACAGCCTCCGTCCTATAAACCAAGGAATATGGAGTTGCCCAGTAGAAGTTCGAATTGAAGTCCGGTAGCCCCAAAGAGCAAATGGCAGCTTATCTGGCTAGTCCCTGTAGGTTTCCACCATCTTCTGCAGAATGTGCTTGATGTTCTTGTTGGCGGCCTCAACAGCTCCGTTGGTTTGCGGCCGATATGTAGATGACTTATGAAAAACCACGTTGTACTTCTCCAACAAGTCGATCACCTCCTTCTTGAAGTGGGAACCATTATCTGAAATAATCTCATTCGGGATCCCGTAGCGACAGATGATGTTGTTCTTGATGAACTTAGCGACATGCGATGCCTTCGACACCACGTAAGATTGGGCCTCAACCCACATCATGAAGTAGTCTATCGATACCAAAATGTACTCATGCCCGTTGGACCCCTTTGAAGTGACAGCTCTAATCACATCAATCCCCCAGACTGAAAATGGCCATGGCGAAGTCATGTTGTACAGCTTCAATGGCGGAATGTTCATGCGATTTGCATGGATCTGACATTTGTGGCATCACCAAACAAAGTCAATACAATCCTCCTCCATGGTTAACCAGTAATAACCCTGTCTAAGGATCTTCCGGGCTTGCATCACCCCGTTCATGTGCGCTCTGAACTCTCCTCCATAAATGGCCTCCATCAGGCGCTTAGATTCTTCAGCATCAACACACAACTTGTGCATCTCGAGATGACCCCTCTTGCACAGTTTATCCCCGCAGACGATGAACTGAGTAGCCATTCTTCGAATTGCCCTCTTATCTTTGGCATTTGCCCCTGGTGGATACGCTTCCTTTTCTAAGAAGTTCCAGACGTCGTAATACCAGGGATTCTCATCTTGTACCTCATCTATGGCAGCAATCAGCTCGTAGGCTGGCACGAATTTCTGTTCGATAATGATCGGACGCATCCGGACTCCGAAAGGGATGTCTATCATAGAAGATAGAGTTACTAATCATCAGTGAACCTATTGTTCTCTCTTAATAGATGGGTGAAATTCAGTTTCTTAAACCGAGGAATCAGAACGTCCAAGGTCTGGTGATAGATTCTCATCTTTTATTCTTTAACTTTCCAATCTCCTTTAGCTTGAGATACAACAAGTTTCGAGTCCCGATGACGTCCAACCGTTTTGCCCCTAGTTCTAAGGCGGCATCTAATCTAGCAATACATGCCTCATATTCTGCCTCGTTGTTCGACACTCTGAACCGGAGTTTGAATGCTAATGGTATGCGAGAATTGTCGGGTGCTATCAACAACACCCCTATCCCATACCCATATTAGTGTGACGCTCCGTCAAAGTACATCGTCCAAGTTTCTTCTTCGACATGCAGAATGGCCTCGTCTGGGAATAGATACTCAACTGCTTCATCCCCTTCAACTGGGTGATAGGCTAGGAACTTCGCTACCGCTCTCCTTTTCACTGAATTGCGCGCCATGTACTTCAGATCAAATTCGGAAAGCAGAAACGACCAACGGGTTAGCCTACCCGTAAGTGCTAGTTTCTCGAAGAGATATTTGATGGGATCTAATCTCGAAACCAGTATTACAGAGTGAGCTAACAAGTAGTGCCGCAGCTTCCTGGTAGCCCATACCAAGGCCAGACAAGCCTTCTCCAATGGAGTGTAGCGGGTCTCGTAATCCAGCATTTCCTTACTCACATAGTAGATAGCTTTCTCCACTTTGTCCTCAGACTCCTGTGCAAGCATGCAGCCCATTGTCGTTTCAGTCACTGAAACATACAGAATCAATAGTTTCCCCGGCTCAGGCATTGACAACACAGGTGGGTTCTGTGAATATTGCTTGATCTATTCAAAAGCAGTTTGGCATCGGTCGTCCTATTGGAACTTCTTTCCTTTCTTCAGGAGACCAAAAAGTGGTTCACAAGTCAAGGTTAATTTTGTAATAAACTGTCTTATGAATTGCACTTTACCCAAAAAGCCTCGCACCTCCTTTTCAGTCCTCGGTGGTGGCATTTCTAAGATGGCCTTGATTTTGGAAGGATCGACCTCGATACCTCTTTGTGTGATCAAGAACTCCAGCATTTTCCCTGTTGTAACACCAAACGTACATTTCTGAGGATTCAGCCGCAACCGATACTCTTTGATCCGTTGGAACAATTTCTGCAAGGTGGTGTAGTGGCCCTCTCTTTCCTTGGACTTGACAATCATGTCGTCCACGTACACCTTAACCTCTTTATGGATCATGTCGTGCAAAATTATGGTCACAGCCCATTGATACGTAGCCCCAGCATTCTTCAGCCCAAACGGCATCACCCTATAACAATAGGTTCCCCACGGGGTAGTAAAAGCAGTCTTCTCCCGATCTTCGGGTGCCATCAAAATCTAGTTGTAGCCTGAAAACCCATCCATGAATGAGAACAGCGCGTGCCCAGCAGTGAAGTCCACTAATTCATTGATATGTAGCAGAGGAAAGTCGTCGTTCAGACTGGCTTTGTTCAAATCCCTGAAGTCCACACATACCCGAATTCTGCCGCCCTTCTTCGGCACTGGAACTATATTGGCCATCCAAGTTGGGTATTCAGATACCAGCAGGAACCCTGCGTCAATTTGCTTGGTGACCTCTTCTTTGATTTTGAGAGCCTAGTCCGAGCGAATCCTTTGGAGTTTCTGCTTAATAGGTCGAGCCTCTGGGTCAAGAGGGATCCGGTGCTGTACAATCTCAGGGTCAATTCCAGGCATGTCTTCGTAGGACCACGCAAAACATCTTTAAAATCTTTTAATAAAGCGACTAAGCGCTCACGCTCCTCCGAAGACAACATGGACCCAATCTGGAGCAGCCACGGGTCCTTCTCAGTACCAACATTAATTTGGGTGATTTCATCAACCAAGGGTTTAACAAACCTTTCCTGCTCTTGATCAAGCAAATATTGCAAAATCAGAGGAATTTCTTCCTCGTCGTTTTCATCAAAATTTTGAAAACCCTAATTAATGCAATAAACTAAGGGCACAGAAAAGTACTTGGAAGCCATAGCCATTCCATTCGCATTAATCACTTCCAAATCGCCCAATTCCTCTGTTACAACAAACTCAAAGGAAAAAGAAAAATATGACCTAGACAAGACTATGGCATCCGGGTTATCCACCCCAAGAATACCGAACTCAGATTCAAACGAGCTGGAACCTGATTCTGACTCCACAGCCTCGGTGAAATCAGATTCCGGCTCACTACCTGACCCGGTGCTGCTCGATAAAAAACCCTCCTCGTATTCCCAAACGAGGGAGGGTGCGATGGATGCATCCAGAATATTTGAAGATGGGCGCACAGTCACTTCATTCCCGATCATAAAGACTAAGTAGTTATCCCCAAGCACTTCTGTATGATCTGAGGATCTGAGAGTAGACAAGCCAGTGCTACCCCCATTTCAATCTCTGTGCTCTCAGAATCCTCCTCCTTGCACTGCTCAGCCTCAGCTGGTGGGTCTGTCTGCTGTTTGGCAACATCATCCCCGGACAATTACAAGTCAAAGAAAATCTCAAATCCCGACAACCGCTGCCTCTCTGCATTTAGCCATGGCTTTGGGAAACCGCAGAACGGGAAGTCTCCCCCCTCCCAGACAAAGCATCCGTTCAGGGTACCCTGGATAGGTCAGTGCATCTCATAATGCTTCCCAGTCTGCTTTGCTCTGGCTCTTCGGGCCATCTCTTTCCCTTTCCTCACCCAGTCCTCCTTGGTAGGCAAATAACCTAAACCAAAGGTATGTGGGTTATGCGGCACTTCGGCCGATACTGCAACGCCTTTCCAGCCACTTCACCCTAATCCCATCTCGGGGATGTGCTGGAGCTTGTTCATAAGGTAGACTGACTGTGTACTGAAGTATAGCCCCTCATCAACAGCTAGGATATTCTGTACAACCCGGGCCTCGGCTAAGGTGAACCCTGACAAAAACACATCCTCGGCGCCATGTTCAATTTCCAGAACTGGTGTAGAAACCTCTGGTTGCGGATGGATTGAAGAATTCCCAAAAATGATGGCCACCCCTTTCCCGTGGGGGTATTTAAGCATCTAGTGCAGGGTGGAAGAGACAGCATTCACCTAGTGCAGCCACGGCCGCCCCAGGAGCAGATTGAAGGTTGCGGGAACGTCCAAGACATGAAAATCAATATCATGTTGTCCTGGACCAACCTTAGTCTGAATCTGTTCAGTCCCCATCACCTCTCGGCTTGTATTGTCATACGCCCTTATCACCAGGGCGGTAGGCACAAAATTCGCGGGCTTTAACCCGATGGCATATGCCGTTCTCGAAGGACACACATTAATAGTAAATCCTGTGTCAACAAGAACCACTAGTACCCACTTCTCTGTACACTCGACAGAGATATAGAACGGTTTGTTATGGTTTGAGCCCTCATGCGGCAGTTCCTTGTCAGTGAAGGTCAATGTCGGGGAAGCTCCTCCCAGAAAAACCAATCCCACCAACTGCTCAGGTGTGGTATCGATCAAAAGTTTAGCCCTGTCCATTGCAGAAAGGACAACTTATCTGTGTACTCTTGAGGCCATAAGCAATCCCCAAATAGAGATGTCTGCTTGTAGTTTCTTAAACTGTTTCAGCACAGCCTCCTCCTCGAGCAATTTTTCATTCTGCCTCTCCGCCTCTTTGTCCTTTCGGACGCCTCCAGTTGATCCAAGTGTAGGGGCTTGAAATACCGCCCACTCGTGGTCATGTGGTCAACCTCCCCAACATACCAGGTATCATTCGGTTGGCTCTGCCCCCAATCTTCGTCTGTGTGGGCAAGACATAGGTCGTCATCTTCCCATCACATACCGTCGGCAACCGACAGACACCTGTCCGGTTCCGTTATTACTGTTTCTGTGCGCACAGCACATTCCGTCCCCGCTGGGGCTTTGGCCTTTCTAGCCCTCTCAAGATCTTCAATCTTTTCATGTTCAAACTGTTTCAGTGCAGCCTTTTGTTTAGAATGTTCTGTACTCAAACTACCCATGTTCTGAGCAAAATTCTTAACATCGGTGCTCTCCGACGGTTGCCCCTGATTGCCGACCATTCCAGCCACTGATGATGTCCCAGTTTCTGACGGACCCTGTTCTGGCTGAGACTGCTCAACAATATTTGGCTCGTCGCTGAGACACCCAGTAGCTTCTGCTGACTCTTCCAGATCAAACTAGTTGACAGTCACATCCCCTGAGTCCTGTTCGTTGAAGAACTGAAGGTTGGCAATATCCTCTTCCAGCTCCGCTAGGTCATCTAGCCCCTGATTAGGTCCATCCTCCCGTATTACACTGATCTCTGCCCCCACTAGCAATTCCACCCTTAGCTTAGGCTGATCTGTTAGTGTGATATAACCGCTCAGGTTGTACATAAAGCTCGCAGACCTCTCAAGCTCTGAATCCTCATTACCATCCGTCTCCACAGTCGACCCAATTTTATCTTCGATAGTCACCACCACCAGTTTAGGTTAGGTTTGGGAGGTGCTCAACATGCACAATTTCGTGCTATCCGGGATGAACATCTCCGGCTTGGGTAGGTGGGAAGCGGTGATATATATGCTCGGGTCATATGGAATGACCGAGGTTTGGATCAGGTTGATGCGTTTGGGAGGTGGAGCTTGGTTATGTGGTGGGAGTGGGTTGGTTGTGACATTCGGTTTCTCCGAAGGCACGATCACCCTGTTGTCAATGAGATCCTGAATATCGTGACGCAATCTAAAGCACTGGTTGGTTTCATGATCATGCTGTTGGTGATTGGCACAGTACTTTGCTGGGTTATGGGAGGGAGGAAGTTTGTCTGGTAATGGCCACGGCTTCAGGGGATTTAAGTGTCCTTTCTTGATCAAAACCCCCAAAGCTTTGGACAGAGACATGTATAATGGGGTAAAGGCTCTCTGACCTTGGGATGCATATCTGGCTGTTTGCGAGCTACTTCCGGACGCACCGGTAAAGGGTATGGCTGCAAGGGTTTTTGGAGGGTGGTGGTGACCATGCCCACATCTAAAGTTCTGGCAGTTGCAGCACTACTCGTGCCTGCATTCGTATTGCAGTTGAATGCCCTCTTGGGATGCTCTCTCTCATGGTCAATCAGACCCTGTTTCATGGCGTCCTCGATCTGCACCATAATCTCGTGCAAGTCCGCAAAGGTGGAAAGGGGTAGGACGATCATCTTTTGCATGAGCTTGGGCTAGAGGTTGCACACAACTATCTGTATCTGATCTTTGTCGACCGGCCTGATAGTCATCATCGAGGCCTTGGCCCTCCAACGGGTCACAAAATCGAAAAAGCTCTCCTTTGGCTCCTATCTAGTTGTCTTGAGATCACGAGTTGTGATCTCGATCTGCGTGTTGTAGGAGTATTAAGATATAAAGGCCTCAGCCATCTCCTCCCAGCTTCTCTTGACAGAGTCCTCCAGCTTTGCATACCAAATAGTCGCAACACCCGACAGGGTCCGGCCGAAGAGGGAAAGCTTTTGCAGTCTGGAGAGGCCCATTGGCCTTAGGATATCTGATAACAACCGCAAGTGTACCATGGGATCTCCAGAACCGTCAAAACGGTCTATGTGCGGCATCTTAAATCGGTCCGACAAAGTCACGGCCGAGTTGGTATATCCATCCTCTATGTCCGGAATGGAATGAGCCCCTTGAGCCTTCTTCAATAGCTTTTCTAGCTTGCTCACCTTTAGCGTTATTGGATCCACCTCAAATTCAAATGGTGTATCCACTAGATTGGTGGGTGCTTTGGATAGCAGAGGTAGAATTGGGGGTGGAACTGCCCCCGTCGGGACGTCTGTATTTTCCTGGACGTTTGCAGTCTCCCTAGGTGTCAGAACCCTAGGTGGGGGAGGAGGTGGGTACATGGTTCGAAAACTGGGCCAAAAGGAGAACGTTAAGCGGTCTCGAGACAAGGCGCGCGGCCGAAGACTCCGAAAATTGGAAACTAGTCTTCAAGAGGAAAAAGTGGTCTACAGACCTCTTCCTCCCTCCAGGCAAGGTCAACAGGGCTTAGTCCACAAACCGAGCCAAAACACAAAGAGTTCAGAGGCTCGGAGGCAAAGCACTCAGCCGAAAACTCTAGAAACTCAAAACGAGCACAACATGCACTATCACCGAGCACTCAATCGATGACGTCTGAGTCTTAAGGTTGGTCAAAAATAGGGTGTCTACAAAGGACAAGTATTTCAGTCCTCTTATCAGTTAAATGAAACTCAGGTGTTGTCAAATAATCAGACAGAGTATGAAACCTTGATTATTGGCCTAGAGTTGGCAAGAAGTCTAAGAATTCCACACTTAAAAGTGTTTAGAGATTCACAATTGGTGATAAGGCGGGAGATAGGCCAGTATAAGTGCAACAGTGCAATACTTGGAAAGTATTTGCAGTAGGTATTGCAACTGGTCAAAGGTTTTAAGACAATAGAGTTTGAACACATGTTTAGACTTGAGAATTAGGAGGCCAATAAAATGGCCCAGGCAGAAGTCCATAGGGTTTCCAAGAAAGGATAGTTTAGCATTCAAAAGAGAACAATACCTTGTGTAAGGTGTCAACGATTGCAAGGCTTGTCAATACTAACTTTGGAAGTGTTAGAGGATGATTGGAGGTCACCTTTGATCAAGTATTTGAGTGACCAACAAGCAAAAGTAGAAAGAAGGATAAAATATCAAGTTATGAATTATGTCATTATGAGAGATGACTTGTTCAAAAGAACCAAGATGGGTTGACATTGTTATGTATTGGAGGGTTAGAACAGATGCAGGTCATGGTAGAAGTACATGAGGGCATTTGTGGTGCTCACCAAATAGGTGAGAAGATGAGGTGGTTTATCAAAAGGCATGGGTATTTTTGGCCCTCTATAAGGAAAGATTGCATTAATTATGCAAAAGGGTGCCAGTAGTGCCAAAGGCATAGTAATGTGAAAAAAAGTGCCAGCTAGGGATTTGCATTCAATTGTCAAACCTTGGCCATTTAGGGGTTGGGCAATGGATTTAATTGGCCAGATATTTCCACCATCCTCAAAACAACATGCATTCATATTAGTGGCCACAGATTATTTTACTAAATGGGTAGAAGCAGTCCCATTAAAAGTGGTGAATCAATCTCATGTGATTGATTTTATCAAGAATCACATAGTGCATAGGCTTGCCACAAACAATTACTGTCGATTAAGGGACAGTGTTTAATGGTGATGAAGTGATGGGGTTTGCCAAAGAGTATGGCATTCAAATGTTGAACTCATCTCCATATTATGCCCAAGCAAATGGGCAAGCAGAGTCATCAAATAAAACAATCAAAGTGACACTAAGTAAAGTGATAGACAATCCAAGGGATTGGCATTAGTTATTATCTGAGGTTTTGTTGGCTTGCAGGAATTCAAAGAGGGATAGCATTTAAGCATCTACTTATGAGTTAGTTTATGGCCATGCTATAGTTCTATCCTTAGAGGTGACAGTAAAATCTAGTAGGGTGGCTAAGCATTATGATATTCTTGTTGATGAGCATGTAGAGGCCATATTCATGGAGTTGCAAGATGTAGAGTGTAGAAGGATTAATGCCTTTGATTGTATATGATGGCTTAGAAAAAGAAGGTTAAGAGAGTTTATAACAAGAGGTCAAGTTAAAACTTTTTGGGGATGGTGATTTAGTGTGGAAAACTATCTTGCCATTGGGAACAAAAGATCCTGATTTAGGCAAGTGGTCACCAAATTGGGAAGGCTCCTTTAGGACCCATAATGTCATTAAGGGAGGTGCGTATTGTAACAACCCTCATACTGTTTACCGATTAATGACTGATTGATTACCGATAAACATCGATTACCGTTAAACTGAACTGATTATGACTGATAATTGGACTGGTTAAAGTACTGAACTGACTGACTGAAAACTGGAACTGAATTGACTGGGTCTATCTGTTTAATTGTGCATCTATCTGTTTGATTGATTATTTGATCTGTTCGTGTTTTTATGTTTAAACTGCTAATTGAAGGCCCTATCGGCGGTCGAATCCGGAAGTGATTGATGTTTTATGATCCTCATGATTAATGTGATTTTATGGTATAATTATCTGAAAACTGATTAGGTTTGATTAAATTAGATTAAACTGAGTTAATTGCAAGTTTGTCGTAATTACCAAATTGCCACCCTTAGTGGCCCACTCAATATAACATGTGAGCCTTGTATACACTTGAAACAAACATTTCCTTAGCCTTGTTTGAGCTCTTGCCGACCTTAGAGAGAGTGGAAGGGAGAGTAGTGAATTCAACATAGAGATTTGGCTTGAATTGCTTGGAATTGAAGTGTAAATTGTCAAATTGGACTCCTAAACCTTGAATACAAGACTAAGGTAGGACACTCATCTTCTTGTTGTTGTCATAGAATTAATTCTTGCATGATTCATGCTTCAATTAAAGAGTTAAGTCCTGTTTTAGTTCATACATGTTGATATAGAGCATAATTCATGCATGCATGTTTGTAATGTAGAAGTTTGAGTTGTTTTCATGGCAAAAGGTTACATGCATGTTCATAAGTATGTTTAAGACCATGATTTCATTATGTTTTGGAGACAATTGGCTCCTTAGAGCATCAAATTGAAGCTTTGAAATGGTTTGAATTCATGCATGTGTGCATGTTCTTCTTGTTCATGAAAATGGTTTGAAATTGGGTTTCAATTAAACACCCTTGGGCTTTGATTTCTCAAAATTGAGTTTTGAACCGTGTTATTCTATATGTTTACAAGTGTTTTCTGGAAATTCAGCCCAAGGGGATCGGTTTTGATGCTTTTGAACCTGGGTTTTGGCTTGGAGGTGCAATCTGGAATTCCCAGATTTTGCACTTCCGCTCGAGCGGGGGAAGTTCTGCTCGAGCATGGAATCCGAGCATCCAGTATCTCTGCACTGTTTTACAGTCCGCTCGAGCGGAGGATTGGGCGCTCGAGCGGAGTCTTGTGTATCAAGCTCGAGCGGGCGTCGGGCATCCGTCGAGCGAAGATTTCACTCATCCAGTACTTTTACAGTACGCTCGAGCGGGATATTTGACGCTCGAGCGTGTACCTCTGTTGCATGATCGCTCGAGCGGGTAAACCTGCGCTCGAGCGGGACTCTGTTTTTCTGAAAATTTCGAAACTGTTTTCTGATCACATCTTTGCATCCTCATCCCATTCTAGGCATTCTTAGGCCTAGTTTAAGACATCTTCTTGAGGATATAGATGTAGAACACACCAAGGCAAATTAGGGATTAAGTTATTATCTTTCCCAACTGTGTAGCTTAGTGTGTGTTCAATCTGTTAACTGTGTAGGGTTGGCGACTGGGGAGACACGCTCTAGCATACTGTAGCCCAAACTCTGTGAGTAACGATTGTGTAAAGATATGTTCACAAATGATTATCTTTTGAATACTGAACTGAACTGTTTACTGAACTGGTATTATTTACTGAATGAATGTATGTCCTTTATTTCTGAACTATACTGTGGCATCCTTAGCACCTACTGTTACTGTTACAGAGATCTCTGTCGGTTCCCTTGTTGGAACCACTACTGTTTACTGACTGATGGCCATCATTACTATTCGATCTTCTAGACCTACTGTTTACTGTTATGCTAATGGATGTACCACATATGACTGAATAACTGTTCTGACTGAAAGACTGAAGTATTGTTTAATGAACTGTTTTCATTACTGTAAGGACATTTCATTCTTAACCTCTTTACGCATTATGTTATTCACTGGGCTTTAGCTCACTGCTCATATATATATGTATGTGTACAGGCACCAGACCACGGCTAGGGGCGTCAGGATTACTCCAGTTTTGCCAAGCCAGCCTACATGCCTCACTGCGAGGTTCCAAGCCTATTTTGCCAAGGCTTAGGGGTGTTTTAGATTCCCCCCTTCTGTACTGTCTTACTGTTCTGTATAGACTGAATGTTTACCGTACTGTTATGTAGGGATTAAGTCCCTAGTCTGAATGATTGTAAATATTGTGCATACTGTTCTGTACTGTTTATGTATATATGTATGAAAAGTCTTTTTGCATACAGACCGTCACAGCTCATTGGGCATTGTTTATTTACTGTATTGGCTTCCGCCAGGCCCTGTACTCTGTTTTACTGTGTTACTGTTCTGCAGGCCTTCGGTAATCTCGGATTACTGGCCGGTTACGGTGCTAAACCCATAGGGCCGGGTTTGGGTCGTGACAGAGTGGTATCAGAGCGATACTTAACCACGAGTCATACCGCACACACGTGTCCAAATGAGCTATAGGGTGTCCTAGAAAAGTGATTAGGGCATTTCATGAACTTGAAAAGTGTGTGGTTATGTTATGACTGAATATCTGCTAATGTGTTAAACTGTGAAACAAATGACTGCTCATGTTTAAAACTGTTATAACTACTTATAGTGAAATGGACAATGCAAATGAACCTGAATCCTCCTCTACCGAGGCAAGAATGGAAAGAATGGAAAGAATGATGGAACTGATAACTGCTAGACTTGAACAAGAACAGAACCAACAGCCCCCACCTCCTCCTCTGGTACAGCCAGAACCTAATGCGAATATGAATGATGGGGATATTATTGCTCTGACCCAGAAGTTCAGCAAAATGAAATCGACATCCTTTCAGGGAGGCCTTGAACCGTTAAAAGCTGAAGCTTGGGTTCTGGAAACAGAAAAACTATTTGAAGTGTTTTCGTGCTCCGAAGCGAAAGCGAATAAAGTATTGTTAGCTACCTTCACCCTACAGGAAGAAGCTAGAAGGTGGTGGATGTTGATCCGCGATACAAATACTGTTATGACTTGGGCTCAGTTCAAGGAGTCCTTCTTTGAAAAGTATTTCCCACAGTGTATCAGGGATAGGAAGGTGACTGAATTCGAACAACTGAGACAGGGTACGATGTCCGTTGTGGAATATGAAACAAAATTTACTGAACTTGCCAGATATGCACCACACATGGTGGACACTGACTACAAGAAGGCCAGAAAATTTGAGGGTGGCCTTAATGTTGCAATACTCGACCGAATAAATGTTTTGAAACTACCGACTTTTGTGGGTGTTCTCGACCGGGCATTGATGGCCGAGTCAAACATTGAAGCACTGAAAACTGAAACACCAACGTCGGAATGGCGTAGTAAGAGGCAGGGTTTTAAATTCAAGAAAGGCAAGCACAACCCGGCCAACAAGAAACAGAATACGGGGTCAACAACTAACCCCAGTCAAGGGAGTGGGTTCATTCCACCCTGCTCTGTATGTGGCAACAAGCACAAAGGGGTTTGTCACAAAATATCTGGAGCCTGTTACAGATGTGGCAAAGTGGGCCACATGGTCAGAGACTGTCCCTCTGCTCCGCAAGTTAGTAGTAAAGCTACGCCAAGCGCAGCAGCGTCAACTGTAGCACCAAAGCCTAACCCCAAAGCTACCGGGAAAGAGCCTATGAGGCGAGGCCGAGTATTCGCCCTAGTATCGGGAGACGTGCAAAATACTGAAACCGTTGTGTCAGGTATCCTCTCTATTTGTACACAAAATGCATATGTATTGATTGATTCAGGGTCTACACATTCTTATGTATCGCATGCTTTCTTACGGAAATTGAATAGACCCTTAGAACCCATGAACTATCTGCTAGCCGTATCATCACCCGTAGGAGGATCCATGACATGTGCTTATATGTACCCCGCATGCGAAATCATTGTTGGGGATATGCATCTGTTTATTGATTTACTACCGTTGAACATTGATCATTTTGATGTAATATTGGGGATAGATTGGTTACAAAAATATCATGCCACTATTGACTGTGTGACCAAGCAAGTTGTTTTCCGTCCACCTGGTTTGCCTGAATTTGTGTTTAATGGGAGTGGAGTAGTACCTCCTCCGTATTTGATTTCGTCAGTGAAAGCTGTTAAATTAATTAGAAAGGGGTGTAAAGGATATCTGTGTTCTGTGCTGACTGTGTCTACTGATGATAGCGTTAAAACTGATGTGAATTGTATTCCTATAGTCAGGGAATTCCCAGATGTATTTCCAGATGATCTGCCAGGGACTTTGATTGACAGGGAGATTGAATTTACCGTCGATGTGATTCCGGGTACACAGCCGATATCGAAAGCTCCTTACAGAATGGCCCCAACTGAACTGAAGGAGTTGAAAGTGCAATTGCAAGAACTGTTAGACAAGAAGTTTATCAGGCCCAGTACTTCGCCATGGGGTGCACCTGTTTTGTTTGTAAAGAAGAAAGACGGCTCACTGAGACTGTGTATTGACTATCGTGAACTGAATAAGGTAACTGTAAAGAATAAATACCCGTTACCGCGTATTGATGACCTGTTTGATCAGTTGCAGGGTGCTAAAGTATTTTCGAAGATCGATCTCAGATCCGGATACCATTAGTTGAAAGTTAAATCAGATGACATTGATAAAACTGCTTTTAGAACGAGGTACGGCCATTATGAATTTTTAGTTATGCCTTTCGGAGTTACGAACGCACCGGCTACTTTTATGGACCTCATGAACAGAATTTTTAAACCATACCTTGATAATTTCATTGTAGTATTTATTGATGACATATTGATTTACTCCAAGAGTATAGAAGAACATGAACATCATCTGAGACTTGCCCTACAAACTTTAAGAGAACAGAAACTGTATGCTAAACTGTCTAAATGTGAATTTTGGCTTGACCATGTTATGTTTTTGGGGCACGTTGTTAGCAAAAATGGAATTTCTGTTGATCCGCAGAAAATTGAAGCTGTAATGAACTGGCCTAGACCAACAAATGTGACTGAAGTCCGAAGCTTTTTGGGATTGGCTGGATATTACAGAAGATTTGTCAAAGATTTCTCCAAAATCGCTTTACCATTGACTCAACTGACTCAGAAGGGGATATCATTTGACTGGACTGACCAAAGAGAATCTGCTTTCCAGGAGTTGAAAACTCGACTAATGACTGCACCTGTTCTGACCTTACCTTCAGGTACAGATGGTTATACTGTGTTTAGTGATGCTTCTTATAAGGGTTTGGGATGTGTTTTAATGCAGAATAGGAAAGTAATTGCCTATGCTTCCTGACAACTGAGACCGCACGAAAAGAACTACCCGACCCATGATCTGGAACTTGCTGCAGTAGTATTTGCACTGAAAATCTGGCGTCACTATCTGTATGGGGTGACATGTGAAGTATATACCGACCATAAGAGTTTAAAGTATTTCTTCACACAGAAAAAACTGAACATGAGACAGCGGAGATGGCTGGAACTGATTAAAGACTATGACCTACAGATACTGTACCACCCGGGAAAAGCCAGCACCGTTGCCGATGCATTGAGCCGGAAATCAATTGGAAACTTAGCCTGTTTACTCACTGGACAGAAAGAGATGCTTTGTGACCTTGAAAAATCTGAAATTGAAATTGTTTTGCGAGAACAAGGTGGAACCTTAGCTGCTATTTCTGCTCAACCGGCATTGATTGAAGAAATTAAAGAGAAACAGCAACTGGATGACTTCTTGAAGAAGATCATCAAAGAAAGAGAATCTAAACCGAGACCGGGATTCAAATTTGAGAATAATGCACTGAAATTTCAAGAAAGACTGTGTGTACCGAACGCTACTGAACTGAAAAGAAGAGTTCTGCAAGAGGGCCACAATTCAAAATTTTCTATCCATCCAGGGAATACGAAAATGTATCAAGATCTGAAATTGAATTTCTAGTGGCCAGGAATGAAGAAAGAAATTGCCGACTTTGTATCCAAATGTCTTCATTGCCAACAAGTTAAAGCCGAACATCAACGACCCGCAGGCTTATTGCAGCCCTTACCGATACCGGAGTGGAAATGGGAACATATTACTATGGATTTTATTGTGGGATTGCCTCGCTCCGGTAAAGGTATGGACTCGATTTGGGTTATTGTTGATAGACTGACTAAATCTGCTCACTTCTTACCTGTTAAGACAATTTATAATGCGGACAAATTGGCTATACTCTATATTGATGAAATTGTTAGACTGCATGGAGTGCCTGTGTCTATTGTTTCTGACAGGGATTTGAAGTTTACATCGAGATTTTGGCAAAGTCTACAGACTGCATTGGGTACTGAATTGAGGCTGAGTAGTGCCTATCATCCTCAGACAGATGGCCAATCAGAAAGGACCATCCAAACTCTGGAGGATTTACTGAGAATGTGTGTCCTTGATTTTCAGGGAAACTGGGAAAGTCATTTGCCCTTAGCTGAATTCGCCTACAATAACAACTACCATTCAAGTATTGGCATGGCGCCTTTCGAGGCATTGTATGGTAGAAAATGTAGATCTCCAATTTGCTGGGCAGAAGCTGGAGATGGGCCTTTGCTTGGGCCCGAGATTGTTTATGAAACAACGGAGAAAGTGAAACTGATACAACAGAGATTGAAAACTGCACAGAGCCGACAGAAAAGTTATGCTGATGTCAGAAGACGAGACAGAGAGTATGAAGTGGGTGATCACGTATTTGTGAAAGTGACACCGATGAAAGGCCAGACTCGTTTTGGAGTCAAAGGCAAATTAGCACGAAAATACGTCGGACCATATGAGATCATTGAGAAAATCAATCCGGTGGCGTATCAAGTTGCGCTCCCTCCTGAAATGGAGCACATGCATAATGTTTTCCACATTTCGATGTTAAGAGATTATCTCCGGGATCCCTTCCATATAATTGAGCCTACTCGGGTAGTGTTGAGTGATGACTACACTTACGAGGAACGGCCTATACAGATTGTAAACAGACGGATCAAGAAACTGAGAAACAAAGAGATCCCGCAAGTGAAAGTTGACTGGCAAAACCATGGTGGTGTGTATGCCACTTGGGAAAGGGAAGATGACATGACTAAAAGATATCCTGAACTGTTTCCCCTGAACCCTGTTTTCTTCCAGAATGAAGGTACTCGAGTTTAGAGGACTAAACTCTTTATAAGGAGGGGAGACTGTAACAACCCTCATACTGTTTACCGATTAATGACTGATTGATTACCAATAAACATCGATTACCGTTAAACTGAACTGATTATGACTGATAATTGGACTGGTTAAAGTACTGAACTGACTGACTGAAAACTGGAACTGAATTGACTGAGTCTATCTGTTTAATTGTGCATCTATCTGTTTGATTGATTATTTGATCTGTTCGTGTTTTTATGTTTAAACTGCTAATTGAAGGCCCTATCGGCGGCCGAATCCGGAAGTGATTGATGTTTTATGATCCTCATGATTAATGTGATTTTATGGTATAATTATCTGAAAACTGATTAGGTTTGATTAAATTAGATTAAACTGAGTTAATTGCAAGTTTGTCGTAATTACCAAATTGCCACCCTTAGTGGCCCACTCAATATAACATGTGAGCCTTGTATACACTTGAAACAAACATTTCCTTAGCCTTGTTTGAGCTCTTGCCGACCTTAGAGAGAGTGGAAGGGAGAGTAGTGAATTCAACATAGAGATTTGGCTTGAATTGCTTGGAATTGAAGTGTAAATTGTCAAATTGGACTCCTAAACCTTGAATACAAGACTAAGGTAAGACATTCATCTTCTTGTTGTTGTCATAGAATTAATTCTTGCATGATTCATGCTTCAATTGAAGAGTTAAGTCTTGTTTTAGTTCATACATGTTGATATAGAGCATAATTCATGCATGCATGTTTGTAATGTAGAAGTTTGAGTTGTTTTCATGGCAAAAGGTTACATGCATGTTCATAAGTATGTTTAAGACCATGATTTCATTATGTTTTGGAGACAATTGGCTCCTTAGAGCATCAAATTGAAGATTTGAAATGGTTTGAATTCATGCATGTGTGCATGTTCTTCTTGTTCATGAAAATGGTTTGAAATTGGGTTTCAATTAAACACCCTTGGGCTTTGATTTCTCAAAATTGAGTTTTCAACCGTGTTATTCTCTATGTTTACAAGTGTTTTCTGGAAATTCAGCCCAAGGGGATCGGTTTTGATGCTTTTGAACCTGGGTTTTGGCTTGGAGGTGCAATCTGGAATTCCCAGATTTTGCACTTCCGCTCGAGCGGGGGAAGTTCCGCTCGAGCGTGGAATCCGAGCATCCAGTATCTCTGCACTGTTTTACAGTCCGCTCGAGCGGAGGATTGGGCGCTCGAGCGGAGTCTTGTGTATCAAGCTCGAGCGGGCGTCGGGCGTCCGTCGAGCGGAGATTTCACCCATCCAGTACTTTTGCAGTACGCTCGAGCGGGATATTTGACGCTCGAGCGTGTACCTCTGTTGCATGATCGCTCGAGCGGGTAAACCTGCGCTCGAGCGAGACTCTGCTTTTCTGAAAATTCCGAAACTGTTTTCTGATCACATCTTTGCATCCTCATCCCATTCTAGGCATTCTTAGTCCTAGTTTAAGACATCTTCTTGAGGATATAGATGTAGAACACACCAAGGCAAATTAGGGATTAAGTTATTATCTTTCCCAACTGTGTAGCTTAGTGTGTGTTCAATCTGTTAACTGTGTAGGGTTGGCGACTGGGGAGACACGCTCTAGCATACTGTAGCCCAAACTCTGTGAGTAACGATTGTGTAAAGATATGTTCACAAATGATTATCTTTTGAATACTGAACTGAACTGTTTATTGAACTGGTGTTATTTACTGAATGAATGTATGTCCTTTATTTCTGAACTATACTGTGGCATCCTTAGCACCTACTGTTTACTGTTACTGTTACAGAGATCTCTGTCGGTTTCCTTGTTGGAACCACTACTGTTTACTGACTGATGGCCATCATTACTGTTCGGTCTTCTAGACCTACTGTTTACTGTTATGCTAATGGATGTACCACATATGACTGAATAACTGTTCTGACTAAAAGACTGAAGTATTGTTTAATGAACTGTTTTTATTACTGTAAGGACATTTCATTCTTAACCTCTTTACGCATTATGTTATTCACTGGGCTTTAGCTCACTGCTCATATATATATGTAGGTGTACAGGCACCAGACCACGGCTAGGGGCGTCAGGATTACTCCAGTTTTGTCAAGCCAGCCTACGTGCCTCACTGCGAGGTTCCAAGCCTATTTTGCCAAGGCTTAGGGGTATTTTAGATTCCTCCCTTCTGTACCGTCTTACTGTTCTGTATAGACTGAATGTTTACCGTACTGTTATGCAAGGATTAAGTCCCTAGTCTGAATGATTGTAAATATTGTGCATACTGTTCTGTACTGTTTATGTATATATGTATGAAAAGTCTTTTTGCATACAGACCGTCACAGCTCATTGGGCATTGTTTATTTACTGTATTGGCTTCCGCCAGGCCCTGTACTCTGTTTTACTGTGTTACTGTTCTGCAGGCCTTCGGTAATCTCGGATTACTGGCCGGTTACGGTGCTAAACCCATAGGGCCGGGTTTGGGTCGTGACACGTATCAATAGAAATCTTTAGAGGGGCAGCTACATAGGAGGAATATAAATGGGAAGTATCTTAAGAGGTATTATTCAACCATGTGGGAGACTTTTAAAGGAAGCTGTTAAGTGCATACAAGGTTGTACATTTCATATAAAGGTAGAGCAAGTCTTTATTTTTCGGCCCAAATAAGCTTGAAAACAGTTGATATTAATTAAGTATAATTTATTAAATAATTTAATAAATAAATTTATTAAGTATAAATAATTTAATAAATAAATTTTATTTTTAAAAAGATATTAAGGGGTGTTTTGAGAAATTGGTAAAAAATTGATTTTTGGCTTTTTACCAAGCTTTTTAGCTTTTTGGAAAGTGATTTGGGAAGTTGGTAAAAAGCTGGCTTTTGGATTTTTGGTTTAATATTTGTTTATGATGTCAAATCAAATTAAAATGACCAAAATACCCTTACCCAACATAAGAAATTTATTTTTTTACTTTTTTGTCATAGGCCCCAATTTGTAATTTTACCACGTGCGGTTTCATCTCTCCCCAAATGAATTTTGTTGCGTTTTTGGCTACTAGCTTTTTTCCCCTTGGATAAAAATCGTGACTTTTTACTTGACTTCCCAAAACAGCACTAAATAGTAGAGGATCAAAAATATAATTTCACTACCTAATCCCATGGGATGAGTTATCCTATGGATTGTGTCCCACCACCCCCCACCCCAACCCCAACCCCCATGGGATAGAAAAATCCCATAAATTTGGGATACGTAGTACGCTACAAAAAATTTGAATCAAACAACGAACTATTAGTCCGGATGGACTAATAGTCCTATTCCATGCTTGAATCCTTCCATACAAACACCACCTAATAGTCTTTTGCGTAGGAATAAGAGAACATATATTTGAGGCCCCTCATATCTATAGTAATAGAAATTTCATGTATTGAGAATGTCCTGTTACAATAAACCAAAAATTACAAATTTGATCTTCAAATTATAACCTTAACAAGTTATAACACCCTCTCCAACTTATTCATTACTAGAAGGAAGATTTTAATAAAACATTAAATCTCTTCATCCCAAAACTCCTCAACAGATTTATAAGGGCCTTGGTCGGATATGAAACGGAGTCCAAGATACCCTCTTCGCTGTGGAACTTGGTCGATCTTCTGAGACTCTTCGGGACTTAGCATCCAATCAAATATGTCCAAATTTTCTTTGATCCGCTCTTTGTTAAAACTCTTCACAAGTACACTTACTCCTTGCTCATAAACCCATCTCAAGAGAACCTATCAATGTAGCAACATTTAGATAATATGAAGACACATACTCTAAATAGAATAGACTCGACAGAAGAATTAGCTGTAGATTATTCTAATTTGGACTTCATAACTCATATTTTGTTTTGTTTAATAAATCTCAAATCAATGATGGTGATCTTACTAAAATTGTCACTTATGATCTCATGGTTTAGTATTTGCATAGTGATTATGATTTGCCCTTTAGACCAGGTATTAAAAAGTATTGCCAGTGTACACACTAACTAAACTAGTTAGGCAAAATAAATATAATACTTTCATATACTTTTAATAGGCATTTTGCCTAGGAGCCTTGAGCAGCTCTAATATGCTCTTTAAAAGAGACATGTTAGCTATTATAATTAGTTAGGACGTATTTTAATCATTTCAATGAGTTAGCTATTATAATAGTTATTTTAACAATTTTCCTCCAAATTAGCTACATTTGAAGAGCGATAGGAGGTGGAAAATGCTATGGAATCCCAAAAAATTTACCAAAACTCTCACATGGGTGTGGGTCCCACATTCATGTGAGAGGTTTGGTAGAAAATGTGATAGATTATTTAGAGTTCCTAGCATAACTCATAGGAGGATATTTACATAATTCGTGTAAATCGATATATAAAATAAAGAGTAGCATTGGAGCACATAGATAAAAAAATGATTAGGTAAATAAAGAGGCTGTTCAGCAAATCAATTCACCCGAAAAACCCGCTCGAACCACTTGAACCATGAAGGAAATTCAAGATTTCGAAGTTTGGTTGGGTCAGCTGCGATTTAGGCCTTGTTTAGGGATTAAATATCTTAGTAAAAAAAGTTAAAAAGTCACTATAAGTTGTCACATCACTCTCTCTACTTTTCTGCACATCTTTTGGTAAAAGTCAAAAGGTTACAAAAATAGCATTATTGTTTAGCAAAAACTTTTTTAGTTGGCTTTTTTGAGTTAGGACCTTTTTAGCTTGGGAGTAAAAAGTTCGTTTTGATTATTTTTTTGACTTTTGTGAGACAAAAAGTGAAATGATTATGATTTGAATGTGACATTTTGTTTTATCAACTTATTTTACTTATTTTGTCTTTTGTACTTATTTAGGTAAAAAAAAAAGGCCTAGCCAAACAATATGTTCCCAAACGAAGCCTTAATGCAACTGAAAATCTCAATTTCACGGTCGGACATCGGTTGATTGGCCATCGAAATCGTAAAACCTTAACCGGCTGAAGTAGAACATTAAAGAGAGAGTTATCCATCAAATTACTTTCTTATCACACAAAAAGTCTAAAAGCACAAAAGATGGAGCATAGATTAGAGCACAGAAACTGTGCATCCAATCGTCTTCCTAGACGATTAGTCGGACAACTGCTCAGATGATGGGATAGAGGTTGTCGATCGCAGCTATCATGGTATCTTCCGATCATCCAAGCAGACAACCAATAAAAAATCTTTGTATTTGGCTTCTATATTTCATCCTCTGTGTACATAGCATTGCTCCTTATCACAACTTCAATATGTGTTAGATTATTAGACTTTGAAATTTTGTCTTATAACATATTCAAACTCATCAATCTTCACATCTTCCTTTTTTTTTTTCTTCTTTTTTTCTTTTCTTTTCTTTTTTTTTCTTTTTTTGTTGAAATGACAACTTCCCAGAGATTTCTCTTCCCAAAATCTCTGTCTTACTCATTAGTACTTCTCAACTTCCCATATTTATCTCTCTTGGTATATCTCTCTGTCTTGCATAGAAAAGTAGTACAATAACAGCCACCGCTCAACCTGGAGCTCTAGAAATATTCGATGACAGCCACAATGATCAATCGCTGGAAGAAGAAGATCATCTGGTGCGAAGCACCAAGAAGATCAAAAACACAACAGAGAGCACTGAAGATCAAGCTATGATTGACTCGATCCAAGCTACCACAGAGGAACAAACTAAACGATCTTTCAAACAAGCTCTTATCTCAACCAAGGCCAACGAGAAAGCCTTTGACATTGACCTGGATAGACTTTCGGATGATGACTTTCTTACTGATGAAGAGGATGACGAGGTCATGGAGGAAGCAGATCAATCCCAGAATAATGATCTAGGGCCACGCATCCCCAAAATCAAACTTCTCTCCCGTCTCTTTCAGTCCATTCGTCAGCCATGGAAGGATTGTTTGATTGTCAGATTACTTGGGAAAATTATAGGATACAAACTCCTCGTCTCCAAACTCAAAAGGATTTGGGGATTGCAAGGAGATTTTGAAGCCACTTATTTGGGCCTGGGTTTTTTCTTAATCAAATTCGAAATACGAGTTGATTGTAGCAAAGTCTATAAGGAAGGCCCTTGGATCATAATGGATCACTACCTAACTGTTCGACGTTGGGAGCCTAATTTCAAGCCCTCAAAGGCTGACGAAGTAGCCACTGCACTATGGGTAAGGTTTCCACAACTTCCGATTGACTATTATAATGAGAAAGTTCTATTCCATATTGCAAAGGCTATTGGCAAACCACTTAAGATAGACCTGAATACTGCCATGTCTGCTAGAGGAAGGTATGCACATGTTTGTGTAGAAGTAGATCTCACAAAGCCATTAATTTCAAGATTTTCCATAGGTAAATATACGTATATAGTGGAATATGAGCATTTGCACTATTTTTGCTTTCACTATGGGAAAGTTGGGCATTGGAAAGAGTATTGTAGCAGCAAGCCGACACCGGAGCCGGTGAAGGCAACCTCTGAAGTTACACCTAACGGTAATGAAGCTGGGTCACATCCAATCCCAACGGTTAGCTCCTCAGGGAAACAATCTACTACTAGCCGTGAACAACTTGATGAATTTGGGCCTTGGATGTTAGTGAATAGGAGGAACAATAAGCCCCATCCCATGGTAAGACAGACTGGACCCAACTCTACTAATTCTAAAAGGTCCGCCAATAGGTTTGGGCCTCTTGCTACATCTGGCAGCATGGGAGGACCAAAAGATAAAGCTAAGCACAAGAGCCCAATGGACCCAGATATGGACGGAGCCCCTAGCCATGCACCATCTTTTAAGGCAGGCAATCCCATGGCAGTGAATAAATTCTATTCTGATAGACAACAGGATAGGAGACAACCTATCCAAGATAAGACCACAGATAGTAAAGGACAAGATAGACCTGGAACTCCAGCTACTAGCTTCACACCGAGCCTAGTGCAAGCTACTTATGAAGCACCTAGTTTAATGGTTACCGAAACCTCCCCCCCTAACCCATCTTCTTCCCCTTTCGATCCTATCCCAATTCAAATCCCTGCTTTCCACCCTCCCCCACCTTCCATTGAAAGCCCTAACACTTCCACTGCTACCTTTGATCTAAAGCAAAAACAACTTGATAACCATAATGAGCACCTCCAGCCACTCCAGCACCAGCGAGGACTCAGAGACTCCAATAGCTCAAATTACTAGGATGCAGCACAGCTCAGTGGGATCATACCTCAAACCAGAGAGCGTGCCATTCACCTAGTAAACATCGAGTGGTGGATAGAAGAGATAAGGCTGAATATCAAGCCCAGGTGGGTGAACGTGGGAGGAAGACTTTTGCAGGCAACACAAATGGCAGCTCTAAGGCCATCAGAGCTATCCAAAAAGATAGTGCATAAATATCTTGGTCTGGCTAGCACAGATCTGCTACTCATCCTTCCTAATCGTTTATCCATGAATGTTATGCTGTGGAACTGTCAGGGAGCCGGCAAAAAAATCTTCAAAAGAAACTTTCGAGAATTTGTTAGACTTCATCACCCTAATGTTGTGGCTCTATTTGAAACAAAAGTTCTTTTTAGCTCTATGGGTCTTTTCTTCAATCACTTGGGGTTTACTGCCTCTACCATTGTAGATCCTGTTGGGTAAGT
The DNA here is from genome assembly GCF_055761805.1 of Camellia sinensis. Taxonomy (NCBI): domain Eukaryota; kingdom Viridiplantae; phylum Streptophyta; class Magnoliopsida; order Ericales; family Theaceae; genus Camellia; species Camellia sinensis. The sequence goes on along the minus strand of NC_138965.1, from coordinate 176,660,759 downwards.
TGGAGGTATATGACAAATTTGGGATCCTTCACAAGTATTTGTTAGCGCCCATATTGCCAATTCCCAAGTCATCCAAGCCACTGTGAAAAGAGAGAATTATGAAGTTTGGGTCCTAGCTACTGTTTATGCTAGCCCAAATATTGGCATGCGTCAAAACCTCTGGAATGAGTTGGAAAACTCTGCAAACACCGTGGGTAGCCCTTGGCTTGTTACGGGCAATTTCAATGACATCATGGGTCAGAATAAACAAAGGAGCTTCTCACAAAATAGTCAAAACTGCAGATGCAGAAAGTTTCTTGACAATATCAACCGCTGTGGACTTATGGATCTTGGTTGCTCAGGTTCGGAATTCACTTGGTCCAATAATAGACAAGGAATGGCTAACACTATGGAAAGATTAGATCGTGCTCTCTGCAATGCGGAATGGAGAACCACATTCCCCGAAGGAGCAGTCACAAATTTACCTCGGATTTATTCGGATCATTCACCCCTTATGGTCTACACTGTAGGTATAACCAAACTCAACCCTGTTAATTGTCCATTTCATTTTGAAGTTGCTTGGTTATCTCATTTTACTTATAAGGATATTGTTAAGTCTTCTTGAAATCATGCATCTTCCATTTAGGACAGCCTGTTTTCTGTTGCCACTAATTCTCTTACTTGGAATAAAGATGTTTTTGGGAATATTTTTAAAAGGAAAGGTGACTCTTATCTCGAATTGAGGGGATCCAAAAAGCTCAATATTCCGCTACTTTCCCTTCTCATAACCTCCTTCGTTTGGAAAAAGACCTTATTTATCAGTATAATAGAACTCTTTTTCAAGAAAAAATTCTTTGGTTTCAAAAATCTAGAGCTAATTGGATCACTCAAGGAGAGAGGAACACTAAATTTTTTCATGTTTCTGCCATTACTAGAAGAAAGAAATTAAAGATTAACTCTCTGAAAAATGACCAAGGTGTGTGGATTGATAACCCACTCTTAGTCCGTAGTCACATTCAGAGCTATTTCATGTCCTTATTCAATAATGATCCTATGACTGTCTTAGATCATTGGTGTAATATTTCCACTCATAAATTTTCACATGGTGAGAATAACCTTCTGTTGAAAAATATTACTAATGAGGAAATTTGGACTACTGTCAAGAACATTAGTGCTTTCAAGGCTCCTGGAAAAGATGGCTTTCAAGCCATTTTCTACCAAAAATTTTGGGATTTGATTGGGAGTGATGTCTGCGATTTTATCAGGAACTGTTTCCACTCTAAACTTATACCTCTTGTAGTGAACCACACTCTTATTGCACTCATCCCCAAAATTGAAATTCCTGAGAATATCACACAATTCCGCCCTATTAGCCTCTGCAATGTTTTGTATAAAATCTTGTCTAAAATCTTAGTCAATCGCATTCGGCCTCTCCTCAATGATCTTGTCAGCCCTAACCAAAGCAGCTTTATCCCCGATAGATCGACCCATGACAACATCATCATCACTCAAGAGTTGATCCATACTTTACATCATAAAAAAGGTAAACATGGTGGCATTATTATCAAGATCGATCTAGAAAAGGCTTATGATAGAATTTCCTAGCCTTTTTTGAAAGCTACCCTTGAAGAGTTCAACCTTAACCAACATTGGATTAATCTCATAATGTCTTGTGTTTCCTCTGTGAACTTTTCTATCTTATGGAACGGTGAAACCATGGAAAATTTCAACCCTGGTCGTGGTCTTAGACAAGGTGACCCTCTTTCACTGTATTTGTTTGTTCTTTGCATGGAGAGATTATCTAATATGATCAGAGTGCAGGTGGATACAGGAAAATAGATGGGGCTAAAAGCTTCCAAAAACAGCCCACCAGTCTCCCATTTATTTTTTGCGGATGATCTCCTCCTCTTTGCCAAAGCTGATCAGATTAATTGTGAGACAATCATGGAAACCATGAATGAATTTTGCTGCATTTCAGGGCAAAGAATCAACCTCCAAAAATCCAAAATGTATATTTCCCCCAATATCCATAGGAATTTAGCCAACGAGCTTAACTCTTTGTGTAATATCAGCTTAACTCAAGACCTTGGTAGATATCTTGGAGTTCCTCTTATCCACAGTAGGGTCAGCAGAAACATTTATAATGGTGTCATTGAAAAAATTCACAAAAAGTTGTCCTCTTGGAAAGCCAAAGCTCTATCTTTAGCCCGCAAAGCTACTGTCATTCAGGCTGTTTCATCTTCCATACCTACCTACCTTATGCAAACCATTAAACTTCCCCAAAGCATTTGCAAAACATTGACAAGCTGAATAGAAATTTCCTATGGGGTGATCAAGAAGGAAGGAAAAAAGTCCATTTGGTCAATTGGAAACAAGTATGTAAAGCCAAACAAGATGGAGGCCTAGGCCTTAGAAGAGCTGAAGACCAGAATGTTACTCTCTTAGCTAAATTGGGATGGAAGCTAAATTTTGACAAAGATGTTGTCTGGACCAAAATCCTCAGGGGCAAATACTTACACCAGCCAACTTTCTCCATTTGGCCTTCTACCACTAATTCATCTCATACTTGGAGGAGCATCATGAAGACTAGAGCCATTCTGGCTAAGGGAACTAAATGGTCAGTGGGTAATGGCAAATCCATTTCATTTTGGAAAGATTGGTGGTGTGGAAATGGGCATCTTGCTTCTATCTTTCCAGGTCCACATATCACAGAGGATGTTACTGTTGCTGCTATAATCAATGAGGAAGGTGAATGGGATATGGAAGGGGCTGTTAATGTTCTACCACAGTTTTTGCAACCTTAAATCCAACAGATCCACCTTCCACATTTTGTGGAGCTAGGGGATAACCCTCACTGGATTAGCTCCTTAACTAGTGGTTTTACTATTGGGGATGCATATAATTTAGTTGCTAATCAAGTCTCATCTCATGACACTGGCCCAGTTATCTGGCACTGGATCTGGAAACTGAAAATTTCCCAAAAACTGAGGGGGTTTATTTGGTTGTTGATGCTTAACAAAGTTCTCACCAACCACCAAACGAAGATTAGGGGCCTTACCACCGATGACACATGCCCTCGTTGTCAGCTCTAATGCAAGGACCTGAACCACTTGTTACGAGAGTGTCACCAATCTGCAGAAGTATGGGAGACACTAACCCATCATAGCTGGAGAGCTCCCAGTACTATCAGTTCCTTGGACACTTGGCTCTAGCATAATTTAAAAAGCAAAAATAGAGAGTGTTTTAATATCCCCTTGGGTACTGTCTTTGTTGTGACCTTGTGGCGATTATGGAAAGCTAGAAACAATGTGGTGTTCAATCAGGAGGCCATCCATACCCAGGAATTAGTGCGACAGATTCAACATGAAGCTACAGAAATGCATTATGCCTTCCACACAGACCATTTCACAAGTGATTACTTACACTTTAAAACTAATTGGTGCCCTCCTTGTGCAAGAAAAATCAAGCTCAACACCAATGGATGCTCCAAAGGCAACCCTGGTCCTGCTGGTTATGGTGGTTTGTGCAGAGATGCTCACGAAACCTGGATCTTTGGATTTCATGGGAAATTGGAATCAACCAAGAGTGAGGAAACTGAACTTTGGGAAATATATAGAGGTCTCACCATCATTTTGGAGAAAAGCATGAGAGATGTTTTGATTGAAGCTGATGCAGAACAAGTGGTGATCCACATCAATTCTACTACACCTAGTAACTACCCCTACTGAGCACTTCTAGAGGACATCAAATTTCTACCACACAGGTGCAACTGTGAGGTTCACCACATCCTCCGCAAAGGAAACCAATGTGCTGATAGACTAGCAAATATAGGAGTGTCTCATGGAGATAATCTGGTAGTGCTAGACAACCCCCCTCCTGAAATTGCTAATCTGCTTGTTGTAGATATAGTTGGTTTATCTTGTGAAAGGGCTTAAGCTTGTTTAGCCCATTGTTCTATCTGTTGCTATTGCTTTTGTTATCTTTCCATCGAATCAAAAAAAAAAACTCCCAATTTTATTTTTTTTATTTTTTTAAATATCAACTCGTCAAAGATTTGTGTTCCCCAAATCTATCTCATCTCTCTCATACCTATTAGGTGTGTCCCAACTCAATATAATTGTTTAAAATTATAAGACTAAGGCCTCGTTTGGGACAGGTTATTTTAATAATTTCTTATGAAAAACATATGTAAAAAAAAATAAAGAGAATGATATGACAACTTATAATGATTTTTTAACTTTTTAACTAAAAGTGAAAGTTCCTAAACCAGGCCTTAGTATTTTGTTTTTTGTTAGGTTAGTAGAAAATAACTTAACAAGTGTCAAGTGTCTAATAATATGGAGCAATACTCCTAGACCATTCAATAACCTCTCTATTAGATCTCAACTACCCAACTCTCTCTCTCTCTTTCTTATTTCTGTCATCAACTCTCCAGATCTTTCTTGATTTCTCTACTCTCCATATCTCTCTAAGACCATTTCCGATGGTTCATCAATTCTATCATCAAATGTAAATTTGACAACAAAAAAACACATTTTTTCTTGCTCCAATAGTTTCACCAAATAAGTATCAAATTGAGGATATGAAAAATCTTTCACCAAATTGAGGATGTTGGAAGCTTTCATCAAATCACTGTTCATAACCATTGAAATTTCACCACCGAATGTCCCCCGAATGACCACTTCTAAGCAAAAAAATTGTGAAAATACATTGGCTGGTTGACGGACATCCGCCCGATCAACCGGTGTTTTGATTAAAGCTCAAAATCCTCCATTAAAACGCTTGATATCAAATCAAGTTTTTACTTAAACTTAATAAATAAATATTAAAAAAAAAAAGATGCAACGTTGCAGATGGTCTAACTCAATACTTATTTCTCTCAACTCTCCAGATCTCTCTTGATTTCTCTACTCTGCATCTCTCTAACTCATAACTTCTCAACTCTTCCAATTTTTCTCTTTTAATTTTTTTTTACATCATTTAAAAAAAAAATCAACTTTTAACCTTCCAAAATGGGCACCTCTCCAATCTACAAATGATTTCTCTTTCTCATTGCTCTTAAATCCCCAAAAATTTGATCTCCTTACCTCAGCCTACACTTTTCTGATCTCCTTCAACTGTCCACGGTAAATCAGAAAGCATATACTATATTCATGTAACAGTACTTATATAATATTTCAAACCACTCACATAGTATGTGTATATCTGACTCGCCTTGGGCCAGGGCTGACTCTGGATACGTGCACCTGAATGATGATGTGATTACAGTTGAAGAAATCAGTTGCTGGTAGTAAACATGCAATTCGAGGATTTCGTCAAATCGGCGTAGTTTCGCCAACTTTGCTTTCCTGAAACTTTACAATTCGCCTATGTTCCAGCAAGAGGTACATCGTCATCATCATTGTAAAGCGTAAAGTGTTACAATTTCAAATCAATCAATTGAAAATGTGGTATATATTATTTTTAAATGCACAGGCAATGTAGATTATCATGGAAATTTAGAATTTATTTGTGGAATCAATTAGCTATTTGTTTGCTTGTTGATTATCACTACTAGTCATTTGATTTTAACTATCATAGTCCAAAATTGTCCAAAATTCAGCTTTGTTCTAGAAATTCTTGTCTTTATTATTCATATGTTCTTTTCTTTGATGTTTAATTTAATGTAAAGACAACAATTGATTACATGACCAATGAATGCTAGTCTTTTGGTGCTTGCTTTATATAAATTTGCACATGTTGTGTTGCACATGTAATCAATTTTGTGTTGTGATTGAATTGTATTATTCAAATCACTCAATGTGCCCTTGTGGATCTTGCATATAGTGCATTGATTGAGAAACAGGTTACCCACAGTTCCGGTGACCTTTTCTTTGTCGTAGATATGATAATTGAACTACTAACATAAGATGATTTCTTTCAGACTCCTACCTTCGTTTTGTTAACAATTTGGAAATGATATTTGGTATTCATTTAAGACATTTAGGCATTTAGTACTTTGGCATGAACTTTACGGTTACACAATGATACATGAGAGATTTATATGAGAAGAGTAGGGATCCTCTAGAGTTTTTTTTTCTTAAATTTTCTTAGAGTGGTGTGTTGTATGGTTGAGATTTAATGACAAGTCACATCAATTTTTTAGCATTAAATCTCACCCATACAACACACCACTTTAGAAAACTTTAGAAAAAAAAAACTTTAGAGGGTCCTTAGTGATATGAGAAACTTTACCTAATTAATTGGCATGTCTCAACTGACACGCATGTTACCATCATAAACAACATTTGCTACTGCTATTTAGAAACTTTAGAGCCATATACATTCAATTATCCAAAACCATATTATTTTTTTTAGTCATAACTAATTTTTTACTTTAATTGTGACATTGACCATGTTTGGCAAGTGAGTTTTTAGCTTTTTTTTTTTTTTAAGCTAAAATTCACAAAAAGACAAAATAGGTTAAAATAGTTAAAAGACAAAATATCACATTAAACTCATAATCATTTCATTTTTTTCTCTCACAAACATCACATCTAACTATAAAAAAATCCAACTATGCTTCCAAACACAAAATTTTAGCCTACTAAAGTCTACTAAAATAACTAACTTTCCAAACGAAACCATTATTTTAGTTATAACTCATGAAATTTTTAGTTATATCTCATGTGATATTTGATTACACTTTCTTTCTTTTTTTTTAATTATAGCTTAAAAAATATAAAATTATATATTTTTTTTCTTTATTAATTATAAACTGAATATAATACACATGCTTAAGAAATGTGTACCATAATTTTTTTTCCATATTGTTAGATAGTTAGAAGATAACGAAAGCGACACGTGTGTGTGTTTTGCATTACATGTATGCCAAGGAGATAAGAAAGGTAAAGTAAGTATTCCAGAACATAGGAAAAATGATGAAAAGCACTCCAGATATGTTACTGTGTTCTTCAACTACTACTGATCATAAGCAAATTCCTCTTCTGGGGTTTGGAACAGCTGTTTATCCATTTTTATCCTCTGAAACCATGAAACAATCCATCCTCCAAGCAATCAAGTTTGGTTACCGACACTTCGACTCCGCGGCTCTATACCGATCAGAGCAGCCTCTTGGAGAAGCAATTGCTGATGCCATACGCCTAGGCTTCATTCAATCTCGCCAAGACCTCTTCATCACCTCTAAGCTTTGGTGTTCTGATGCTCATCGTGATCATGTCCTTCCTGCAATACAAAAGTCACTCAAGTAAGTGAGGGTCGGGCCGGAGGGGTTATGTTATGTAATGTTGCATAAATCATTCTTTTGTTATAGTTTTTTTTTTTAATTTTTTTAGGAATCTTGGATTGGAATATCTTGATCTCTATCTTGTTCACTGGCCAGTGAGCTCGAAGCCAGGGAAATATGAGTTGCCTGTAAATAAGCAAGAGCTTCTTCCCTTGGATTTCAAGTCTGTTTGGGAAGCAATGGAGGAGTGTCAGAGTCTTGGCCTCACAAAATCCATTGGAGTCAGTAATTTCTCATGCAAGAAGCTCCAACTATTACTATCAACTGCAAAGATCCCTCCAGCTGTTAACCAGGTGAGCATTCCAAGTAGACTTTTGTTTCTTCTTATTTTGGAAAAACAAAATAACATTTGCTTTTGAGTCCTTCAAATATATCTTCCTCTCTTTAACAGACTAGTTTGATGTTGTATTTTGCAAGGTTGAGATGAACCCACTTTGGCAACAGAAGAAGCTAAGAGATTTTTGTGAGAAAAATGGTATTCATGTCACAGCTTACTCTCCTTTGGGTGCCAAAGGAACACTTTGGGGAAGTAACCAAGTCATGGAATGTGAGGTACTCAAACAGATTGCAAAAGCTAGAGGAAAATCTGTTGCCCAGGTAGGGCTTTATCAAATTGGGAAAATGCTAGACATACATAATTTTTATATTAAAAATAAAAATAAAAATAAAAAGTCGTAGAGAATAATATGATAATGCCATTTATGTAATTATGATTTACAATGGGAGATTTTTTTTATTTTTAATTAATAGAAATAAGCCCCACGTAATCATTGTATACATAATTTTTTGTACAAAAATCATGTTTGTTTAGTATCATCCTATAAAATTACTCATCGTAGCACATATGAGCCCGTATATTTCATAAAAAATAAATAAATAAAAAATGCAAAATTATCGAGTTATATTAAGAAAGAATTACCCATAAATTTTAAATGTTGAACTTCTATTCCATTTGGACCCAAATTATTACTTGTAATCCATTTGATTTGATCCTCTCTGTTATGTAAAAGGCACAAGAGCCACTTTCTTTGAGTTGTTCAGCATGACAACTATGGGTGTGTTTGATTGGGGGATTAGGAGGGGGACTATCCACTATTTGGATTGTAATCTAAATAGTGCATCTTATCCGTCGTTTGATTTTTTTTTAGTCCGGCGAACTCCATGTCCGGCCGGACTCCATGTCCCCCATATGGGAGACTATCCTGTCCTGGGGGGTGGGACAGAAAGTGGGGGACTAATCACTATTGGGATTATATGCGAAAATGACCATTTTGACCCTCTACTATTTAATTATGTATTATATTTAATAAAATTTAATAAAATTTAAATGTCTCAATTTAAAAATAAAATAATTTTATTTAACTTTTTATTAATGTTTTATTTATTTAATTTTTTAAAATAATTTTTTATAGATATTTTATTGATGTTTTATTTTAAAATTTTGTTTATGTTTTATTTAATTTCATTGTTTAAATTTAATAGATGTTTTATTTAAACAATTAAATGTTTAATTTCAACAATAAATAATTTCATTTATTTAAATTATGTTTTATTTAAACATTTAAACATTTGTACATGAACATGTTTATTAAATTATTTCAACATTTGTACATCAACATGTATATTTATTTAACATCTATTAAATTATGTTTTAATACGTCAACATTTGATTTCATCTACATTTGTTAATTGTTAATTACATCAACATTTGTTAATTGTTTAAACATAATCTATACATCAACATTTATTTAATTGTTAATTGTTTAAACATAATCTGTACATCAAAATAATTTCAATGTTAATTGTTTAAATAAAAATTTAAACATTTAACCATTAGTATGTTTAATTTCAACAATAAATTTTTATTTGTTTAAATAAAAATAATCTATACCAGTCAAATTTTTTTATCAATATTAGTATGTTTAAATATCTTTAAACAAAATTTAACCATTAGTATGTTTAATGTTTACTAAAAATAATTAAAATATTAAAGATATGTTTAATATTGCTATTACATAGTAAACAATTGAAAAAGGGTAAAATAGTCTTTTGTTCATTTATCCTATCATGTCCGTCCAACCAAACGTTGGATTCACTGAAAATAGTCCTATCCAGACATCTAATCCCATGAAAAAACAAACACAGGATACATATCCAATCCGACCAAATAGTCCGGGGGATTCACAGTCCCAGGATTTAAGTCCGATGGATTTTAATCCCCTATTTTCCAGTCCGTCCAATCAAACACACCCTATATGCCTTAAATTGGTTGTGTGTGTGTTGGTTGTTTGCGGTACGTGTTAATCACGTGACACTTTATGTAAGGGTTTATCCGTTGGATGTTGAACACGTGTTACGTTATGTGCATGAATGGGAGACTCACAACACAAAAGTGCATTGAGGCTTTTTGTACTTTTGCTTTGTTGGGTGATGTATTGCACGTGACACACAGTCGCGTTAGAGTGTTATATTTAAAAAAAATAAATTAAATAATTTTTAATTTTTTTAGAGTATCATATCATACCCGTCACGTTAGAGTGTCACATTTAGAAAAAATACACTAAATTTTTTTTAATTTTTTAAAGTGTTACATCATATACGCCACGTTAGAGTGTCACATGTCACATTTGGAAAAAATACACTAAATAATTTTTTTTTTTTGAGGTGTTACATCATACACTCCACGTTGTCACATTTGGAAAAAGTACACTAAGGAACTTTTATTTTTTTAGAGTGTCACATCATATACATCACATTAGGGAAAAATATAGTAAGAAGTTTTTAGTTTTTTTAGAGTGTCACATCATACTTATCGCGTTGCCATATTTGGAAAAAAAAATACACTAAGGAGTTTTTAATTTTTTTAGAGAGTCACATCGTTAGAGGTGTTACATTAATACCTGTCACATTGGAGTATCATCATACCTGTCACATTAATAAAAGAGTATAATTGTCCACCAAAACACTCTCAAAATAAAAAAAATAAAAAAATAAAAAAGACTATACTGAAAGAAACTCTTCACTAATAGGACTAAAAAAATAAAATAAAAAATAAAAAATAAACTAGTACATAATTAAAGTACTTTTTTGTGAGATGAGATTTATTGATAAATATCTCTTATATTAATAAATAAAGGCAAGTGCACAAAGCATGATAGTAAAATTAAATTATCCCAATTAAGTTGAGACTGAATAACTAGTTCAATTATTTATTAACACAATACCATGGTGAGAGATCAATCGAAAACATACTAAAACAAAACAGCAGATAAATGAAAGAAGCAGCCGCAACTTCCTAAACAATCACAGCAGTTTGCAATAAGCAGCAACCTCAAGAAATGAAGACATCCCTACCATGCATTGAACCAAACCATCGTCAAACATCCCCAAAACACAATGAAAGAAGCACCTGTAACCAACTCTGTCAGTCAGAAAAAACAGAGCATTGCCAAACCCAACCCATCACCTTCCCAGCAATTTAAACACTTTCAGCCACCTCTCTGACAATACCTAATCTGCTTAAGGTTTGATCAGAATGTCATGCACTGCATTGGTTTGAGAATTAACTATTTTAATTGATTTTTTAGTTTTTTATAAAAATATATATAAAAAAAATAGAGAAAATAGTTGACTTTCTAATAGTAATTTTTATTTTTATTTTTTAACTATATTCTCACTTGCCAAACACCATGGCACCCCTTCTGTGTTATGTTTAACCCATAAAGCACCCTCACCTTAACAATCTCACCTAATTCAGCAAGATTAGGCTGACATCCATTAAACAAGCAATCATTCCTTAATTTCCACACTGACCACATCAAAGCAAAAGGAATTGTCTTCCAGATTTGCAATTCCAACTTCTTGAGTTTAACTCCTAACCACCATTGAAGCAATCCCTCAACTGTATCAGGCATTGTCTATTTTTCTCCACCAATTCAACTAGATCTTCCAAGTCAATGGGCAAAACAAAAGGATATGGTTGACAGATTCAACCTCAGATTTGCAAAAAAGGCACAAAATACTCACACTACCATATAAAAGAGAGAGATTACTAAAATTTTCTTGTTTCATATTCACAGGTTTGTCTTAGATGGGTTTATGAGCAAGGAGTGAGTGTTCTGGTGAAGAGCTTTAACGAGGAGAGGATCAAAGAGAACCTTCACATATTTGATTGGGAGCTAAGCGCACAAGACTCCGAGATGATAAATCAAATTCTGCAGCGTAAAGGATTTCCTGGAGTTGAGTTCATATCAGATGTTGGCCCATATAAATCTCTTCAGGATTTATGGGATGGTGAAATTGCTTGAACATGTAGCCAAAAACACAGACTTTTTTTTTGGAACGAAAGTAATGCTAGACTTGAGGAAAGAAATATGAAGTAAAGTTTCACGGAGCTTTTGGAAATAATTTAGTATGGTTGGTAACAAAATACGAAAAGTTACTTATCTTAATGTAAGGATGTTTTAATTTTGAAATCCTAGTTTGCAAATAGTATAAACTTAGGCCATGTTTATTTAACGGATTAAGCTGGATGGAATTGTTAGTGAGTGGATAGTTAGTAAAAAAATTGTTAAAAAATTGTTAATATGAGAATTGTTAGTGAGGGGATTTAGTAAAAGTGTGTTTATTTTGATAATAGTATAGGAGATAGTAATTAGATTGTTAAATTATTTTTATATAAAATAAATAAATAAATTATTTTTATATTAAAAAAAAAACTTAAACAAATATTAAAACAAACAGGAGCACTTGGTAAAAAAAAATTATATAAAATAGACTTAATCCCTTCATTATTTTTCTAATCCTACCCAAAATCTAGCCAAATTAATTCCCCTACTGAGGGGGATTACAAAGTCTCTTGGACTATCAATCTGCCCTCTCATTTCACTACCAAACATACTGCGGATGGGACTCACAGCCATGGTAGTCCAATCTAACCCCTCAAGCTGCAAAACAAACATTGTCTTAGGTTTGTCCTATGCGTTCTATAATTGATAGGATGTAACTTAGTGTATGTAATTGCATAACATATAATAAAACACTACAAATTAATTAAAATGTGGAAAATTTTCATAAAACTTTTCCTGATATTTCTTTCATGAATTGTAGTATTACTCGATATTTATATTTGTTTCTTGTTTTTTATGATTACAAAAACTTTAAAAATTGCAAATGTAACTTGTTTGGTATTCATTTCTATTTAGAAAATGATATATATAAGTACATTTTATAAATCTGATGATATGTAAATAAATGATATAATTAATTGATGATTAAAAAAGATATGAGATAGAGTGTTGTCTTAAGTATCTTGATTGATTGTCATAGACTTGAAAAGTGGATTTAATTTTTGGATGCAATGCCCTTTTTAGTTTTAGAAAATTACAAACAATTCTCAAAATTTATTAAATTTTTATAACCAAAATAAAGTTGTTTTTGTTTGTTTTGGAAGCAAATTTTCATTCTTTTCTTCTTCTGCCAACCTCTCTAGCTATCATGCAGCGTTGTGGGATCTCTTGTTAGGGAGTGACTATTCAATATTCTCAGAGTATGGATACGTGACACTCTATAAGGTTTTGATTGGTAGATAAGGGTCGGATTTATGTTAAAAATAGAGAAATAACATGCGATTAAGTAATTGATGATTGACTTTGAATATTGTGAAATTATTGAATAATTTTCCTTGTTAGGTGGGTGGCACTCCAATTTGTGCGGAGTATAACTCCAATTTCTGTATAGGTGTAAATTTAACTTGTGTGTGGGTGTAATTCTAATTTATGATGTAGAGGTGTAATTCTAACCCAATTTGAGCGGCTTGAATTGTGAATTAATATTTATATGATTTAAATATTATTTTTTATTATTTTGTTATATGATTTGATTTGAGTTAATATTTGTATGTTTCAATATTTTTTTTTATTTTAAAAGTTTTATTAGATATGTCAAGCAGTAGTCTCATTTTAAAGATTTTATCAATACCTTTTGAACTATATTAATCTTAAAAAAATTTATATTTTCAAAAAAAAATTATCAAAATTTATTTATTTATTATTTAAAAATAAGATAAGAGGTAAATGTGGGATAGGAATGGCAACGAGACGGGACGGGGTCGGGGATCACACTCGCCGTCTCTGATCCCCGAAGGCACAAAAGTCCCCGTCCCCATCCCCGATCTCCGGCGGGAAACCCATCACCCTCCCCGTCCCCGCCCTCTAACGGGAATCAGGGATCCCCGACCCCGAAAAATCCCCGTACAAAAACAGCATCCACAACAAACAACCACAACCACAACAGATCAACAACCACAACATATACAACAGATAAACAACCCAAAAAAAAAAGGCTACTGATACTCACTCACACACACATACATATATACATATACACAGATCTGTATGGATCGCGAAGGTGGAGATGCACTAGATCTGGTCTGGATCGACATGGGTTTGAGAGGTTGAGAATGAGAATGAGAGAAATGAGGAGTTTGAGAGAGAGAGACGGAGGGGTAGGTCTGTCTCAGATTTCTTTATATATATATATGAAAGGATGAGGGGGTATAAAAGTAATTTTATTTCGAGGGTAAACGGGGCAGGGACAAAGCCGGGCCGAGTTCGGGACTGTGAGAGCTATCCCTGTCCACGACCCGAAACTGATCGGGGGTGCATTTTCGAATACCATCCCCGGCCCGTGGGGAGTATTTTTCGAGAAAAAACCATTCTAATCGGGAACGAGAGATCGGGTCTTCGTTGGGCCGGGTTCAAATTGCCATCCCTAATGTGGGGTGATGTATGTAAGGCATCATTTGCGGATTAAATATTTTACTTAAAAAGTCAACAAGTCACTACAAATTGTCACATAATCTCTATTTTTCTGTACACCTTTTTATAAAAAGTTAAAAAATTACTAAAATAGTTTGCTCGCAACTGAGGTATATGCTATACAGAGAAGTAGTTATGTGAGTTGTGCAAAATGTGAGGAGTGACATGTGCTTGTGTGAAAGATGAGAGTAGTTCGAGAGACCAGAGTAAAATAACACAAATGGGAAAATTGCAATTTATTAGTTGAAAGAACAAAAATAAATTATAAATTAGTGGTAAACTTTATCAATCTTATTAATTGAAGTCATGAATTTTTTTATGATTTTATAATTTTTTTTTAGTCTTTTTACTGATTTGCAATTTTTTCATAACAAATTTAACTCAATACTTCATGTCTTTGTAATTTATTTTAAACCTTTTCACTGTGGTTGAAATTTTACAAAATCTCGCAGTGACTACTCATGTGGGTAATTTTTGTTGGACCAATCTTCTGTGTAAATAAAATAACTAGAAATAAATTCAAACAAAATAAATAAATAACATACCGGATTTATTTTGTCGAACCAAATAAAATTACAAGACCAAGTCGAGTGTGTGACACTCTGTCCTTAAGACAGATTCGCCCCGCTATGGTACTTACGGTTGAGTGGCGTCTATCTCCCAGGATACAATGATCTTCACAAATTTATAGAAGTACTTCAAATAAATTTGTTCGGCGAACCAAACCTGTGATCTATACTCTCTTAATATTTATTCGTAAAATTAAAATGAAGAATAAAGCAAAAGTAGGAAAATCTGGATAACACAAAGGAACAAAATATCACTAAATTTTCCGAATGCCCAAACTGCTGGAAAAGTTAATATATATATAGGCAACCAAAAAATGTTCCGAACAGGTGCTATTTAAGTGAAAACGTTGCACACCAAATTTAAACATTGCACCCATTAAAGAATGGAGGTTTTTTGTCCGTTAGTGGAAAACAAATGCCTGTTGAGCAACTGTTCCAAATTCATTTACATAAACTATTTTGAATATATATAAATATATATATTAAAACATTTGAATATATATATATATTAAACAAATTAAATTGTTTAATAAATAAATGAAAATGTACAAACATTTAGGAAACCACTTAGGAATTTAGAATTAAATTAAATTCTTACAAAGACAAATTTTTTTAGGAAACTAAATAGGAACCCAAAATTTGAATTTTAGAATTAAATTAAATTCCCACAATAATTTTTATTGAAAAAATTCAAATGAATTTTATCTAAAAAATTAATGTAAAACCCGAAAACGACGTCAACTTCCCATTCACTCATAAATGGTTTTGACGTACCGTCTTCACCGTGTGACTTGCCACGCGGCAAGGAACACGTCACCTCTTCGGACCCACCCCAAAACACGTTTGGGGTCCACCCAAATTGGGTTAAAAATATGCCTATATAAAACCATTTTTTCCAACAATCCCCCACATGAATGGAATTTGACGGAGAGAAAATGCAACAACATGATCTAATTACAGAGAGTACAGAAATTGAAAATATTCTGCAAAGGATAGGTAGCTTTTGGCTTTGAACCTTCCCTTGTGAGACACTATCGGATTTACTAGCTAACCAGTGAACATGATGTCTTGAACTGTTCAGCCGTTTGTGTAAACCAAGACAATAGAACTCATACAGTATATTCCCAGACACAGTTTAGTTCTCACTATTGTGTTCATTTTGGCCCTGAACAACCTGGTCTATCATGAGTGCTCTAAAGACTTGTAGCCCTTCACAAATCTTATAGAACCGGCCTAGTGCACACTCACATAGGTGATTCTTATGAAAAGTATCCTGCCATACTCCACTAGGTTTACCTAGATATAAGAATCATTAAAAGTATTACTTAACCTAAATCGCTGCAGACATCACTTATTTCATCATAGAAATGGGTAGGAGTTGGACTCCACAGTGATCCTTCTGAGTCAATCACAACTCGGTTGTCCCTTTGAACCTAGATCTTGGGATCTCCAGTCAACTAGGTTGGGTTGCCGTTGTGGTAACTCTTATTAAATAGGCTTTAGTCCCATTCCCCTCGATGAATTCTCAACTAACTCTCTTGCTAACCCTTTGGTTAGTGGATCCGCTATGTTGTCTTTAGACTTAACATATTCTATGGAAATAATTCCATTAGAGAGTAGTTGTCGTACGGTGTTATGTCGACGACGAATGTGTCGTGACTTACCGTTATACATATGACTCTGTGCTCTACCAATTGCTGATTGACTATCACAATGTATGCATATAGCAGGCACCGGTTTTGGCCAATTTGGAATATCTTCAAGGAAGTGGCGAAGCCATTCTGCCTCTTCCCCTGCTTTGTCTAAAGCTATGAATTCAGATTCCATAGTAGACCTAGCAATACAAGTCTGTTTGGAAGATTTTCAAGATACAGCCGCCCCACCAAGAGTAAAGACATACCCACTGGTGGACTTCGAGTCTCTAGTATCCGATATCCAATTTGCATCACAGTATCCTTCAAGTACTACTGGATATCTAGTATAGTTAAGCCCAATATTACGAGTAAATCGGAGATATCTTAGAACCCGTATCATTGCTTTCCAGTGTTCTACTCCCGGATTACTCGTATATCTACTTAATTTACTTACTGCATAAGCTATATCTGGGCGAGTGCAGTTCATCAAGTACATTAAGCTTCCAATTATTTGGGCATACTCTAATTGAGAAATACTTTCCTGTACATTCTTAGAAAGATACAAATTAACATCTACAGGAGTTCTAGCAAGATGATCATCATCTTTGCTGAATTTGTCGAGTATTTTCTCAATGTAATGAGATTGTGACAAAGCATATCCTTCTGATGTTTTGGTAATTTTCATACCAAGTATTACATCAGCAATGCCCATGTCCTTCATGTCAAAATGTTTATTCAACATTTTCTTGGTAGTTTTAATCATGCCATTATTACTACCAATGATGAGCATATCATCTACATAAAGACATACAATGACATAACCTTTATCTGTGTTTTTAATATAAACACACTTGTCACACTCATTAATTTTAAATCCATTTGACATCATTGCCTTGTCAAATTTCTCATGCCATTGCTTTGGGGCTTGTTTTAAACCATATAATGATTTAACCAATTTACACACTTTCTTTTCTTTCCCTGGAACAGAAAACCCTTCTGGTTGTTCCATGTAAATTTCTTCATTTAACTCACCATTTAAGAAAGCGGTTTTAACATCCATTTGATGAATTTCTAGATTGTACAGAGATGCAATGGCAATTAGCATTCTAATGGATGTGATTCTAGTAACCGGTGAGTATGTGTCAAAGTAATCTAGACCTTCTTTCTGTCTAAAACCTTTGACTACAAGTCTTGCCTTGTATTTATCTATTGATCCATCCGCTTTCAATTTTCTTTTGAAAATCCACTTGTACCCAAGAGGTTTACAACCTGGTGGCAAGTCCACTAATTCCCAAGTGTGATTTTGCAAGATGGATTCAACTTCACTGTTGACAGCTTCTTTCCATAAAGGAGCTTCAGAACTGGACATAGCCTCTTTAAAAGTTAAAGGCTCATTTTCTAACAAATATTTTAGAAAATCTGGACCAAAAGATTTTGAGGTTCTAGCACGTTTACTACGCCTAAGTTCCTCTTCCTCATTTTGATCTAACTCTTGTTCTTGATCATGTTCTTGATCCTGACTAGTAATAGCATCAAAAGATCTTTTCTTATTACTAGTCTCTTGTCCAATTTTATTCGGAAATACATGTTCAAAGAACGATGCATTCCGAGATTCAATAATAGTATTTACATGCATTTCGGAATGTTCTGATTTATGAATCAAAAACCGATACGCACTACTATTCTTGGCATAACCAATGAAAATGCAATCAATGGTCTTAGGACCTATCTTAGTCTTTTTAGGACTAGGAATAGCCACTTTAGCCAAACACCCCCACACTTTTAAGTATTTGTAGGATGGTACTCTTCCATGCCACAATTCATAAGGTGTTTGATTCACTTTCTTTCGGGGTACTTTATTAAGTATATAATTAGCAGAAAGTATTGCTTCCCCCCACAAGTTCTGAGGTAATCCAGAACTTATTAACATGGCATTCATCATTTCTTTTAAAGTCCTATTTTTCCTTTCAGCAATTCCATTTTGCTGAGGTGAGTAAGGAGCAGTGGTTTGATGAATTATTCCATGTTCTTTACAAAACTCACCAAAAGGTGATTCATATTCACCACCTCTATCACTTCTAAGTTTCTTGATTTTCTTACCAAGTTGATTTTCAACTTCATTCTTATATTGAATGAAAGTTTCCAATGCTTCATCCTTGGTTCGAATTAAATAAATATAACTATATCTAGTATAGTCATCTATAAAAGTGATTACATACTTTTTTCCACCTCTGGTTTGAATTGATTTAAAATCACAAATGTCACTATGAATTAATTCAAGTGGTTCCGTACTTCTCTCAATTGAATGAAAAGGAGTTCTAGATAATTTTGCCTCAACACAAATTTCACATTTATGATTTGAATCAATGTCAAATTTAGGTAAACATTCCATATTAATTAATATACGCAAAGATCCATAATTAACATGTCCTAGTCTACCATGCCATAAATTTGAAGACTCAAGCAAGTAAGAAGAAGATGTAGTATTATTAATAACTGAGGGTACAACGGTCATTACATTTAACTTGAAAAGGCCATCAGACAAGTAACCTTTTCCTACATACATCCCATTCTTAGTAAGTACAAATTTATCACTCTCAAATACTAGCCTAAACCCATTCTTACTCAACAAAGATCCGGAAACAAGATTCTTGCGAATGTCCGGTACATGCAGCACATTGTTGAGAGTGAGTTCCTTTCCAGATGTCATCTTGAGTACAATCTTTCCTAGTCCTTCAACTTTGGAAGTTGAGGAGTTGCCCATAAAAAGTTGTTCACCATTATCCACTGTAGAATAAGATGTGAACATCTTTTTGTCGGCACAGATATGGCGAGTAGCACCAGTGTCCACCCACCATTCTTTAGGATTTCCGACAAGATTTGCCTCGGAAACAACTGCAGAAAGATTGATGTCATCGACACCATTGGAAATATTGTCCACTTCAGTCATGTGGGCTTGAGCAGGCTTCTTGCTTGTTCTTCTTTTGTTTTTGCCTTTGCTACGGCAATCTTTGGCCCGATGTCCCTCTTTGTCACAGATGTAACATTTGCCATTAAACTTGTACTTTTTATTTTCCCCCCCTTTAGAGCCTTGTGATGAACTTTCTCCAGAAGACTTTCGTTTCTTGGTTTTTGAAATATGTTCCACCACATTTGCCTTAGACTCCATAGGATGCTTACCAGCCCGCTTTTCAGAATTGCGGTTGTCCTCCTCAATCCTCAAACGCACAATTAACTCGTCCATAGAAATTTCTTTGCGCTTGTGTTTGAGGTAGTTCTTGAATTCCTTCCAACCTTTTGGTAATTTTTCAATTAAGGCTGCAACTTGAAAAGATTCACTGAGAGACATACCTTCTGCGTGAATGTCATGCAGAATGAGTTGGAAATCTTGAGCTTGGCTGATCACAGTTTTTGAATCAACCATTACAAAATCTAAGAATCTGCCAACCACAAATTTCTTTGAGCCGGCATCTTCCGTTTTGTACTTTTTCTCCAACGATTCCCAAAGTTCCTTTGCAGTCTTGATTGGACTGTAGACGTTGTATAATGTATTGTCAAGTCCGTTCAAGACGTAATTCCGGCAAAGGAAATCGGCATGTTTCCAGGCATCAACCGCAGCAACCACTTGCCGGTCGGTTTCATCCTCTTTCAGGATAGGAGCATCTTCACGGAGGAAACGAGCCAGGTTCAGAGTTGTAAGATAGAACAACATTTTCTGTTGCCATCTTTTAAAGTCAGTTCCTAAGAACTTCTCTGGCTTTTCACCGTGATTTACCGGTACTGTTACAACAGGAGAGGGGGTTGGCGTCATTGCAGCCACCACAGTAGTACTTGTTTGGGCATTCGTTTCAGTAGCCATCAATTCTAATATATAAAACAAAATTATAATTAGAATTTACACTACACAGAAAATTAAACCAAATCCACAGAATTAAATTCCGTAAAAATAAAAGAAACAAGAATGTAACTTTTATTTTCCAATTAATTTGAAAATAAAATAAAATTTTATTTAAACAAATTAATTCCACACAGAAAATTAAATTCTGTAAAATAAAAGAAATAAAAACTATAACTTTTATTTATCAATTAATTTGGAAATAAAATAAAATTTTATTTAACCAAATTAATTCCACACAAGAATTTAAATCTCTTGTAACACTCCAATAATTAAAATACTGAAAACAGAATTTTAATTAATGAAAAACTCAGAAATAATTTCTAAAACCCAAAATTAATTTCTGAAAAAATTCCACAAAAATATATTCTGAATTGTTAATGACACCAGTATCGTACTACTAGTTGTTGTCAAAGAAAAGAGACAGTATATTACTACTATCTGTCAAATAGCATATAATCACTATTTGTTTTTTCCAACCAGAATATTATTTTGTAAATTCACAGAAAATAATTTTCTTCCGAAATTATTTACGAAGAAAGAAAAAGGAAAACAAACGAAAAATTCTGTAAACAGAATAATTCGAATCTGTCTTAAGATTGTTGGACCAATCTTCTGTGTAAATAAAATAACTAGAAATAAATTCAAACAAAATAAATAAATAACATACCGGATTTATTTTGTCGAACCAAATAAAATTACAAGACCAAGTCGAGTGTGTGACACTCTGTCCTTAAGACAGATTCGCCCCGCTATGGTACTTACGGTTGAGTGGCGTCTATCTCCCAGGATACAATGATCTTCACAAATTTATAGAAGTACTTCAAATAAATTTGTTCGGCGAACCAAACCTGTGATCTATACTCTCTTAATATTTATTCCTAAAATTAAAATGAAGAATAAAGCAAAAGTAGGAAAATCTGGATAACACAAAGGAACAAAATATCACTAAATTTTCCGAATGCCCAAACTGCTGGAAAAGTTAATATATAATAGGCAACCAAAAAATGTTCCGAACAGGTGCTATTTAAGTGAAAACGTTGCACACCAAATTTAAACATTGCACCCATTAAAGAATGGAGGTTTTTTGTCCGTTAGTGGAAAACAAATGCCTGTTGAGCAACTGTTCCAAATTCATTTACATAAACTATTTTGAATATATATAAATATATATATTAAAACATTTGAATATATATATATATATATTAAACAAATTAAATTGTTTAATAAATAAATGAAAATGTACAAACATTTAGGAAACCACTTAGGAATTTAGAATTAAATTAAATTCTTACAAAGACAAATTTTTTTAGGAAACTAAATAGGAACCCAAAATTTGAATTTTAGAATTAAATTAAATTCCCACAATAATTTTTATTGAAAAAATTCAAATGAATTTTATCTAAAAAATTAATGTAAAACCCGAAAACGACGTCAACTTCCCATTCACTCATAAATGGTTTTGACATACCGTCTTCACCGTGTGACTTGCCACGCGGCAAGGAACACGTCACCTCTTCGGACCCACCCCAAAACACGTTTGGGGTCCACCCAAATTGGGTTAAAAATATGCCTATATAAAACCATTTTTTCCAACAATTTTCTGACCACACTGCCCGCTTAGTAACCAGCTGGAGAGTACCAGCAGAATAGATGGCACCTGGCTGACCTGCAACAAAAAGAGAAGATTCTGGCGGTGGTTCGTCCACCCGAGGGCACTCCGACAATCAAGTCAGTATATCTCTCAAAGATAAATCAAGTGCTAAACTCACAAGCTTGAGTATCAAAAGCATACCTCAGACCCATGGGGGTGCCTCTCTTTTATAGCCAACATAAACCTAGTCCCAATAGAAGCCTAACTTTTATGGACTCAGGATTACTGCTAATCTTGGACTCCCAGTAAGATTAGGATAAACTCTCTAAGAGTCTTATCTTAATACAAACTGAAGTCTTTTCTCATTCTAGGACTCTTGTCCCTCATCCAGGTTGAGTTCCCTTTTCATTCTAGGACTCTTGTCCCTTATCCACTTATTTCGGATTCCGGTATCTTCGGAGATAACCTCGGCCTTGCCGAGATCACCTCGGCATCACAACCAGGACACGTGGCACCTCGGCTAACACGTCGGCGTCACCTTGCCACGTTTTGGTATTCAGAAAATACATCCCCACAACTGTCCCCTAGGTTCTATTACCTCGGCATTCTGAGGTGATGGAACCTACACTGTTCGTTCATCTGTGCCCCTCTGTCCGAGATCAAACTTGCCGACCTGAAAGTTCCCTGGATTTTACTGTCCACTGGTGTCAAGAATCAAGTTTCATGCTTTCCAGGCTGCTTGAAATCGCACCTCCTAGCTGAGGTTCTGGTTCCATTAATTCGTAAACTCCAAGAGCTTTGCAACTGCTCCACTCGCACTCTCTGGTGAGTTCCCGATTTCCAGTCATCTATTTGACTCCGGCGATTTTCGTATCGGCGTTCATTTCTCTTTGTAGGTTCATAAACTCTTTACTTGCTATTAAGCTCAATCTTTCATAACTCTTCTGAATCTGTTTACTTGCCATCTGTTGCCTTCTATTTTCGTCTGTCTTCAAGTTTTGAATTGTTTGAATGCCTGGCACTGTTCTTGTCATATCCGCTTTTTGTTGCTAGTATCGTGTCTGGGTTATTACTTTCTTGTTCTTCACATACTTACTTAGTGCCTGTGCACTTGGCTTTATTCTTGAACTTTGTCATCTTCTTGACTATGATGTTTCTCTTTTTAGCTCTTTTGCTTAAATCTGTCATTGTTCCCAGCTTTCAAGCTTCCGTAACTGTCTTCGTTCCTCTCCTCCGGTGAAGCTTACGTCATTCTGTCATTGTCGTCAGACTTCGGCAATTCTCATTCCGGCTTCCCTCTTTCTGGTAAGCCACTGTTCCTTCTGATTTTATTTCTTGTTGCTTTCCAAGAATCTCTGCTTCATTGTTAATCACCATTGCTGTTTTACCCGTTGTTTCCAATTTATCTTCTTGAATACACACTGTTCACACATCTGTTGATTTCTGCCACTGTTCTTGGTTTGACACACTTGTGCAATCTTTTTGTCTTGATTTCCTGATAGCTTCATTACCATTCTTGATTATGAATTACATTCTTGTTTCTGTTTTGTGTCTTTTTCCAGATTCTTGCTTTTGTTGCCGAGATAATGGTAGAAAAGCTCTCCCAACTAACTGTCAATGCTGAACCACCGTCAACCGTTGAAGTAGATTAGTCCGACGTTCTTGCCTTAGTCCCTAGTTCTTAGGGTCTTCTTCTTTGTATTTTTGTTTTCTTTGCATATGTAACCTTTTTTGCTTTTGAAAAATGTCTGTTGTTGGCCGATGTTAACATTCCTTGCTCCTTGATTATCATTCCTTGTTCCACTGTATTTGATAGCTATGTCGGGTAATTGACTTCTCGGATGGCCCTGGGCTCCAGAAGTCTGTCTACTTCTTCCTCTACTGTTTCGACATGCATCAACGTCGGCCCTCTTGCTCGTTAGATTATAGGTTTGGCCGACTTGTCGATGTTCAACTTGTGGCACGTGACCTCGGGGTCAATGCCAGGCATTTCATAAGGTGTCTAAGCGAACACCTCTATATTTGCTCTCAGAAAAGTTTCCAGTTCTCTTTCTTCTTCTTTGGCTAAGCCCGAGCCGATAAGAAAGAAGCGTTCTTGATCATCCTCCTGGACGAGGGCTTTCTTTAGTGCTTCTTCACTCTTATCGGCTGGTTCCTTGCCGACATCATCTAGGACCTTCATGTCCTCGTCTTCAATCTCTGCCTTCTCCGATTTTCGAATATTACAGGTGGATTTCATTGCTGCCATGGAGCAATTCTCTGCCTGCAGTTGATCCCCTCTGACTTCTTCAACCCCATGTTCTGTTGGGAACCGCATTAGTTTAAAGGAACTCCCCCCATTGCATGCAATCATGATCTTCCCAAGATTTGTAAGGAGATGGAGTGTCGATGATGGTGACTTCTGTTGTGATCTTTTTGGTGCCAGCCTGCACCTCCAAGCTTACTGCTCTCAGTGCCCATGTCGGCGTTTTATTGAACCCAACCATTGGGCCATTGGGTTGCTTCATATCGTCTGGATGAAAGCCGAGCTTCTTGTAACATCGGACATACATGATGTCACAAGAGCTTCCTTGGTCAATCAGGATGCGTTTCACTTGGCACTTCCCAACCTGGAGGGATACTACCAAAGCATTATTATGCGGGTGCTGGACCATCTCGAGGTCGACTTCGGTAAAAGACACTACTGGTCCTAAGCACTCATCTGTCCGATGTCTCTGTCCCCGACTTGGTAGACATGTTGCAGGTGCTTTACCTTTTGAGACTCCCCCCTAATTTCGTTCTTGTTGACCCTCGAGTGAATTACATTAATTACCCGAGGTCTTTCTGCCTGAGGTTGTTGTGCTGGGGGAGGCGGAGCTGCTGGCGCCTGAGGCAGTTTTGCTTATTCTTCCTTTGTTCTGGTCTCATCGACGAGGTCCCTTCAGATCGCCTTGCCTCATCAGATCTTCTAAGTGTGCTCTTAGTGTTTCTGTAGACCTGAGTCATATGCCCGCCTTCAATATACACTTTTAATTATGCAATCTCCTCGGGGTGTAACACCTTGGTTGTACCCATTAATCAATTTATCTCGGTTTTTGACCTAATACTTGAAAAATATTTATCATAACATTTCCACAAGTGTTTATTTACAACTTGATACTTTACTTTTAGTAAGACTTCTGTCTTCAAACTTCTTCCAAGTCTTGGCAATATGGTAATCTCGGCAAGTATGTAGATACTTCTTTCAACATAACCTTGATTTAACTTGTAAATTTTTTCTCGTTCAACTTGTAAATTTTTGCTCAAAAAATTTCAACAAGTATTTAACCATAGTCTTCAATCTTGTAAACTCTTCTCAAGTTTCAACAAGTGTTTGAGCATCTTCTCGGTTTAACCTAACTTGTAAACTTTTCTCAAGTTTCAACATCATCTTGGCTTAACTTAGGCTTAACTTCGGTTAAGCATCATCTCGGTTTAACTTTGGTTAAACATCATCTGGGCTTAACTTTGGTTAAGCATCATCTCAGTTTAACTTTGGTTATCATTTTCGGCTTAACTTCGGTTAAGCATCATCTCGGTTTAACTTCGGTTAAACATCATCTGGGCTTAACTTCGGTTAAGTATCATCTCGGCTTAACTTCGGTTAAGCATCATCTTGGTTTAACTTCTATTAAACGTCATCTAGGCTTAACTTTAGTTAAGAATCATCTCGACTTAACTTCGGTTAAGCATCATCTCGGTTTAACTTTGGCTTAGCATCACCTCGGTTTAACTTCGGTTAAACATCATCTGGGCTTAACTTCGATTAAGTATCATCTTGGCTTAACTTCGGTTAAACATCATCTGGGCTTAACTTCGGTTAAGTATCATCTTGGCTTAACTTCGATTAAGCATGATCTTGGTTTAACTTCAATTAAACATCATCTGGGCTTAACTTCGGTTAAGTATCATCTTGGCTTAACTTCAGTTAAGCATCATCTTGGTTTAACTTCGGTTAAACATCATCTTCGGCTTAATTTCGGTTAAGCATTATCTCAGTTTAACTTTGGTTATTATCTTCAGCTTAACTTCGGTTAAGCATCATCTCGGTTTAACTTCGCTTAAACATCATCTGGGCTTAACTTCGGTTAAGTATCATCTCGGCTTAACTTTGGTTAAGCATCATCCCGTTTTAATTTCAACTTGTAAATTCACACAGAATTTCAACAAGTGTAGATAACCAATTATCTTGGCTCAGCTTCAACTTGTAAATTGCTACAAATTTCAACAAGTGAAGATAAATAATAATCTCGACTTAACTTCAACTTGTAAATTCACACAAAATTTCAACAAGCGTTAAGCATTACTTCGGTTTAACTTCAACTTGTAAATTGCTACAAATTTCAACAAGTGAAGATAAACAATAATCTCGGCTTAACTTCAACTTGTAAATTCACACAAAATTTCAACAAGCGTTAAGCATTACTTCGGTTTAACTTCAACTTGTAAATTGCTACAAATTTCAACAAGTGAAGATAAACAATAATCTCGGCTTAACTTCAACTTGTAAATTGTTACAATTTTCAACAAGTGAAGATAAACAATAATCTCAGCTTAATTTCAACTTGTAAATTGCTACAAATTTCAACAAGTGAAGATAAACAATAATCTCGGCTTAACTTCAACCTGTAAATTGCTACAAATTTCAACAAGTGAAGATAAACAATAATCTCGGCTTAACTTCAACTTGTAAATTACTACAAATTTCAGCAAGTGTTAAGCATTATTTTGGTTTAACTTCAACTTGTAAATTGCTACAAATTTTAACAAGTGAAGATAAACAATAATCTCGGCTTAACTTCAACTTGTAAATTGCTACAAATTTCAACAAGCGTTAAGCATTACTTTGGTTTAACCAACTTGTAAATTGCTACAAATTTCAACAAGTGGTAAACATCATCTCGGTTTAACCAACTTGTAAATTGCTACAAATTTCAACAAGTGATAAACATATTCTTCTTCTCTCTGCCCCTAGTGTGAATTTAAAATTCACTTGGGTTCTCATCATACATGTAGCTTCGACCTTTTCGCCGAGGTTGAATTCAAGCCGAGGTTGTCGGCCTTGGTTTCTCTATTGATCTTACTTGGCTCCAACCTGAGTTTGATTTTTGGCCTCGTATCGACAAGCCGTTTCTCTTTTTTTGTTCCGACGCCTTTGTTCCCGGCATGTCCTCCTCGGCCCTAGCATATTTCTCAATTCTGGCCAACTTTAGTCTGATCTTGTGTGTTTCCTTTTTATCTTCTGGGATCTGAGATCTGCTCCTTGTGCTCTTCTCTTCTCAGACTCAGGTGCCGAGATCTTATCTTCTGGAATCTTGGATCTGCTCACTCAGGTTGAGCTTTTTTTTTCTTTTCTCGGACCTACTCATCTAGGCTGAGATCATGTCTTCTAGGATCCGGGATCTGGAATCCAGGATCTGCTCACTTAGGTTGAGCTCTCGTCTTCTCGGGCCTACTTGTCTAGGCTGAGATCATGTCTTCTCGGATCCGAGATCTAGGATCTGGAATCCGGGATCTGCTCACTCAGGATGAGTTCTTCTATACTTGAATGTTATCTCCTTGGGAGCGCTCATGCCCCCTATCTTTGCATCCCCTCTGGAAGGGTCTTCGTTCCTCCGCAGGTATCTATCCTTCCATATCTGGAGGTTGTCTTCGTTGTAGTATCCGCTTCGATCTGTTGTCTTTGGTGCGTCACCTTCCTGGCCGGCGTCTTTCACTCTGTGACTCTGGTTACGAGTTTCTGAGTTGCGGTCGTCCCCTTCAACGTCGAGATCGATAGGTCTCCCACTCCCAGCGGGAGCGTTGTCTCTAATTTGATCCTTCTGTCTGTCATTGACCATCTATTCTTCTTTCTTTCCCACAGACGGCGCCAAATTGTGTGGATAATTTTTTGACCACACTACCCGCTTAGTAACCAACTGGAGAGCACCGACAGAATAGATGGCACCTGGCTGACCTGCAACAAAAAGAGAAGATTCCGGCGGTGGTTCGTCCACCGGGGGCACTCCGACGATCAAGTCAGTATATCTCTCAAAGATAAATCAAATGCTAAACTCACAAGCTTGAGTATCAAAAGCATACCTTAGACCTATGGGGGTGCCTCTCTTTTATAGCCAACATAAACCTAGTCCCAATAGAAGCCTAACTTTTATGGACTCAGAATTACTGCTAATTTTGGACTCCCAGTAAGATTAGGATAAACTCTCTAAGAGTCTTATCTTAATACAAACTGAAGTCTTTTCTCATTCTTGGACTCTTGTCTCTCATCCAAGTTGAGTTCCCTTTTCATTCTAGAACTCTTGTCTCTTATCCATTTATTTCGGATTCCGTATCTTCGGAGATAACCTCGGCCTTGCCAAGATCATCTCGGCGTCACAACCAAGATACGTGGCACCTCGGCTGACACGTCGATATCACTCTGCCACGTGTTAATATTCAGAAAATACATCCCCACATTTTTCACTGCGGTTGAAATTTTACAAAATCTCACAGTGACTACTCATGTCTTTTACTTTTTTTTCCATTGGAACGTAATCATCAAATAGCAATAACTTGAATCCTCCTTGAAATGGTTCCACCAGTTTACATAGATCCAACACCACGCGTCATGTTGCTCCCCACGATGTATATCAAATCGCAAGCGACGCATCTCAAGAAATCTTCCTGTCCCTTTTTTGTCATGACGCCTCTCCCATCGCTTGATCTTCTGATCTTCCTATCTCCAAATTTAAAATATCAATTAATTTCTCACATAATGGATAGATTATGGGGCCAATTACATATATATATATATATATATATATATATAAAAAATTGATAAAAGACTAATTATAAGGAACATTTATTTATAAATCTCTCTTTATCTATCTGTGTTTCACTTCATCTAAATTATTTTCTTATGGGTGACGTAATTATCAAAATATTTCTAATAATAATATGGTAAAATGCGTATTAATATTTATATTGACAGTGTAAATATTTCATGATGTAAAAATTCACACTGCCTAATTTATTTAATGTAAATGTTCATATCACTAAGTTGTTAAGGGTTCAAAAAATATTTGTAAAATTAAAATTATTCATAAAATATCTTAAATATGAGAATTATGATTTGGTGAATCAAATATCCAAAATAATAAGACTCATTGGAATACAAAATATCTTATGGACTAATTAGAATACAAGTCCTTGAAAGAGGTTTTCTAATAAATTTCCGTAATTATAAATATAAAAAATATTGTTTCAAATTGAACAATGGTTAATTACATAACTGGTTTCAAAATATGTATTCTGTTACACTTTCATTGTTAGTCTTTTAATTATTTTAATTTGGTCTCTAAAATAAGGATTTTGTTTCACTTTAATTTCTACTATTAATATTGTTTAAAATCAATAATAGGATGAGAGATATTTTGTACTTTTATTAAAAACCGTGTAAGAAAACTAAAAGATTAAGGAAGAGAAATGCATAATTTAGGAACTAAAATGAAGTAAAATGCATATTTGGAATCAAAATATTACAGAATGCATAATTTAAGATCGTATGTACATTTGATCATTTGAATTTTGTTGAGGCTTTTTGTAATTTTAAACCAGTTACTAATTTTGAACGACACTTGCGTTAGGGACCAAAAGTATTACAAACTTTGAGGATTAAAGTGGAACATTAAAAGTTTGGGAACTAAACTATAACAGGACATATACTTTGGGATCATTTGGGTTATTAATCTTAGATTATAGCATATCAGCATGAATTCTGGACAAAGAGACTTTTGAATTCCAAACTTTCAAACTAATTTTTTAATATTTTATCTATCTATATAATTGTGAAAATTCTAAACTTTCAAACTAATTTTTTTAATTTTTAAAGAAATAAAAAAAAATCTATTGGTTAGTTCAAAAATCCAAAAACAAAAAAAAAATCTAATTATCTATAATTTTGAATTCTAAAATTCAAAACAATATGATAAATCACCCTCACTCTTTTCAAAAATAATGTTAATCAAAATAATTCAAATAAAAAAAATAATGACACTAATTATCTATAATTTTGAATTTTAAAATTCAAAATAACATGATTGGTCACCTTCATCCCACTCTCACTTTTTTTCGAAAATAATATAAATCTAAAATTTTAAAAACTCAATCAAATTAAAAATTCAATACAATTCTCTCTTTAAAATATTCAATATTTTTTTTTTTTCCAGTCCTGCCAACTCCTCCCCAAATGTAATGATACAATGGTTATTCTCTCTCTTTGCCAATAATCCAAACTTATTTCAAGTTTGTTTGTTTGTGTTTTTTTTTTTTTTTTAATTTATATTTTCGTGTAAGTATTTGTTTTTCTCTATATAACTTTTTTTTTTCCAACTAAATTGATAATATATATATATATATATATATATATATGTGTGTGTTAACTATATTTGTTTTAGGAGTTGATTTGAAGTTTCTTTTTTTTTTTTTTGGGTGGATGTTTGTGCATTTTTTGAATTGTTGTTATTATTGCTTTTGATATATTTGAATTGATAATATAGTTATGAGTATTTTTTTTTTAATTTGTTTATAGAATAATGCGTCTTATATTGTTTTTTATGATTTAGCCATTTTAAATAAATTAAACAAAAATTTTAAATTTTTTATTTGTAAAAAATTAAAAACATTTAATTGACTTGCCCATCAATAAATACAATTTTAAATAATGAACACTATTCCATAATTTATGGATTTAAAAAAAAAAAATTTAACACCCATATATGGAATAAGAAAACCTAAAATCACGCATTTTTTAATTTTTCATTTTTAATTCTTTAAAACTCTAATGGTATCTTTTTATTTCCACATTATTGTCTTTTTATATTTACAAAGATAAAAACTGGGCCGGAGTTGTATAATGGTTAGTGGAGGTGGTGAGCATGGCAACAGGAAGGGTGATGATGAGCTCAGCCATAGCATTGTTTGGATGGATTTTGAAAAGATGAAATATTAAAAGAATAGTAGATAGTTTGGGTGATGAATTAATTTAGAAAAGTAATGTGTGGTTGAGATTAAGTGTGAATTTTACAATATAAAAATTGAATATGGATCATATATTGTTTTTTATATATAATTTTGGGTATTTTTGTATAACTATCAAAAATTATTGTGATCACATGTTAGTTATCATTTGATATATTATTGTTATATTATTGTCATGAATTTTATTATTAATGTCTATTATCAATGCAGTGATGAGATCTCACGTAATAAATAAAAATATGTTTTGTTATTATTATTATTATTATTGATAATATATTTCTTCATTTACCTTTTTTCAATGTTCAAAAAATTAATTTATGTTTATTGTTAGTTTTTGTAGATGAGAAATCAAAAATAAATTTTAACCAAATTCAAGTTATAACTACTTTGAGATTGAAAAGGAAATTTCAAAAGAAATTATAATTATATATAATTTTAAAATATTTTTTAAAAAAATACAAGGAAAAATTGGAACTATAAATTAAAATTATCAAACAACCTAATTCTATGAAAAAAATTTAAATGAAAAATTGATCAAATTTGAATATAATTGTTAAATATTTTTAATAAGCCATTAATTTTTTATTCAGGTTCTAGCCTGATCTGGTCTTAAATTGTTTTTTAGATATAAATATTTCTTAATATTGATGCAATTAATATTAGACATATTTTAAGAAGAGTAAATTATATTGATAGTCTCCGCATTTTGTCTTTTGTGTCAATTTGGCCTCTATAATTTCAATTAGTTTGATTTTTACCCCCAATTCTAGATTTTGTATTAATTTGGTCCAATTGATAATGCTAGTTAAAATTTTTGAAAGAAAATAGTTATTGAGTTGATTGAGATTAATTTATCGAATTAAACAAGTTTATAATTTTGTCTATAAAAGTATAACAGATTTTACTCATGTGTATATTTTCAATAAAATAAAATAAAAAAACACTAGCAATTATAACAATTGGACAAAATTACAACAAAATTATAAATTTAGAGTCAAAATTAAGCAAATTAAAATTGGGAGGACAAAAATAACACGAATGTTAAAATTTAGGAATTACCAATGTAATTTATCCTTTTAAGAATAAGTACATAATTTCTTAATTAATTTTGAAATTGTTAATAAATATATCAAACAAATATGTACATATTTCCTATTTTTGTTATAATTTTTTAAAATATATATTTACTAATTAAAAATTAAATAAATAGGTAGGTCAACTAATTCATTGATTGGACATGAACCAGATGATTCTCTAAGGACTGGACTTAAATCAAGAATTTTTGGCCAAAAAAAAAAAAAAAAAATCGACTTGAACTAAATTTTGTTTGCTACTTTTTAGTGTTTAATCCAATATTACAATCTCAAAATTAGCTCATATTAGTCACGAACTGATAAACTATGATATAATTTAAATATAAAATTTAAATTTATTAGGACTAGAATATGACCTACAATTTAGGATGGCTTTACCTTAAATAATTTTTTTATACATAAATATATATTACTATTCATTTAATTGTTTTAAACATAAATATATAGTTTTTTTTAAAAAACTATAGTTCAAACTTTTTAATAAGTATGCATAAAATAAGTCCATATTTCTTATTTTTATTATAAAAAAATATTTACAAATATTTATTTACTAATTTAATAAATAGATATGTCAAATGATTCATATAAGTTAGGAATAGAACAAGACAATTTTTAATGATTATGTGAACGACAAGTTGACATAAATCTAATGTTAAGCCCAAATTTAATATCACAAATGAATCCTAATTCATTTTTACGTAAATCTTATAACATAAGACAAATTATAATTTTTAGACTTCACAAAATATGAAAAAATTATTATATTGACAAATGTAATTTACCACTATCATATGATAAATTAAATTTACGAATTTGGCATCCCCTAAAAAAGCCAAAAAGTCACAATCATATTTAAGTCACATCATCTTATTTAAGTCACATCATCTCTCTACTATATCACTTAAAAGAATTGGGATCCTCCCCTTGAGGCCCCTCCTTCATTCCCTCCTTGTAGGGGCCTTCGGGTCCACTTTGAGGCCCAGTTTTGATAATCTGAACCGTTCATATTTTTAGATTTATTCAGTATATCATACCTGTAAAAAATCAAGTTGATCGAATATCATAAAGTATGTGTTCGGAAAATTGTTTATTAAAAAATAGTTTGTAGTCCTAATTTTCTGAACGCATACTTTCTGATATCCGATCAACTTGATTTTTTACAGGTATAATATACTGAATAAATCTAAAAATATGAACGGTTCGGATTATCAAAATTAGGCCTCAAAGTGGACCCGAAGGCCTCTGCAAGGAGGGAATGGAGGAGGGGCTCAAGGAGGGGATCTGGACTCCACTTAAAACCCAACCCATACCCAACCCAAATTTCATAAAAAGTCAAAAAGTACATTTATTTAGAACATCTCAAACAATCCCGAAATGTATTTATATTTTATCATAAATATAATTTTTGTGATATTTTTTAATTTTTACCACTTAAATTATGACATATATTTGTTAGTAAGAACTTAGAGCACACAATTAATGACATGAGAATAAAAAAAATTCTCTTATGTGTAGTTGTGATAAAAATAAATAAAATTTAATTAATTCTAAATCATTTTTGCTAAATATTGTTGATAAATTTTTTAGATTATTATTTAATTTTAAAAATTAATTTTTAATTATTTATTTATACCCGTGCATAGCACGGATAATTATGCTAGTACTATTATTAAATGAATGTCTAAATAGATTTAATGAAACTTTTTCTCCTTCATGTCACGTGGCAATTTTATATATGTTAAAATAAAAAAATTATTATACACAGCGTGTAAGTAAGTTTTAAACTCAAGAACTTAGGTTTTATTAAGAAGATACTTATCACTTAAACAATATATATATATATATATATATATATATATAATGATATTAAAATTTTTATTATTAGTTATCTAAATTGTAAGTTGTAAGGGGTTGTTTGGGGTGTCCTAAATAAATGTATTTTTTATCTTTTTGAACTAAAAAGATGAAGAAAAAAATATGAATGTTTAGGTTAATTTTTTATCTTTTTATAAAAAAATATGTAATAAAAAGTTGTATAAATAAAGTGGGTAGTGAAAGATTAACGATTAATTGTACGGCTGCCTCGGCTGCCCAGTCTCTGTATATAAAAAAAAAATTATCACATCCTTCAAGGCAAAAAACTTTTGGATAGTGATGTTCGGTCCGTGGGAGCCATCATGGATCTTATTTTAATAATCTGAACCGTTCAATATGTACAATTCGTCGAGTATTATATGTTTGTAAAAAATCATATTGATTGGATATCGATAGCTATATAATCAGATTAGTTTTTTTTTAACAGTTAACTATCACACCATCCGTTTTATTTATACAAAACTGATTTGATCATATAGTTAACGATATCCGATCAATATGATTTTTTACAAGAATATATTAATCGACGAGTTTTACATGTTTAACGGTTCGGATTATCAAAAGGGAATCCTTAGTGGGCCTCCATAGGCCCAACATTTTTGTAACTTTACTTATAATATTTTTTTTTTGCCCCAAACTTCGGGGCAAATGCCTGTCACACACAACCCAAACCCTCTTGTGAGGCATCACAATAAACCGCATAACCCAACCCTCTCTCTGGAATAATCAAAACCGGAGCGGTGGTTAGCCTAACCTTCAACTCCTGGAACGACTTTTCACAAGTCTCACTCCACACAAACTTGACCCCTTTCCGCGTCAATCTAGTCAAAGGCGAAGCTAGCCTGGAGAAATCCTTCACAAACCGACGGTAATACCCAGCTAATCCTAGAAAACTGCGGATCTCAAACACACTCTTAGGCTGTGCCCAATCTTGCACTGCCTCTACCTTGGATGTATCAACAGACACCCCTTCCCCGGATACCACGTGGCCTAAGAATTTCACCTCTCCTAGCCAGAACTCACACTTCCCAAACTTGGCATACAGCCTATGGGCTCTAAGCAACTCAAGCACCACTCTCAAGTGTTCCTCGTGCTCCTCCTCTGAAGGCGAATAGATAAGGATGTCGTCCACGAAAACAACTACAAATCGATCTAAGAATTCCCGAAAAATCCGGTTCATCAAGTCCATAAAAACTGCCGGTGCATTGGTAAGCCCAAATGGCATCACCAGAAACTCATAATGGCCATACCGCATACGGAATGCCATCTTAGGAATATCCTCCTCCCTGACCCTCAACTGGTGGTAACCCGATCTCAGGTCTATCTTAGAGAAACAATGGGAACCCTTCAACTGGTCAAACAAATCATCTATACGGGGCATAGGGTACTTATTCTTGACCGTAGCCCGATTCAACTTCCGGTAGTCTATACACAATCTCAAGGCACCATCTTTCTTTTTAGCAAAGAGGGCCGGTGCTCCCCACGATGAAATACTAGGGCGAACAAAACCCTTATCTAACAATTCCTGGAGCTGAACTTTCAACTCAACCAACTCTGCTGGAGCAAAACGGTAAGGTGCCATAGAAATCGGCACCGTGCCGAGCACTAGATCAATAGAGAACTCTATCTCTCGATGAGGTGGCAAACTAACAAGGTCTTCGGGAAAGACATCCGAATACTCACAAACCACCCTCGGCAATACAAGCTGGGTCTCACCACTCTCACCACTCGCAAAGCTAGCAAGTAGACCACTAAGCTCACTTCGTCCTCGCGAATCATACCCCGGTGGCAAAACACTACCAACCCGGTCTCCCAAGAAATGGAACCACTCCCCGCTCAAGGTACATAACGTGACCCTCTGGCGGTAGCAATCGATAACAGCCCGGTATGACGATAGCCAGTCCATACCCAAAATAACATCAAAGCCCTTCATGGGCATGACAACAAACGGAAAAGGAAGCCTATGGTTAGCGACCTCTATATCACAACCTCTAACACCTTGTTTCAAGATCAACTCACCACCCAAAGGCGATACCACACAAATAAGAGATGCTAACTGTGCCAACTCCAATTCTAAAACAGATGCAAATGCAGCAGATACAAAAGAATGAGATGCACCCGTGTCAATCAACACACTAGCAACCGAGTTGCAAAACAGAAAAGTACCTCTTACTACCGATGGAGCCGGTACTAGATCCTGCGCGGTAACAGCATACACACGCCCTATAGGCCCCTGATCCCCCTGCTCACCTCTAGGAGCATACGACTGCTGCACAGACTGGGATGACGAAGCTCCCGGATTGGCCCTCGAGGCCTGCACAGACTGAGCTGGCTGAAAACTCTACGTCTGCCTAGAACCAGACACTCCCGAAGTGGCACTCAACTGCGGGCAAAACCTCTTCAGGTGCCCGGGTTGACCACACTGATAGCAAGACAAGGACTGGCCTCTGCCCTGACTCTGGCCCTGAGGTCTAGCTGATGAAGAAGCAGCTCGCTGACCCCCTCCCTTCTGCGGGCAAACCGAAACTTTGTGACCCAGCTGGCCACACTTGTAACAGGTGAAATCCCCCTGACCACCTCTCCCGGAGCCTGCACTCGGCACTAGAAAGGTCGACCTAGCCAAACCACCTTGAGACTGCTGAGGATTAGGACCCCTCTGTCTCATGCCATCACCCTGACCATCTTGGCTCCTCTTGGAGCCTCTCTGCCCCTCATCCTCCTCTTGCATCAAGAGCTCCATATGAGCTGCAGCATCCACTAAGTGTCTATACTCACGGATGAAAGATCCACCAACCCTCATCTTGAGGCCTCGCCTCAGCTTCCGCTCAAACTCAAAGCAACGGCGTTCCTCAGACACCACTAGTTCAGGTGCAAACCTGGATAGACTAGTAAAAGTAGCCTCAAACTCGGCCACTGACAGGCTCTGCTGCTTAAGCTGGAAAAACTGCTCCCTCAGCTTCTCCCTTGCAGCTGAAGATAAAAACTTCTCCTGGAAAGCATTTACAAACGCCTCCCATGTACCACCAACACTGCCCTTCTCGTACTTCCACCATTGACCCGCATCTCCCTTCAGTTGGAAGGATGCCAAGGTCACCTTAAGAGCCCCGTCCTTGATGCCCAGCATCTGGAACGTCTTACTCATCTGTTCTAACCACTCGTCAGCCTTCAGTGGTTCCTTTGGATCCCCAACAAACTCATCCGGGTTAGACCGGAAGAACTCCCTCTTCAAGAAAGAAGGCCCTGCCTCAGCTGCCTGATTTCCTGCTCTGAGAATACCCAAAGCCCCTGCTATCTCTCATGCCAAGGCACTCATAGCCTGTTGACCTGCTGGCTCGGCCACATTGGCCTGGCCAACTCCCTCCTGCACTGCCGGAATATCATCCGGTAAGGGTACTTCCTGCCTCGCAGGCCTACCACGCCTAGCACCTCTTCCTCGTCCCGACATCCTAATAAAGGTAATACAGAACATTAGCACATTCACAATGTGCCAAAACTAAACACTCACGTCCTAATGCATGGACAACAGTAATTCACTCCACGTAAGCACATAAACACATAAGCACTTACGAATTTCATTTCCGGATAATGATAGTCCCGAGGCATTACTAGAGTTCCGGTTAGAAACAGCATTGATCAAGTGCCTTTCCAACAAGACTCACAGAAATCCAAGGATCCAATCAACATCCTAGAAACTAAATCCCATACCCACATAGTCACATAAGCATGTTATCAATTAAACACATAGCATGCAACACTATTCCGAGTCTCTATCAAGCGAGACAAACCCATTGTGATACTAATCACTTCCCACGTACCCAAAGTATTCGAACCCAGTACGCTCTGATACCAAGTTGAAACGCCCTCAAAAAAAATAACATTAAACCCATCAATATAGACATACATTTATATATATATATATATATATATAAAAGCTCCACATTCTTCTATTCAACAGAGTTTCATTACAAAAAGTATTACATGTTAACAATAAAAGCAAATGCCCTAAAGGCTTATAGCTTTCCAAGCCAACACTTGGTTACAACAAAAGAGTACTAACTCATTTACACATTAAGCCCTTGGCTTGAATATACATGTAATACATCAAAAGGGAAAAGACAACAAAAGTCTGCCCGCCTCTAGCCTCCCAAGCTATGTCCTTGGAGGTGGCATGCTACCTGTACCTGAAAATGATGTTCCCATATAGGGTGAGCCACAGCCCAGCAGAGATATACTAAACCAACTATGAGCAATGACTAAAAGATTAGCAATTGATAGATGGCCAACACCGATACATCCGCATATATCACGTCACAATTTCATAACATACGAGTCTATGTCACTTTCCATTTTCCATCCTTATTTGATAGATAAGCATACTAGCTATATCAACACATCAACAGATAAACATCTTATGCATCAACAGATAAGCATATAAGCTGTATCCACACTTCACTAGACAAGCATATGAGTTGTATCTACACTTCACTAGACAAGCATATGAGCTGTGTCTACGGAGTTCATCCCCCATCTCCTCCAATCCTATCCGGTTTAGAGGTATATCCCCCATCTTCCCCTAAACCGCGGAGTACATCCCCCATCTCCTCCTCTATACACAATGCATATAAACACAAAGGTTCTATACACAATCAATCAATACATAAAATTAATGTATCCAATCCACCGTCATATTCTATGACACATTTAATCGATTAGTTTTAGTTTGCCTAATCATCATGCATTGTCTACAACAATCACGACTATCCTCCACCGATAGCCCAAAGCAGTTATTTCTAAGCAAAAAATAAATGCACAAATGGATATTAAATCAACATTCCAACTAGGTGAGTAATAAATAATCCAACTACACCCTTTTATCCCATGACTTCCCAAATCAATTCCTCATTTCTCATAATTAATTATGCAAATTAATTAACCAATGTAATTAGGGCATTTTCCATAATTTACATTACAACCCTTAGGTTCCATTTTCATTAATGTCTTAACATTAATTTCACATTTTCCATACTTAACATGCATCTAGGTTTGATATAGTTAAAACCCCAACTCTTGTAAATTTACACAAAAGCCCCCAAACTTTCACATATTACTAAACCAATCCCAACATCTCAAAATACTAAAATTTAAAGACAAAGTTCATAAAGAGGAGTAGGATATCCCTACCTCAAAGTTTGAGCTCCAATGGAGATGAAGACCAAAACCAAAATGCTTCAAATTCTGAAATTTTCATATTAAA
Source organism: Camellia sinensis (assembly GCF_055761805.1). Lineage (NCBI taxonomy): Eukaryota > Viridiplantae > Streptophyta > Magnoliopsida > Ericales > Theaceae > Camellia > Camellia sinensis. The sequence goes on along the minus strand of NC_138965.1, from coordinate 176,621,726 downwards.
ATGTAGCCCTCGACGATCAACACAACTTTCGTAAAGACCAAAAGTGAGCAAACAACTCCTACTAGATCAAATCTAAGAGAGAAGGGCCGGTTTTAGAGTGAGAAGCTCTGAAAATGGCTTTTTGGAAAAGTAAGAGAGAGAAAAGATCTTGAAAACGTGATCCAAAAGTTGGATCTCGGATTTATATAAAAGTCGTCTCGCTCGAGCGTCAAACTCCCCGCTCGAGCGTCACTCACAGACTCCCGCTCGAGCGTCAACAATCCCGCTCGAGCAGCGGATACACACTCCCAGAACTTTTGCAGACAGGTCTCCCGCTCGAGCTTCCAACTCCCCGCTCGAGCGGCACTCACACAATCCCGCTCGAGCGGCCAATCCCACGCTCGAGCGTCGAACACAGCACAGGAAATACTGGATGGGTGAAACTCCCGCTCGAGCGCCAAAACCCCCGCTCGAGCGGACAAGTCAAAATCTGGGCAACTAGTTTTGGTTTCTAATCTCAACCATCCCGTAACAAATCTGCCCAACACATCCTATAACTCAAATACAAAGTAAGAAAGGATGTACACCAGGTAATAATCAACTACTATCATCCACGGACACATGTCCGGATCACTGTACAACAGGGGTAAACCCGGGATCGCTATAACCTCCCCCCTTAAAGAATTTTGTCCCCGAAATTAAACACAAGTTCAAAAAAAAAATAGGTTTTCTCCATTTTTAACAACATTTCAACCCAATATTAAACATTCCGACCCATTACCGGTCAATTCCATCTCTTTTCAAGAGGCATTTCACAATGTATATTATAAGTGCATTATTATCATGCAATTTCCTTCCATTTCCAACCATTTTCAACATGCATGGTTCACGATTCATATCATTATCAATATACATGATACAACTCCAATTCTACAATATAGCCAACATATGCAATATCACAATCAACTTCCCATATCAAGGTAAGTTCTACAACATACATCCATTAAACCAAAACACTACCAATGTTTTACAACTTAAGACATATATAAAGCTCTTAAGTCCAGCAATATTACAAAATCTAAATACAAGATTACTCACCAATAAACAAGTCCGGATATTTCTCGCGGACTTCCAACTCACGTTCCCAAGTGGCTTCCTCCACTCCGTGATGTTTCCACAAAACCTTTACCAAATGGATGGTCTTGCCACGCAGGACTTGATCCCGCCTATCCAAGACCCGAACCGGTCTCTCCTCATACGAGGCATCCTCATCTACCTCCAAGTCAGTCCAATCTAACACATGGGATGGATCCGGCTCGTACTTCCAAAGCATACTCACATGAAACACGTCATGAACTCCGGACAACTGTGGTGGCAACGCTAAACGATAAGCAACTTCCCCAATCCTCTCAAGAATCTCAAAGGGACTAATAAACCGAGGGGATAACTTCTCACTCTTCCCAAACCTCATCAAACCTCGCCTAGGTGATATTTTCAAGAAGACATGATCACTTATCTCAAACGCCAAAGGCCTCCTCCTACGGTCGGCATAACTCTTTTGGCGACTTTGGACTATAACAAGCCTCCTACGGATAAGTTCAACTTTCTCCGTCGTCTCCCTAACCAACTCCGGACCCAACAAAGGTGCGTCACCCACCTCGGCCCAACAAACTGGAGACCTACACGGTCGGCCATACAAGGCCTCAAACAAGTGGCGGAGCTGTCAAAGCTCTGGTGCAACGAGCTTCAGAGAGAAGATGGAGACTGGTTGCGCCGCTAGTATCAAGCGGCAGAGTGCGGCCATGGCAGCGGAGAGACGAGTGACAGAGAGCAGCGTAGGAAGAGGGGATCTGAGATTAGAGAGAGAGATCTAAAATGTGAGAGAGGAGAGGAGGTGTGTTTTGTTAAATCTGTGATAAGAGAGAGAGAGAGATGAGTATATATTATATATACTAGGTTGGTGAGTGAGAGAGGAGAGGGAGGCGGGGCAGAAACGGGACGGGGAACAGGGCCAGGGTCGGAGGCGGAAGAACTTATCACCATCCCCGGCCCAAAAATGATCAGGGATTTTTTTTTTAATACCGTCCCCGGCCCGTTGGAGGTATTTTTCAAGGAAACCCCGTGTTAATTGGAGTCGGGGGGTCGGGTCCCCGCCGGGCTGAGTTTAAATTGCCATCTCTACTTCTCTCTTCGATCCAGATTTGTTGAGAATTTGAGACTTTTTTTTTTTCCCCTTATAGATCTTGAGTTCGATTTGCTAATGGAACAATCTGGCGATAGATGGAGGCGGAGGGGTGGGGAAAAGAATGGTTGGCCGGAGGAGGGTTAGGGAGCAACTGGCAACCGTCAGCAAGGGTGGAGGACCAGGTAGTCGCTGCCGCCGCCATCGACACCGACGAAACTGTTCTTCAAGGTTTTGCAAAGCTTAATCCCTATGTGAAGATCTTTGATTTGTATTTGCAGATCTTTACTATGTAAAATTATCTTTACCATGTGAAAATGATTTTTATTGCAGATCTAAAATTATCTACTCTCCATGATCTTTAGTGCTTCGACGGAGCGGCAGGCGACGCCGTGAAGTTCTTCCTCAGCTCCTCCTCTCTTCCTCTCTCTCTCTCTCTCTCTCTCTCTCTCTCTCCTCTCGCGTTCGAACTATAAAACCTAGATTTTTTTATTTTTTTTATCACCAAAACGACGTCATTTTGGTAAAGAATTGATCTCAACCATTAGCTTCATTAGTGGGACAGGTGTCGTGCCATAAAGGATCACTCTAGAGGATCCCAACACCAAATTCTATGCTTGGTTTGTTATTCTATTATTCTATTATTTTATTTTTATCCATATTCTATTATTCTATAAGGTATATTAACTAATAAAGAAATTGGTTTGATGCCTCTTATAAACCCCTTTTCTCCTTAGGAGTTATTGTTGGAAAATAATAGTTTTTCGGTAACTTTAATTCGAAATTAAAGTGGGATCCAACCGCCGATTGAGGTGGGTCTTAGTAGTTTTATATTCTCTCAAGTGAGAAGATTATAATATAAAGATAATGAGCCGAAATCATTGAGTTGTGAATGAGAATTGTCTCATAAAATGGGCATCAATAAAGTTGGGTTTAGATTTAGACTTAGACTTAGTCTTAGTTTAGACTGGGCCTAGACTTGTGCTTCTGCATGTGTTGGGTTTGGTCTTACATTTAGACTTGGACTTAATCCTAAGCTTTGACTAAGCTGCATTGTGTTGGGCTTAACTTATGCATGTGTTTGAGAATTTTGTTTGGATCGGGTTATGACCCAACATTAATATCCATTTCATGACCCATCTAGTTGGTTTATTGAAACATCATTATATACATATTTATTTGTATATATTAAGCACATAGGAGGTTTAGACCTTTGTAACTCTCATCTTTTGATGATGGAGTTGATAACCATATTAGTGGCCGTAGGTTTTCAACCTTTGTAACTCTAGCCCTAATGGCTAGAGTTGATGGCCTTGGTTAATGGTATTTGATGGCCCTATTGATGTATAGCCTTCATGGTTAGGAATTCCCCTACTTGTATAAATAGAGGCCTTTCCCCTCCAACTTGGAAAGAGAATTTTGGAGAGATTTTTTATGGAAAGTGGAGGTGGTATTTTGAGATAAAAAGTTGGAGATGTTTTTTTTCCACCAAAAGAAAATTTTTCTTATCTTCTTTTGTTAGCCCCTTCTTTGGTTCTTGTTAGAGAGAGTGCAACAATTGTCAAGTTCGCCAAAGTTATTCAGAAGGTACTTCTACATTAGTTGGTTTTGATCGTCGTACCTTGGGAGACAAACGTCGGCATACCTCTAGCATCCATCGGGAGGCGGTGAATCTATTTTAAAGACATTGTGGTATCACACAGGCTTCGATTTGCATCCTTTATCTTTTGTTCTTCAAAGTTTTAAATTTAAATAATTTCTCGTATATTATTTTATATGTCCATTTCAATTCATCTTGTAATATGTTCCATAATGTAATCTAGTTCATTCTTGTGTTTTTTTTTTTTTATAGTTTATTGTATATTTCATTCTTTAATAATAAATAAAAATAATAATTGTTTTGTAATTTCTATTTAATTTATTTTATATATTTTTCATATATTATTATAAAAAAAATACCAATAGTTATCTCCCTGACTACACCCTACTCGGCTTTGTTACCCAGACACTTGCAATGGATCTGGTCGTGAATTAAAAATGTAATCACAAAAAAAAATCCAAAAAAAAAATTATTATTTATTAATAATATTTTCCTTGTTTTGATATTCACAGGTTTGTCTCAAATGGGTTTATGAGCAAGGGGTGAGTGTTCTGGTGAAGAGCTTCAGTGAGGAAAGGATGAAAGAGAACCTTCACATATTTGATTGGGAGCTAAGTGCACAAGACTCCGAGATGATAAATCAAATTTCACAGTATAAAGGATGTGCTGGAGTTAAGTTCATATCAAATGAAGGACCTTACAAATCTCTCCAGGATTTATGGGATGGTGAAATTGTTTGATCCTGTAAACGTGTAGCCAAAAACCACTTGGATACCGTTTGTTAACATTTTATGCTTACAACACAAATTAATTTGTGTTTTATGTTTGCAAAAACTTCGGAAACTATTGGTTTTTCATTTTCATTTTCATTTATGGTTTGATCATTGATTTCAAAGTTACATTTCACTTTATTGAATGTCATTGCTCGGTTGGTGTTGCTTCAATGGTTTGAAAATGATTTCACAATTAAATTTTATTGTTAGTTATTTGATTTCACTATATAACTTGGAGGATTTATGTGAATTGGTGAAAGTGCAAGTTGCTTTGCTTTGTGGGTAAAGCTCAATGCAAGGGGTGAGTTACTCAGTGAATGATCTTCTGTACAACTTGGAGCAGATAAGATTTTGCACTAGTATGTATGATTAGTTGAGTTTTTTCCTTTCGTAATTAGAGAGTTGAATTATGTGATATGACAATAAGGTTGAATATAAATAGATAATTTGTTGACATCATAAATAGTAATATCATTATTATTACTATTATTAAAATTGCAAGACACGTGACACTTTCTTGATCAATCAGGAGTTAAGAGAAGTTACAAAGTTAGTGGTCTTGCATGGTGGAACATAGAAGACAAGGTGGAAGGAGTTAAAGCACATGTGGAGAATATGATGGACAAAGTGACTTAGTGGAAGACATGGAGGGATATGTGGCATTGTGGGAATGAAGGTGGAAGAGTGAGTAGTTTTAGGTGGTTATTGAGTAGTTATTACTGGAAGTTTTTTTTCCTATAAATAGCCATCGATGACTACATTTACGGGGACACTAGAACCAGATTTAGAAACCAATTTATTTACTTTATATTTTCCTTCTGGTTCTTTACTTTCCTGCGCTTCATTTCAATTTCTTTAGGAGTAGTTCGAAGTTAGTCTATTCGTTGCTATAATTCCCTTCGAAGCTGTGAAAGTGTAAAGGTACTACTGTAAACATTTGTTTACTTAATGAAATTTAATTTCTAACACTATTCTCTCCCTCCTTCTTTTACTTTTGATTAATACTTTTGAATTTTCTCCTAAAACAAGCCACCAGTAAAAGTCATCTTCATTAAGGCTAAGAGAATTTCGAAGCAATTGTCTGATTAATTGGTGGCATTTATTATTTCTGTAAGAACTTATTGATCCTTGCTGGCATGTTCTAATTACATTTCTAAATTTTGAAAGCTAAAAAAATCAACATATATTTTTGGCACGCCCAGTGGGACTATCATTATAATGGCTAAATGAAAACGACAAAGGGAAAATGAGCGCCTTGAAGAAGGCATAGAAAAAGAAATGACAAACGAATTGGATTTTCCTATTCAAATTTATCAATATGAAATATATTGGCGTGAAAGAAAAATTTTGGATCTTTAAGAAGAGATCTATTTTATTGATGAAGAAAATTTTCAAGTTTTCATTATCATATTATTTGGTAGAAGAAAAAATACACCATTTAATTGGAGTAATTCATCAACTTGATATGGAAGTTTGCCAATAGAGACGTGAGTTATCAACCCTTCTTATCAAGTCTTTAATGACTGAATTTTGTGGGGTTTTATAAAATGTTTTCAAGTTTTTTATGATTGAAATTGGTGAAAAAATAACTTCATCAATGGCTCAAGGAATTCAAGAGCCCGTTTTTAAATAGCCAAATTATGTAATTAACATAACGAACGAGCATGTTCCTTAGTCAAACATGGCTAAGAATGATGTTTCATATATGGCTCAGGGGGTTCATACATCCATTTGTAAAGAGTCACGTCATGAAAAGCTTGTTAGGGAGCATGTTTTTAAACCAAGTTTGGTTGAAAATGATGAGCAACCCACGATTAGTGAATTTAAAATTTTTGATGATGTGAAAAATCTCAAAATATTTGAATTTCCAAAACCACCGTATACCACTATCTTTGTTGTTCAAAATCCATTTTGGATTTGTGGTTCACATCAAAATTTAAATTTTGATGAAATGGGTAACAAAATATCGAAGTCTAGAAAATATATTTGTTAAGTTTTTTCCTACATTTTCACAATGGAAAACATGGAAATGACTAGGAATGGCAACAAGCCGAGACGGGGCCGGGGATTACACTCCCCATCCCTGATCCCCGAAGGTATAAAATTTCTCATCCCCGCCCCCTATCCCCAGCGAGGAACCCATTACCCCCCCTCCTGCCACTAACGGGGATCGGGTTTCCCCGACCCCGGAAAATCCTCGTACAAAAACAACAAAATCATTAACAACAACATCATCCCCGATTTGTTTCATTTTCATCAACATCAACATCATCACAATTAACATCAACAACCAAAATAACTACAATTACACATAAACATACACAAGAACCAAAAAAAAATTAGAGACAGATAGAAACACATACGCACATACATGTATATATACACACATACATGAGATCTGAGTGTGTGTCATCAAACACAGATCTGAGATCTGTGTATCTGAGTGTGTGTCACAGAGAGAGAGAGAGAGAGAGAGAGAGATCTGAATAAAGAGATTATACGGTGTGTCGGCGGCGATGGACGACGAATGAGGACAATGTGAGGTATGAGAAAAAGTGAATCGACGTTGGCAACGTCTATAACTTCTATTCACGTCTATTTAGATCTGTCGTGGCGGAGGGAACCAATGTTGGAGTATGGAGGTTCACAACTCTAGCATCGCAGCAGTAGTGGTGGCGCAGAGGATGAAGTGACGGTAACTTCGTCGCTGAGAGTAGAAAACAGAGAGAGAGTGACAAAAGGGTATATAAATGAATGGATAAAGGGGTATAATAGTAATTTTAGTTCGGGGAAATGGGGTCAGGAACGGGGCTAGGGAACGTATCACCGTCTCGGCCCAAAAATTGTCAGGGATTCATTTTCAAATACCATCCCCGGCCCGTCGAGGGTATTTTTCGGAGAAAAACCGTTCTAATCGAGGTCAGGAGCCCGGCTCCCCGTCAGGTCGAGTTCAAATTTCTATCTGTAGAAATGACCAATAATAATGGTCCTGGATATTTTCATGGTTATATTTGACATAATGGCCAATACAAATTTACAGTTGACCAAGGAAGAAGAAGCTCTGTATAAAACACAATGAGTTCACATATTTGTTGTTTTCTACCATGCAATGTGAAAACCATCATTCTTGACCAAAAGTTGGTCTTTGCTATGTATGTGACATGACGTTTTTATACTCCAATTTGTCTTCAAAGTGGATATGTAAACAACTATCATTTTGGTTTTGTTATTGGTCAACTTGTAAGCACCATCTTGCATCAACAACAGCTTCGAAGAAAAAAATAATGGTGGTTGTGAACCTTTGAAGCTTTGCCAAGTATTTCCAAGGATGTAATAAGTCTTTTTTCGGCACTTTCAACCTTCGAAAGATGATTTTGGCCCTCTAGTAATACCTTTAGAGGATGGCTTTCATCCTTTGAATTACAACTTTTCAAGAATTTGAGACGTCTCATAATTTTTTGCCATGATATTGGCTACTGTCAAGTGAGACATTTGCTACTTTTACATGGCGATAAACTTCGAATCATTTCGGAGTGGCTTCTAGGCATTATGAATTAGCTTCAAATTGCTCCAGGGAGGCTTTAATATGTCCTTTTTTATAATAAACCTTCTAGTAAGCTTCGAAGGATGCTAGGGAAGCTTTGAAGGATTTCGAAAGAGCTTCGAAGAGGTTTTTTGTAATGAACATAGTAATGTTGCCATGTCATTGAAGTATTAGCCATGATTTTTTTACACCATACACAATGAGTGCATGTATTCATTGATTACAAATTGGTGTCTTATGTTGGAATTTTGAACTTGCCACCTAAAAAAGTACAAAGCTTTTACTCATGACTCATACCAAACATGATTGATATGTATTGTGTCCGAATCAAATTGGTACTTCTTAATTCGAATTGATCACTTTGAAGCACTCATATTGAATTCGAAGCATATGCCTTTACTGTAGCGTCCCTTCGAAGCACTTTGTTGGTGCTGTTGTGGTATTCAAAGCACTTTATTACTCATATCAGTTCTTTGCTTGGTTCGGCTCTTCAAAAATTCAAATAAACATCATTTTTAAAGAACCGCGGGGGGGTAATGTTGACATCATAAATAGTAATATTATTATTGTTGCTATTATTATTATTGTATGACACGTGGCACTTTCTTGATCAATCAGAAGTTAAGAGAAGTTATAAAGTTAGTGGTCTTGCATGGTGGAACATGGAAGACAATGTGGAAAAAGTTAAAGCACATGTAAAGAATAAGATGGACAAAGTTGTGAGAATTAAAATAATTTTAATTCAGAAAGAAGAATACCTCCTGCCATGATGTTCAAGCCTTTGAATTTTTATCCTTAAATGATCAAATCTTGAATGTATAAAGAAGCACACTAACAAAACACTTTTACAGAACCATATGAGAAAAGTGAAAGGGACAGAGTTTCAAGCCTATTCTATTCACAAAACAACGTCTGTGTTTGATGGTTATCACAGGCATATACCCATATCCAAGTGTAACTCCTTATACCTTCCCACCATCAGGGAAGTTGTAAAGTCCCATGAAACCACCATATGGGATAATGAACAGACATTAGTTACCCATTAGTCATTAAACCAAGTAATTAGTCATTAAACTAATTAACTATATATAGTAAATATACATAATAAATAAAACAAACATGTGGCATATGGGCCACTTTATGGATATTATTACATTCTCCCATTTAGCACATATAACACACGTTGTTGACTGTCGGGTAACTAACAAAATGATGATGGCCATTAAATAAAAATACCCAAACCTTAGAGGTATAATACACGAATCATGGCGGTTATATTCTATCAATTAAGTATTTCATTCCATGTATTACATTGCATCACACTCTCAACTTTATGTGGTGTCATTCTTTATGAATAACTTCTAATAAGTTATTCTGGGTCCAATGATCCTTATGGATCAATAGTCCCAATGGACTACATAACATTACAAATACTTTAGGTGCACAAAATGATACTTTTGACTAATAATAATCAAAATGTCATGACAAAACAAAATAAAACAACAACTAGAAAAATTATTGAGCTAACCAATCAGTCTCATGCCCTCAACGTGTTTTGAAAACACCTTTACAGAAAGACCTTTGGTCATGGGATCTACAATCATCATATCGGTACTAATATGCTCAATGCTGACTTCTTGCTTCTTAACACGGTCTCGAATAGTAAGATACTTTATGTCAATATGCTTGTTTCGGCTACCACTTTTGTTGTTGTTAGAGAAGAAAATCGCAGCCGAATTATCACAATAAACCTTAATGGCCTAGAAATTGAAACCACAATTCAAAACCCTGTGATAAAATTCCTTAACCAAATAGCCTGTGAGGTTGCTTCAAAGCAGGCTATAAACTTTGCTTCCATTGTTGACGATGCAATTAGCGTCTCTTTGGCGCTCTTCCATGAAACAGCACCGTCTGCTATTAGATAGACATATCCTAAAGTGGATTTTCTGGAATCTTGACAACTCGCAAAATCTAAGTTTGAATATCCAACCACCTCAAGACAGTCAACATGCTTGTAAGTAAGCATGTAGTCCTTGGTTCCCTTTAAGTACCTCATGATTTTCTTTGCAGCCTTCCAATGTTCCATTCCTGGATTACTTTGGTATCTTCCAAGCATCCCAACTGCAAATGCAATGTCAGATCGTGTACAAACCAATGCATGCATTAAACTGCCTACGGCAGACGCATAGGGAATGCTAACCATTTGTTCCTTTTCCAAATCATTCTTTGGACATTGACTTAAACTGAATTTGCCACCCTTTAAAAGGGGCACTGCATTAGAAGTGCAATCACTTATCTTGAATTTCTCCAAAACTCTTTCAATGTAGGCTTTATGAGATAGTCCTAATGTCCTTTTGGACCTATCTCTGTGAATCTCTATGCCAATGACATAAGAAGCTTCACCCATATCCTTCATTTCAAAATTTTGAGAAAGAAATTGTTTAGTATCATGCAACAATCCCAAATCATTAGATGCAAGTAAAATGTCATCCACATATAGAAGCAGAAAAATGTATTTGCTCCCCACTAACCTTAAGGTATAAAAGTTGTCCACAACATTCTCCGTAAAATCATATGAAGTAATAACATTGTGGAACTTTAAATATCACTGTCGGGAAGCTTGTTTTAGTCCATATATGAATTTCTTGAGCTTGCAAACTAAGTGACTATCTTTATCAGAACAAAAACCTTCAGGTTGGGTCATGTATACTTCTTCCTCAAGATTCCCATTTAAAAATGTCATTTTCACATCCATTTGATGTAGCTCTAAATCAAAATGAGCTACTAATGCCATGATAATTCGAAATGAATCCTTCTTAGAAACCGGAGAAAATGTATTATGATAATCGATGCTTTCTCTTTGAGTGAATCCTTTAGCTACAAGTCTGACTTTATATCGTTTGACATTGCCATTTGAGTCTTTCTTGGTCTTATAGACCCATTTACAGCCAACCGCTTTAACTCCTTTAGGCAACTCGACAATTTCCCAAACTTGATTCTTAGCCATAGATTCCAACTCTTCCTTCATGGCATCAGACCATAATTTAGAATCATCCCTATTCATGGCATTGGAAAATAAAATAGGATCATCTTTAGGTCCGATGTCAATATCAGACTCCATTGAGTATAGAAAATAATCACCAGAAATTGCTGGCTTTCTAGCTCGTGAGGATCTCCTTAATTCTGTAGTCTCAATTGGGACTTGAGCTACAGGCTCTATGTTGACTTGTTCCTCTTGTGGTGAAAGTTCTTGAATTTGTTGATTTTCAACAATATCGGGTTGATTATCTTGAAAGACAACCAATTCACCTATATTCATGGGTGTTGTATCTGGATCCTGTGATTCTTTCCACTCTATCTTTCGAGGGTAATTCTCACTAGGGTCAACTTCCTCAATAAACTTTGCATTTCTAGCTTCAACAATTCTAAGTGAATTTGAAGGACAATAAAATCTGTAACCCTTGGAGTTTTCCGCATAGCCTATGAAAAAACCACTAACTATTCTGGGATCCAATTTCTTTAAATGTGGGTTATACACCCTCACTTCAACTAGACAACCCCAAACGTGTAAGTGTCTTAAACTTGGCTTCCATCCTTTCCATAACTCAAACGGTGTTTTGGGAACAACCTTGGATGGAACCCTGTTTAAGATATACACAGCGGTTTTCAAAGCTTCACTCCATAAATTTATAGACACATTAGAATAACTAAGCATGCTTCTTACCATGTCCATAAGTGTTCGGTTCCTTCTTTCAGCAACACCATTTTGTTGTGGTGGGCCAGGTATTGAATATTGTGCAATAATGCCTTCTTCCTTAAGGAACTTAGCAAATGGACCTGGTAATTGTCTCAATTCTATGTACCTCCCATAATATTCTCCACCCCTGTCTGACCTCACAATTTTAATTTTATTTTCTGTTTATGTCTCTACCTCTGCTTTATAAACTTTAACAGCATTATGTGCCTCGGCCTTATCAAACAAGAGGTAGAGATACATGTATCGTGTGAAGTCATCAATAAATGAGATAAAATATCTCTGACCATTCAGACAAGGTGGAGTAAATGGCCCACAAATATCAGTGTGTATGATTCCAAGAATTTCCTCACTCCTTTTGGTACCTTTACTAGTCTTGTTGGTCTGCTTTCCCTTTATGCAGTCCACACAAATATCAAAGTTGGTAAAATCAAGAGTCGAAAGGACTTTATCATTAACCAACCTATTTATTCTCTCAATGGAGATATGTCCCAATCTCCTATGCCAAAGAATAGAGGATGACTCATCAACAATTTTACGCTTAATACCAATATCACCATGCAAGGTTAAAAGATTTTGTTCAAAAATAGGATCCAGATTTAATTTGTACAAACCATTAATTAAAGTACCAAATCCTACAGAAACAGAGTCTTTAAACAAACTAAAATTTGCACCAACGAACTAAAATTCAAATCCAAATGGTACTAGTCTAGAAACAGAAATTAAGTTTTTTGAAATAGATGAAATGTAAAATGCATTTTCAAGATCCAAAATAAAACCATTTTTTAAAACAAGTCGGAAAGTTCCAACAGCTTCGACGTGCGAACACATCCCATTGCCCGAATAGATGCCTTGTTCACTTCTCATCGATTTCCTTAGGCTGAGGAAGCCTTGCATGGTATTAGCAATGTGAATTGTAGAACCCAAATCAATCCACCAATCATATTAATGAGTATTAATAAAATTAGATTCGTAACACACAAGAGATATGAGATTACCTTTCTTCTCAATCTCTAAGGACTTAAGACGAGCTGCAATGTCCTTTATTTCCATAATGTGCTTACGCACACTCCTAGAATTGTTATGCTTCATTCCTGATAGTTTGTTCATTAGGGTGCTTGCCAATGCTTTGTCAGAACTAACAAATTGCTCTTCAATAGCCCTCATGTAGTTCTTGACCTTATCAGATTGTGGGATTGAGCCCCTAATGCTCTGGCTGATATGTGACTTTATGAGCATTAGACTTAAGCGATTGGATCGCTCCCGCTTATCATAAGCACTCTTTTCTGCAGCGGAACTCTCGTCCGTGGGTTCAGGAGGTTCATCCACACGGAGTGCCAAATCAAGGTCCATGCACCCTAATGTTAGAAGGATTTTGTCCTTCCAGTCCGAAAAATTATCACCGTTCAAGAATGGAATACGAGAAGACTCATTAGATAGTACAGAGGTGGAAATCGTTGCAATTACCAAGAACATTATTAATGCTTTGAAAAAATAGCTATAGTCTAAATCAACCAATGTCAAATTCAGTAACAAATCTAAACTTTCCTGTGGGTAGAAGTCACTAAACTATATTAGATTTGCTATTACTTTATAGGGGGATTTGGTCATAGCCCCCTCACTATGTAATTTCTCTTTCAAAAGGACAAGAATTATATAAGTACTTTCAAAACCCTCTGATATTTTAAAACTTGTTTCTTTTACTATATTACCCTCATATCTATTAGCTCTCCTATTAAGACATTTTCACTATGTATTTCAGAGTAAAATTTTACTCTGTATGAAAGTAAAATTTTACTCTGAATGAGAGTAAAATTTTACACTCTGAAACTAAAAGTAAAATTTTACTCTGTATAAAAGTAAAATTTTACTCTGAAAAATAAGTAAACTGTAAGACTCTGAAACTAAAAGTAAAATTTTACTCTACATCATTCTCTCTACATTTTCACTATGTATTTCAGAGTAAAATTTTACTCTGTATGAAAGTAAAATTTTACTCTGAATGAGAGTAAAATTTTACACTCTGAAACTAAAAGTAAAATTTTACTCTGTACAAAAGTAAAATTTTACTCTGAAAAATAAGTAAACTGTAAGACTCTGAAGCTAAAAGTAAAATTTTAATCTACATCATTCTCTCTACATTTTCACTATGTATTTCAGAGTAAAATTTTACTCTGTATGAAAGTAAAATTTTACTCTGAATGAGAGTAAAATTTTACACTCTGAAACTAAAAGTAAAATTTTACTCTGAAAAATAAGTAAACTGTAAGACTCTGAAGCTAAAAGTAAAATTTTACTCTGTATAAAAGTAAAATTTTACTCTGGTTCTGTCAAATGAAAAAAACAGAGCAATAGAACCAGAGTAAAATTTTACTCTGGTTCTATCAAATGAAATTTGATGTTTACTCTGAAAAATCGATAGAACTTTGAGCTTTGAGCTTTGAATCAGGCCTATAATCCTTGCATCAATCGATGTTTACTTTGAAAAACATTGAATCATGCCTATAATCCTTGAATCAGGCCTATAATCTGAAAATTTTAGAGAAATCTCAATTTTTCATACCCCGGTTCTTCAGATTTTTCAGATTTTACAGATTTTTCAGATTTTTAAAACTTTGAGCTTTCAAAAATCTATATATTCGAATTCAAATCTCAAAACACACAAACACACACACACACACACACACACACACACACATATATATATATATATTACAGATCGGAATATGTAGATATATATATATATATATTCGAATTCAAATCTCAAAACACACAAACACGCACGCACACACACACACACACACACACATATATATATATATATATATATATATGTATCAGCGTGATTTGCAAGTTCTCTACAGCTCCGGCCATGGAGGAAGCTAGGATTAGAAGAGAGAGACGAGATAGAAGATGAACAGTTGAAGGAGAGTTGAAGGAGGAGAGTTGAGAAGATGCAGAGAGAGATCGTTGGAGCTTAGGAATGACACAGCTCCGGCCATGGAGGAAGCTAGGATTAGAAGTGAGAGACGAGAGAGAAGACAAAATTTGTATTTGGATTGTGTATATGTGAGGGTATAATAGTCTGATAAAATATTTAAATAATAAATTTTGTCCTTTATGCAAGATTTTATAATTATGAGGGGGTTTAGAAAGTATAATTTTTTTCTTAGTCCTTCTAACAATGAAAGGAAGGTAAAGGGGGTTTATAGCCAAATTTCCCTACTTTATAATAAGACTAATGGGTTCCGAAATATGTAAGGAAAATAAAACTCATACCTGTGGGTTTAGAGTGTTCAATCCCTTTAACACCCAATCCATTATCTTATTCCAATTAAATTTCATAAATAATTACTTTCCTGTGGGACCAAGAAATTATTTATAAAACATAATTGTAATGTAAAAATGCCAAATTAATTTTTTTTAACTTTATGTGATCAAAATACTGAGGATCACATCTTTATTTCTTAAAATGCTGTGGCTACTCTTAAAACAGAATAAAATTTTAAATATGGCATATTTTGTTAATGTGAGTAAATCCTTATAGTCACAACAAATACATAATCTTTCAATGCACATAATGTATAATACATACAATCAGAGTATATCACATGAAAAATCTCAAGACCAAACACATGTAATTCAACCTTATACTAGATTTTGCTTAAAAATTGGACCAAAGTAAATTTCATAAGCCCAACACATAGTGTATTCATACTCTTATTTCACATGAATTTTCAATGCATAAATAATTACCTTAATGCATGTAATATAATATTACATTACATTATTTTAGATAACATGCCAATGAATCTCAAAAATTATAAAAACTAAAAGAACATGTTATAATTCACTATATGAGATTCAATTGAATTTGCTTACTATTTAAACATGCAACGATAATAAACAAAACATCCTTAACAGCATGTTAAAATTTCTTTCTGAAAATTCTAGAAATAAATTCAAGTCTTTTATGCCTTTTTAAAATAAATCCAAATAAAAGTATGAGAATTTCTAGATTTTATATAGAATCAGATTAAATATTTTGCTCTTTAATGTGTGTGTCAAAAATAATAGTTAATGACACACAACAAGTCTCCTAAATAAAATAGATTCAGAGTAAGAGAAAATTTTAAATAAATGTAAATGTCACTAGCACAAATCACGATGGACTCTACTATTGCAACAGTGCTTCCTTTTCTTTAATGGTGATATTCAAAAGTTATGCAATATAAATTACTCATTCTGATTCTACAATGATTCTGAATTGTTAAATTTTATGGTGTGAATTAATATACAAATATCACGTGTATAGAATAGGCTTGATTCGATTCACAAAATTGATAATAGTTTGATGTAAGAATTTGAAATAAAAACTAAACAACATAACAGAAGGTTGGCTCTGATACCAATTGTGAGAATTAAAATAATTTTAATTCAGAAAGAAGAATAGGTCCTGCCATGATGTTCAAGCCTTGAATCTTTATCATTGAATGATCAAATCTTGAATGTATAAAGAAGCACACTAACATAACACTTTTACAGAACCAGGAAAAGTGAAAGGGACAGAGTTTCAAGTCTATTCTATTCACAAAACAACGTCTGTATTTGATGGCTATCACAGGCATATATATAGATAGGCTTCGACCCATATCCAAGTGTAACTCCTTATAACTTCCCACCATCAGGGAAATTATAAAGTCCCATAAAATCACCATATGAGATAGTGAACAGACATTAGTTACCTATTAGTCATTAAACCAATTAATTAGTCATTAAACCAATTAAATATATATAATAAATACAAAAAACATATGATATATGGGCCACTTTATGGATATTCTTATAAAAGTGACTTAGTGGAAGACATGAAGGGATATGTGGCATTATGGGAATGAAGGTGAAAGAGTGGGTATTTTAGGTGGTTATTGGGTAGTTATTGCTAAAAGTTTTTTCCTATAAATAGCCATTGATGGCTACATTTACAGGGACCCCAGAACCAGATTCAGAAACCAGTTTATTTACTTTATATTTTCCTTCCGAGCCTTTACTTTCCTGCACTTCATTTCAATTTCTTAGGAGTAGTTCGAAGTTAGTCTATTCGTTGTTGTAATTCCTTTCGAAGCTGTGAAAGTGTGAAGGTACTACTATAAACATTTGTTTACTTAATGAAATTTAATATCTAACACTGTTCTCTCCCTCCTTCTTTTACTTTTGATAAATACTTCTGAATTTTCTCCTAAAACAAGCTACTAGTAAAAGTCATCTTCATTAAAGCTAAGAGAATTTCGAAGCAATTGTCTGATTAATTGGTTGGTATTTATTATTTCTGTAAGGACTTACTGATTCTTGTTGGCACGCTCTAGTTATATTTCTAACCTTCGAAAGTCAAAAAAGTCAACATAATTAAAGCATAAAAGAGAAAAAAAAAATAACACAAAGTGTTAATGTGATTCAGGTCTTGGCCTACGTCTACACACACAAAGTCCTATGGATTACATCTCTTATTCACTCAATATTTTTGTTTATATTTTTTTTATAAGTAAAAGAGAAAATTTTATTAATTGTAAGAAAGGTACAAAATACATAACATATATCAATAAAGCAGAGAGGGGCAAAAAGTATCAAAGTTAACTTAGGTAATCCCATCTGAATTAGCACCATATCGAAAGTACAACCATTTGCTGACTTCCACCCAAATTGATAAGAAACCAACCAAGCTGGAACAAAAAGAAGAACAAAAGGCCCAAACAGCAACCCAAGCAAGCACCAAAAATATATAGTAACCTCTATAACCAGCCATTGGCTCGCACACCAATGGTCAACATCAGCCCACAATCAAGCAATCCACAAACGAGTGGGGATCCTCTCCTTGCAGCTTTCGTGTTTGTGTCTGTCTTTGCAGGCTTTCGGGTCTATTTTTAGGTCCAATTTTGATAATCTGAACCGTTCATATTTTATGATTTATTCAGTATATCATACCTGTAAAAAATCAAATTGATCGGATATCAGAAAGCATATGTTCGGAAAACTGTTTATTAAATTCTTTAAAAAATAGTGTTTAGTTCAATTTTTCAAACACATACTTTCTGACATCCGATCAACTTGATTTTTTACAGGTATAATATACTGAATAAATCATAAAATATAAACGGTTCGAATTATCAAAATTAGACCTAAAAGTAGACCCAAAAGCCTGTAAGGACGGACGCAAGCACAAGCTTGCAAGGAGAGGCTCCTGACTCATCCACAAACAATCCAACATATAACTTTCATTCCACAAAGACTCAGTCTCTAAAAAGTGTGAGGTTCTCGTTAAGTGTGCAGTTCTTTTTTTTTTTTTTAGCTTCTTTGAAATCCTCAAATATGTATAGACAAAAGGGGCTAACCTCTTTTTTTGATTTTATTTTGACTTTTGAAGAAATTTTGGATATTTGCCCAACAAAAGAATTATGTGAGAATTTATTTAACCAAATAAGTTCCACCTTTTTTTGTACATCAAAAACTAAACCAAACATATTTACAATTTATTTTAAATATTTTAAACTAAAAATCTAAAAAAAAAAAAACTATAATCATAAAAGTTAACTTATAAGTGATACCAAACGAGACAAAAATCCAAGACGCGTAAAATTTGTGTAAAAAATTAGGTACTTGTATATCTTTACTCAAACTTTATGATATCTTAAAAGAGTCCTGCTATAATCACACACTTTCTTAACGACATTTCTTATAACTTATTCATAATGAGAGTAAGTCCACTTTCATTGTAGTTAGACGCTAAGAAATATTGTTAAAAAGTGTGCGACTATAATTTTATTCAAGTTTTACTTTTCTCATGTTGGGGATCTAACTTGATAAAGCATTTGGACTTAGTAGACCCATAAACCTAATCTCGGTGATCCAAACCGTTCACTTTTTAGAACTCATTGAGAAGAATAATTATATAAAAAATCAAGATGATTGAATTTCGGTAACTATATATTTGGATCACATTTGCCTTTTAAAAATGGACAGTTATTCTTGAAATTATATTTGTCATCCATTTTTTTAAGATAAATATGATTGAAACATATAGTTACCAAAATCCAATCATTTTAATTTTTTAATTGAATATTTTCTCAACGAGCACTAAATATGAACGATTTGAATTATCGAGATTTGGCTCACAATGTGTTCACTAAGCTCAAATATTCTTTCAAGTTAAATTATGGGAAAAGTCATCCATTTTACTCATCCTAAAATTGTTGAAACTTTTCGGTCAGCTTGCAGAAATTGACTTTTGTATCTCCTCCGGCTTTGGAGTGATTGTTGTAGGTTGGTCCACGACCAGAGGGATGGTAATCAGTACATCTTCACCTTCTCTTAATGAAACCGTGTTAGAGAAAGACTTGAAGAGATCAATTCTTTTTTTTATTTGTTTTTGCGTATATTGTACTTTTTACCAATAAACCGTGTGAGAATCGAACAGAAATTTCAAAAAAAAAAAAAAAACACCGAGACTTATTCAAACTTGAATCTACAGAGAGACATTAAGAGAAACATGTTTGTGTATAGGAAATATATGGATTGAGTCCTCCCTCTCTCAACTCATGTAAATTTATTAACCACCCAAAGACATACGCGCATGTGAGTCGTTTCGCTGTTTTGGACACGGTCTTCACACTGGCCATATTTATATGAAGTCGGTGTTACAAGTCTCTCAACACCAAAAACTTGTACTATTCACTTTTTTTGCAACCGTACCACCTTTTTAGCAGCCACGTAACAATGAATGTACTGCCCCAAACACAATCACAACTACCACCACTGCAGTCTCAGCGGCTGCAGCCAACTAGAAGGTGGTTTGGACAACGGCCACCCCCACCCAACAACAGCGGCACTGCACCACGATGGGTGCCGGTAAGAGGCCGAGTTCTGAAGAAAATTCTCAAAAAGGCCTTTTCATCATGTCTTTGTCTCCCAACAAGTTCAGCTGTAGTTTCCCCTGAATCTGATTCCTCTGCTATTGCTACTACTTCATCATTGTGATCCGTCTGGCTTTTTACTCAAAAGTTTTAACATTATTCATTTGCTCCTACTAATTAAACTACTATGTCACTAATGTTAACCTTGAAGATCTTCTCTTTTTTCTAAAATGCGGAGTGGATGCAAATGGATTTCACTTCCTCCCTTGGAGGTCTTCTCCTCTTCTTTCTCATAGTTGCGAACTCAAGAGTCTTATGTAATATTAGCTGAACTGATTTTATTTTATTTTTTTTGGATCTTCATTTCAAATTTTGATAATCTTTTAGTTCTGATGGATTTCCTTCGATCATGAGCAGCTTGAATACTGCACATTTTGCCTGTCATTTTCATATTAATTTGGGTTGCTAACGTGCAACTTTTATGTTGTGTTTGGTTGGAAGATTTTGAGAGGGATTTGAAAAAAGAAATGGAAAAGATAGGTAAAATGTGAATAAAACATGTTTATATTTCACATAATTTCACACATCTTTTCCCTTTCCCTTTCTAAATCCCTCCTCAAATCACCAAACCAAACACAGCATTAACGTTTAGTCAAAATAACTTCAAACAGGAACCCCTTTCTTTCTCTCTCTCTCTCTCAAAAGACTTTCCCCTCCCAAAATATATATATATATATATATACAGCCGTGATTCAGGGCCCGAAAACAGGGGGCTCGAATGCCCCGTATTTCCATTTAAGGTAAAAAAAAAAAAAAAAAAAAAAGAGGAAAAAGAAAGTAAAAAAAAAAACAGTTTCCAAAAATGGAAATTAGGGGTATTAGGGACAACTTTTTTAGGGCCACCAATCATTTTCCATATACATATATATACCTACATAATTGTATGAGTTATCACATTTGTAAATTTCATTATTACAAAGGCGCTGCTTGAGGGCCCGAGATTTCGGGGCTCGAATGCCCCGAAATTCCATTTCAAGTAAAAAAAAAAAAAAAAAAAAAAAAGAAAAAAGAAAGAAAAAAAAAACAGTTTCCCAAAATGGAAATTAGGGGTATTAGGGGCAATTTTTTTAGGGCCACCAATCATTTTCCTTACAAATATCATAACTCAATCGTATAAAAGTCATAATTCAAAAAAAAAATTATAACAACACTACATAAGTTATGATCAAATAACTCTTAAATTATAACCAAAATAATTTTATAATCAATATCACAATAATTCATAACTAACATTACAATAAGTCAAAACCAAATATCACAAAATCGTAATTAAACTCTAAATTTTTTTTCTTTTAAAATTATTCATGAAAATCGCAAGGATCCTTCACACGTGAGAATTGGAATATCAGCACAACGATTTTTCTTAAGTTATGCCATAATGATTTTTCTTTTTGCTTTTCCTTATTTCATAAAGAACTAATAACAACCATGAGGTCAATTAAATTTGTAGCTTACTTTGTTTTTCAATCCAGAAGTTGATTTGCTCTGAGTACTAAGATATGAATGTCATAAATAAATTAAACAAATATTTCTTAAGCCATGGCAACATCTTCTCACCTCTTACGCCTCGTTTGACGGTTCATTGTTTGTCTAAAAGTTAAAAAGTTACTAAAAAAATTAAAAAAAACTAACAATCTATACCAAAAAATCAAAGATTTGCTTTTCTCTCTACCTTTTACACATCTTTTTGTAAAAAATTAAAAAATCATTCTAAACATACCAATTTTTTTTATCTCATATTTTAACCAAAAAATTAAAAAGTTACTAAAATAGTGTTCATCTGAAAAATAAAAAAAGTTTGTCATCTAGTACAAGATCTCGTGAATAAGCTTAAGATACACACAATCACCAATAAAGCACTAACGATTTTGCACCCGTGAGAGTCAAACATGAGACCTCCAAGAATTACCTCGTAGCAAAATTCAATGAGCACATAGCAAAGACAATGAATAAATGCTCCACCTATATCCAAAGGATTCACTGTTGAACAACAAGTATTTATGCTGTGTTTCGATCTTGTATTTGTGAAGTGAAATACCAGATCCAAACCATGGGACTAGAAAAAAATGCATCGCTACAAACTGCACTGGCATAACCTGTCCACATCACATCCATCCTATAATCAAATATCAATAACCTAAATCTACTTCTCCATATTCTCCAACTATACTCCCCATCACAGCTCAAATTATAGTTTCCTTTCTTTTTCTCTTTTCCTTTCTTATGTTGTCCTGTGATTAAATGATTACAAGACGCATATGCGACTGAAAACTAAAAAGAATGACAGCATCCCTGAAACCCTCCATATCCATTGAGCTGCAAGGAAGGATGCGAACTGTTGTGACATAGTGCACCAAGCTGGAGAAGAAACAGTTAAGAAAAATGACGGTTCAAACCTTTGATTAATGAGAATCAGTTAAAAAATAGAGCTGAAGCTTTCAATGGGATCAGATTCATTGAGCATGGAGGCTGCCTGGAAGCAGTCTATTGCATCACCTATCCGCCCATCATCTCTGTGAACCAATCCCAAATAATACCAAGCCATGTGATTCGTAGGTTGTATCCTCAATGCATCTGAGAGTATGCTCCTTGCCGCCGGCAAGACCTTTGAGCCCATCTTTGACAATACTGCACCAATCAAGACCTTGCAAGGCACATAACCTGGTTCTAGTAAAAGCGCATTTATATAAGCAGCCAAAGCTTCGTTGATTTTTCCCCGTTCTTCGCATATAATACCTAACACAATCACAAAGAAAAATCAGAACTTTCATGTTCCCTTTGAATTAGAAATGATATTTTTGTTACGATGCAAGATGGATCATGTATGATATAACATACCTGCTTATACTAAATACTTCGTAGGCAAATATCTTCCAACATTCACTAATCCACATTCGCAATTTTTTTGAGGAACCAACTTCATTCCATGATCTATCACTCACAATAACTTGGTAATATGTGGCTATACTTCCACGTTTTAATGATTATGGAGATGCATTTTACATGCATAGAAGTCAGTTTTCCACAAATATAATCATTAGCATCCTCCCTCAAGCTGGTACATATATATCATACGCACTAAACTTGTTACAAATGTACCGCACATAGAACTACACAAAGGTTTGGTGAATAAATCTACCAACTAATCTACTGACTTTACATGATTTGCACAAATCACATTCTGTGACAACTTCTCTCTAACAAAATAACTATCAACCTCAATGTGTTTTGGTCTTTCATGAAACACCAGATTGGAGGCAATGTGAACTGGTGCTTGGTTATCACATAACAAATTCATAAGATGATGATGCTTAGACCTAGGGCTGCAAATAAATTGAACTGTCCATGAACAAACTCGGCTCCACTCCGCTCGACTCGTTTAGTAAATGAGCCGAACTAGAGCTCGAATAAGTTCAGCTCGTTTATCTTTATTTAAATTATATAATAAATATATTATTTATATATTAAATAATATATAAATATATATAAATAATAGTAAAAATACATTATTTATATATTAGATAATATTAATAATATTTTTTTTAAATAATATTTAAAAAAGTCTTATTGAGTTGAGCCTAGCTCGAGTTTTAGTAATATTAACGAGCCGAGCCGAGCCGAGCCGAGCTCGAGCTCGAGCCCAAGCCCAATCCCAATTATTTATCAAGCTGCGTTCGAGCTCAATAAACGAGCTCGATAATCAAATGAGCCGAGCTCGAGCTCAGCAAAGCTCGGCTCGGTTCGTTTGCAGCCCTACTTAGACCCAAGTTGCTATAAAATACGCTTCAACTTGATCAACTCAGAAGTAGTATACGCCGTAGCTCCATATTCAAACTCAGTACTTGACAGGCAACAACCATTTGTTTCCAACTTTTTCCGGACACCAAATTACCTCCAACAAAAACACAATAGCCATTAGTTAACCTCCTATCATATGGAAATCCATCCCAATCTGCATCAGTATGACCCTTGATCTAATTATGACCGTGATTCTGGCATAGTAAACCACAGTCGGGAGCACTTTTGAGATATCTCAAAATGCTCGCAACAGCATCCCAATTAAAAGTTTGAAGAGCATCTAAAACTGACTCACAAAAACTTATTGGAGAAGAGATGCCTGATCTTGTAACAATCAAATAATTCAGCTTACCAACCAATCTTCAATGTCACCCTGAATCTGCTAACAACTCACATCAATATGCCATCAACTAGGTGTTGCGGTCCATAAGAGAGTCTATAAGTTTAAACCACAACATCCTTTATTTACTTAACAAGTCAAGAACATCTTTTCTTTCAAATAGAGAGATTCCATGACATAACCTAGCCACTTCAATGTCCAAAAATTTCTTAATTGTCCTAGATCTTTGGTATGGAACTCATTCTGCAGAAAGTATTTTAGTTCCAAAATACCACTACAATTATCACCAGTAATCACAACCCCTTGCATGATCTGCTCTGGATTCCACAGCATTGCCAGAGTAGACAACAAGAACCATAACATTCATAAAGTAGTCATTAATTAATTGTAATATAAAGAACTAAGAAAAATAACACAAAATAAGCCTTTAAAAAAATTGTCATTGCAGCAGATAAAATTTCAGGTCTGACCCTCAGTATGCATCATTTCAGCAGAGTACTCAAAAAGGGCTCTAGCTTTTTCTAAGCATATTTCTGCATCCTTCCAATGTGAAAGGCTGGAGTATAAGTTTGCAAGACCATGCCAAACTTCAAATTCATTGACTTTATCATCCTCAATCTATAATTAAAAAATAAATAAATAAATAAATAATTAGCAATCCAAATGTAATTTATCAAATATGAAATGAAAATTCTTGGTGAAGTTTATGTTTAAAATTTCTACTTATGTTTAAAAAAATTTTGAAAACTAGAAATAAAAACTTGTTTGATATCTATTTTTGTTTCAAAAAAGATAGAAACAGATTTCAAAATTTACAAAAGTCTAGCATGCAAAAAAAAGGTGTTTTTCCCTTGTTTTGTAAACAATTTTTCAATCCCACCTCTCCTCCTCGACCTCTGAGCACCACCTCCGGCCACCCATACTTTTGGCCACCACCGCCAACAACCACCTCTGGCCAGTCCCCCCTACTCTGGCCACCTCCAACCACCTCCACACAAGTCCCCACCTCTTCCAACCTCCAACAACCACCCCTAGCCATCACCTCCCACCAGTGCAATGACCCTCTACGGCCACCCCCCTCACTTGTTTTCAAAACAATATTTTGAAAAAGTGTACCAAACATTTGTTTGTATTCA
Source organism: Camellia sinensis (assembly GCF_055761805.1). Lineage (NCBI taxonomy): Eukaryota > Viridiplantae > Streptophyta > Magnoliopsida > Ericales > Theaceae > Camellia > Camellia sinensis. The sequence continues at coordinate 176,596,653 of NC_138965.1, read as the reverse complement.
TTTTTTGGCAAAAAGAGAGATAAAGATGCCTCATGTTTTTTTATAAACAACAAATTGTAAATATTACCAAACTCAAATAATGATCAAGCTAGAGGTAAGTATACCAAACCCAACCAAGAACTTTCAAATCAATACACAAGCAATAAGTAAAAAAGAAATTTCAAGTATCCATTAGTCGTAGCAAATTCCTGTGCAGGTCAATCTATATTTAAAGCAAATCCCACCCTCCTACATCTACACATAGCAAAACCACATCTTCAATTTCTTTCCAAAAGACAGCCCCATAATACCACATACTAGTGTAATAATTATATGGCAATGTCAGTAGTACATGAAAGGTAGTAAGGTTCTACAAGGAAGAAAATGATGCAATAACCAATGAGCACCCCTAAGGATCAAGAAATCAACACCAAAACCATACCACTATCACAAACATCAAAACCATTAATATAGCTTTTTGCACCAATTTCTTTCAAATTTACCCCCCTAACAAAAACATCACTTTCACTTTGTGTCCCTTCCATTCAACCAACATGATCAGTCTGTGCCAACATATCCAGCATGGCAGTTGGTTTAAGAACTTTATGCCATCACTGATATACAATATTCATTGGCATGATCACTGTTATTACTGGACCAGAAAAGTGAAAATCACATTATAACTCCATTTTCCTTCATATGGCAATGCAAAGAAGGCCACACTGTTCAAGCCTTCTCATGAGAAGGCTGCACCTAACCTCCTTGCAGCAGTTTCTGTCGCTGACCACTGCATATTTTTCAATTGGCTGCCATTTGAATGGCAGTCCCCATGTGCAAGACTCCAGCCATTTTGGGATCTAGGGACGGTCAGATGTATGCACCGTTAGCTCCACGCAAGAAGGTTGTTTCCATGATTTGAACACATGACACCTAGTCGCCATGGATCAACCTTACCGCTACACCAAGGCCCGCCATTGTATGGAAAAAAAATTGAAAAGATGGAAATGCATTTCACCATTATCTGATTTTAGACCACATTTGCAGTAGATTATACATGCTTTGTAAGGCTAAGCAAAAAACCATACAAAAATCGTAAACCGTTCTTCGGTTTGGTTTGGTATTCTCAATGCACAACTCGGTCCTAATCTTAAAATAGGTGAACTGTACTTAGGAATTCGGTCCACCTTCCATTTTTCCGCCAGTACTGACATTAGCCTTATGGATGAATTACACAAGGACCAAGCCTAAGGCTCCCAACTCAAACATTCCGTTTGGTACTACTATGTGGGTGTTTGGGAAGTAGGTTTTTATGTAGGTTTTTTTAGTTGTAGTATATTATTGGATAAAAAAAAAATTGTGTTTGGGAAGATAGTTGGGTTTTTTTATGGTTGGATGTGATGTTTGTGAGAGAAAAAGTGAAATAATTATGGGGTTGGATGTGATATTTTGTTTGGATTTGTTTTTTTTTTTGTTTTGCAAAAACTTCGTCCTTTAGTGAAAAAAATAAAAAAAAAACCAAACCCAAAACTTGCCAAACACCGCCACTGTTTTAAATGCATGATGAGACGCATACACTGTTTTAAATGCATATATATTCACAAGAGACTTATTAAATTGTTACATCACAAGCAACACAAGCATTTCCGCCTACAATTCTAGAATATTAAATGTACAAATCCTCCATTTTGAGAACCATTATATGTATCATAAAAAAAGCAATAAAATGGTTTGGTGGGCCAGTTTCCATATGGTAATATCACAAGATCATAAAATTGGCATCATCAGATTTGTCACACGACTGGTTACGATAAAATAGATGGAAGTTGCTACATTCTGGTGAGATCCAAAATTACATTTTTCCTATCAAAACGTAGGGAATCAATATGTAAGAATAGAAAAGCAGAATCTAACCTGAGGCTGACTTCGGAGAGGCCCAAATGATTTCCTCTGGGCTTGAACCAATGCCAGGAGATAGCGATAAGTTTCAATTGCATCCATGGGTAATGACTGGGCAATTTTCAACTTTGCTTTCATCCTAAGCAGTGGTCCTTGCTCCCATTTTGAAGTCTCATCTAAAGCAGCATCAGTGACCACTTCAGCCTCTGAAAATCGTTGCTGAGCAGACAAAACCAAGGCAAGCAATCTCCAACCTTTTAGTATGGATCCACCTGTCGCATCAATGAACTGCGTGGAATAGTGCAAAGCTGCATTCAAATTCCGGTGCTCTGCATAATGGACTCCCAACTCAAAAATCAGGTCAGAGTTGTTACACTCGAGATCAATTGCTCCATCTAATGATTTTAATGCTTCAGACTGAAGATGAGACCTCTCAAAGTCTGAAGAAGAGACTTTGGATTGCTTCCCCAAACAAAGACCTAACATGCGAAGACCAACACCTTTTAGGTGTTCATTTACCCCCAACGCATTCACAATAGCCCTTTGTGCATATCCCATGCCCTCAACAGCAAGAAGGGTATACTCACTGCAGATTTTGGCAGCCAACAACAAACATGTTAGATCATCTGGTTTTTCATGATTGTGTAGAGACTTCCTCAATAGATTCAAGGCAACCTTATTTAGTCCTGCTCCACTATAGCAAAATGCCATCACTTTCCAACGGTCGACACGATGAAAGACACCAGGCATGGCCTTTTCAAGTTGTTTCGCTAGAACAGAAGTCTGGCTGCACAAAGACAGCAAATGTGAGGTGCTCCACCACTGATGGATCCCATTCAATCTTACCAAGGTATGACTTCCTCATAAGAATCATCAGAAGTAGAATTGCCTCTTCCAGATTGTTTCTAGGTACATATGATCCATCAATTTGAACAGCTAGACTAGGTGGGCCAGCCTCCACTCCACCGTACAGCAAAAACATGGCAAATCCCTTCTGAATCCTTGCACAGCAGTTATTTTCAAGGTTCCATTGACTAAGGAGGGCTCGTCGGTAAGCGAACATTGCTTCATGATCGCAACCAGCCTGCTTCCAGAGCTCTGGAAGAAGCTCTACAGCATAGCAAACTGTCTCTTGCAACTTGTTGTCCACTAGCACATCTGGTATACCATGATAGAATATCTTCTCCACAGCATCAAGAACACTTTTACACTCATGAGCAGCCTCTGCAAAACCAAACCAAAAGAAAGTTTTGTAGCTAATTACATACAATAAAAGGAAGAGATGGGATCAGAAGAGAACCAAAAGGAAAGTCAATCTCCCCAGGAAATTAATACTCTAGTGAAAAAGCTCCATACCAGTTACTCTACCAAGCTTTTGAAGAGACTTGGCTTTTAAATATATAGCCTCAAGTACCAGGCTAGCAGCATGCTGCGAGATTGTGTGTGTTGAATCAGTGCGCAAACGGCCCTTCTTTGAGGACTGTCTGTGAGCAAGGGGTTGCAACCTCTGTATAGCTGCTTGAAGATCAATACCGTCAAACACACGAAGAGCGCCTTCCACATTTCCCCTTTGATATTCCAGCCTTCCAAGAAGGGCTCGTGCTTCCTGTAATGTTTTTAATAAATGAAACCATAAAGCAACACATTTTATACACACCTTCAAATTTTATCTAGCAAAGCAAATTGGTGGAAGACAAATATCAATACAGAATTTTCATCAATTGCATATTGACTACTATCCTTTCGTATAATTTTCTTGGCTCCAGTCCTTACAAGAAACGTTTCAATCTAGCAAGGTATTTATTTACAAACAAATGATGTACTTTTAAACCTTAATGCCCCCAATAATGAAGTCATTCTTGGAGGTTTTTTTAATTTCTTCCTTTCTTTCAAAGGTACCACAAGGAAAAAAAAAAAAAATCCACAGGAGTACCGATTGAATGATAAGTGAAGACATACTGAACTTAAGATCAAGAAGAAAACTTAAGCCAGGTTAGGGAAAATTGGCGAGACAAGACAATAATCGGGTAACCAAGCCTAAAAAGTTGAATGGTGCTTACATAAATAAGATGACCTGTTAAGGTGTGAAAAAAAGTAATCTGGTTAATTTGGATCATTATAGTACTTCTAAAACTAGAATGCAGGTTGCTAACGAATCCCCTCATACTAAAAGTTATAATGGATGTTACATCCCAAAAGTTACTCGCACTTGACGCGGTAGGAGTGTCAAGTGCAAGTGCGTACCTCTAGGTCAGGCCCATCAAATCTCCAATTGAATGATAAGCAGGCTCAGCATAAGAAGATTTTATTTTTTATATTTTTAATTTATTTTCAGGGATTAACAGGCGTTTCATGTAACATATATTGTCAAAAAGACACTTCATTTTATGGTAATTATGCAGCAAAAGAAACATATAATAACAGTGTTGTTATAAGCAATTCTATAACAAAAAAAATTGAATGGTTATAAGAACCCAAATCGTGCATTCAAAATAAGCCAAATATTCAAAATCTGGACCTCTGACTATCACTCCATCCAAGTTTTTTCTTCTTTTTTTTTTTTTTTTTTTTTTTTGCAGTGTTAAACAGAACAGTACTTACTAATCAAAGAGGTAAATGATAAATGTAACGAAATGGTGTGAGGAATTGTGTTTAGCATACAAGTAAAAGAAAGAAAGAAAGAAAGAAAGAAGGAAGATTTAAGTATTGAGAATGTAGAAGAAAGTAGAAAGATGAAAGTGAAAATTGAACCTCGAAATTGAGGGATAAACCCTCCCGCAATGAAGATTCAGCCTCATGGATATTTCCTTGGTCGAGCTTTGCTTCGACTTGGGTAGTTTTCATGCAGAGTCCATTACCACACACTTCTCGAACCTCCTCCATTCTCTCCTCCTCAAGCTCCGTCCTTCCTTCTCAGGATTCCATTTCTCAACTCTCTTCTCTTTTCTTTCTTTATCAATTTCATTCTCATTTTATTGTATTACTATATCAAAACTCAAAAACATTAGGGTTCATTACACTCGCACATTTGGAAAACACATAGTTAATAATTCACTGAAATAAAATTTCACAATCAAATATATACTGACAATTTTTTTGTGATTCTTTGGCAAATATGAAATTTTTAAAAAAATAATAATAATAATTTATAGCTAAAAGTAAAGGGAAAGAGCTGACAAAATTAATAATTCAGAAGAATAAAGTGAAAAGTGAAATTTCATAGAAATTTTTACTATCATGGTAAAATTTTCCAAACTGAATTGTTTTGCACAAAAGGAGAAATGGGAAGAGAATATGAATAGAGAGAGAGAGAGCAATAATAAAATTAAATTATGAGACAAATTTCACGATTATTCAATAACATACATACATATAATTACATATATTTCTATACATGATGTATGTAAGTGACAGACAAAAAATAAAAAAGCATACTAATGTATGGTAGGACAAAGCCAATGGTAGCATTGTAGGCCACGAGGGAGGTAATGGTTGCGCTGACAATGAGTGGAAGAAGACTAACGACGAGTAACATAGCAACAAAGAAGAGAGAGAGGCAACACACCGAGGAAAAACCTATTGAAAATTTAGGTTTTGGGGGTTATAAGGTCATTTTTTACCATATTTATTAAAATTTATTCTTACTCTTCTAAAATTTTAAACCCTATGAAGTTTAGCTAACATGTAAATATTCGATGTTCTTAAACTCTAACAACATATAGAAGGATGTATCTCTAATTTTTTCTAATTTAAATACAACACACCAAATAATTTGATTTAATTAAAATACAATTCTTACAAAATTATAAGACCCAAATTACCCTATCACATACCCATCTTGATTGTGGTTGTAATATTGGTAAAATAGATGGAACGGAATGCATGTTGGATAACCAAAAGAAAATGGTGTTAATGACGTCAATAAAAGCGAGGTATGCATGATGAAGGCGACGATGTATAGAAGTACTTAAGAAAGAGCACGTGATCTGCATTTTTAGAGATAATGACGATTGAAGAGGTAGAGTGACAATGAAGGGACACGGAGAAAAAAAAAATAGAAAACAAGAAAAATAAATGAATGTCTTTGTAGACAGAAAAAGGAATAGAAGTGTAGTAGATGGAGAAAGTTATATGTTTGAAGGGTAAAAATCTTAAAAGAATATAAAATTTGCTTCGCACTCCATCCTTCCTTATTAGACTTGCGCAATTTGAACTTCTAATTTTTTGCTCAATTCACAAGTCAAAACTCCAAAAGCCCTTCCATACTTATCTTAGAAACCCTAACGTCATACCCTTTCTCATCGCATTGGCCATCCAATTGGCAACATCATTACCACGACTCTCCATCTATCTCCAACTTCTCCCCAACTAACATTATTCTGTCCCTCACTTTTATCCACCACCACGACATCCCTAGCCCCCATTCCTCTAGACTCTAATAACCTCAACCTTGCTTCTTCCAATTCAAAGTCGTTGCCCTTCCTCATTTCAGGCATCACCACCTTATACCCTTCACTTTTCCCTCCTTATGTAGCCCCATTTTTTCCATCTTCAGTGCTTTATCTGTCACACTTTTTGCCTTATTTGCTATTTTTGTCTTAGACCATATAGAGACAAATGTGTTACTTTTTCTCAGTTTTACTATCAAACTCTGGTAATTGGTTCAACCATGAATATTCAAATGACTATTTTTAGGATTTCATGGTGACTAATTAGGTTGTGGTAGACGAGAGTTCTTATTTTGTGGTGTCTAGTTAAATAGTAGTGGAGAGAGGTTCTGTTGGCTACATATTTTGTATAAGCCAATTACAATTCAACGCGTGACAGAATAAGGGTAATACAGGAAGACTATTCAAGTCTTCAATCGTGATCGTACACGTGGCAGTTAGTATTGGTTATTACGAGATCTAAGTAGCATTGGATCAGCAAGGAGATGCAAAGTGATGTGGCTTCAACGGTTACTCACATTCAAATTCAAAATTATGAGGGAAGCCTAACTGCAAGTGATGGCATAATGGAGCTAATTATAAGGCAACATGATCAGCGATCATGGAGGAGCAGGTTTACGGTTGGAAGTACAGTTCGATGGTCATCCTTGAGAAGTATAAATAGCAGAGAAGGCCCCAGAAAAATTCCCCAGACTCAAATCCAAACAAACCAGTTTTATTCTACTTCATTTTTCTTTTCAGTTTTTACATTTCCTGTTCTTTACATTTCTGTACTTTAATTCCTGCATTGCACTTCGTTCATAGAAGTAGTTTCAAGTAGATTGTTGCTGTAAACCTCTACGAGGCTAAATTGGATCATTGTAAGTTTTCATTTTAATGAAATGCTTCAATTGCTCTTCATTGGATTGTCATTTGCTTAATTCTCCTAAATCAAGCCACCAGTAAAAGTCTTCTTCATTGAGGCTAAAAGAACTAAAACACAATCGTCTGATAATTGGTTGGCAATTAATTTTCTGTAAGGACTGATTGATCCTTATTGGTACGCTCATAATTACAATAATCACCTTCGAAAGCCAAAAAGTCAACATATATTTTTGGCACGCCCAGTGGAACGAATTGAAATGGCTAGACGTAGGAAACAAGGAGAAAATGAACGCTTGGAAGAAGGCGTGGAAGGAGAGGTAGAAATACCTAATTCAGAGGATAATGTGATAACACATCTTGTGGAAACACCTATTTTATCAGAACTTATGGTTGAACAGACCAGCACTTCGAAACAAGTATCACATGTTCATAATATTGGACGAAGCCAAGGAATTGAACCATCCACTGTTCCATCTACTCAGCCAATGAATCCATGGGGAGCCTAGTAGATACCATGGGACAGCAATTAATGAACACAATGGAGAGATGGGCAACATCCTTTTTAGATTGACTGAATACCCATCAACCAACAAACACAAGACATATGGAGGAAGTTTCAAATGTCCTTCAACAAAGATTGGCTAGAGATAAACAGCCTATGCAAATTAATGGACATTCCAATGGTCAAACTAGTAGTCAAAACTATGAAAGACCATCACCTCAGTCTTGGTATGAACCTATTTCGAGGCCTATGGCAGGTCAAAATGCCTCAGTATTTAACAGTGAAGCCATGCAAACTGGTGGATCTGGCCCAGGACAAGAAAATGGCATAAGAATGGTTCCAAATTCCATGTTCGAAGCCATACCTGGCACAAGGGGGTTCACTAATCCCTTATTCAAATTTATACCTGGGGGATTAGAAGGTTTTCCTACAAATGGAAAAGACACAACACCTGTTCCAGCACCTTTCGCAGGACAGGCTCAAAAGGGTTACCCACACCCCCAACAGCAATCGGCACCACAGGGACAACCAATCCCAAATATACCACCTTATGGGCCAAGAGGACCACATGCACAAGGTTGTCCACCAAATCTTGTGTTTGTTCCTCTAGTAATGGTTTAACAAGCACAAAATATTGTCCCTAGGGACCAAATTGCTGATATTGTTAGAGAGATGTGTGGACCAATGGCTTGGGGGGTTCAAACTCCTGTGTACAGGAAACCATATCCAGAATGGGTGGATAGGGTACATGAGTATCTAAGAGGATTTAGGATACCAGATTTTGCCATTTTTTATGGGAATGGAAACCAGTCAACAGTGGAGCATGTTGCTAGGTTTACTGCTTAATGTGGTGAATTTACCAATAATGATTACATGAAGTTAAGATTGTTTCCAAATTCTCTTACAGGGGAGCCTTCATATGGTATATTAACCTTACACCTGGCTCCATTCAGACTTGACAACAAATGGAAGAGGCATTTCATGCCCAATTCTTCCAAACGGAGCTAGAAGTGTCCATGGCAGATTTAGCAAGGTTAAGCCAAAGGCCAGATGAAAAGGCTGCTCAATTTATTGCTAGATTTAAAAGAGCACAAAACAAATGCAGGGTCATCCTACCAGAGCCAGAATTCGTGAGATTGGCTCAAAATGTCTTAGAGTTTAGGCTTCGAAAGAAGTTTGACTCAACTGAGTTTAGAGACTTGGTTGAACTAACTTATAAGGTGTCTAGGTATGAAGCATTACTAGAGGAAGAACAAGATCGAAATAATGCATCATACAAGACATATTATAGAGATCCTAATTATGAGATTGATGCAGCAGAGATTGTGGGGAAAGAACCTATGATCTGTGAGGCATTAATTCATAAAGACACAATAATTGACCAGTAATTTAAAAAGAAAGACCTTCATAGGAAATACTCTTTCGATTTAACAAAGGCAGATGATATTTTTGATCGTTTGCTTACTGCAAATTTCCTAAAGTTGCCAAAATGAGTCACAATTTCATCTCCAGAGGGACTTAAAAGGAAAGTGTACTGTAAATGGCATAATTCTTGGTCTCACTCAACTAAAAATTGCATTGTTTTTCGAGACAAGATCCAAGAGCATATTCGAAAAGGAAGTCTAAAATTCCCAGCTAAAACAGAAAAGGCCATAGGGATTGACACTAATCCATTCCCAGAAATCGGAGAAGTGGCAGCCAATGTTGTTGTGCCAAACCTCCAGAACTTGTCCTTGAAAAAATTAGAAGAAGTCAATGTGCAGATACATGTTGCCAGCCAGACAACTGTCAAGAAAGACACTGGAGATCTACCAGTTATTAGTCAAAGTTTCTCAGACCAGAGGGAACACTCTGATGAAGAAGCACTGGATGACGATTCTTTGGAGGCAGTTGTTATGCAAAGAATGTGTCCCAGATGCAGGCTGAGCTACAAGTGGTTGAAAGGGCTTCCGATTGATGGGAAGCAATATTACAAGGATGTGCAGAGGCATCCTAAACCAACCGGTGCTTACAACAAAAGGCCATATCTAACTAGTAGTAAGCAGCAGCCATTAATGGTTGAGCCAACGGCCGCTAGAATGCATTCTAAAGGCAAGAGGCCTTTGTATGAGTCCAGACCACCTAATCATTATAGAATGGAGAACGGTTATCATGAAAGGAGACTGGAGAAGGGTTCAATTTATGGGGTCAAAGTTAGAGATTGGCCTCCTAGACCAGCCTCATGCAAGACAGAAAGTGGCCACCTTCATCGAAGGCCTGAGTTAGGCCCAAAGCAGGGAGTTAGGACCAAGTAGTGGCCTTCACAGCCAGCTTCGAAAATGGCTTCGAAGGAGGAGGGAAACAGTTCAGCAGCTGGATCAATAGGTTCGTGGGTACTTGGAGTTCCAGATTGGTTTGTCATGCAAAACAAACCTAGGGAGATGTCTACCCAAAGGAATGTTGTTGGAAACCAAGGCAGGATGGTCAAACCTCCTTTGGTGGCTCCAAACAATTGGGTATTGCTTAAGCATCCAAAAATAAAAGAACCGAACATGGTCCCAGTGATTTCTAGGTCCCAAAGAAGGAAGATCCAACGAAGGTACACACAGTACCAGAAGGACCTGAAAGAAAGTGGAGAGTGCTCTTCATTGGTCCAACCAAAGAGCCAAGCAGAAATGGAAGAAAATTCAAAGCTAAATCATGATCCAAAATCAACCTTTCAAGACAAAAGGGGATGTAGCAGAGAACAATTGGCCAAAGTTCACTCTAAACTAAAAGCCAAAGAAAAGACCAGTTTGGCAGGATTGAAAAAGGCCCTAATGGAGAATGATAATGAAATAGAGGAAGAAGTTGGCCTAGGCCAAAGAAAAGAAATGGTGGAGGAAGAAATGTTCGAAGCCTTTATGGCTGAACAGACTTTTTTGGTTAAAAAACCGGTAGAGACAGTCCATTCGAAAACAGCTATTGGTACTGAAGTGCCAGAATGCAGTATGGAAGATGTTTCTGAAGCAGCTGAACAAGTCAACCAGGAAATGGAGCAGCTACAGCCAGTCGGCCAATTTGGCTCATTTCCTCCGGTCTCGGTGAATATGGTGCTCATGTTACCACAGGAGTTTCAAGCTGAAGATGACAACCAAGGTCAGGAGATTGACCCAATCCGGTTTCTAGTGAAGACTCGCTAATGAGTATGGTACAAGACGAATCTGAATTGGCCACACCAATGGAAACTGAAGGTGAGAGTGAGGAAGAGGTCAGTATTAACCTCTCATACCCTTTGAAATTCCCTACAATGTCCATGACTCAGTATGTCAAGCCTTTGTATATCAAGGTTTTCTTTGATAGAGTACAGATGAATCGGGTATTGGTGGATAATGGGACAGCAGTAAACTTGCTTCCAAAATCTTCTTTGAAAAAACTAGGAAAGAAGAACCCCAGACTAATCCCAACTAGCACTGCCACTGCTGGCTTCGCTAGTGATAAACAGATGGCCCAAGGTATTTTGCCCATCAACCTGAGTGTGGGAACCAGGGACTGCATGACAACATTCTTCGTTATCGACAGCAATGCTACGTGTAATGCTTTACTTTGAAGAGATTGGATTCACACAAACAAATGTGTGTCTTCCTCTTTACATCAAAAAATCATGATAGCTTTGGGCAATGGAGAGACAGAGGAGATCAATGCAGATCCTTAACCCTTCATAGCCTGTGCAGATTTTGCTGAGGCCAAATTGTATACTGAAGGAGTAGCACCACTCAGTATACTAAGAAAACCTGATGGATCAGCCGAAGTGACGGCTGAGGAGGAATTAGCACACCTGAAGCACTTAGTCCAAGAAAGTGCTGATGAAGAGTTTGTCGTTAAAGATGACAATGATGCCTGGTTGTAGGCAAAGAGATGAAGCCTAAGAAGCCAAGTCTTTGGCTTTAATTAAGTTCTCAATATTGGATGTAAAATCAATAATCCAGAAAGTGCAGGAGCAAAAGAAATAAGCCATGATAATTGGCTGCAAGCAGGAGCAGCAACAGGCCAGAGTTTTGGCCCTTGATAAATACTGTGCATTGGACATTGAAACAAAAGTCCAAGAGATACAGGAAGAAGAAGCCTTATGGACAGACTTTGTCTATGAGGAGGAGGGTAAAGATGTTGAATCAAAGAACCTGGGAGCAAAACAAAGCAAGAAGATTGCTTCGAAGGCAGAAGGAATCAAAAAGGAGCTTCAGTAAGTTCTCAGATACAAGACCCCTTAGAAAAAGTAAATTTAGGGGAGTGTTTTACACAACAGCCCACCTATATAAGTGCTTGGTTGAATGCTTTTTACAGAGACTAGTTGTTGGTTGTTTTGAAGAAATATAAAGATTGTTTTGCATGGTCTTATAATGAACTACCAGGATTGGATAGGTCATTAGTAGAACATAGGCTCCCTATGAGGCCTAATTTCAAGCCATACAAGCAAAAACCAAGAAGAATGAGTCCAGAAGTGATTCAGAAAGTTAAGGAGGAAATTCTTAGACTACTCAAGGCAGGCTTTATTAGAACAATCAGGTATGTTGAATAGCTATCTAATATTGTGCCTGTAGTTAAGAAGAATGGTAAAATGAGGGTATGCATTGATTTCAGAAACTTAAATCTAGCAACTCCAAAAGATGAGTATCCTATGCCTATAGTAGATTTGTTGGTAGACAGTTCAGCATGGCATCAAATTTTATCAATGATGGATGGGCACTCTGGTTATAACCAAATCTGCATTGCAGATGAAGATGTCCACAAGACAGAATTCAGATGTCCTGGGAATATTGGCACATTCGAATGGGTTAAAATTTGCCATTTGGCCTGAAGAATGCTGGGGCTACATATCAGAGGGCTATGAATATTATCTTTCATGACCTCATTGGATGATATTTAGAGTGTTATATTGATGACATTGTAGTAAAATCTCAATCCATGGAGGAGCATTTGTTTCACTTAGAAGCAATTTTTGAAAGAATGAGAAAGTTTAAGTTGAAACTCAATCCTCTTAAGTGTGCTTTTGGCGTATCATCTGGAAACTTCTTGGACTATGTAGTACACAAGAAAGGAATACAGATTGACCAGAATAAAGCCAAAGCCACTGTTGAAGCCAAACCTCCATCAAGTAAGAAAGAATTACAAAAGTTCCTTGGACAGGTTAATTTTTTTCGAAGATTCATTTCCAATACTGCAGGGAAAACTAAAGTTTTTTATTCCTTGTTAAGGCTAAAAGATGAAGAGAAATTTGCGTGGACAGCAGAGTATCAAATTGCTTTCGAAGGAATCAAAGTCTACTTGGCCAACCCTCTAGTGCTGATGCCACCAAAGGGTGATAAGCCCTTAAAGTTGTACATAGCTGCAGCAGAAGATTCATTGGAAGCTTTCTTAGCCCAAGACAATGAAGAAGGCAAAGAACAAGCTGTTTATTACCTTAGTAGGTTTCTAAATTCTTGTGAATGTAAATATTCAGCTGTAGAGAAGCTGTGCCTTGCATTGTATTTTGCTGCAATGAAATTAAGATATTATCTTTTGCCTACAACTGTCTTGGTAATTGCAACCACAGATTTGGTTAAGAATATGTTATCTAGACCTATGTTGAGGGGAAGAATTGGCAAATGGATACTAGCTTTGTCAGAATTTCATCTAGAATATGTTCCCTAAAAGGCAGTAAAAGGACAAGTTTTAGCTAATTTTTTGGCAAACCATCCATGTCAAACAGAAAACCAAGAAATAATGGAACTTGGTATGGTTAGTGTTGAACCATGGCAAATGTGGTTCGATGGATCAAAAGCCAATGGTTTAATTGAAATTGGTATAGTAATCAAGTCACCACAAGGAGTAAAAACTACGCATGGTTTCAGAATGGATGAAATTACTTGTTTCAATAATCAAGCTGAATATGAAGCCTTAATTATGGGACTGAAAATACTTATTGGATTACAAGCTCATGCAGTTGACATATTTGGAGATTCTCAATTGGTAGTTAACCAGGTGAAAGGGATTTTCAAGTGTCAAAGTATAAGTATGTTGCCATACTATATTGTTGCATTACATCTGCTTTCTCAATTTCAGATAGCAAATATAACTCATGTCCCAAGATTCTTGAATAATAAAGCTAATGATGTAGCTCAGAAAGTTTCGAATTTTAAGAGAAAGGATAATACTGGAAGAGACATAAGTCAGACAACATATCAGAAAGTAATACTACCCTTGAATAAAATGAATGTGGTCCTGGAAGTCAATCATAATGACTTACAAGAGCAAGATTTGAGGCATCCAATAATGTAGTATCTGACTGGCCCAACTTCGAAAGCTAGTAGAAAAATTAAATTGCAGTCTATGCAATACATAATATATGGTAATGCTCTCTACAAAAGAGAGGGAGATGGGTTACTGTTGGAATGTTTAGGTCCAAAGGAAGCATTGACAGCTATGGCTGAGGTTCATGAAGGCATCTGTGGTGCTCATCAGCATGGTGTGAAGATGAGATGGTTGCTTCGAAGGCATTCTTACTATTGGCCAACTATCCTTAAAGACTGCATAGAGTATGCAAGAGGTTGCCAGGCATGTCAAAAACATGGCACAATAAGGCACGTGCCCATAACTGACCTGCATGCAGTTGTGAAGCCTTGGCCATTTAAAGGATGGGCTATGGACATGATGGGGAAAATACACCCACCCTTTTTGAAGCATCATTGTTTCATCTTAGTGGTCACTGATTATTTCACTAAGTGGGTCGAAGCTAAGCCATACAAGGCTGTAGACCAGACTGAAGTCATTGGATTCATTAAGGATTTAATCCATAGATTTGGCATCCCACAGACTATAACTGTTGATAATGGGACTGTATTTGATGGGAAAATAGTGAAGTCTTTTGTGGCAGAATTTGGAATTAGCCTTGTTAATTCCACCCCCTATTATGCACAAGCCAATGGTCAAGCTGAATCATCCAAAAAGTCTTTAAAAAAGGGAATACAAAAAGTTGTGGAAGACAATCCAAGGGATTGGCATAACTTATTGTTGGATGCTTTGTGGGCTTATAGAACTTCTCCAAGGTCAAGCACATGAGTCACTCCTTATGCCTTAGTATCTGGGCATGATGCAGTGTTACCTGTGGAAATTAATGTTAAGTCCTTGAGGGTAAGATGCCAAGACCAGTTAGATCTTGAGCAATACCATCAGAGTATGTGCTTGGAGTTAGAAAGTATAGATGAAGCTAGAATTCTGGCATTAAATAGCATTCTTTTTCAAAAGAAGAAAGCAGCCAAAAACTATAATAAGAAAGTCAAACACATTGGCTTTGATGAAGGTGAGTTGGTATGGAAGACAATACTCCCAATAGGGATTAAGAGCCACAAGTTTGGTAAATGGTCACCTAACTGGGAAGGACCATATCAAGTTCATAGAGTCCTGCCTTTTGGAGCATACCATTTGAGAAATTTAAATGGGTATGTACATCCCAAAAAGATTAATGGTAGATATTTGAAGCCTTATTTTCCAACCATCTGAGAAACACAAGGAATAGAATAAATGCTAAGTAAAAGAATATAAGAATATTCAAATGATAAATAAGAATTTATTTTTTCATAAAGAGTTGAATACATTTTACCATAAATTGGCCCAGAAGTCAGTACAATGCCTCAGTTGTTCTTTTACAACAGATGTTCTATTCTTAAATGATGAAAACAACTGGATGGTTGTGGTCATTACTTGTTTTTGATCGGCCAGTCCTTGATTGGTAATCAGTAACTTGGTGTCGGTTCGGACTAAGGCCTGATTAACTGCAGATAGCTCCTCCTCAAGTTGAACTTTCTTCTCTAATAGTTGGGTTCGAAATTGGGAGACAGAGGAATGTTGTTCCTTTAGCTCTGATACTTCAGTATGTACTTTGGAAACAAAGCTTTGGTCTCTTACTAATTTCTCCTCTACAGCCTTGGCAGCGTGGCAAATGTTGATGTAGAAATCGATGGTGGCTGCCACTTGAGATAAATGACTTGAGACAGCCATATCGGATTGCTCAACAATTTTGCAGCTCTGAAGGAAGCCATTTCTTATTATAGGTCTCTCTAAGGCCTCGAAAGGAATCTTCGAAAAAGATTTCAACAGCTCCAGACAGTTGTCCAAGTCCATCAGAGGTGAAGAAGGCTTACTATTGGAGGAAGAGCTCTCAAAAATTTCTAGTAGGGAATTAGCCAAAACTAATGGCTCAGTCTCATCACTAGCCATTGGAGAGGTGGAAGACATGTCAAAGAGACTAGATAGTCTTGCTTCGAAGATGTCTACCTCGTCCATGGACATGAAAGGTGCAAAAAGAGCTTTGGTGGAAGGTACGAAGGACTACATAGGAATATGAGAAATTGGTGGAGCATCTTCAGCAGTCTCTATAGTTCTAGCTACCAATAAATCGAGGGAAGAGGGGCTGGAACTAGGTAGAGGTGATAAACCATGAGTTGAAGGGCTATTAGTACCTTCTATAGAGGAATCAGCTACCATCAAAAAGGAAGTAACAGCTGGAGTTTCCTTAGGAGGAGGAGGAAAAGCAAGGCTCGAAAGGGAATTAAATTGAGATGAATCAAAAGTCAAATGAAGGAGATATGGAATTAAGCCAGAAGGGAAACGAGCAGGAATACTTGGCCTCAAGAAGGGTACAGAGATTGTAGGCCTAGGAAGTGGGAGTATCATCTGAATAGACTTCACATTTTACAATTGATCAACTTCAACCGAAATTGAGGGAGTCCTTATTGGAAGAATAGGCTCAGTAGTTGTTGCTGCAAAAGAAGAAGTACAAAGTAATGTCAAGTCTCAATACCAAGAATTTGACAAGAAAAGAATAGAGGCATGGAAGAAATTACTTGTTTCAAAAGTGATAGCAATGATGGGAGAGCTACGAAGGGAATAGTGCTCAGCAATGTGTTGCCTTCTCGCAGTTTCCCTTTCAATTACATCAACAGCAGCAGCTTCATCTCCTAATAGTTGCTGCTGCCTCCTCTTCTCAGCTCTTTGAAAAATAATTATTTCTCTAGAATGTTCCTCCTCTACTACTTTGGCAACTGTCTCATGAGTAGGGTCTTCAACCAAATCAGAATGAGAGATAGTCATCTTATTTCTCTTTCTTCTCAATAATGGTATTTCCTGCTCTTTATCAATCTCTCTCTCTCTCTTCAATTTGGGATTCAAGCTCTTCGGGAGTAAGTTCATTTTCCACTGCTTTGGCAGCTGTCTCATAAGTAGGGTCTTCGAATGAATCAGATGGAGAAACAGCTACCTTTTTTCTCTTTGTTCTTTATAATAGTATTTCTTGCTCTTTCTTAATCTCTCTCTCTTCAGTCTGAGATTCAGATTCTTCAGGATTGAGTATTAGCTTCCTCTTCTTTTTCTGTTGTTGTTTGTCTTTAAGAGCAGCTAGAGTTTCAGCTCTTTTAGGGGATTCTTCTTATGGAGACCCTGCACCAAGAAGTATGAGTGTAAAGGAAACAAACAAAAGAGTCTAAAAGAAAAGGAACCTGAAAAATACTTACCCTTTTTCGAAGTAGCTCTGGTAACTCTAGCTGGAGAGGGTGAGACTACAGGAACAGTTTGGACAGCTGTGGAAAGAGAGGGTATGTTTTTAACTGTTGTTGGTTTAGCCTTAGAAGACACTCCTAGCCCTATCAGCAAATCGTGAGGGTGTACTGATAGGCGCACTTCCATGTTGGCTGTCCACCAGTTTTGAAATCTTTTCAAAGCCAAGCCAAAGGGAAGGAAGGGGACAAACTTGAACTCACTCAATTCCTTCAACAGTTTAAATGTTGCCTCTTCTAGTTTTAATTTGGGTACTCTCAGGTCTCTGGTTGTAAGATGAACATTCGAGAGGCTGCAAAGTGGAATGAGAATCCCCTGAGTAAACCCAAATTGCCTAGCAAACTGAGAAGGGCAGTATACCTCAGATATACACTTATAAGCTCGAGGGTTTAAGGTACCAATGAACAGCTCCCTCGGTAACAAAATAGAAGCCCACATATCCATATGTGGTGGGGTTGAGCACTTTTTACCATCCAAGAATGTTTGCAGCCAAGCAGGTTCTTTGTTAGCATCAAAGGGGCAGAAGAAGGTGGTAGATGGAGAAATAGGGAGTTGATGAAAAAATGTGAGGTAGCATATTTCTCCCCATAAGTGCTAGGATCCTGAACAAGGAATTTCAAGCATTTGGAATGCAAATCGGTGAAGTAAGCAAAGAGCCAGAGTTGGAGCACCCGAAGGGGACCTCCTTGGTTAATATCAAGAGGTTTCTCACAAAATTGGAAGCAGGCTCTACAAACATGGCCTAAGAGATATGGGGCCAAGGCTATGCGTTTTTTCAAAACAAGGGCCTTCACAAGTGGGGCGAATTCAAGCATAATCCGTTGAGATGATGTACAAAAGAGAAACTTACACAGCCAGTATAAAATAAAGGAAAAAATTTCTCTGTCTCTCACGGGGCCTACCCTGTTGTTTTCAGCCTTTGCAAAGTCACTATAAGAGGAATTTAAGGATGGAAGAGAAAACTTAACAAAAAGGTCCGGGTAATTGGGTGTAAAAGGAGTACCAAGGGGTGAAAGCCCTAGCAGATGGTAGATATCAAGAACGGTGGGGGCCATCATGCCACACCGAAATTGGAAAAGATTAAAAGCCATGTTCCAAAAGCAAAGAGCAGCAGGAATCAAAAAAGGGTCTTCAGGAATGATAAACCTATAAAAACGAAAGGCGTCGAGAATACAGAGCTCTTGCAGGTCATCTTCTCTTGCAGGCACAACTCTATCATACCATTCCTCTCATTCAGCTCTCAATGTCGGCCAGCAACGGTGAGGTCGGGTCATTCTCCAATTTCCCCAGTCGAGCCCTCATTCGTAGAGAAGAAAGTGGTCTTCCAAGCGAGGGTATAAAGCTGGAAGTTGAGCAGAGGCTTCTCGAAAGATGAGATCTAGGACATATTCTTGTTTGTTGCTGTGGCGAGGAACAAAGAGGCGTCCGTCTATGGCACTTGACCCATCAGCTGTTAACTTGGCGATTTCTTCGTCAATACATCTTTTCAAAGCCATGGTTGGGCTTATACGATCACCAACGAGTACTTTCAGAGAAGAAGAATCCACTGGTAGCAAGCAGCAAGAAAGAGAGGGTTAATAGAGGGGAAGGGTTTGTGTGTTAAGCGAGCGAGTGATTTCAAAACACGAAATAAAAGGGTTTTAAAAAAAAAAAAAACCTTTGTGTCTGGAAAATATATCGTGTAATTCGTAAAATACTAAAGGTACAGATATGAGGAGTTTCCTTCAATATTGATACTTTTGGAGGGAAAAACACATCCCAGATATTGATGCTAGCTTCGAAACTAGATTTTGGTGCCAAAATTCAAATAACAACGGCTTTGAAACTGAAAAGCCGGCTTCGAAGCACATTCCATACCTAAGGGTGTAAGAATGCTCAAGTATTTGTTTACTTTAAAGGGATTAAAGAACTGTTTTAGGTTTCTTAATGAGAGTAATGTCCTTCAAAGCAAAACTTGATATCCCTTAAGGATGGGAATTGTTGTTAGAAAAAATCAAAACCAATAGTTGGTTTATATATGTCAGGAAAAATTGCGTTTTTAGACTAAAACAGTGCAGCCCTTGAAAGGGGCTTCCATGTTTTGTAAAGTATGGATTTTTGTTCGAAGCAAAAATGGTCACTTTTAAACTGACTGATCATACTAACCATGACCATATGTTGGTTATGACCAAAACAAGCTTTAGGGGACAAAATTGTTAAATTCGAAGCACTGATTCTAAATGAAAATCAGTAAAATTGTTAAACTGTATTCCATAAATTGGAAAAGTTCGTGTTGATTTTTCAGTGTTTCATTTAAAACGATTGAATCCAGATTCGAAGGATAAGTTTGTTGAGTTCGAAGTCCTAAATTTGCTTGTAAAAACAAACAAAGACAAGATCAAACAATGCCAAACAAAGAGAAGAGACTCAGATGTATTAAAACAAAAGCAATTACATTAAAAGTTCCTCTTTGGGTACAAATTCCAGTTCATAAAAGTAAAGAATAGAATAAATGACGAGATCGTAGAATTTAGTCCAGCTATGGTCAATAAGCTTCTGTTCTTTTTTTATTCTATCCTCTATTTGTTCCAAGCTTGGTTGCTGAAGTTGATGTGCCCTCATTTGATAAAAGAGCTCTTCAGCCTTTATTTCAAATGCTGTCTCTTTTAGCCCTTGTTCCAGCTCATCCATATCCAAGTCATCCCAGTACGCAGAGTCTTTATTCTTGAAATCATTGTATTCCTCGACGAGGTTCTCTACTTCGTATTGGGTATGAACTCGGAGGGATGAAAGTTGGTCCAAAGATTAGGTAGTGGCCAAAGAAGTCCGGTGCCAATGGAGAAGCAATGGGAGTTGGTCCAAAAACATGTGGAGTTCTGCTTAGGCGATGGGCTCGAGGACATGACCCCGAGTCAGAATATCACAAGCCCATTGAAGGCTCTTGAGAGGAACATCATCCTCAAGAACATTGAAAGGCAAGTGAGAAAAGGCTGCAAGCAGAAGTTGGGCTTGCTTTTGTTGAGCTGGAATAGGAGGAGGTAGAGGCTTGTAAGGAGCAAAAACCTTCTCCGCAGAGAGGGTAAGCTTCAATCTCTCTATCCAGGAAGGTTTTTGCGGATGAGGAGGTATAGAGGCTTCCATTTCGAAGGAAGGAGGGAACCGAGGGACATTAACACAATCAAGCCAGTCAAAAGGATGAAGCTTCGCCTTCTTGGCTAAAAATGATGGGTTATACCCCTGTGCCTCTTCTGGGCGAAGGGTAGCTCGTACTATCTTTGTAGGCATGGATGATGTGTACCATGCTACAAGTAGATTGTCCTCTAAACTTCGTCGGCGATTGATGGGCACGTAAGGATAGACCACCGAGCTTCACGCATAGGAAGGAAACTCTAAAGGATCAGTGAACTCGACAAAGTGATGGTTAATCCGTTCCCTCAACTCACATGTCTTAGAGTCCGACCAGCCTCCCTAACCAGAAGCCCCAGAGGAAGAAGAAGCCACGGCCTCATCCCATGCAGAAGATTGTGGATTAGAAGAAGAGCTTCCAATCACTACAAGAAAACGAGGCAAAAACACGGAAGCTTTTGCGACGGCTCGTTTCCCGTCACAAAAAGGACCTTTTGCAACGGCAGATTAACCCGTTACTAAAAAGGTCTTTAGCGACGGCAGTTTTACCGTCGACAATGAACTATACGAGGAGTGTCATAATACGGGAGTATTAGCGATGGCGTTTTCCACCGTCGCAAAAAAAGAAATTTTTTGAGATGGCAGAATGTTGCTGTCGCAAATAGTTAGTCATTTGTGACGGCAAATGTCCATCGCCAAAAAAAAATTATCAAAACGACGCCGGTTTTAGCAATACGTATTTACCAAATGCGACGGTTTAAAATTTACCGTCGCAAAAAAAGTAATAACAAAACTTTTGCCCCGCTCTCCCCAAATTTTTGGCGCTCGGTCATTTCGATAGAAATCCCTAATTCTTTGAAATCCCTAAATCTATTTGGATCGATTTCCCCAAACTTTTGCCCCGCTCTCCCCAAACTTTGAATCATTTGGATCGAAATCCCTAAATCTTCGACTTCGCCTATCAACTGCCACCAGCCATCTTCGACCCAGCTTTCAGAGCTTCTTCTCCGGCGAAGTTCTTCGGCTTTGGTGACCCCTCGACCCAGCCATCTTCGACCCAGCCGTCTTCGTTCAACTTCACTTCGTTCAGGTATCTATTCTTCGGCTTCGGTTGAACTCATTTTTTTTTATTACCTGTGTTTTATATCATGATCCCTTATTGATATGAAAAGAATATGAAGCTCACTGTATATTAACCCTCCATAATTTTTTTTTTCTTTTTTCAAAGTTTCGTTGTTATTTATTTTATTTATTTATTTTTAATTCTTCTTTCTAATATTTTTACTATTCTTTTGTTTTTGTATTTTTTTTAACTTCAACCTACAGTATGTTCTAAGGGTTGGGTTGTTTCGCCCATTAAAGTGGTGCGTGAGTTGGGTTCATAACATCATAAGATAGTTTAGTCTAAAGTTTTATTACTCTTTACAGACAATATAAGAAAAATCACAAGAAATCTTTACCAATGGTGTGAATGTATGAAAATCAAAGTATATATGTATATATTCTTTAAATTTACACCTATATATTTTTGTATGCCATTACACTGAACTTTAAATGAGTAACAGAGACCAATCGGTTGAATGCATTAGACTACATAGATGGGTTTGACTTTTGTTGGTTTCAATATTAGTGATTGAGTTTTTATGCCTATATTATTTTTTATTTAAATATTTTAAAATTAAAGTAGGTATATATATATTTTTAGTATAACATAACACAATTCTAAATGAGTTCTAGGGACGAACTAACTGGATATACATTTAATTGTAACAAGGACATGTTAATAGAGTACATGTGAGAAGTTCTAAATTTGTCGCAAATAGTTAGTAATGATCTTTGAATGTTGTTTATCTGACTTGTATGTTTGGAAATGGTGAATGTTTGTATGTTGGGATATGGAGGCCACGTTGAGGCCATAAGGGCATTGATGTTTATTTTGATAGGATACATTTTAACTAATTTTTTTTAATTTTATTTGAGAATTTCTTGTGGAACCCTCTTGTATAATCGTTTACGAATACTTCAAGCTTTTCAAAAGATGATCTATACTAGTACTCTTCTTTAGCTTGTAGCATAGCTCAAAGCTTTGATGTCATTCCCTTGTAAGGTGAATTGGGTGAAAAATATGTCACTAGCACTATTTTTTTTTTTTTAATGTGATGCCTCATGTCTCGTAATGATGTTGTAATATTTCCATCTAAAATTGAAATTTACATGTAACTCATTTCTGGTGCATTTGCGCAGACATTCTGTTGGAAGACCAGCCCTAGCTAGATCCCTTAATTTGAGATCATCAGTTTTTGATCATCAAATTACAGCCCATTGGTTTTTAGGTTAGCTACAAGATACATATACTTCCATTGTACTTTTTTAAGTTCATTTGCATGTGTCCATGCTTCTCTGTTGGTATTGAAGACATTCAAACTCAAGAAGATCCAATCTTCTTGAGTTGAGCTACAGGATTTTCTCTGTTGGTCTTGAAGACATTAAAGGCCATCTGTAATATCTGTGTATTATTTAAGTTCATTTTAAAATTGATTAACATACTTAATTGACTAAGCATAAAAGAAAGTATTATGTAATAGGTAGTTTCAGAACCTAATAAAAAAAATGAGTTAATATTTTTTTCCTTAATTGATATTCATATTCCGTCTCAAATCAATTCATTTTAGATCCTTAAAATTTAATGAATAGCTATATTCAATGCTATGGAATGGAAGTGTACTACTTGTTTTGAGAGATGAGGGTGTAATACGTAGGTATTATATTTAGAGTTACTTTGATGAGATATTTTTGTGGATGTGTACAGATGATGGATAAGAGTTGGATTGATTTGCCAAATAGGATGTTGAGCGAATACATTAATGAAATTGATGAATTCCTTGTGTTTGCCTACACCAATAGGGTTGAAGGTTCGATGATCAGTTGTCCATGTAGGAAGTGTGAGAATCGATACTATTTTGTATGAGAGGGTGTACGGGAGCATCTGATTTTGAATGGTTTTTTTAAAAAATACAAACATTGGATTAATCATGGGGAATCTTACATATCTCGGCATGGTAATCGAGAGAACGAAACATTAGCTAATTTAGACATTGGGGATGATATGATTGGAATGATACAAGGGGCTATGGGAAATCCACATGCTGGTACAAGTGTTGAGGGTGATGAACCACAGGGGCCTGATCCTCATGCATCTGAACCCCAGCTCGGTCCAAATGCAAAGACTGCAAAGTATTTCAAACTTCTTCAAGATGCACAAAGTGAATTGTATCCGGGTTGTCAGAAGTTCACATCTTTGTCATTCATTGTTCGACTTCTACATTTGAAGGTGCTTAATCAGTGGACAGACAAGTCTATTGACATGTTGCTTGAGTTATTGAATGAGGCGTTCCCGTTGGGTGTGAAACTCCCGGACTCATATTATAAAGCTCAAAAGGTCACAACAGATTTGGGCTTCACGTATGAGACATGGGATGCATGTCCCAACAATTGCATGTTGTTTCGAAACGAGGACGCCAATCTTGATAAATGTGTCATATGCAACAGTTCTAGATGGAAATCAAATGGTGATGGTGGTTCAAATGGTCTTAACAAAGGTGGCAAACAAATAGCTGCAAAACAGATGAGGTATTTTCCTTTAAAGCCAAGGTTGCAGAGGTTGTTTATGTCATCCAAGACGGCCAAGCTCATGAGATGGCATGCAAAGGAACGAACTGATGATGGTGTCTTCAGGCATCCTGCTGACTCCCTTGCATGGAAAGATTTTGATCGTCGGAATATTGACTTTAGTAATGATTGCCGAAGTGTAAGGCTTGGCTTAGCATCTGATGGTTTTAACCTATTCAGGACGATGAACATAGTTCATAGCACTTGGCCTGTTGTGCTCATTCTATACAACTTGCCGCCATGGATGTGCTTGAAGCAACCATTTCTAATTTTATCCATGCTTATTGACGGCCCGAAAGGACCTGGTGAGAAGATTGATGTGTATATGCAACCGTTGATTGAGGAGTTGAAAGAACTATGGAATGAGGGTGTGTCAACATTTGATGCATCAACAAATCAAATGTTTCAAATGCATGCAACTTTACTGTGGACAATTAGTGATCTTCCTGCATACGCAAACTTGTCAGGATGGAGCACTAATTATACATGTCCTTGTTATAATAAGGATACTACATCGTGTTGGTTGAAGCATAGTAGGAAACAATCATACTTGGGTCATCGCAGATTTTTACCTACTGACCATAAATTTCGGAAGGATAAAGTATCATTTGATGGTAGTCGGGAAGTCAGACTCAAACCAAAATTGTTGTCTGGAACTGAGATGTTGCTACAATTAGAATCTGAGGGTATTTTAACCCAATACAAGAGGGAAGACCTTAAGGAGAGGCATAGGAGACAGGTAGAGAAGGAGAAAGTTGGACATCGCACCCATAGCTGGAAGAAAAAGAGTATCTTTTATGAATTGCCATATTGGAAGCACAATCTAATAAGACACAACCTCGATGTGATGCATATAGAGAAAAATGTTTGTGACAATGTGTTGTGGACAATATTAGGGGTTGCAGGAAAATCGAAGGATGGTGTTAATGCTCGGCGTGATTTACAAGATATGAATATTAAAAAACCCCTACATTTGCAGTTAAGAGGGTCGAATAAAGCCTATTTACCACCAGCACAATTCACGATGACCAAGGATGAAAAAGATTTGTTCTTGAAAGTGTTGAAGGAAATAAGAGTTCCGACGGGTATTCATCCAATATATCACGTCGTGTGCGCTCACATGATAGAAGTATTGGAGGTCTTAAGAGCCACGATAGTCATATTCTGATGCAACAACCTAGTCCATTGGCTATTCGAAGATCGTTACAGAAGAATGTAATTGAACCCTTGATTGAATTGAGCAATTTCTTTAGACAATTGTGTTCGAAAATGAATCATGCGACAGATTTGCAATATATTCAAGATCGTATCGCTGTAACACTTTATCATCTAGAGAAAATATTTCCTCCGAGTTTTTTTGATATAATGGAGCACTTGCCTATACATCTAGCTAATGAAGCCTTATTGGGTGGAGCGATTCAGTTTCAATGGATGTATCCAATTGAGAGGTATCTTCTTACTTTGAAGCAATACGTGCGTAATAGAGCTCATCCTGAAAGATCAATTGCTAAAGGATATCTTATGGAAGAATGCATGAATTTTTGTGCACAATATCTCAATGATGTGGAAACCAAATCTAGTCGACCCGTGACGAACTATAGTGGTGCTGATAATTTGGGTCATGCTATTGGTGAAAACACAAGCTTTTATCTTGATAATACTTCTTGGGTATAAGCTCATCGGTACATCTTATTCAATACAAGCGCGGTTCAACCATTCATAAAGTAGGTTAAGTCACTCACTCAATATTTTATTATGTTTTATTGAATTTTCAACAAAATTTTTTGTATTGCTAAAATTTCAATCTACACAGCAAACACCTTGAAGTACTTAAGCTCAAAATGCCTCATGTCGACGATTATCAGCTTCGGCGTGAACATTTTGAAACTTTTCACATTTGGTTCAAGGAACATGTATGTATTTAACTCTATAGATTCTAGTTACTTAAGTCGATCTACATTTTAAATTTTACATTTTCGTGTTAAATAGGTCCAAACTTTGCGAAGGACTATTGATGTCATATTTTCTGAAGAGATTATTCTATTGGCAAATGGTCCTCATAACGTGGCAAGGAGGTTCAACTCGTATATACTGAATGGGTTTCGGTATCGAGTAAAGGCTATGGATGGTCGCCGAGCCACACAAAATTGTGGTGTAGCTTTGAAGGCAGATACCATAAGTTATGTTAGTCGAAAAGACAAGAATCCTCGTGTGGGGTCTGTGTACTATTATGGACAATTGACAGATATTGTTGAGATTCGATATTCCAATGAGAAGGAACATGTGTTGTTTAAGTGTGATTGGATTGACAACATTCACGGAAAGAAAAAAGATGTCTTCAATTTTACGTTGGTGAACTTCAATCATTTGTTGTACCGAGATGATCGAATTACCAATGAACCTTTCATCTTAGCGTCCCAAGCAGAGCAAGTTTGGTATGTTGCAGACCCGTTACAACCAGACTGGTAAGTCGTGGTGAAGATGTCTCAAAGAGGTTTATTTGATATGAGTTCGACTGATCCACAAATCGAGCCATACATGAGCCAACAATTGAAAGAAAATATAATGCTTCGTGATGAAGAAGTTGGTTGGGTGAGGGAAGCCGCAGAAGGGGAAATAATTGATGTTCAAATAGGCTGATATTTAATCAACATTAGTAATTCAATTAAGGCCAAGGTTGTAGTTAATCATCAATTTCTTAATTTACTTTGTCTTTGTAATTGTATTAGTTCAATTAATGTCATATTAGAGTTGATGACAAACCATTGTCTATGTTTCTAATGTCAATTAAAGTTATATTGCTTGCAGATTATTATGGGAAGGAAGACGAAGCCTGACCATCCCCGGCGCATGATGTCTGATGTGCTACATAACAAGACATCAGTAGCACCACCATCAAAGGAGGCATCACATCGGCCACCATCGGAGGGGCCATTAGTGCCACCACCATCCAAGGGGCCATTAGTACCACCGCATCGACCACCATCAGTGGCACCACAGCAGCTACCATGTACTCAGCCTCCACGCCTACCATCGATGCGTCCACCATCAGTGGCACCACAGCAGCTATCATCCCGACTAGAGTCATCAGCTTATGAGCCATCCGTAGGTATATAAATTTGCTTTGATTTGTATGAAAATTATTTAAACATACATTTATTTATGCTCATTATATATAACTTGTTTATTCTCATTGTATTTTGCAGACCCTTCGACTTCTTCACAGCCTACATCAGGTATAAGAATTCGATTTGTATTCACATTATTTAAATTTGCATTTGTTTATTACTATTGCATATTGTTTATTATTTTTGTATCTCGTAGGTCATGTTAGTTCTTCATCAACCTCGACTAGGCGTGGTAGAGGATGTGCCAAGGGCATTAAAGAGTGGGGTACTGGTAAAAAGCTGGACATACAATTTGATGAAAATTACTGCCCAATAGGGGATAACGTCGCTAAGTTAACTACTCAACTTGGCATCATTGTGCGGAATGGTAACATTGTTCCTCTTACTTTTCTTGACTGGAACAATGTGCCTGATGATATTGTTGATTCTATCTGGAAGGATGTGAAGGTAAAAGTATATTTTTGTCCACAAATTCGAATTTCAAAATTGTGTTATTATTATTTACACTTTGAAATTGTGTTTTATAGGACAATTTGAATATATGTCCAGAGGAGTACAAGCCAATCTGCATGAAAAACTGCAACAGCATATGGAAGGATCACAAGAACAAGGTTAAGGCTAAGTATTTCAAGCCTAGAAGTTCTGATCCTAATCTGAAGGATGATGTTCCTTTGCATATTATGCCAAGCCAGTGGGAAGAACTTGTGGAGTATTGGCGTACTTTCGATGCTGAGGTATACAAATAAGTTATATTTATGATATGTAAACATACAAATCATATTTACATACTTACATTTGTTGAACCTGTTATAGAAAATTGCAAGTAGGAACGCTAAAAATCGACGAGCTTACGGCATAGCTCATACCACAGGGCGTACTACTTTCTCTCAGATACAGCATGAGGTTTACATTTTATTGTTTTATTTTTGTATATAAATAAACATTGTATATTTGCAAATTATTTGGATTCTGATTTTCATATTTCTAAAAAAATGTAGATGGCCAATAAGGGGAAGTCTACTGATAAGATGAATGTTTAGCTTATGACACGTAGAGCAGATGACCCAGAGGTTATCCAGACATTGGTAGTTTCCAAACACATTTGATTGTATTTAAAGTTTATTTTTTGTATGTCAACCATCTTAATTTGGCATATACTTGTATGTCTTATTCAATACCGGATGAGTTTAATCGTCAACTCTCTATGCTACCTGAGGATGGTCGGACTTTGGAGGCTAGGAATACCATTTTCCATGAGTTGATAGGTCATGACGAACATGGATATCGTCGCACATGCAGGAGAATTATGCCTCAGAGAGCGGTGTATAAAGATGGTGTTGGGCCATCACAGTCAACACCCCAGCCATCGACTATTGATCAGATCACGCAGCAGGTTCGTGCAGAGCTAAGGGATGAGTTGAGAGAGGAGCTGCGAACAGAGTTCTCTACACATTTACAGCAGATGAGAGCTGAGATGATGGCCTTTGTGTCACAGGGGGCGAGTGTGGATCCCAACAGACAAGTTCGATATAAATTAAATTGTTTGATAGTTCAATTTTTACACAAGATTATGTATAAAATTCGAATATGTTTAACACATTATGCATTGACTATCATAGGTTCCTGATGCATCGAGTGGCCACCGGGCATTTAGGGAATCTGCAGAAGACGAGAATCCATATACACCACCACTAGAAGATCAGGTATAAAATATATCTTTGCATTCTAAGCTAAAATGTATCTTTGCATTCTTTACATTGTAAGTTAAGAGACTTGTGGGAAAAGACGGGACTCAAATCGGGTTCTCGGATTGGGAGTTAGAGCCGGATTTAACACGAAAGTTAGCACACACGACCGCCTAGGCACGAGAGACTTGTGGGTGAAGACGGGGCTCGAATCGGGTTCCCAGTTTGGGAGTTAGAGTCGGATTTCACTTTAGGCAAACTAGTTTCTTAAGAAACTTGAATTCGAGGTATTAATGCCCCAAAATCACCAAACAGCGTCGGTTTAGCGTGAAACTTAGCACACACGACTGCCTAGGCATGAGAGACTTGTGGGAGAAGACGGGCTCGAATCGGGTTCCCGATTTGGGAGTTAGAGCCAGATTTCACTTTAGGCAAACTAGTTCCTTAAGAAACTTAAATTCGAGGTGTTAACACCCGAAAATCACCAAATGGCGTCGGTTTAGCACAAAACTTGGCACACACGACCGCCTAGGCACGAGAGACTTATGGGAGAAGACGGGGCTCGAATCGGGTTCCTGGTTTGGGAGTTAGAGCCGGATTTCACTTTAGGCAAACTAGTTCCTTAAGAAACTTGAATTCGAGGTGTTAACGCCCCAAAATAACCAAACGGCGTTGGTTTAGCACGAAACTTAGCACACAAGACCGCCTAGGCACGAGAGACATGTGGGAGAAGACGGGGCTCGAATTGGGTTCCCGATTTGGGAGTTAGAGTCAGATTTCACTTTAGGCAAACTAATTCTTTAAGAAACTTGAATTCGAGGTGTTAACGCCCCAAAATCACCAAACGGCGTCGTTTTAGCACAAAACTTGGCACACATAACCACCTAGGCACGAGAGACTTGTGGGAGAAGACGGGGCTCGAATCGGGTTCCCGATTTGGGAGTTAGAGCCGGATTTCACTTTAGGCAAACTAGTTCCTTAAGAAACTTGAATCCGAGGTGTTAACGCCCTAAAATCACCAAACGGCGTCGGTTTAGCACGAAACTTGGCACACACAACCGCCTAGGCACGAGAGACTTGTGGGAGAAAACGAGGCTAGAATCAGGTTCCCGGTTAGGGAGTTAGAGCTGGATTTCATTTTAGGCAAACTAGTTCCTTAAGAAACTTGAATTCAAGGTGTTAATGCCCCAAAATCACCAAACGGCGTCGGTTTAGCATGAAACTTGGCACACACAACTGCCTAGGCACGAAAGACTTGTGGGAGATGACGGGGCTCGAATCTGGTTCCCGGTTTGGGAGTTAGAGCCGGATTTCATTTTAGGCAAACTAGTTCCTTAAGAAACTTGAATTCCAAGTGTTAACGCCCCAAAATCAACAAACGGCGTCGGTTTAGCACGAAACTAGGCACACACGACCACCTAGGCACGAGAGACTTATGAGAGAAGACGGGGCTCGAATCGCGTTCCCGGTTTGGGAGTTAGAGTCGGATTTCACTTTAGGCAATCTAGTTCCTTAAGAAACTTGAATTCGAGGTGTTAACACCCCAAAATCACCAAACGGCGTCGGTTTAGCACGAAACTGGGCGCACACGACCGCCTAGGCACGAGATACTTGTGGGAGAAGACGGGGCTCGAATCGGGTTCCTGGCTTGGGAGTTAGAGTCAGATTTCACTTTAGGCAAACAAGTTTCTTAAGAAACTTGAATTCGAGGTGTTAATGCCCCAAAATCACCAAATGGCGCCGGTTTTGCACGAAACTTGGCACACACAACCGCCTAGGCATGAGTGGCTTGTGGGAGAAGACGAGACTCGAATCGGGTTCCCGGTTTGAGAGTTAGAGCTGGATTTCACTTTAGACAAACTAATTCCTTAAGAAACTTGAATTCGAGGTGTTAACGCCCAAAATAACCAAACGGCATCGGTTTAGCACGAAACTTGGCACACACAACCGCCTAGGCACGAGAGACTTGTGGGAGAAGACGGGGCTCGAATCGGGTTCCCGGTTTGGGGGTTAGAGCCGGATTTCACTTTAGGCAAACTAGTTCCTTAAGAAACTTGAATTCGAGGTGTTAACGCCCCAAAATCACCAAACGGCGTCGGTTTAGCACGAAACAAGGCATACACGACTGCCTAGGCACGAGAGACTTGTGGGAGAAGACGGGGCTCGAATTGGGTTCCCGGTTTGGAAGTTAGAGCCGGATTTCACTTTAGGCAAACTAGTTCCTTAAGAAACTTGAATTCGAGGTGTTAACGCCCCAAAATCACCAAACGGCATCGGTTTAGCACGAAACTTGGCACACACGACCGCCTAGGCACGAGAGACTTCTAGGAGAAGACGGGGCTCAAATCGGGTTCCTGGTTTGGGAGTTAGAGCCGGATTTCACTTTAGGTAAAACTAATTCCTTAAGAAACTTGAATTCGAGGTGTTAACGTCCCAAAATCACCAAACGGCGTTGGTTTACCACGAAACTTGGCACACACGACCGCCTATGCACGAGAGACATATGGGATAAGACGGGGCTCGAATCGGGATCCCGATTTGGGAGTTAGAGTGGGATTTCACTTTAGGCAAACTAGTTCCTTAAGAAACTTGAATTCGAGGTGTTAACGCCCCAAAATCACCAAACGACGTCGGTTTAGCATGAAACTTGGCACACACGACCGCCTAGGCACGAGAGACTTGTGAGAGAAAACGGGGCTCTAATCGGGTTCCCGGTTTGGGAGTTAGAGCCGAATTTCACTTTAGACAAACTAGTTCCTTAAGCAACTTGAATTCGAGGTGTTAACGTCCCAAAATCACCAAATGGCGTCGGTTTCGCACAAAACTTGGCACAAACAACCGTCTAGGCACGAGAGACTTGTGGGAGAAGACGGGGCTCGAATCGGGTTCCCGATTTGGGAGTTAGAGCCGGGTTTCACTTTAGGCAACTAGTTCCTTAAGAAACTTGAATTCGAGATGTTAACGCCCCAAAATCACCAAACGGCGTCGGTTTAGCACGAAACATGGCACACACGACTGCCTAAGCACGAGAGACTTGTGGGAGATGACGGGGCTCGAATCGTGTTCCCGGTTTAGGAGTTAGAGCCGAATTTCACTTTAGGCAAACTTGTTCCTTAAGAAACTTGAATTCGAGGTGTTAACGTCTCAAAATCACCAAACGACGTCGGTTTAGTACGAAACTTGGCACACACGACTACCTAGGCATGAGAGACTTGTGGGAGAAGACGGGGCTCGAATCGGGTTCCCGGTTTGGAAGTTAGAGCCGGATTTAACTTTAGGCAAACTAGTTCCTTAAGAAACTTGAATTCGATGTGTTAACGCCCCAAAATCACCAAACGACGTCAGTTTAGTACGAAACTTGGCACACACAACCGTCTAGGCACGAGAGACTTGTGGGAGAAGATTGGGCTCGAATCGGGTTCCTGGTTTGGGAGTTAGAGCCGGATTTAACTTTAGGCAAACTAGTTCCTTAAAAACTTGAATTCGAGGTGTTAACGCCGCAAAATCACCAAACGGCGTCGGTTTAGCACAAAACATGGCACACATGACTGCCTAGGCATGAGAGGCTTATGGGAGAAGACGGGGCTCGAATCGGGTTCCCGGTTTGGGAGTTAAAGCCGGATTTCACTTTAGGCAAACTAGTTCCTTAAGAAACTTGAATTCGAGGTGTTAACGCCCCAAAATCAACAAACGGCGTCGGTTTAACACGAAACTTGGCACACACAACCGCCTAGGTAAGAGAGACTTGTGGGAGAAGACGGGGCTCGAATCGGGTTCCCAGTATGGGAGTTAGAGCCGGATTTCACTTTAAGCAAACTAGTTCCTTAAGAAACTTGAATTTGAGGTGTTAACGCCCCAAAATCACAAAACGGCGCCAGTTTAGCACGAAACATGGCACACACGACTGCCTTGGCATGAGAGACTTGTGGGAGAAGACAAGGCTCAAATCGGGTTCCCGGTTTGGGAGTTAGAGTCGGATTTCACTTTAGGCAAACTAGTTCCTTAAGAAACTTGAATTCGAGGTGTTAACGCCCTAAAATCACCAAACGGCGTCGGTTTAGCACGAAACATGGCACACACGACTGCCTAGGCACGAGACACTTGTGGGAGAAGATGGAGCTCGAATCGGGTTCTCGGTTTGGGAGTTAGAGCCGGATTTCACTTTAGGCAAACTAGTTCCTTAAGAAACTTGAATTCGAGGTGTTAACGCTCCAAAATCACCAAACGACGTCGGTTTAGCACGAAACTTGGCACACACGACCGCCTCGGCACGGGAGACTTGTGGGAGAAGACGGGGCTCGAATCGGGTTCCTGGTTTGGGAGTTAGAGTCGGATTTCACTTTAGGCAAACTAGTTCCTTAAGAAACTTGAATTCGAGGTGTTAAAGCCCCAAAATCACCAAACGGCATCGGTTTAGCACGAAACTTGGCACACACAGCCGCCTAGGCACGAGAGACTTGTGGGAGAAGACGTGGCTCGAATCGGTTTCCCGGTTTGAGAGTTAGAGCCGGATTTCATTTTAGGCAAACTAGTTCCTTAAGAAACTTGAATTCGAGGCGTTAACGCCCCAAAATCACCAAACAGCGTCAATTTAGCATGAAACTTGGCACACACAACCGCCTAGGCACGAGTGACTTGTGGGAGAAGACGGGGCTCGAATCGGGTTCTCGGTTTGGGAGTTAGAGTCGGATTTCACTTTAGGCAAACTAGTTCCTTAAGAAACTTGAATTCGAGGTGTTAATGCCCCAAAATCACCAAACGGCATCGGTTTAGCATGAAACTTGGCACACACGACCGCCTAGGCACGAGAGACTTGTGGGAGAGACGGGGCTCGAATCGGGTTCCCGGTTTGGAAGTTAGAGCTGGATTTCACTTTAGGCAAACTAGTTCCTTAAGAAACTTGAATTCGAGGTGTTAACGCCCCAAAATCACCAAACGGCGTCGGTTTAGCACGAAACTTGGCACACACAACCGCCTAGGCACGAGAGACTTGTGGGAGAAGACGGGGCTCGAATCGGGTTCCCGGTTTGGGAGTTAGAGCTAGATTTCACTTTAGGCAAACTAGTTCCTTAAGAAACTTGAATTCGAGGTGTTAACGCCCCAAAATCACCAAACGACGACGGTTTAGCACGAAACTTGGCACACACGACCGCCTAGGCATAAGAGACTTGTGGGAGAAGACGGGGCTCGAATCGGGTTCCCGGTTTGGGAGTTAGAGTCGGATTTCACTTTAGGCAAACTAGTTCCTTAAGAAACTTGAATTCGAGGTGTTGAAGCCCCAAAATCACCAAACGACGTCGGTTTAGCACGAAACTTGGCACACACAACCGCCTAGGCACGAGAGACTTGTGGGAGAAGACGGGGCTCAAATCGGGTTCCCGGTTTGGGAGTTAGAGCCTAATTTCACTTTATGCAAACTAGTTCTTTAAGAAACTTGAATTCGAGGTGTTAACGCCCCAAAATCACCAAACGGCGTTGGTTTAGCATGAAACTTGGCCCACATGACTGCCTAGGCACGAGAGACTTGTGGGAGAAGACGGGGCTCGAATCGGGTTCCCAGTTTGGGAGTTATAGCCGGATTTCACTTTAGGCAAACTAGTTCCTTAAGAAACTTGAATTCGAGGTGTTAATGCCCCAAAATCACCAAACGGCGTCGGTTTAGCACGAAACTTGGCACACACCACCGCCTAGGCACGATAGACTTGTGGAAGAAAACGGGGCTCGAATCGGGTTCCCGGTTTGGGAGTTAGAGTCGGATTTCGGTCTAGTCAAAATTATTTACTAAACTATCTTTGTAATTATATAGTAGTTAATTTTTTTATATTTTTCTGTAATTAAAATATTAACACCATTATATTGTTATTAATTATTTTTATTTTTATTTTTTTATATATTTCCTGAGTAGCAGCTTGCTTCTTGTGGAATACGGGCGTGTAAAGTTTTTGACCAACTTTTATTTTTGTAACCCACGAAAGAATCAAAACGAAAACTTTTGGTTTTGATTTTGATTTATGTTATTTAAATTTGTGAGCAACATTATGTATGTATTATGCGACATTATGTAGTGGCATAATTTTTATTGTTATGAATTTTTATTTATGTATTGTTATGAATGGAACAACATTATGAATGCTCATCGTGTGCCAACTTTTGTTTATGTATGTATTTATATTATTATGTAATTTTTGAATTTTTTTTAGTTATTTTTCATTTAATACTGGTTATTTTTATATTTTTAATAATTTTAATACAGGGGTTTTTTTTTTTAATTTTTTTTTTGAGAAGGCAGAGCACCCCGTCGCAAAAAGAAAATGGTAGCAAGCTTTTTGCGACGGCACCAATACTGTCGCAAAAGGTAGGAATTAAATTGAAAATAAGGCCTTTAGCGACGGCTCAGGTTGCCGTTGACAATAGTCATTAGCGACGACACTTTTAGCGACAGGATATTGGCCGTTGCAAAAACCTCTTTTAGCGACGGCAATACTGTACTGTCGCAAAAAAACCCAGATTTTCGTGGATTATTGGCGACAGAAATTTCCCGTCGCAAAAAAAAAAATTTCCCGTTGCAAAAACAATGGCGACGACACTTGCCGTCGCTAAAGCCCTTTTGCAACCCCCTTTGTTGCGACCCCCACTTGCCGTTGCAAAAAACCATTTTACCGTCGCAAAAACCTTTAGCGACGGCGTTTGGGGTATTTGTGACGGTGTTTTGCCGTCGCAAAAAATAATTTTTTTTGTAGTAAATGTCCATTTTTACAAAATTTTGGGTTAGAGAATTATGGGTAACGAGTGCGTAATCCAAAGGTTGATAGTTCGCAAAAGCTTCCATGACTTGAATATAGGAAGGTGGGTAAAGGTGACTAATTAATGCATGGAGGTTCTTTTGAGGAGGAACAGCATCATCAGATGACTCTTCGTGTGCTCGATCAATAGAGGAGAAAATTGATTCGGCCATAAAAGATGTATCGGTCTGTTTGAATACTAAGGTGGTCGGGGTATTCAAAAGATTAAAAGAGAGTTTAATGCAAATGATGAATGACGGTTGCATTTCTAGAAGAATACAAAGCCCATGCACGTTCTAAGACGTGGATAAGAGATTTCGATCCACTAATATCACCAAGTATTGGGTATATTAGTGCGGAGGGTAATGTTGGCTATATATTTTGTATAAGCCAATTACAATTCAACGCGTGGCAGAATAAGGGTAATACAGGAAGACTATTCAAGTCTTCGATCATGATCGTACACGTGGCAGTTAGTATTGGTTATTATGAGATCTGAGTAGCATTGGATCAGCAAGGAGATGCAAAGTGATGTGCCTTCAACGGTTACTCACATTCAAATTCAAAAATAGGAGGGGAGCCTAATTGCAAGTGATGGCATAATGGAGCTAATTATAAGGCAACATGATCAGCGATCATGGAGGAGCAGTTCGACGGTTGGAAGTACAGTTCGATGGTCATTCTTGAGAAGTATAAATAACAGAGAAGGCCCCAGAAAAATCCCCCATACTCAAATCCAAAAAAACCAGTTTTATTCTACTTCATTTTTCTTTCCAGTTTTTACATTTCCTGTTCTTTACATTTCTGTACTTTAATTCCTGCACTGCACTTCGTTCATAGGAGTAGTTTCAAGTAGATTGTTGCTGTAAACCTCTACGAGGCTGAATTGGATCATTGTAAGTTTTCATTTTAATGAAATGCTTCAATTGCTCTTCATTTGATTGTCATTTGCTTAATTCTCCTAAATCAAGCCACCAGTAAAAGTCTTCTTCATTGAGGCTGAAAGAACTAAAACACAATCGTCTGATAATTGGTTGGCAATTAAATTTCTGTAAGGACTGATTGATCCTTGCTGGCACGTTCATAATTACAATAATCACCTTCAAAAACCAAAAAGCCAACAGGTTCATAGTGGTGACTTTTCGTGATGATAGTGGTATCCGATAGTAAGAAGGGTTTGCGAAAGTAAGGCCTCATTTGAGAACATGCTATTTTAATAACTTTTAAGGCTAAAATGTGAGGTAAAAAAATCAGTATGTTTGGAACGACTTTTGAATTTTTACAAAAGGATCTACAAAAAGTAGAGAAAAAGAAATTTTTTGACGTTTTCTGTATAGATTGTTGGGTTTTTAATTTTTTTAGTGACTTTTTAACTTTTAGACTAAAATATTGAGTTGCCGAACGAAACTGGGTCACAATAGTGGTGTAATTGGTCCCTGGTGGTAGTGGTTAATTATGATAGCTTTTTGCTAGGGTCTGCAACAACATGAGGTGTTTGGCAAGTTGGATTTTAGCCTGTTTTTTTGGCTAAAATTCACAAAAATATAAAATATGCTAAAATAGTTAATAAGACAAAATGTCACAGCAAATTCATAATTATTTCATTTGTTTTCTCACAAATATTATATCCAACTATAACAAAATTCACCAATCTTCCAAAATATAAAAAATTTAAGGGAGATGCACCAATAAATCCCAAATTAATAACTTATACACTATTTAGTCCCAAATGTTTTCTTATGAACTGAACAGTCCCATTGTAAGCGAATTGACCATTGAGGGCATATACATCGTACGCGTGTGTGGTATAACTGCTGGGCAACGTTGGTAATTTAGTAATGTGAAATTATGGAAAAAGGGCGATCCATCATCAACATCAGTGCTAGACATCATCAAACATCAGGGCCATGATCAACATCATCAACATTAGTTCCATCATCAACATCAGCGACATCCACCACCACCGTATCCACCCTCACGAACGACCACCACCACCGCGGAACCCGTCGCCTCCGCCGCCATCGCTTCCGCGGGACTGGGCTTCGTTGATGATGATGTTACGCCCGTCAAGATCCTGACCGTTCAGAACAGATCCGCGGAACAGATCTGATCTCTGCGACGTGTGGATCAAACAGACCTTCGATTTGATTACTTCACCGAACTGAGAGACAGCGCCATCATCGACATCATCAACATCAGCGCCATCATCAACATCGTCAACATCAGCACCTCCACACCGATCTCTCTCTACTTTCTCTCTGTGTAGAAGCCCTTGAAGATTCTGTTTTGAAGTCTCTGAATCTTTCGAACAATGCCTTGGGCGAGAAGGGTGTTAGGGCATTTGAGAAACTCCTTAAATCACAGAGTATATTGGAGGAACTCTATTTAATCCGTTGGTGATGTATATATATATATATAGAGAGAGAGAGCGAGAGATAGAGGGGTTGTTCAAGTAATCAACAGTGCTCAACAGTGAGGTAAACATCTATATGATGAGGAAAGTCACAAAATGATAAAGGTTAGATATTTACAATTTCTGATCCAACAAAAAAAATATATATTTACAATTTTAAAATTTAAAATTTACTTTTGATTATGTAATAAGAGTGCAGGTCATATATGATTGAGGCTATTTGGAGTTTAGTTATTTTTAGATTTTAAAAAAAAAAAAAATCTGTTTGAGTTGATTATGATGTTGTTGATGTTGGTGATTATGATGTTGTTGATGTTGTTGTTGATTAAAAAGTCCGTTTTAGTAATTGATGTTGTTGGTGATGTTTTTATGATGTAGCGGCCTTTTAGGAAACAAACATTTCACAAAGGGGGTACTATTGTAACCTGCAAAATAATCAAAATTAAATAAACAATATTACCAAAATAAAATAGGACTAAATGGTGCATAAGAAAAAATTTAGAACTAAATGGTTCAACTTTTCAAAAAATAAGATTTATGGATAAATTTTTTAAAATTTAATCTATTAAAATAATCAAAAATTAAAATAACCTATTAAAATAGTAACTTCCCAAATACCCATCGTATAACAATTGGTTGTTGTTGGTTTGAGGGATGGTTTTCGCCATTTGTACGTAATAATAATTTAGTTTATGATGATAAAGTCGTAAGTAAGAAAAAACAATAATAAAAATAATTAATATTTTATTTGAGAATTAAGAAAGGAAATAAAAGAAATGATTATATAAATTCAAAAAGAAAATAAAAAAGAGAAGTAGAGAAAAGATTACAATTTATATCTTATTTGATTTAGTTAAATGGAAATAAAAAAAAATTATTTCTATATTATATTACTAAAATAACATTTTATAGGTATTTCATTTTTTTTTCTAAATTAAAAAGGACAGCTTTAGAATTAAAAAATAATCATAACTTATTGATTTATTTTCTTTCCAATCTATCCATTTCTAAAGATATTCAGGCCTCGTCTGGGAACATGTTATTTTAGTAATTTTTTGATTTTTTGACTAAAATATGAGGTAAAAAAAACTAGTATGTTTGGGGTGACTTTTTGACTTTTTACGAAAAGATGTGTAAAAAATAGAGAGAAAATAAAATTTTTAACTTTTTAGTGTAGGTTATAGGTTTTTTGACTTTTTTAGTAACTTTTTAACTTTTTGACTAAAACGTTAACTTGCCAAATGAGGCCTCAACATGAAAGTAATTTATCACCATTTCTTCACATTTTGTTTGGGATATTCTAAATAATTGCACTTTTTAATTTTTTAAGAAACATGAATTGGATTCGAAGTGATGTGATAGAGAGGTAATGTGACTCAAATAAGATGATGTGAGGCTTAGTTTGGCATAATTCAAAAAAGTCAAAAAGTCAAAAAGTCACTATCCTATTTAAATCATATCATCTTGTTTAAATCGCATCATCTCTCTACCATATCACTTCAAACCCAACCCATATTTCACGCTTTTCGTAAAAAGTCAAAAAGTGCACTTATTTAAATCATCTCAAATAACCTAAGGTAGTAACTTTTTGGATTTTTGACTTTTTTAGGGAATGCCAAACCTAAGTCATTTTTTTTCTCTTTGGCCTTATTTGTGAAGTTGACTATTTTAATTGGTTATTTGACTTTTTAATTATTTTAATCTAACTAAAATAATTGTATTTAGAAAGTTTGCTGATTTTTTTTAGTTGATTTAATGATTGTGAGAGAAAAAATGAAATGATTATGAGTTAGATGTGACATTTTATCTTACTAATTATTTTAACTTATTTTATATTTTTAATAAACTATTTTAGCCCAATTTCTTTCCCAAACACCCCTTTAAATTTAGGGTAAAGCACTAATAAATTCCAAAATATAATCTTATAAATTGTTTAATCCTCTCTTTTTTCTTATGAATTCAAATGTTTCATTAAAATTGAAATTACACAAAAGGATAGTCACTTACATGTTTGAGATTAATTTTTGAGGGATAAAAGTAGATTTCTCCAAATATGAAATTACACATTTAGGCAATCCACACTATAGAGATTTTAGATTTTTCCTCCTTCTGAAATAAATCCGACATTACAAAAAAAAACATAATACTTTAATGTAACATTCCAATAACATAACACTTTAATGTGACGCTAAAAAAAAAAAAAAAAAAAAAAAACTCCTTAGTGTACTTTTTTCAAATGTAACACTCCAATGTAACACATACAAAAATTTCTTAATATACTTTTTCCAAACGTACATTTCAATAAATGTAATTCCAAACATAACACTCCAATATAACACACAAACACTAAAAAATTTCTTAATGTACTTTTTACAAACCTAATAACGTAACACTAAAAAAAAAACTCCCTAAGCCCCGTTTGGGATGAGTGTTTTGGGCTAAAATAGCCATATAAGACAAAATATGTTATTTTAGCCAAATAGGACAAAATGTCACATCCAACCTATAATCATTTTATTTTTTCTCTCACAAAAGTCAAAAAAATCAAAAAACTTATTCCAAACGAGACTTTTTAGCCCCAGGCTAAAATAGTCAAAAAATCAAAAAGTCAACCCACATCCCAAACGAACCCTTAGTGTACTTTTTTCAAATATAACATTCCAATGTAACACACAAAAAAACTTCTTAGTGTGTTTTTCTCAAATATAACACTCTAATATAATACAAAAGAAACTTCATAGTGTATTCAAACGTAACACTCTAACCAATATAATTTCAAATATAACATTCCAACGTAATACACTCCAATTAATACACTAAAATTCTAAAAAACCTCTCAGTGTACTTTTCCTAAACGTAACACTCACAGTTTGAAATTATACATTTGTTCAAAACTTACTAAAGAATTTTTGTAATGTTATTTTGGAATGGTTTGAAAAATCCCACATCCTTTTAAAATGATTTGAAGAATCTCATATCCTTTTTTTAGAGTGTTACATTGAAGTGTTACGTTTAGAAAAAGTATACCAAAGATTTTTTTTTGTGTTACATTTAAGGAGTTTTTTTAGAGTGTTATATTAGAGTGTTACGTATGAAAAAAATATACTGAGGAGTTTTTTTAAAACATTACATTAGCGTGTTACTTTTGAGTATTACATTAGAATGTTACAGTTTGAAATTATACATTTGCTCAAAGTTTACTAAGAAATTTTTATACTCATTTTGATATGTTTTAATAATCTCACATCATTTTAAAATGTTTGAAGAATTACATATTTCAAGTCAATTTTGTACTTCTTTTAAAATGTTTTCCAAATAAAAACGATTTTCATATAAAAATTCATCTAAAATTTGATTATCATAGATTATATATCTTACCTTTTTAGCACAAAAGAAAAAAAAAAAGAATGAAGCATAATAGAAATAAAAATATAATCGTAAATCTAATTTTTAAATAATACATAAAACCTATCTTTCCAAAATCAATGGACTAACTAGTCTATAAAAAAATTCTTAGGACTAAACGAATTACCATTTTTCAAGATGGGATGATTTATAGGTAACAACAATGATTGAGACCCATTTTTTTAGAACTCCACGATCTCCTT
The DNA here is from genome assembly GCF_055761805.1 of Camellia sinensis. NCBI lineage: Eukaryota > Viridiplantae > Streptophyta > Magnoliopsida > Ericales > Theaceae > Camellia > Camellia sinensis. The sequence goes on along the minus strand of NC_138965.1, from coordinate 176,555,025 downwards.
TAAATCTCAATAATTGATGGTATAAACTCTACATATACATAAATGAATCTCACACATACATCAATGATTAAAATCTAAAGAAAATTATGGAGTCAAAACAAAAAGAAATCCTAAGGGTGTGTTTGGTAACGTTTACGTTTTCAGTTTATATTTACAAAAATTTTATAAACTGGTTTTTGTTTATTTTTTGAAAAACATAAACTACAAACGCGTTTGGTAATTGACAAAATATTTTAAAAAATTTAAAAATATAAAAAAGAGTGAGAAATGGCAAGTGGCGGCAAGTGGCGGTGGAAAACGGTGGTGGAAAGTGGTGACGGTGGGTGGTGGGTAACTGGTGGTAGCGGGTGGGTGGATGGTGGTGGGTTGGTGGGTGACGATGGTGAGTGGTGGTTGGTAGTGATGGTAGCGGGTGATGATAGCAGGTGGATGGCGAATGGTGGGTGGTGGTGGCGGGTGGTGGTAGTGGTGGGTGGGTGGGTGGTACCAAGTGGGTGGTGGTGGCAGGTAGTGGTGGCACGTGGGTGGCGGATGGCAGGTGGTGATGGGTGGTAGCAGGTGGGTGGTGGGTGGTGATGGCAGGTGGGTGGGTGATGGTAGCGGGTGGTAGGTGGTAGCGAGTGAGTGGTCGTGGTGGTGGTGGCAGATGGGTGGTAGATGGCTGCAGATGGCGGTGGGTGGTGGCGGGTAGGTAGCGAGTGGTGGTGGTAGTGGGTGACGGTGGCGAGTGGTAGGTGGTAGCAAGTGGGTGGTGGCGGGTAGGTAGCGGGTGGTAGTGGTGGTGGTGGTGGTGGTGGTGGGTGGGTGGGTGACGGTGGCGGATGGTAGGTGGTAGCAAGTGGGTGGTAGTGATGGTGGTGGCGGTAGTGGGTGGTGGTGGCAGGTGGGTAGCGGGTGGGTGGTAGGTGGCTGGTGGTGGCAGGTGGTGGATGGTGGTGACAGGTGGGTGGTGAATGGTGGTGGCGAGTGGTGGTAGTGGTGGTGGCGGGTGGTGGGTGGTAGCGGGTGGATGGCAGGTGGGTGGTGGTAGTGGTGGCGAGGGTTAGATGGTGGTGGCGAGTAGGTAATAAGTGGGTGGTGGCTGCTGGCGGCGGCGGGTGGTGGCAAGTGGTGGGGGTAAGTGGTAGGTGGTAGGTGGTAGGTAGTGGTGGCAGAAGACGGTGGTAGAAAATGGTGGCGGCTAGTGGCTAGTGTTGGGTGGTAAAAAAAAAAAAAACTAAAAACTCAAAATGGAAACACATTTTTGTGTTTTCATTTTTTGGCCAAATTTATAAACTGAGACCACTGATTTATAAATCAAAAATTTTACCAAATAAGTTTTTATTTGAATTTTTTAAATTTTATAAATATAAACAGAAAATTAAAAACGTAGGTGTTACCAAAATACACCTAAACATTTTTGTTATAGGTAAATTCCCCTTAAATTTATTAATTCAAAATAAGTAAATAAAATAATTTGTTTTAAATTTCCTGCCAAATCACCCAAAATCCAACCCTGGCCGGCGTAAGAAATGGTGTGCTCCAGCCATAAAACTCGGTTTGTGGCATTCTTTTCAAGAAATATAAATATAAATCTGTACATCTGTACGTATCTCATCGTTTATTTCCTTTAAACTGTTCTTATATCTATCTATATATCTAGAGAGAGAGAGAGAGAGATTGTTGATTCCTGCTCATGGGTACCCAGGAAGATGAGAGATTGGAGGAGAGATTGGAGGAGAGATTGCTCTTGGAAGATGGTCTTCCACAGGTATCTTTCGATCCTTTTGCTCCTATATGCGTGTATATATAATATATACAAGTTGAGGAAGATTTGGACTTTTGATTTTGAACTGTTCCTATTCTGATTTTGAGTTTTTAATTTTGTTTGAGTTATAAAAAAGTTGAGGAAGATTAAGGTTTTAGTTGATGCTAGCTTCCCATTTTATACTTGAGATTGCTAATTGATGTTATGCTTCTCTCTCTTTCTCTATATCTACTTGTGTTTGTATCAAATTCTTATTTTGACTTTTTGCTTTGAGTTTTAAAACAATTGTGGAAGATTAGGGTGTTGGTTGATGTTGACCTTTGATTATATTATTGAGATTGCTTAATTGATTATTAGGTTAATTTATTGGTAAAATTCAGTTTTGGGTATAGGGTTTCTGGAGTGTGATTGGAGTTTAGAAGCTTTGTTTCAAATTTCTACTAGTATTTGAGTGAGTTTATAGCTATACAATGAAAGATATGTTCTTTTCGTAGACCTCAAATCTAAAATTGAAAATTCCAGAGGGAACATCAGTTATAAGGTTAATTCAAACCCAAATCCAGTTCTGCTGGAATGAAATGTGGAGTTCTGAATTATACCCTAAAATTTGAATCTTGTAAACTCATTGGGTTTATATATGTATATATAAATTTGAAGTTGGGAATTGAGGACACAACCTTGGTTTTAACTTTGCCGCATTTATTAGTGTGCAAGATGTTAGCCCATTTTGTTGGTTTGGTATTAAATGTTTAGATAGATTTGCACCCAAGGCTTTTGTCATTTGCAGCAGTTTGGCAATCAACTGTTGTCCTATACTTTAATTACTGATATTTTGAGTACTTTGGCTTCCATCCTGTATTTTAGTTATCATCAATATCACTGTTGATTTTTTGTTAATTGTTACTTGTTAGTGCCATCGTGATAGCTGATTTGCTGCGTTTACAACCTCTTGATCTTGAAATAAACAACACACTTGTTTCGCTGTTGGTCAGTTACAACTGTTTGATGCGGAAGATGCCCATTTTTTTGCATGCAGCAATTATCACCAGAGCTAGGAGATTGATTTTTTTTCTCATACCAAACCTTAAATAGCATCATAATGCATAATAGGGGTGTTCATGAACCAGATTGGTTCGGTTCTAAGGTGAACCCAGAACCAAACTGGTTGTTACGCTTTTTGAAAATTTAAGAATTGAACAAAACCGTGAAACCTTGGGACCCAATCTGATTGCCAAAAAATGGTTCGGTTGGACGGTTCTAGGACTAAAACAATTCATCATTATATTTAGACTATTCATTTTTTTTTTTTTTTTAAAAAAAAAAAAACCACTTCATTCCACCTATAGAAACATTCCAAAAAGTTCACAGGCATACTTCAAATTCTTAGAATATTCTCCAAACCAGTTTTTATAAAATGCATAAAGACACAACAAATTCTTTATATTATATAGTAATTATTGTAGAAATGCAATTTTTAAGAATATAAATAGTTTGAAAATCATATAAACAATAAAAAATAATACAATAAAGTATCTTGTGAATATCATGAATGAAGGTTTTGTCAATGTTGGAATGGGATTGAGATTTTAGGATACTAATAAGAACAAGTGTAAAACCTCTTTGAATGTGCTTTGCAAGCTGTTCCTTGGTCTTAAATGTGTTGGAATCTATGTTACCAGAAAACGCTTGTTCCGAAACATGATACACTTTAGTTCCAAAATGGTAAATCTAGTAATCTGAAACGATCCCTAAAGCTTTTTCTAATATATTTCCTTAAATTTTACCTTAAGAGGAAAAAAATCAAATGTAATGAATTAAAATCTAAGGTGACTTAAGTTTTGACAAGACAAAAACTTCAAAAATGAAATATATATATATATATATGTATATATTATTGGATGCCCAATAGTTAAAAGAAAATTACTCTAGAAATACCTTAAATTCTTAAGTGTAATATATGCAAGTCTATTCCTATTGTACCACATTTTAGAGCATGTGGCGTACCATGGTTTTGTTCCCATTCTACGTATTGAAACAATCCATGTTCCAGGTAACATAGGTTGGAATGCCAAATAACATTCTTTTCAAACCCAATTAGGTGTTATAGCAGCAGTATTTTAGGTGTTGTTCAGCCCAGATTATCATGTCTACACACACTACATGTTATAAAAGGTTGTCAAAAGCTTAATAATAGGCCAGAGAAATTACCTAAATATGGAGACTCTTTGGTGCCAGAACTTGCTACCCACCCACCCACCTACTCACACACCAATATTTTTACTCAGTAAGGTTTCTGCTCTCTGCCTAACTACCCATTTTATGTCTTCAGAATGAAAGCAGTGGACTTTACACAGGAGATGGTTCAGTGAACATTAAGGGGGAACCCGTGTTGAAGAGCAACACTGGGAAGTGGAGAGCATGCCCCTTCATTCTTGGTAGTTACTACTTCAACAATGTCTACAATTCCTAATGTTTTTGATATTCCATCTTTTTTCTTCTAACATCGTTGAATATTAAAAAAAAAAAAAAAAAAACAGGTACTGAATGCTGTGAACGCTTAGCTTATTATGGGATTGCTACAAATCTTGTCACTTATCTCACCACAAAATTACACGAAGGAAATGTCTCTGCTGCAAGAAATGTTACCACTTGGTCAGGCACTTGCTACCTAACACCCCTTATCGGAGCAGTCTTGGCAGATGCATACTGGGGAAGATATTGGACAATTGCTGCCTTCTCTACAATTTATTTCATTGTAAGTATGAAATGAAGTTGTCATTGTGCTCAAATCTTAGTGCCTTCATGAATAATTGGATGATGATAGATGAACAACCTTAGTTTTTTCATACTGGCTTGAACCTTCTTTGTATTGGACATGTAGTGCATCATCTTATAGTTTTCTGCTCAAACCATGTTTGTAGTTTGAATGATCTTTAGCTTCCAATTACGTATTACCTACAGCATTCTGTTGAACAATCTCTTCCTACTATTGGTCATGGTTCTATTATAGAGGTGAGTGACTTACTAATTATTGGGTGGTAATGAGGTTATTTTGGGTCATTTCCATTTAGGATATTTTAGTATTCCAGAAATTTACTGATTGTGACGATCTCTGTTCAAGGTAATGGTTTGTAGGAGTTTGATATATTTTTTATTTTTTTTCCAATTCAGTAAGAAAAAATATCAATTAAAAATTTATAATCATAGCTATTACCTAGATTTACCTCTTACTTAGTTAATGATTGAGCTGGAATGGAACCATTAAGTCTGATCTTACTTGAATCATGGGTCACTATGGTAGTGGATTTTTAAGTAGAATGTGTTAGCATTTATCATCTTACAACATGGTGCAAAGGACAATAGACCTATATATGTCACATAAACTAGAGATTTAACTATAAGACAAAAAGAATCTGGACATTTCATTAATACCACCAACAAGGCGAAGGAACGGGAGATGAGTAGTATGTGAAATTAGAGGCAATGGTTTACACTACTTTCTTTTTCGAAGAATCCTCAGTTATATTTTTTTTTTTCCCATTTCTTAAATGCTTAATATAAAAACAGGGATAGAACTTAGAACTAAATTTCTGGATAAATTTAATGTTCTCAAACAGAAACTTTCCCCATCTCCGATGTTGTGAAATATAATTTGGATAACGTGGCAGTTGGGGATTTATATTGACTCTGGTCTATCCAACTTCGTTGGGATATGGTTTCTTGACTTAAGTTAAAGCAGACAATAGCTAAGCATTTTTCCTGTGGTTACTAGGAGATAATTACATCAATCTTTTCTGTGTTGTGTCTTCTCAAAATTTGTAGGAATGGATGTTCATGCCCCTCTTTTACGTTGTTGAACTGTGTTATTTTGTATAGGGAATGTGCACATTGACTCTCTCAGCAACAATTCCCGCGTTTAAGCCTGCTGAATGTGTTGATTCAATATGCCCTTCTGCCACTACCCCTCAGTATGCAGTATTCTTCCTTGGGCTATATCTAATTGCACTTGGAACCGGTGGGATCAAACCATGTGTTTCTTCCTTTGGGGCTGATCAATTTGATGATACTGATCCTAAAGAAAGGGTAAAGAAGGGATCCTTCTTTAATTGGTTTTATTTTTCTATCAACATTGGTGCTCTTGTATCAAGTAGTATAATTGTGTGGATTCAAGACAATGCTGGGTGGGGCCTAGGTTTTGGCATTCCAGCATTGTTTATGGGTGTTGCTATTGCAAGTTTCTTTGCAGGCACTCCTCTGTATAGATTTCAGAAACCTGGGGGAAGCCCTCTTACAAGGATGTGCCAGGTTTTGGTTGCATCATTCCGCAAGTGGAATTTGGAAGTCCCTACAGACAATAGTCTCCTGTATGAAACACCCGATAAAACCTCAGCAATTGAAGGAAGCAGGAAACTGGAGCATACTGATGAACTGAAGTAATTTTCTTCCTTGTTCTCCTGGTTAAACACTTGTATCACTTCTGAACCATTTAAACTAATCCACTGTCAGTTTTCTTCTGCCATCTCAGAAGCTTTCACCTACTTATCAATTGATTTTTGCCTTAACATGTATTTTAGAGTCTTTTGGACACAAACAACCTTTTTCAAATGTTTTCCGTGTTGAAGCATACAAGTTACCACCATAATTATCTCTTATACTGCTAGTAATGAGACTGTGTATTGCTCTCTTGTGGAAGTGTTGAGGATAAATAATAGATTTTCATTGAATTAATTTAAAAATATAATGGGCTTATCTCACTTGCTTTATGATGACACAATAGGAAGTTTAATTTTTGTTACGTGTCTTGGAAGCAGTATCTTTATTAAGACTAACATTGCTCCTCCTTATCTTTACATCATTCCTTAGAGAATGAAATTGCATATTTTGTCTGATATGTTTTCTCTTCTTTCAGATATTAACTATCCATAGAATTCTCTTTTTCTGACTTCTTTTCTTTTACATTACTACCTTCTGATGGTTTTATATACTTGATAGTTCTTCTCCTCGGCTGCATATTCTGTCAAATTTTCACTAAAACTCTCTCCTGTGCAGGTGCCTGGACAAAGCTGCAGTAGTCTCAGATGCCGAGAACAAAAATGGGAACTTTTCCAATCCATGGAGGCTTTGCACTGTAACTCAGGTAGAGGAACTAAAAATCTTGATGCGCATGTTTCCTATTTGGGCTACCGGAATTCTCTTTTCTGCTGTTTATGCACAAATGTCTACAATGTTTGTCGAGCAAGGGACAATGATGGACACGGCCATTGGCTCCTTCTCCATCCCTGCAGCCTCTCTTTCAACATTTGATACCATCAGCGTTATTTTTTGGGTCCCTGTCTACGATACCTTCCTCGTCCCAATTGCAAGGAAATTTACGGGAAAAGCAAGGGGCTTCTCAGAGTTGCAACGGATGGGAATCGGTCTCTTTCTTTCAATCTTTTGCATGTCCGCTGCTGCTTTGGTGGAGATGAAGAGGTTGGCACTTGCAAGGGAACTTGGTTTGGTGGATGAAGATATTCCGGTACCATTAAGCATCTTGTGGCAAATACCACAATATTTCTTGTTGGGGGCTGCGGAGGTATTTACATTTGTCGGGCAGCTTGAGTTCTTTTATGACCAGTCTCCAGATGCTATGCGTAGCTTGTGCAGTGCATTTTCTCTTCTGACAACTTCATTGGGAAATTACTTGAGCTCTTTGATTCTGACTGTCGTGACATCTATAACGACCGCAGGCGGGCAGGCTGGGTGGATACCGGATAACTTGAATGAAGGTCATCTTGATTATTTCTTCTGGCTTTTGGCTGGACTCAGCTTCTGTAACTTGGTGGTTTATGTCTTCTGTGCCAAAATCTATAAGCAGAAAAAGGCTTCTTAAAAGCTTTGCTTTTTTTATCATGGTATCTACCTCCACCAATTCTAGTCAAATGTTTGAATATAATCGATACATTTTTATTGGAATTTCATTTCATATTTCAATCCAAGTTCAAAGAATATGTTTGTAACATAAGTTGGGGTACAAGAGCATTGTCTACTTGTAACTGTATTGCACTGATATTTACACTTACACGGTGTAGAACTTCATTTTCTTCTTCTTATGTACATTTTAAAAATAATTTGTGTAATTGATGGTTTTGTTCTCTGCATTTGCATTTTAAAACTATAAAGAGAGATGTGCTCACAACTGCCTAGGAATAGCAAGAGGGCGGGGCGAGACCGGGGATCACACTCTCTATTCCTGATCCCCGACGGTGAAAATCCTTCCGTCCCCGGCCCCGATTCCCGACAGGGACCCTATATCTACCCCCACCCCCGCCCCCTAATGAGGATCGGGCTTCTCCGACTCCGAAAATTCTCCGGCCAAAAAAAAAGTTAGATCCAACCCATTAACAAATCTAATGAGCTCAAATGTAAAAAAAAAAAAAAAAATAGATCTAACAGATCTATTCTTCTTCTTCATCATCAACAACAACATAGAAAGAGAGGGATATAATCATCAACAACATAGAGAGAGACAGAGATCTAATGCTCAAATATAATATATATATCTATATATAACAAATCGAGAGAGAGAGAGAGAGAGAGAGAGAGAGAGAGAGAGAGAGAGAGAGAGAGAGAGAGAATATTCCAGATCTAGGGTGAGGATCGCGGCGGAGATTCGCGAAGCTTGGCCTCACTGCCGGATGGTGTCACTGTCGGATCGGCGAAGCTTGGTCGGTGATGATGGCGGTGATTCGGCAAGCTTGGCCTCACCGTCGTTGGAGAAAAAAAAGAGACGGTGGAGTTGTGGTGGAGTTGAGGTCAAGGAAAGTGAACTGAGATCTCGGCGATAATGGGAGGAGGTAGAGAAGGGAGATCGGCGGTGGGAGGAGAGAGATCGACGGAAGGTTTTAGAGAGAGAGAGACAGAGAGAGATGAGAGGCGGTGATGATGAGTGAGTGTGAGGTTTAGCCTATGTGAGTGAAAGGGTTGGTTTATATATATATATATATATAGGGGTAAAATGGTAATTTTGCTTCGGGGGAAATTCTAGGACGGGGACGGGGACGGGGACGGGTCGGGGCTTGAACACTGATTACCGTCCCCGGCCCAAAATTGATCAGGGTTTTAATTTTGAATACCATTCCCGTCCCCACGGGGGTATTTTTCAAGGAAAAACCATTCTCATCGGGGTCGGGAGATCGGGTTCCCGTGGGGTCGGGTTCAAATTGCTATCCCTACAACTGTCCCATATCATTGTTTTTTTTTTAGTAAATTACAAATATACCTCCTGAAGTTTGTTTAAAGTACAAATTGTCCTCTGTATTTTGAAAAATTACAAATACTCTTGTTAGAATTTTTTATTTAAAATAATTAGTTAAAAAATAAAATTCATAATTGTTCTCCTATACAATAAGAAAATTATCTAAATTATTAATTGAAATTTATTTCTAATTTCTTTAAAAACTGTTAATTGACTTGATGATTTATTAATAAAATAAACGATTTATTATGAAATTAGAAATCTCAGGTGCTGAAATGTAGTTTTCAAAACTACAGAGAATAATTTGTATTTTAATCAGATTTTAAAGGTGTATTTATAATTTATCCTTATTTTTTTTTTTTAGTCTTTGGAGTAAAATATTTGTTATGATGGACCTGAATGCTAAGAACGTTTTTGTGGTTTAGAGTTGGGGTTTGAAAGATATTTGGAAAAAATATTTGTGGAACAATCCAAAAATAATGGCGTAATATATGAGAATCTTTTAGGTGTACAGATATAGATTTGCACTCCTATAAAAATAAAAATAAGATTATTTTATCACTATTCAATTGATTTGAGATTTTCCTATATTTCTCACCTGAAAAATGTTAGGCCCAAAGAGATTAACCAAATGAATGACCGAACATAACACTAAAATCCATATGTTTTTATAAATTATAAAATAGCCCTAACTAAATCATAAAGGGTGAATTATATTAGTAATTTTTACATTTTATCTATTTATCATTTTGGTCATTATAATTTTAATTTGTTTGATTTTGACTCATATTTTTTATTTCTTCTCAATTCGATTCAATTGATAACGTCGTTAATGATAATTTTCGTTCAAAATTTTTAAAAGTATTATCAATTGGATCAAATTAACACAAAATTTAAAATTAAACTAATTGAAAATGTAGTTTCGAGAATGACATAGTAGTCAAAATATAAGATCTACTAATATAATTTGCCCAATCATAAACTATGACCCGTTAAATTATAAATTATCTTTTATGATTTTAGAAATTACATTCTGTCCCTTTAAATTTTTAATCACATAACAAATGACCACTTTCGTTAATAAATCATTAAATCTTTTATCAGTTTTTAATGATATTAGAAATATGTTTCAATTAATAATTCTAATAATTTTATTGTTACATAAAAGAGAAGTTTGGAATTTTATTTTTCTGTTAATTTTGTTAAATAAAAAATTTCAATAAAGTGATTTTTGTAATTTCTAAAATAAAAAAAGGACAATTCATATATTAAACAAATCCTTTTGTAATTTATCCAAAATTTGCTGCTTTTAGTAATCTGTTGGAAGAAGAGTCACTAAACAGAAATTAATCACTCGAAAATGTCTATGCATGCAGGAATTTTGACTCCAATATCTGAATTTGACGTTTTGATTTTATGTTGGGTTAAGTTAAATACAAGGGTTTAGTACACTTTCGACTTATAAATTATCGTTAAATTATTTATTTAGTCTTTAAATTATCGACTGAATCTATTAAATCGCTAAAATATTTAATTCAAACCTATTTAGTCCTTAAAAAAATTATAAAAATAAAATATATTTCTAAGTATAAATTAGCAAAACACCTGCCTAATTAAGATTTTATTATAGAAAAATCTTAAACGAAATCTAGTATATAATAGTAGATAAAGGTAAGCACATAGTTATTGTAGAAGATAAGTAAGAAAATACTATAGATAATTACTCTTATTGTTATATAGAAAATTCACCATAAGGACTGATGCCATTTTAAAAAAACAGAATAAAAATTTCAAAATTTTTTTGAAATAAAATTTTAATTAGATTTGGTATTTTACTATTTTATAATAAATATTTTATTTTTGTAATCTTTTTAAAAATTAAATAAATTAGAATTAAATATTTTAAGATTTAATCAATTCAATCGATAGTTTAGAGATTAAATAGATGTTAATTTTTAGGGACCTAGTAGACAAATAAGGGATTAAAAATATAATTTGATGATAATTTAAGAGTATAAAGGGTAATAAACCCTGATACAATTTTCATGGGATAACTGGTGACTAATTCTAAGCATGGAAATTGTGTTTGAATTATAAATTTTGATAAATTTTAAAAAGGAAAGAAGAAAAGAAAAAGAAAGTTGATAAATTGTTTTTATTGTATTTGATTCACATTCCCTTTTCAAATCCTATGCCCCATTGTCTTTCCAATTTGTTTTTCTTTCGGGACAAAATGAATTAATTTCTTATTGGGTAATGATTTTGCAAGTTTCGTTGTTTATATTGGTTTTTCCAGTTTCTGGCATGTGGTTTTGCTTTTTCATGAATTTCTTCAGAAATTGTGATCATCAATTGTCTCAATTGTATAACAGCTTATTGATATATATATATATATATATATGCATTGCATCTCCAATCCTTCATCAATTTTGTTTATCTAATTTGATTTCAAATTGAGTAAAAATGTTTGATGCGATATGAATTACTCCAATCCTCTCATCAAAAAAATTTCAAAAATTCAGCTCTTATCTCAAATTTATGTTTTGATCAAATTTGATGAAATATATATTTCCTATGTTTCTTCTTTTTAAATTTTCATCAAATTCTAATTTGATGGAGGATCTCAATTTGATGAAAAAAATGTCTCTCCCTCCATTTGCCCAACATTTGATGAATGGATTGGAGATGGATTTTGTGTACTTTTTCATCAAATTTAAATTTGATGCAAAACAAAATTGAGGATTGGAGATGCTCTTGTTAATTGAACTTGTTACTGAGACTGTCTTTTTCTTATCTTCAGCTTGTGTTGTTGGGGGGACTGGTTGATCTAATCAAATGGACAATAAGGTAGAGTTTATTCGATTTAGCATTGTTTGACATTTGTCCATAATCTATTTCTCTCTCAACTTACAATTTTAGTGATGCAATTGGGTTTGCAGTATGAGCTGATTGAGAAGATTGGAGAAGGTGGGTTTAGTATGATTTACAAATATCGAGACTGTGTGACCAATGAGACTGTAGCTGTGAAGAGAATTTTTATTGTAAATGAGAATGGTGTACCTAGCTCTCTCATTAGAGAAATTTCCCTTTTGAAGGAACTGGATCATATCAACATAGTCAGGTGAGTGAGCCTTCTCTTATGGATTCCTTTCGTTTTTGACAGACAAGTTATGTTATACAGACTCGGATGCAAGCATTGAATGCGAGTACATATATTGAGATATATATCTATTAGTTGAGTAGGGATACAGGACACATTTTAAACACATAAACATTGCATATCATATAATTTTATTAGATAGGATATTGTAAATTAATTAGAAATGTATTTCAATTTAAATAAAATTTAGGAAAAATATGAAATTTACATATCCTATTCATGTAACAAGTTAGAAATGTTTCTTTACTAGTAAATCATATAAAATTAGAGAATTCAAGTGCCTAAATTAAGCAAGAGTGTCGGGACACGTATCTCACACCCGGAAAAGTAGAAGAGTCCATGTGGCATAGTTGACAAGTAACAAAAAATGATATTAAATAGTCACAAAGGACAGGTTGGTTTAATTATTTCTGTTGGTCCCCTCCCCCCTCCTCCCCCAACTTAATGTTCTTTTACAGAAAAACGCATCAAAACTTAGCTTGCTGTTCTGACTGAAACACCTCCCATGGTCTTGGTTTTTCAAGATTTTGATAAATTTCTATTCTTTTTGCCTATATTAGTAATTTCCTTGTTTCTTTTTTGTGAGAGTGGGGATTTAAAGTTGTTTTGCCACATAAAAACTACATCTATTGCTCCATATGTCGTCAGTTGGAGGTGACACCTGCCCTGCATGGCTTGCAGGAGAAGCCACCAGAGGGTGATGTGGTGATGCCACATAGCGGGGGTGAGTCCATGTACCTACAGGTTGCAGTAGTGAGGGATGTATGTAAAATTTGACAGCTTTGCATGTAGGATGCAATCCTATTATCAGAAGGGTTCTTTTCTATTGAATGTCCTTTTAAAATGTGATGGTTCCATGTAAAAGCAAGCTCAATCTTAGATCTGGTTTATATGCTGCCTTGATTGAGCTGTCAATTTCTTTTTATAATTGGTTATATATCACTTATTTAATGAACTTCTCTGAACAATTTTTTAATGGAACTTTGGAAAAAGGTTGCTGAATGTACTGAGCAATGGAGAAAGTGTTGATCTTGTCTTTGAGTGTCTAGACCTGGACCTGAAGAAGTTCATTAATTCTTATCCAGAGATTGCAAAGGATCCACATATGATAAAAGTGGGTGAGATCCTTCCGCCATTTGAATTTTTGAAATGCATGGTACTTGATGTCAACAGCTTTGTGTTATATTTTGACTTTTGAAGTTAATTTTAGTAGGGAAAAAATACATTGAGCTGCTTCCATAGACTATAATATCTTTCTATAAATTAAATGTTGTTCCCTTTTGTTCTTTTTTCTTTTTGATATTTTTTTGCATCTGGACTCTTGTGACCATCATGTCATTGAGCCACGGTATTAGTCTACATTATTTGATATATCTAGGTGTCATCTCGATCTTTTTTTAAAAAAATATATTTCGCAACATTTTTATTGAATTTTGATCTTATCAAACCGAGTCTTGAACTAAAATGATTTTGATAAAATAGAAAAATAAGCCGGCCATATTGTCAAACACTTTGTTCAAGAGATGAATGCGGGTGCTTTTATTTCCACACACCTCATTATCTTAGTTCACACACTTGATTTCTGCATTTTTGGTTCAGATGTTGATTTTAACCACATACTTTTGTTTGTAAATCAACTTCCAAACCAAAAATTCAGTCAAATCAAATAGTTTTGTTCAGAAGTTGATTTCCAAACCAAATAATTTTATTTGAAAGTTGATTTCCAAACCAAAAAAGGTATGTGCATTAAGAGGAAATAATGTGTGGAAATAGAAGCTCCCGATGCATGCAGATGTGCACACAGAATATTGAGTTTGTAAGGGATAGGAGAATCAATATCCAAGGGTTGGCCCAATTCCCCTTATTGTTTGTCTTTCCTTTGTTGGTCCGATAGTTTCTTCTTGCCTGTGTGATAGATTGTGGGTAGTTATTGGAAATAGCAACAAAATTTTATGGGACTATGTCAATTGACTTCATTAAATATCTATTTGCAGAGATTTATGCATCAGATTCTTCGCGGAGTCATCTATTGCCATGCTCATGAAATTCTACATCGAGACTTGAAACCTCGGAATCTTCTGATAGATCTCAATAACAAAATGGTGAAGCTTGGTGACTTTGGGTTGGCCAGGACATTTGATGTTCCTCTCGGGACCTATACTGGCAATGTATGTCACTCTTCAATGCTATTTGTCCTAAATTTTGTTTTATATCTGACAATTTTGTTGAATAGAAGTTGATAGTACCTGCAAATACAAAAAGTTGTTTATGTAGCAAAAGAAATAGTTGTTAGCTTTCTTCTAGGATTTTCAAGCCTAATAAATTCAATATTGCACCTGATGTTACATTTGGAAGTGCATTTGTCATGCATAACCAAATCAAATGAAACTAAGGCCTCGTTTGGCAAGAGGCTATTTTAGCCAATTAGCCAAAAAGTTACTAAATTAGCCAAAAAGCCAACAACCCATACCAAAAAGTCAAAGATTCTCTTTTCTCTCTACTTTTTGCACATCTTTTCGTAATTAGCCAAAAAGTCATCCCAAACCTACAAGTTTTTTTTACCTACCTTTTTAGCCAAATAGTCAAAAAGTTACTAAATTAGCCTGTTCCCAAACGATGCCTAAGTCTTGTGTCCCAATCAAATGCATTTGTAATGCATGATATACAAAAATAACTCTTTTCAAAATTTGCATATGTAAGTGTTCTTTCTGATTGTTGGCTGGATAATTAAAGCAAGTTTACACTTTGATATATTGGGGCATCAGTGAAAGAAAATGTCTTCACGGGATTAGGCTGAGACCTTCGTGAAATTAAGTAGGGAAGTTACTTTTCACTCAAGATCATATTCAACAAAAATGGTACTCTTATTTTTTTTTTAACTCTTTTTCCAAAATGCCAATAGGAAATTGAGAGGTACGTAAAAAAAAAATTCGTTTGTCTTACCATTAAAAAACTGGAGCTTCTTTTCTCACTCTTTCAATTCAGATTGTCAGTGCAGAAAAGGGTACACTCTCTCTCTCTCTCTCTGTGGTCCGCAATTTGACCATCTATAAATTTGTCAACACAACCACTACAGGGGAGAAAAAACGGCTTCAGAAAATTCTTATCTCACTCCCAAATGACTTGGAGACATAAGAAGAAAGATATTTTACTAGCAAATAATAACCTTCTAAATTTTCTCTCGAAATTATTTTTCCATTAAAGAAAACAGACTCCAAGGGACATTTAGATAGGTTTTCTGTGTAATAGTTAAATGATACTTTTAAATTCATTAGATGAAATTGTTACATTTCCTGAATGTTGACTTAGAAGATTGAGAGCAATTTAAAACCTTTGGAATCCAAAGGATGATGTACCCTCTCCTCCAACTAAGATAACCAACATATGTTTTATTTCCTTGTAAAATTAGGTAAATTTTCTTAAAAAATTCTCCTGAAATTGGGCCTACCCTTTTGAAATGCTTCTGTCTGGATCCTCTTTTTTTTACGTAGCTCATTGTATGTATAAATAATACTTGTGATAACAAATGTTATTCCTCCAGACTATTACGTTGAGCAGAAAGGCTACAATTGTAGATTGGGGCTGTTTTGCCAAACCCTTACTGGGAAATTTCTTATCTCTCCCAAATTTGCTTACAGAAAATGTTATCCTTCTGGACTGTGTATTAAGAAGAGGTTCTTGACTTCTAGTTGGTTTTATTTTTTTATTTTTGATAAGCAGAGGTTATTTCTAGTTTGTTTTCATTTTAACTGTACTCCAAGAAACTGCTTTGAATCATATGAGTAAAATCCAGACTTCATGATTGTTAATCCGAGGTGGTGTTCAGTTGTCTACTATTCTCACACTTCAACTAGTTCTAGCCAGGTGGGAACTCTACCATACAGGGCACCAGAACTCCTGCTTGGTTTGAACTACTCAACCCCAGTTGATGTGTGGTCGGTTGGTTGTATATTTGCCGAGATGGTGACCCAGCAGCCTCTGTTCACTGGTACTTGCGAGATGAACATATTGATTGAAATGTTTAGGTACTATAAAGCTTAAGCACACAGACTTAAATATGCAAGTCTATCTTTCAATTCTATTCAGTCCTATTCACATACAATTATTTTATGTGAAGCATGTTGGGTGTGCCAAATGAGGCAACATGGCCCGGAGTAACTTCATTATGTGGTTATATTTCTACAATGACTGAGGTAAAGGACATTTTCAGGTTTGTTTTAGAAATTTTTTCGAAGACATCAATTTTTACTTTGCTCTTCTTCTGCCTAACAGTTTCCCTCTCATGTGAGAAGTCTTGCAGAAGTTGTCACTGGTCTTGAACCTGCTGGATTTGATCTTCTTTCTGTAAGTTTCGGTTTTACTATATTTCAGAGTGACAATCAGAACACTAGTCCACCATGAGAATCAGGAATCTTTAACAGACCGGCACAGTTTTTGCAATGATAGATTCCCATACAGAGCTCATTGCTCCAGTTTTAACCATATGACCATTGTCTGGTCATTTGGTAGAGTAAAATGCATCTGATCATCACTTTTATGAAATTAATTTAAGCTTTATAATTTTTGAACATCTGTACATGCTGAAGGTGGAAATTTAGTCCCCATTTAATGGAGGACTAAATTGGGCATTTATTTATTTATTTATTTTAAGCTCGTGGTAGCTCCAATAGTTAATTAAATTCATGATTCACTTCTTTTCTTTTCTTTTTAATTTTTATTTTCCAGAAAATGCTCTGCTTAAATCCAAGTGGAAGAATTACTGCTGAGGATGCACTCAAGCATTCGTACTTCGGCAATGTTGCAGGTATAGCCATCCCTCATCCTATCTGCTTGCTGGAATGGACAGGTATAGCAATTAGGTTATGATTTGAACTAGAGTACGCAACTTTATGGATTGCATTTTCACCCCTTGAATTAGATTTATAGTCTCTTAGTAGGAAAACTCCTAAGTTTTCTTTGCTAGGACAGGTTACTTGAGTCTTCATTTTGACCATTGTACATCCATTGCAAAAGCATATGGAGGTGGTGATCGTTTACGAAGGTGATGTCAACAAATTTATTTTGAATATACATGGTGCATCAGTACGTGTGTGTGAGAACATAGATGCACTCTTCCATGAAGAGTTGAAAATCAATCTACAAGCGCAATCTCATTCTCCCAGTTTTGAATTCTCAATCCATTTAGACTTTTTAAGATAGGTGTCATCCAGTGCCTTCACCCCTAGCGTGTTGAAGTCGCAACTTAATAAAGTTGGGTGGGTACTACTTATGCTCTGAAAATGAAGTGAAAAGGTTACCCTTTTATAATTGGGGACGTTTTGAAGAATAATTTGAACATTATGCACTGTAATGATGAATTAGATCACTTGGAAATCCAAACTAAACAGCTAGCTAGAATGAAAGTTTTGATTCGTTAGTACTCCTTTGTAGTGCACGTCCTATAATGCAGCCACATATTTACCCTTGGTAGATGTGACTCATTTGACTGCAACCAGAAGTATAGCCACCATCAACAACAAGATTGTGTGCTGTTATGAATCCAGCATCATCGCTCGCTAGAAACAAGGCAGCATGCGCAACATCTTCCACACTTCCACTTCGCCCACGCAGTAAACTTCCCTTTTTGCCCACTGTCTTACTCACTTCTTCGGGACTCAAATCCATCTTCCCTAGGAACGTCTGGTAGGCACTCACAAGCATCTCCGTAGGGACACCATGTGGCGAAACACAATTCACGCGAATCCCGTGTATGCCTAACTCACAAGCACTGCTCCTTGCTATTCCAAGAATGGCTTCTTTGGAGAGCGTGTAGGCGTGTGATGCTAGGCCTCCCATGATGGCTGCCGAGCTCGATGTGCATATGATGGAGCCTCCTTTTCCTCCCTTGATCATAGCCCGTGCTGCGTGCTTTATTCCGTGTACAATGCCGTTCATGTTAATGGCAAGTAGAGCTGTCATGTGGTCCATTTTGAGGTTGGTGATGCTCCCAGTGGGTCCTCCAATGCCGGCATTATTGAACAGGATGTCTAGGTGGCCTTTCCACATCAGCGCTAGTTGCACGGCTGATTCCATGTCCGCTTCCTTTGCCACGTCACAGTGTACGTAGCGTCCACCAATAGAATCAGCTAGGGTTGTCCCCAGTTCATCCAGTATATCAGCGATGACAACATGGGCCCCATTTCCAGCAAATAGTTTTGCGGTGGCGGCTCCGATCCCTCTTGCACCACCAGTTATAAGTGCAACTTTCCCTGTCAACCTGGCAATACATAATCAGGGAGGAAGGGAGGGTATCAAGTTTGATTTCTGAGAAGCTAACAATGAGAAGGAACACAAAGAAAAAGAAATGCATAAGGAATCATAAGAACCGAGAAAGAAAATCAAATGTTCGATAACTGGCTGCATTTAAATTTCGAAAAGAAAAATGATTAACCAAATCTTTAGAAACCAACTGGGTTTCTTATTTAGAAACATGTTGGTTTCTATAATCCATAAAAATGGCTCTGAAGAAGATCAACAATAGGACAGGATAAACCTTTTTGCCGATGAGCTGTGTCCATTGTCATGCATATCACAATTTAGCTCCATTTTTGTCCTTAGAAATTTACTAAGTGGTGTTTGTTATATATATAAATGGTTCAGAATTCATAATAAAGATTTAAAAGAAAAAAAAGAGTGTGAAAATGAAAACGAAAACGAAGTAGGTAGTGTTTATTCGATTCTTTGCTGTTGGATACACACCTTTGTCATTTCTTACATCTACTTTCAAACCATGAGATTTGTAACTTTTATTATTATTATTATTATTTTATCTTGGTGAATGAATGAATGAATGTTTTAGTAATATTCATATTTGATTAATTTACAGGTACAGGTGGTGATCTACTCCTCAACTGAACATTGCCTGAAACGCAAGGAAAAGATTACATTTTACATGTCCCATTCATTTTTCACTGATTTTGTATTTTTAATAATGGAGGGGTATATGAATAGTCTTGGACCAAAAAACATAATGTAGATATGGAAAACAAAAGGATTGATAAAACTGTCAAGAACTACAGGATTTTCTAAAGGCATAGCCATTGTGGCGCGATGGTGCAAATTAGTAATGGAATCTCCAAGAAAGTCTATGCTCTTCACTGTGGCCCTACATTGGATGAATTCTTTCCAAATGTTGAGATATGATTGTCAACCTGACCTTTTTATTTTTTTAATTTATGAAAAGTGTCCGTGTGAGGCAATTTTGATAAGCGCATATTTGAGAGAAACCAAACTCTTTCCAAATTAAAATGATATTTATGACATCAAAAGATAAAAATGGGATCTAAATATGTGTGTTAAGTGCTTGTTAATTTAGGAAGTGTGTATTCCAATGGTGTAATTAAGATGTTTGTTGAATATATATAAATTAGAAAATAGTAGAAGTGTCAAAAATTAGCCATACTCTCTTCTCTCATTCTGTCATATCTCCTTCCATTTTCTCTCTTTCTCCCCCTCCTAACAAATTTATTAGTTGGGTAACAAATTTGTAATAGTTACTGCCTTGGCTTAACCATTGAAGTGCAAGGAAGTAAATCTGGAGAATTTAGACGGGATTTAAAAGATTCCTTTAATGTCACTTGAAACAGACAAACAATTCTGGTCGGTGATACCGAAATTAACACTCCGACGGTCTAGTCAATTCTATCTCTGAGTTCTTGATATTTTATCTTTCTTAGAATATAAGTTATTCTCACATACCTCTTTCCTCAGTCTCTTTCCTTTTTTTATAGAATCTTTCTCTAGTCCCACTTTCTTATCATGCTTTTTTGGAATGGGACAGCATAGTTGTTCAACAGGACCCTTCTGACTACCCTAGACTACTCGGCTTCGGCATACGGCATGCATATCCCTAATTTGGCATTCAATATGATTCTCAAAGTTTACTCGGCTCTAATTCAACCCAATAAGTTTGCCTAGTGAGCCGATCTCAGATTGGTCCCAGTTGAATTGGACTTGTTTCGGACAGTTCACCTTTTTGGGCATCTATTTAATTATGGGTCCCACTGGTACTTGACTCACCTATTGATGCTCTTAGAAGCAAAAAACAAAGTAGTGTGTAGCATACCTTGGGGTACCTATTTTTAACAGTGTAAAAATGGCTCGTGGCTTGGGGTGGACCCAACCCATTTAGGCCCGTTTGGGCCCGAGCCCAGCCCGAGCCCCTAGACTGGGCTTGGACCATCATTTTGAAACCCAACCTGTGGCCTGGCCCATTGACCCGATTAAGGCCCATTCAAGGTCCGACTTGCGCCGAAGCCCTATATCTTTTTCAATGGAAAATAATAAAATTTTAGTAGAAAAAAATTTGAAAAAACAAAAAATTTGCCAGGCCCGCCCAAGACTCGAATACCTTAGGCTTAGGTCTGGGCTTAATTTTTTGGCCCGTGGGCCACCCGGCCCGATCCAAATTTTGGCAGGAACCTACGAGGGCCAACATGGGCTGGCCTGGGCCCAAGCTCGAGTGAGACGCGCCAGATTTATACCCCTACCTATTTTGTAATATCCATTTGGCATATATGAAAAAAGTTCAAATAAATTGATTTTTAAAAGGGTTTGACTCCATCAATTTAAGAGTGCGTTTAAGTTTGGTAAGTTTATTTTGAGACCGATTTTGATGATTTGAACATTTTACTTTTCAAAAGTAAAATATTTATGTAAAAAATTAAGAAGAATAGATATTGATAATTATATGTTTGAATCATATTTATTTTAGAAAAATTGATGACAAATATAATTTCAAGAATATTTATCTATTTTTTATAATACAAATATAATTCAAATATATAACTATCATGTCTGATCATTTTAATTTTTATATAAATATTCTACTTAACGATTCCTTAAAAACTTGCAAAATACAAACAATCTCAAAGGTCTTTTTTAGAAAGTGGGTTAAAAGTCACTTCTTAATTTTTAACACATTCTGAATCATATCATATCTCACATTTTTTATACATTTTCTTTTTAAAAAAATAAAAATAATAAAAAAATTAATTTTTAATCATCTCTCAAAAACACTCCAAAGTAAAAATATGGAGAATATATGGAGGATGATCAAATGTGTAGACTTATATTTTTTAACTTTTGTACTTCTTTTGCACTAAAAATAAAAAAAAAAATAAAAAAAAAAATGAAGAAGAATAGACATTTGGTGAGCCGAATAATTTTTAAATTCTCAGAGACATAGGACTTGTTTCGCGTAATTTACCTTAATATATCTTTTTATTTTATTTACATTACATCAATTATTATTTAAATCATATTACTTCTCTATTACTTTTTATATATGTATGTATAAATATATTTTTTTTATAAAAGATAAAAAAAAAATTATCCTTATCCCAAACAATCCGTTAAGATATATTTTGAGTAAAATGAGGGATGATAATTATAATTTAAGAATTCGTTTGTCAATTATATATTTTAATAAAAAAAATTAAAATTTATTAAAATTTATCATTTCATTTTTTTTTTATTTCTTTTATATTAAAAAAAAAAACTAAAATAACTAAAATAACCTGTCGTCAAACAACCCCTAACAATACTTAAACGCAAGGCAAGGCAAGGCAAGGCATTACTGGATCACAGAGAGAGAGAATCTGCGTAAAAATGGAGGAGATGAGAGGATCGTCGAAGAAGATGATAGCGACGCAGGCGGAGATGGTGGAAGCGAAGGTCCCAATAGCATACAGAGACCAGTGCGCACACCTGCTGATACCCCTCAACAAGTGCCGCCAAGCTGAGCTATACCTCCCATGGAAGTGCGAGATCGAGCGTCACTCCTACGAGAAGTGCGAGTACGAGCTCGTCATGGAAAGGATGCTCCAAATGCAAAAGATCCGCGAACAAGAGGCCAATTCCAAGCTCTCCCACAAACAGGGCACCATTCCTCTCATTCCCAAGACCGCCAATGCTTAATCCCCCCCCAAAAAAACCAACTACTTCAATAAATCCCTGGTCTGTTCTACTTATTCAGTCAATCTGTGTTTTTTTTTTTTTTTTTATAAAAAATCTCTACACTGTTTTGATTTTTCAATAATGGCTATTATGCACAATCTAGGGTTTCTTGATGGAAGATTACTTGCTTGTGTTTTGGGGTTGTTCTTTAATTTAGTGTTTGATAGTTCATGAGTTTGACTCAAAACTTGGATACTATAGTGGGTATCGAACGATTTGTTCTGTTTTTTATAATCCTGTGTGTCTGGATGATTATGCCTTTGGTGGTAATGCAGCTTGTTTATGGTTCTAATTGGAAAGTTGAATGTTTTGAATGTGCAAATTTGTGGCTGCATGGATAATCTATATCCACTTTTGTTTGTTCAGTTAGGCTTGTGGAGCAAAGTCTTATATATATATATATATATAATCTTAGAATATCATATTACTTAAAGAATCCCCAAGCTATTTTTCCTTCTGGTGTAAATGGCTATTTACTTGGACATATTTAGACACAAAAAAGGGCTTCTTTGGGTAACCCTAGTTCGGGGTCATTTTAGTTCAAAACTATTAATTGGGTGGTTTGTGCCTTAACTGATTTCACTGTTAATCAGATCAAATAGTAGCTTAGTTGTAATAGAATGTTGTCGCAGCTTTGGTTTTCTAGCAGTTCTATCAATTATACAATGAGTACTGGATGTGTTCCTTTTGGTGTAAATGGCTATTTACTTGTACATATTTAGACACAAAAAAAGGCTTCTTTGGGTAACCCTAGTTCGTGGTCATTTTAGTTCAAAACTATCAACTGGGTGGTTTGTGCCTGAACTGATTTCATTGTTTATCTGATCAAATAGTAGCTTAGTTGTAATAGAATGCTGTCGTGGCTTTGGTTTTCTAGCAGTTCTATTAATTATACACTGAGTACTGGATGTATAGGAGGGTACATCCATACCATACACTTAGAAAATATGAGGAAGAAGAACTCCGAAAATATGAGGAAGAAGGAATATATTTCTGTTATATTCAAAACTTCTTATTTTACAAGACCAAATGACACTCCTTATATAGGAGATATTACAAATATCATTATAACCCATTATATGCCACTTACATATTATATATTACCACTATCTACCACTATCATATTATATACATGCCACTATCTACCACCAACACCACTATCATATTCTATACATGCCACTATCTACCACCAACACCACTATCATATTCTATACATGCCACTATCTACCACCAACACCACTATCATATTATATGCATTAACACAAATTTCCAGCACTCCCCCTCAAGCTGGTTTGAAGATATCTTCCATAGCCAGCTTGCTAGTCAGCTTATCAAATTGCTTCTTGTGTAGTCCCTTCGTTAGCACATCAGCTAATTGTTCACCTGTTGGAAGGTAGGTCATACAGATTATGCCAGCATTGATTTTCTCCTTGATGAAATGTTTATCCACTTCTATATGTTTTGTGCGATCATGTAGAACTGGATTATGAGCTATAGATATAGCTGCTTTGTTGTCACAATAGACCTTCATAGGTGTCGGGTGAGAAAGCTTTAATTCTTCAAGAATTCTTTTAATCCACATTACTTCACAGATTCCATGGGCAACAGCTTTGAACTCTGCTTCTGCACTACTTCTAGCTACCACATTCTGTTTTTTACTCCGCCATGTAACTAGGTTCCCACCTACAAAGGAGCAGTATCCGGATGTTGATCTCCTGTCTGTAACACTTCCTGCCCAGTCTGCATCTGTGTATACTTCAACTTGAAGATGTCCATGTTTCTTGAACAGTAAGCCTCTCCCTGGAGTTCCTTTCAAATATCTTAAGATCTTATAAACGGCCTCAAAGTGCTCTGCCCCTGGTGAGTGTATAAACTGACTTACCATGCTGACTGCAAAGGCAATATCAGGCCGCGTATGAGACAAGTAAATCAATTTCCCGACAAGTCGCTGATATTGTTCCCTCTCTTTGACTTCTTCAGCCTTAGCAACTTGTAACTTCAAGTTAGGCTCGATCGGAGTCTCCACCATCTTACAACCAAGCATACCTGTTTCTCCAAGGAGATCAAGAACATATTTTCTCTGATTAACGATATACCTTCCTTGGATCTTGCAAATTCTATTCCGAGGAAATACTTGAGAGCTCCCAGATCCTTAATGTGAAATTCTTTTGCGAGTTTCTCTTTGAGGGCTGCTAACTCTGCTTCATCATTACCAGTTAAAATGATGTCATCAACATAAACAATCAAAATTGCAATTTTACTGTTTTTTGAATGTTTATAAAATATTGTGTGATCTGCTTGACTCTGCGAGAAGCCACAACTGATAACTGCATTCCCAAAGCGTTCAAACCACGCTCTTGGTGATTGTTTGAGTCCGTATAATGACTTGTTCAATCTGCATACTCTGTCGCTTCCAAGTCTCTGCTCAAATCCCGGCGGTAGGCTCATGAACACCTCCTCTTCAAGATCACCATTGAGAAATGCATTCTTAATGTCAAGTTGATGTAGAGGCCAATCTAAATTTACTGCAAGAGATAACAGTACTCTGATGGAATTTATTTTAGCAACAGGAGCAAACGTCTCCTGATAGTCGATCCCATAAGTTTGAGTGAAGCCTTTAGCCACCAATCTCGCCTTGTATCTCTCAACGCTTCCATCTGCGTTACATTTTATCGTAAACACCCATTTACACCCAACTGTTTTCTTGTCTTTGGGTAGATCAACTATCTCCCAAGTACCACTTCTCCTTAAAGCATTCATCTCCTCCATGACTGCTAATTTCCAATTCGGATCATCCAATGCTTCCTGTATATTTCTTGGAACAAACAAGTGTGAAATCCTAGATGTGAAAGCTCTATGGTTTTTAGACAGTCTTTGATAGAAGAGGTAATTTGCAATAGGATGTTTAATGCAATTTCGGACACCTTTCCTAATTGCTATAAGAACATCAAGGTCGGAAATAGAAGGAATAGGATTACCTAAAATTTCGATGCCAGAACTCGGGTGGACATTCGGGTCATTAGGATGGACATTAAGGTCATTATTCTTCAGATGAAATCGCTTCCTAGTATAAACCTGAAGCTCAGGATTTAGATCATTTTGTAGTACTTCTCTCCCTAAATAAGAATCTTCTTGACTAGGCACCATAGAACTTGGTTCTCCTAAGTGATCATTATCAGACCGATGTGGTTTTTGTGTAGGATAAATGACATTGGGGAGCGGGATAGAAATATCCCAAAAACGGTCTTCTACTCCACTTCTCTCCCCCTGAAGAGAAGTGTTGGGGAAATAGGATTTTGTTTCCACAAATGACACATCCATACTCACATAAAATTTCTTGGTTTGAGGATCGAAACACTTATACCCCTTTTTGTTTGAGGAATAACCCAAAAAAACACATTTTATAGCACGGGGGTCAAGTTTTGAACGAAATTGACTAGGAACATGAACATAGGCAGTACATCCAAAAACTTTGGCGGGCAAATCAGAAAACAACCTCGTGTCAGGAAAAAAAGCTTTGAGACAATCGAAAGGTGTTTTGTATATTAACACCTTTGTAGGCATCCTGTTTATCAAATAAGAGGCTGTTAAAATTGCTTCACCCCATAAATATTTAGGAACATGCATGTAAAACATTATAGCACGTGCAACTTCAAGTAGATGTTTATTTTTTCGTTCTGCAATGCCATTTTGTTGAGGGGTATCCCGACATGTAGATTGATGAAAAATCCCCTTTTTTTCAAAAAACTCACCCAACTGCTCATTGAAATATTCTGTTCCATTATCAGAATGTAAAATACCAATTTTGGTTTGAAATTGGTTTTCAATCATATTGTAAAAATTTGTGAATAAATTTTTCACGTCAGATTTTTTATTCATCAAATAAATCCAACATAAGCGGGTATGGTCATCAATAAATGTAACAAACCATCTTTTACCAGAAAGAGTAGTGATTTTAGAAGCGCCCCAAACATCACTATGAATCAAATAAAAAGGTTTGGAAGTCTGGTAAGGTTTTGGCAAATAAGTAGAGCGATGAAATTTTGCAAAAATGCAACTTTCACAATGAAAAGAAGAACAATCAATCCCTTTAAATAATTCTGAAAATAAATGTTTCAGATAAAGAAAACTAGGATGTCCTAGCCTATAGTGCCATAGCATTATTTTTTCTCGAACAGAGATTGAACTAGTACTATTAAAGCTCTGAGCTTTTTTATTACTAACAGGTACTTCATCAAAGTAGTAAAGACCTTCAAGCATCCTAGCACGCCCAATCATCATCCCCGAGTTCTGGTCCTGAAATTCACAGTGGGATTCAAAAAATGTAACACGACAATTAGAATCGTTAGATAGTTTACTGACAGACAAAAGGTTACAGGCTAAGTTGGGGACGTGAAGAACAGCATTGAGATTAATTTTCTCAGTTAGTTTAATAAATCATTTTCCTGCAATAGGTGAAAAACTACCATCGGCTATTCTGATTTTGTCATGACCAGAACAAGGGAAATAGGTACTAAATAAATAGGAAAAACTAGTCATGTGATCGGAGGCACCGGAATCTATGATCCACGGAGAGAAGTTTAGGCAAGAGAAGGCTTTAGGATTTCTACCTGTTTGTGCCAACAAAACACTAGGAGTACCGGATGAGGAGTTGGATTTTATCAGCTTTAAGAGTTGATCAATATGCTCTTTGTGGAAGGGACCTGAATCGGCTTCATTAGCGGTAAGAAAGCCACGATTCTTCTCTCCTTGTTTGCTGCTTTTCCAGTTGACAGGTTTGCCATGGATCTTCCAACACGTTTCGCGTGTATGGCGAGGCTTGTTGCAAAAATCACACCAGACCCGTGGCTTATCATCAAACCTGCGCTGGTAATTTGCAGCCTTGTTGGCCGCAGCATCGCTAATTAAAGTCGAAATTTCAATTGATTTACCAGTACCTTTTTTCTTAAACATGACACTCCTTCGGCTCTCTTCCCTTTTGACTTCGGCAAATACTTCGCCAATGGATGGGAAAGGAGGTCTGCCAATAATTCTTCCTCGCACTTCATCGAACTCAATGTTGAGGCCGGCAAGAAACTTGTAAATACGGCTGTCTTCCACAGTTTTCTTGTGGTGGTTGCAGTCGTCAACCGATTTCCATTCGTATGTGTTGAAGATGTCAAGATCCTGCCACAACCTTTTCAACGAATTGAAATATTTGGTGACGGAATCATCTCCTTGACGAATCTCTCCCAACTTCAAAGTTAATTCGAAAACTTGAGATTGATTTCCTAGGTCAAAATACATCTGACTAACATTATCCCACAATTCTTGTGCAGTAGGATAGCACATGTAATTAGAGCTTATATCCTCCTCCATAGAATTGACCAACCATGTCATAACCATGGAGTTTTTAGCGTCCCAACTGTCGAACAGCGGATCATTAACAGCAGGAGCCTTCTTGTCACCAGTGATGTAACCGATCTTTCCTTGCCCACGGATATACATCCGGACAGATTGTGACCAGCGGAGAAAATTATCACCATTTAGGCGGATGGTGGTGATTTGGACAGAGTGAGAGTTGGACGTTTTCACCGGAATGGCAGCGGCAGGGGTTGAAGTGGTTTCGGACGTGACTTCCGACATGGCTATGACGGTTTTAGGGCTGCTGCGTTTTTTGTTGCTCTGATACCAACTTAGAAAATATGAGGAAGAAGGAATATATTTCTGTTATATTCAAAACTTTTTATTTTACAAGACCAAATGACACTCCTTATATAGGAGATATTACAAACATCATTATAACCCATTATATGCCACTTACATATTATATATTACCACTATCTACCACTATCATATTATATACATGCCACTATCTACCACCAACACCACTATCATATTATATGCATTAACACAAATTTCCAGCACATACCTACTGTGAGCATCTGCACCAATGCCTGAGATAAAGTTTTCTAAGTTCGAAAAGTCCACACAAAACCCTTTTATGATGAATAGTCAAGATATACCAATTGTTCCTTTTAATATTTTTTGACAAATTTCACTTTACTCCCTTGTAGTTTAGCTCATATGCAGATAATCTCATTTTTATCTGGAAATAATCACATAATCATATGTGGTTTGTCAACTAAACCGTACCGTTACATTTTCCATCCAAAATAATTGGAGGTGCAACACACACACGATTATTGAGATTTGCTGTGAATAAAATAAATTTTTAAAACAAAATTACTCTCATAATTGTTTAAAACTACAAATATGCCATTTTCTTTTTCCTTTTTTTCCAACCAACACCCCCCCCCCCCCCCAAAAAAAAAAAAAAAAAAAAAAAAAAACTTCATCCCTCCCTTCCAACACTTCACCATCAAAGTTCTTTTCTGAGGATTTGTCAACAGTCCTTGGGGATTTTAACTCCAAGTAAGAACCCGAATCATCATCTCTCCAAGCCCCCCCACCCCAATAACCTCATCCCTCCCTTCCAACACTTCATCAGCAAAGTTCTTTTCTTGAGGATTTGTGAACAGTCCTTGGGGATTTTAACTCCAAGTCTGCAAAGCAGCAATCCCTACGTCTTATCTGGGAAGCTTGTCTAAGATTGCACAAGATTTATTCACTTGTGTTATATTCAAACTTAAAAATCCATTTCAAGGGATAAAAACTTCTAATTGAGATGTCTAATTCACAAGCTGTTCCAGCCAAAAAGATATAAAATAAGAACAAGAGCGAAGTTTCTTATTGCAAAATCTTATATCTGTATATACACCCAAATCCTCTACCTATATGTGTATTCTAACCAAAATTTTAACCTCTTGGCTGTTGATTCAATTGCATGTATGTAGAATCGTAATTTACTATGTGTTGATTCAACTGTAGCCCCCTCATTATTCAATTTGCAAGCTTTTGATTCACTTGCGGTGAGTTCCAGCAAGAATGTTCCACAACAACCCTTCTTTGAATCCATTCTCCAAATCCAACAAGCATGCTCCACGGTAGCACCATCTGTGGAGTGATGTTTTGCACCTCTGAATCGTGTGCAGAAGGCATTGGGTGGGGTAATGGGGATTGAAGGGAAAAAAGACAAGACAGTCCTTCCACTAGTGTCATCTTCTACAACATCTCTTTGTACTGCTGTCCTTTTGGGAAGCAACAAGTGCAACAAACTACTAAAGGCCTCACAACCACGCAAGGAAGGAAGAAGGGTGAGAATATGGCGGTGTTTGGGAACAAATTTTTTGGTTTTTTTTTTTATTTTTTTCCACTGAAAGACAAATTTGTTACAAAACCAAAAAAAAACAAATCCAAACAAAATATCACATCAAACCCCATAATCATTTCACTATTTCTCTCACAAACATCACATCCAACCACAAAAAAATCTAACTATCTTTCCAAACACAAGAAAAATTTCTCCAATAATATCTTACAACTAAAAAAACTTATAAAAAAATTCACTTCCCAAACACCCACTATATATATGTGTGTGTGTGTGTGTGTGTGTAAAATTAATTCAGAAGGAAGGAAAAAAACAGATATAAATGCCAATTCACATATTCTGTTAAGAGAAGTTATTGTGCGTTTTAGTTCACAAACCATACGGAGGTTATGTGATTATTTTCAAATGATTGGGAGGTGATCCACATATGGGCTAAATCACTAGGGGGGTAAAGTGAAATTTGCCCTAATTTATTAAATTTATTTCATTGATAATTGAATATGTTACGTACAATGATTTACAAAGCTCAGGGTACTCCCATCATATTTTGTTCTATAGGCTCTAGAAGTGTACTCTCATCTTTTCCTACCAACTAAAAATGGTTATCTAGAACAGCTGGGAATACAAGAAAACTGAATTTGAAAACAATGTGCCTGTTTGGCAGAAATTATTTACAACTTATTTCAGCTTTCAGCTTAATTTAAACTATTTTGATGTGTTTGGTTTAGCTTATAGCTTATAACTTATAGCTTTGTGGAAGTCAGAAATCAGCTTATTCTTTGAGTGGGGCAGGAGATGCTTTAAGAATAAGCTGGAAATCAGCTTAAGCTGAAAGTTATAAGCTATAGTTATAAGTACTTTCCTACAGCTCTACCAAACAGGGCTAATGTTGTGGCAAATCCTCCATTAGAATTTTATGCATTCCACAATTTTGTCAGAATCTGTTTTCAGGACTCTTGATCTACTGCAGAAGGAGAGGGGAGGCACAAATTCAAACATAGTCTTTAATTCTGTCAACTGTCTTGAACTTATTTTGCTTATGACCATCCCTAAATGTTAGTGCTCACATGTTTAGAGAATCAAGCACAGGTTTGTTGAAATTTCCAGAACGACAGTTACTACCATGGGATTGAAAATCTTGACGAACTTGTAACCATGTTTTTCTTGATATGTTGCTACATAGGGTACAATCATGTGCAATCAGTGAATTCATGATGAGCACCATTTTTAGAGCCTTTTTATTAAATAGTTTTTTGATGTTTTGACTATGTTGGTTTTGACAGTGAGTGTCAACTGATGCTTAATGAATCTATTTTGCTCAAGGGTGCTGCAATTTTTGAGATAAAATTTCTGAAGACATGATTTTTATTGATGGATTATGAGGTAGGAGAATGAAAGTGCAAGGACTAAGCTGGCTAGCTAAAAGGGTCATGATTTTTATTGATGGATTATGATTTTCTCTTTCAGTTTTCACTATCTTCTTTATTTATTTAGTTTTATTTTTTATTTTTTGTGCAAACAGTAAAAAAATTTAAACTACTGATTCCACTCTTTCCTTTTAAATGTCATGAATGCACTTGCTACAACAGCTTTCAACAATACTTGGCTTAAATTGAAGAATAGTGAAGTCAGAGATTGCTAAAGAATTCTTTCATTAGGATTCAGCAGAACTAATTAATCCTTAGTAGGTGAATGCAACCACCTATTTTTATTAGTAGAATAGTGTCAGAGAATGTTAGAAACTATGGTGTTTGGATTGAGAACAATATTTGGTGTTCAACTTATTCCATAAATGGTATGTAGTGGATATGCTCATTTCAATCACTTAGTTGGACTTTAGTGGATAGTTTTCATTTGTGTTACCATGCACTCCCCTATCAGACACTTGACATTTGAGTAAGAGTATGTGATGTGTGTTTGGCATGCTTAGTTGGACATACACCAACAATATGTCAACACTCATTGTGAGCATCTGTGCCAACATTAGGTACAGAGTTTTTCCCTTCCAAATTTCCCAATTTGTAGTCAAAAGGTGAATATTCACAATATACTAATTGTAAATTGTTCCTCTTCAATTTAACGTAGGTTTTTTATTTGTATTCAATATACCTATGTTTCACAGCAGGCGTACCAATACGTAATTCGATAGGGTATTAACGTTTCCAGTAACATAGAGGTACACGGAGACCATCGAGCAATTTATGGTTAACATGTTTCTTCTATAGCATCAAGAGTCTATTGCTAGTGTTGTTCCTTGAGCATTTCACATGCATGTTAAAGTTTGGACCAGTGAAGTTTACGCTGTTTTGAAGTGTAATTGTGTCTGGCATAGGGCCACAAATGGCGGTGGTCAAAGACTAGTGTAGGAGCTATTTGTGTATATAATGACCACAGGATGTTTAGGATGGTAGCAATGTGGCAGCAGAAATAACTTGAACAAGAATCTATGAGTTGAGTGTATTTTAATTGTTAATTCATGTTTGAAAAAACAAAAAAAACAAAAAAATAATTAATCTTAGTTTGACAATACCACAAACTAGATCATTATCAATACCTACAACAAGGATCTGCCTATGTCTGATATTAGAGTTTTCTTCTTGTAGCACCCCACATCAAATACCCACTTTCTGATGAATAGTCATGATATCCTCATTGTGCCTCTTATTGTTATTTTTTGGGGGTGACTTAGTTATGTTATTGCTAATAGGATATGTATAGTAGTGAGTTACAAAGGTTATGGTATTCCCATCACATTTTGTTTTATTGGTTGGAGAGTACACTGACATCTTTCCTGTCTTACAACTAAAATGAAACTCTGGATTAGCTAGGAGTACTACAAAACTCGATTACAAACATCATTCTAGCTAATTGCACACCAGAATTTGGAGCATCACGCTGTTGCAAGTCTGAATCTGTTTGCATGATTCAGTTGACTTTGTTTCTGCTGCAGATGAAGGTTCTGAGGCCAAAATTCAAACGTGTTTTATTTATTTATTTGTAGTTCATGATCAACTTGCAAAATGGAAAGTTTTGTACAAGTTATATGTTTCGTCACCACCGTCCTCTTAATGTTAGTATTCACACCTCATTCAATTAAACATTGAATTGTTGAAATTTGCAGAATGACTGAGGTTTTAATGTCGGAATTGAAGATCTCGGAGTCACAACTATGATTTTGAGAAGCCTTATTGTATAGGGTACAATCATGTGCAACAAGTGAATTCTTGATGGGTCATTTTTCAGTTTCCTTTTCAGCTAACCTGAGAGATGGTTTTATGGTGTTGAACTCTTCTGGGTTTGACAGTGAGTGTCAACTGATGGCTAATGAATGAATTTTGCTCAAAGATGCTGCAGTATATTTTTTTTTTTCAACTTACAAGAATATTTTTGTCAAACTACTTTCAATAGAAGATCTTGAAGTCATTTTCATATAGTTTTACATTTTTTGAGGTTAAAAATAATTTTTAAAATTTCAAAATATGTTTTTGGTGTTTATTTTGTCTACCGTATTTCTATTTTTTCAGAAAAAATTCATGAAACTGATTATGAAATTCGAACCAAACAGAGCCAAAGTGATGCAAGGACAGCTTAAAGGTTCGTGATGAGTTGATGACCTTTTTAGCTCTTAATGAAGCCTAGTTCTCCTCCTTTTTTAGCTGCTTCTTGCCTCTTAGAAGCCATGAATGCACTTACTATGACAGCTTTCAACAACACTGGGCTGAAATTGAAGAACAGTCAAGTCTGTTAAAAAACATTCTTTTAGTAGGATTTAGGAGCTTAGTAGGTGAATGCAATTAATCATTTTTTTAAGTGTAGGACTTGAATCATTATGGAATGTGGATTGGTGTTTGGAGTGAGAAGAGGATTTGTGTTATCTGTACTCAAGAAATGTATGGTGGATCATATGCTCATTTCAGTTACTCAGTTGGAGTGTAGTAATTTATTTTCATATATCCACAGAACATGATTAGTTCAGAAGCTCTTGTATGCTTATGCTGGCTTTGACATTTACAATGAAGGGACTGGGTTAGGAGTTAGATTCTTATTAGTGTTGATCCAAACATGTGATGGTCTAATTTGGCCTTTTGTTTTTGGATCCATTTGTCCAAAACATGGATGCTACTCGTAGTCAATTTATGGAGACATTAAATGTTGTAGGGATCAAGACTAGTAAGCTTTTGGTTGTCGATTTATGGAGACATATTAAATGTTGTAGGGATCAAGATTAGTAAGCTTTTGATTTTATAGTGCGAACATGTGTCTTTTTCATTTTTATTAGGTATGGGTGTTAATCAAATGAATAAAGATTCTATGTATTTGCTAATTTGTAGTGTAATATGTAGTTCTTTTATTGTGAGCCTCCTACCATGTCAAGAGAATCAAACGGAGGGCAGAGATGATGCATTACTAACAAAGGAAGAAGGATGCAACGGAGGAGAGGTTGAGGCTGAAGGGAAAGGAAGATGACGACTTTGATGACGATCACGACCACATACACCGGTGAGTAGCAAGACTAGACTCGACTTGACTCGAACAAACCGACCGGAATACGAAACTGAATATCCAGCATTCCCGTCTGAGTGGCATTAAAATGTAATTATTCCTGTAAACAAATAGTAATTAGTTGGTTTGGAGTCGTGAGAAGAGACAAGGGGTTTCTCTGTTTTTCCCCAATTGTGTCATTCCCTTATGCAACAGCAAAGCAAGCAAGCAGGCAGGAATTTCCATCATTCCCTTTCTGAGTCGCCTCTGCCACCGTCATAAAGGCTCTTTGCCAATCCCCTGCCACTCTGTAATCTGTTCCCTTCCCTCCCCTCTCATCATATTTTTTTACTATTTGTTACGTTTCAAAATATTAGTTTCCCATCTTATTTTTTAGGGCAAATTACATATACACCCCTCGAGGTTTGGCTAAATTACAGATGCCCCCTGAGGTTTGAGAAATTACGAATTCCCCCCTGAATGCTATATTTGCATAAGAAATTAGGGGGTAATTTGTTATGAAATATAAACCTCAGGGGGTAAATTGTTATGAAAATACAAACCTCAGGGGGCGGGATGTAATTTCCGAAACCTCAGGGGAGTATCTGTAATTTAGTCAAACCTCGAAGGGTGTATATGTAATTTGCCCTATTTTTTATTGTCCTAAAATGTTAATTTCTTTTCAAAAATCAATAACTAAAATAAGATGAATTTTTTATTTTATTCTTTTTTTAAATTCATTAAAAATACAAAAGGTATAATTATTTTTTAAAAAATATATTATCAAAGAATAATTTTAAAAAATTAATATTTTTAAAATATAGCCTTCGTTTGCGAAGAGTTATTTGGGATTTTTTTTGGTTATTTTAGTCACAAAAATAAAATATCACATTTAACTTATAATCATTACACTCTTCTCTCACAAAAAAAATCAAACCAAAATATTATTTCCAAATTAAATTTTTTAACCTAAACTAAAATAGTCACCCCAGCACAACCCCCCTCCCAATCTCCACGTGGGAGGCTGCCAATGACTGAAAAAAAAAAAAAAAAAAAAACAATTTTTAGACCAATCACACAGGACCCCAGCACCCCCCACTGGTCTCGTGCATTTTCCATGTTAGATTTGGCAAAATGGACTATTAATAATTTCTTTATTCAAAAAGTCAAATTTCTAAATTCTAAAAGATTTGTGTCCTGTCTTTTCTGTTGGCAACCACACCCAGTGTGTGCTCCTGACGAAAGTTGATGTGGTGTTCTAATTTTGACTGTGGGTTGTTTTAGCTAAAAGTTAATTTTTAATTTATTTTGGTCTTTTTTTTAAATAAAAGATGTTTAGTAAAAGGCATTTTTTAATTTTTACCTATTTTAAGTTGTATTATCTCTTTATTTTTTATATATATTTTTTAAAAAAATTGCAAAATTGGTTTTTAATTATCTTTTCAAAATAATCCTTTAGGTCACATTATTTTTCTATGTTTTATACTTCTTTTTAAAAAAAAAAGTCAAAACAAACTAAAAAGTTGATTTTTAATCCAATTTTCAAAACAAGTATGTTATTAGTTGAATTAGTGAGATCTATCAGTTTTCTGTCTCTTTTTAAGAGATACTACGGGACTTGTCCCTTAATAAATGGTGTAGAGCAATACTTTCAAACTAACCAATATGAGATGATATTAATTACTCCATACTAGGGGTGCTTAGTGAGATTCAGACTATTTAAAAGTAAAATTATAAATTAAATTGTGAAAGTTAGATTGACAAATAATCAAATCATATTTTAGACGATTTGAGATGGTTTCAATTTAAGTTGATTGAAAAATATTCTTAAACAATTATCAAATATTTATATAATATATAATACTAATTTTTATAATATTTTTTATATATATAATTACTAATTTGCAATCGTAGGCTTACGTCGGGTGTGTGGTTAGAAGCTGCATTTGTGCGTTTGTTAAAAAAAGCCAAATGTTGGTTTTTTTCTGTACAAACCCATTTGGAAGGCTAGTTAAACGCAAGATGGCAATTTACGAATATACCCTTCATTCACTTTTTAAAGTGTTGGAGATTGAGAGGGTGAAATTCTGTAATTACCAAATAGGAAAGGGGTATTTTGGTCTTTTACATTATATGTCATAGTGATATGACATCATAAATAAATATTGACTTAAAAAGTAAAAAAGTAACTTTTTACTAACTTGTCAAATTACTTTTCAAAAAAGTCAAAAAATTTGATTAGAAGTCAAAAGCCAACTTTTAATTATCTTCCCAAAACACCCCTTAATCTCTCTCACTTATTTTTACTTTGATATTTTATAAAACTAAAAAATATTTATATATTAATTATAGTGGAGCGAAATGAAGCGATTTTTGAAGATGAATTATAAATTTCAAGATTTTTAATCTGCGGTTAGTGGAATTGGTGCTTTAGCAAATTTCGTGGTATTTTGTATAATTCTACTCCATACTATTTATTACTTAATACTTGTCAAGTTATTTTTTAAAAAGTAATTAAGTATTAAATTTCATAATTTTAATCAATAAGGTCTCGTTTGGCAACTACATATTTTAATCAAAAATTCAAAAAATTATTATAAATTATCACATCACTATCACTATTTTTTTTATACATCTTTTCATAAAACGCTAATAAATTATTAAAATAATATATTTATAAACGAGGCCTAAATATCAAATTAAACACCACATAGATTTGTCTAAAAGCAAAATATAATTTCTCGTCATAAATGATACGTGCCCATATGACTTCCATATGTCATTTGATAATTTCGTCCATTATAAGTAGGGGGTAAGAAAAATTGATGAACGAAATTGCAATTTTTTGTTTTTTTTATTTTTATTTTAATAACATATGGTTTGTTTTGATTTTGAAAATTTTTATATTAATACAAATTGAACTAATTGAATATTATATTTAAATATTTTTATATTACTCCCTCCGTCCCATAATATTAGTCCCTTATTCCATTTTTCATTGTCCCAAAATATTAGTCCATCTTCAAAAATCAAGTACAAAAATAATATAAATTTCCCATTTTGCCCTTCTTTTAAATTCATAAATAATATAAAAAGTACAATTATGACATTGATATTCTCAAAAAAATGTACTATCAAAGGGTAATTTTGAAAAACTAACTTTTTAAAAGTACAATAATTGTACTACCAAAAAAAGTTGGATTCCCCAAAAAGGACCATTATTTTGGGACGGAGGGAGTATAATTTTTTGAATATTATATGATAAAAAAATATATAGGTGGTGTTTGGCAAGTGGTTTTAGGGCTAAAATAGTCACAAAAAACAAAATAGGTTATTTTAGTCATAACAAACAAAACATCACATCCAACCCATAATCATTACATTCTTCTCTCACAAAAAAAGTCAAAAAGTCCTTCCCAAACCAAGCTTTTTAACCCAGGTTAAAATAGCTAAAAAAGTCAAAAAGTCAAAAAATCAACCCACTTTCCAAACGGAAGCATAATATGATTTTGTGATAAAAACTAAGAAGAGAAACATTTATAAAGAAATTTTCATACATTTTCTTTATTTATTTTCAATGTAAATTTTTTTTAATTTTCTATAAAATCTTTAAAAATGTTATACAAATTTCTTTTCTGCATCAAACAAAATCAATACAATTGAACTGTAGTATATGGTTTATTATATCGATTTTTCAATCATAAAATCAAAAGAATCAATTCAATGTTAAGTATTCTCTCAACACCAACCAAACCGAAGTATTTACTCCCTTACTATATTATTTCTCTTTCTTTTCCGTTTCTCATGAAAATAGTTTTAACTTAAAAAAATAATTACAAATTTATGATATGACCTTTTTCATAGTGACAACCCTTCATGAGGAATGTGGTACCTTTAAAAATTAATTACAAATTTATGAAATAATTTTAATTTTTAATATTTATATAATTTTAGTGATTTAAAAATATTTTTTAAAATCATGTAAAAATCACCCCAACAAAACAATAGATAATAATGTGTGCACAGGGGTAAAACTGTGAATAGAAAGGGCGTCCTCATAAGCTAGGCTACAAACAGTGGAGTGAGGAGGGTCGTCAACATCAATGTCCTTTGTTTCATTTATTATC
This sequence comes from Camellia sinensis, assembly GCF_055761805.1. Taxonomy (NCBI): domain Eukaryota; kingdom Viridiplantae; phylum Streptophyta; class Magnoliopsida; order Ericales; family Theaceae; genus Camellia; species Camellia sinensis. The sequence continues at coordinate 176,517,066 of NC_138965.1, read as the reverse complement.
AAAGAAAAAAATGAGTATAAATTCTTCATGGGCTTGCCTTTGTGATCATGACGACGTTGGCCTATATATCACAATTCTAGAGAGAGAAAAAGAGGGGGGAGAGAGAGAGAGAGGAGAGAAGGTCAAAGCAGCAGCAGCGAGAGCAAGAGCAGAAGGAGGCAGCGCAGCAGAAGCAAGCAGTAGTTGTAGTTGTAATGATTTCTGGGTGGTGGGGAGAGAGAGATATCAGAAAAGCTCGTGATGAGAATTTTATCTTTGCAGGCTAATTATAATTTACAAACAACAGAATAATAAGCGCATCACGAGAGACCCCAAACTCCTTCAGCTTCTTTCTTTCTCTCTCTATTTTCTATATTGCGCTACCTGCCTGCCTACCTCTCTGTAGCTGAAAATCTAGACAGTTCCAACGGGACTGCATAAGATAAGAGAAGAAAAAACGAACAAGTCTGTTTTCAGGAGGTGAAATTGAATATTTGAAAGGTGTCCCAAGGGGTTTTGGAGAAGAAACAGGTGGTAGAAAGAAAAAAAAAATCATCAGTAAGGGAGGGAAAACGAAGAGGCTTTTGAAGATCCAGACTCAACACAGAGAGAGAGAGAGATGGGTAGTTGTGGAAGGAATGGAGCTGTGAGACAGTATATAAGATCGAAGGTACCTCGTTTGAGATGGACTCCTGATCTTCATCACTGCTTTGTTCATGCTATTGAGAGGCTTGGTGGTCAACACAGTAAGATCTCTCTCTCTCTCTCTCTCTCTCTCTCTCTCTCTCTGTTGGTCCTTCATGTCCTTGTTTTGGTCTTTGATTTCTTCTTGTGTTTCATATGGTTTTTCTTGATACAAAAAATATCATTTTACTATTTCTGCTTCTTTTTTTATTTTATTTTTTTATTTTTATTGTAGAAGCCACACCAAAGCTTGTTCTTCAGTTGATGGATGTGAGAGGACTCACCATCTCACATGTCAAAAGCCATCTCCAGGTTATCATTTTTATTTTCTTTCATTTTTTGCGCCTCCTAATTTTTATTTTTTTATCAGCCCTAATTTATATATATACACAATTGATGCATACTTATTGTGATTCTATTTTGGTTAATATTCTGTTCCTATCAGATGTACAGAAGCATGAAGAGTGACCTGATCAGACAAGGTATACAAAATTTGTCATTACTTATATTTGTTGAAATATATATATATATATATATATATATACCACCACAAACACAAACCCATTTATGCTAGTTCATGTTTTCTGATTTAACCCTCCGTGCATGTGTTTCTCTGACCTGTGTTTCCTCTATTAGCTTAGCACTCGTTCTTGTTGGAGATCAATCACACTTTTGCTATGTTTTGGAAATGAGTTGTTTCCTAACTTCATTTATTATTATTAAATCATTGCCAATACAATAAAGTTGTTCCCTAGCCAAAATAGATGAGCACAGAATAAAACTACTATTCTTATAAATCTTCTAATATTGGCATTTCTTATGAAATCCACAACCCTAATTCCTAGTGCATAGTTTTCTGAATCAGAACCGTGTTATAAATGCTACTATGCCTCATTTGGATTTTCTTGTTTGTTGAGAGACTCTGATCAAGTCATGCACACACACACATACATACATACATACATACATCAACAACAAAATAGAAAAAATGGGCATGAGTTATTTTTCTCTTATATATTCTCTTTGACCAATTTGTGTTGTGTTAAAAAAAACAACAGAGAGGATAAAACAATCTTTTGAAGATCGTGATGATGATGATGAAGGGTGTGTTGATCAAGAAAATGAAAATGATGTGGATAGTTACCATCCATCTTCAAAGCCCATTGAAAATGAAGAATCAGATTCTCACTTCATGTACAGCAGCAGTCCTTTCCCTACAAAAAGGTAGGTGAGCTTAGCCTTAGCCCTTTTAATCCTTATTATATGGGAATAGGAGAGGAGTATTGTTTCAGACCCAAGTCTCAAAAAAGGTTATGCCAAGAAACAAAAAGGATTTTGCATCTACTATACGCTTGCATTTCATTGTTGTCTTTACTGTTTCCAAGATTGTGTGTGTGCGCGCTTTTTGTATCTTTATCTTTTTTTTCTTGATGTTCTTTTTGTATTGTTTGCTTTGTCTCAGAGCTAGAATCGAGACGACGATGAGTTCAATCCCAGAGAAGCAGCAATGCAGCCAAAGAAGAATATGTGGGGGAACAGTCACAAATCCGTACTTTTTTGATGATTATACGCAGCAGCAGCAGCAGCAGGAGCAGACTAGTGTGGCTGAGAAAAGTGGATTAATAGTAGTAATAAAGGAGAAAGAGGGAAAAGAGAGTTGTTACAGATGGCAGACCCACGAAGCAGCAGCAGCACCTCCAATACCCACAGCCACAGATGCAGATGCAGTGCAAGAATCCGATTTCCTTAAGGTACAAACACACTATAGCCTCCCTCCTCACCACGCATCTATGTATTCTCTTTCTACTCTCTCCCTCTTTCTCTCTCTACAGTATTAATCTTGTTTTTTACCCAGCTTTTATGATGGTGTTGGAGTGTCTTGTTGGTTTTCTATGACAACTTTCAAGTTTCAATTTCAAACTCTTAAGTCATTGTTCAAAAATAAAAACTAGGTCATTGTTTGTAGAGCATGGTTTTCATTTTTTTTTTCTTATTTATTTATAATATTACTAGAAGATGCCCTCTTGATTGACCAGCGCATATAACCCTTTGGAAAGGAAAAAAATAGCCTAATTTAGGTTAAAATTCACAAAAAGATAAAATAGGCTAAAATAGTTAATAAGACAAAATATCACATTAAACTCATAATCATTTTATTTTTTCTCTCACAAACATCACATCCAACCACGAAAAAATCCAATCATCTTTCAAAATACAAAAATTTTAACCTACTAAAATAGTCAAAAATTAAAATAAACTACTAAAATAACCACTTCCCAAACAAGGCCAAAAAGTCTACTAAACCGTGAAATATGTTGCGAAAGATATAATATTATAAAGATGTGGGGCTGAGATTTAATTGATATATTCACAGTGTGTACCAAGTGCATTTAAGGTGGTGTTTGGAAAGAATTTTAGTTGGATTTTTTTTCATTTTTTTTCACCAAAAGACAAAAAATTTGCAAAATTAAAAAAAAATACATCCAAACAAAATATCACATTCAACCTCATAATCACTTCACTTTTTCTCTCACAAACATCACATCCAACCATAAAAAAAAACTCAGCTATCTTCTCAAACACAATAAAAATTTTCTTTAATAATATCTTACATCTAAAAAAATCTACGTAGAAATTCACTTCCCAAACACCATCTAAGTCCCACACATTGATCATTTTATTTTGGATAAAAATTTTAAATTTTTATTATTACCATGTTAAATAAACATCACATCCAATCATAAAAAAATCAAACTATCTTTTCAAACATAATAAAATTTTTCTTTAATAATATCTTACATTTAAAAAAATTTACATAAAAACTCACTTCCTAAATACCATCTGAGTCACACACATCGATCATTTTATTTTGGATAAAAATTTTAAATTTGTACTATTGCCATGTCAAAATAGCACAACAAAATAGTAAATGAGTGGATTACAATTATTGTCTTTTGTGGACTAAAGACTAACCAGTGCAGTCTTTCTTTCATGGTTGCCATAAGTTGTTATTGTTGGGGGTGGTTTGGACATGACATATTTGTTTATTATGAAAAATTATGTAAAAAAATAGTGAGATAATGTGACAAAAATAAATTATTTAGGCCTCGTTTGGAACAGGTTAATTTAGTAACTTTTTAGCTATTTGGCTAAAAAGGTAGGTAAAAAAAACTTGTATGTTTGGGATAACTTTTTGACTAATTACGAAAAGATGTGCAAAAAGTAGAGAGAAAAGAGAATCTGACTTTTTGGTATGGGTTGTTGGTTTTTTGGCTAAAATAGCCTCTTGCCAAACGAGGCCTTAGTCTCTGTTTGGGAAGAGACTTTTTGAGTTTTTTTGGCTAAAATAATCACAAAAGACAAAATAGGCTATTTTAGCCATAACAAACAAAACATCACATTCAACTCATAATCATTACACTCTTCTCTCACAAAAAAAGTCAAAATAGTCAAAAAACCAAAAAGCTCTTCCCAAACCAAGCTTTTTAACCCAGGTTAAAATAGCTAAAAAAATCAAAAAATCAAAAAGTCTACCCACTTCCCAAACCAACCCTTAGGCCTCGTTTGGGAACATGCTAATTTAGTAACTTTTTGACTATTTGGTTAAAATATGAGCTAAAAAAAATTAGTATGTTTGGGATGACTTTTTGGCTTTTTACAAAAAAAATGTGCAAAAAATAAAGAGAAAAGAGAATCTTTGACTTTTTGGTATGAATTATTAATTTTTTGATTAATTTAATAATTTTTTGATTTTTTTGACTAAAAATGAGAGTTTTCAAACGAGGCCTTAGTCAATAAACAGTTTATTTGACTTGTAGCCAAACTCTTACAAGGAGTATCTGCAATGCCCACTTTTTTGTTTTTAAGTTTGGTATTTTCTTGATAAACTATTTTATTATATGGGGCACTTCTTACTGTTTGGGTAGATGGTTAAAAGTCATTTTTTTAACTTTTAATATATTTTTGGTCATATCATTTCTTTATTTTTTTTTATATATTTTGTCAAAAAAATCAAAACAAATCAAAAAATTAATTTTTAACCAACTTTTCAAAATAATCTTTAGTATAACGAGCTGGTTAGAACTTGACCGCAAGGTCATAACTTTGAATTTAGCTAGTCACTTGGTGCATATAATAATGTTAAGCTAAGAGGGGGTGGAATGCCAAGTAAGATTTAAATCCTTGCAAGGAGAGGGGAGAGTGAAATGGGAGACAACTTAAATTCTTGCAAGGAGAGTGAATTCAACTCCCAGAGTATTAATTTAACAATTAATCACTAATTTTTGCGAATCGATTAGATATTCAATTTGTATCTAATATCCTCTTCCAGGCACCCTTATTTAATGGGGTCTCAACTTGGCAAAAAAAAATTAAAAATTTTCACGTGCTTTTCATTTTAAAAAAATTGTTTAAATGTTTTTTTATTTATTTTTTATGTCTTTAGCATTTTTCGTAGCATTTTGTTTTTCAAATTTTCTTTTACATTTTATTTTATATCCCATAGTTTAGTTGTGTGGGGTTGGTGGGAAATTAGGCACAATAATACATTGGAGGGTTTGACACTTTCTACGTAGCAGTTTGGTTGGTGGAATTAGGTTTTCTACACTTTTTTCAATGCATGGAAGAATTTTGCATTTCTCAGTTTTCACAAGTTCCATCACAACATCTCATCATATGCTTTATAAAGCAAATTGATGAGAAATGCGGCGTCCAAACACACCTTTTGCTCATTCTCAGTTGAGTTTTACTACTGCCTGCAATTCTATAGTCAGTCAGTCATGTATTGTCATTTCAATTTATCTCCAGTACATAAAAACTGTTGTGCTTACCAATATTCATTAACCCTGTTGTGATTCATTAAAACATTTTTTGTTTTGAATTTTTCTCCTGTACTATTTCCCCCATGAAATCATTTTATACAAAATTATATTACTAAAACTTATTAGTCCATTTGAGTTTTTCCCTTTTACCAAGTATTTCAATGGATTTGAAAAATAGAAAAAAAATTAAAATAAAATAAAGAGAGTAAAAATAAAGTTCTATGCCGAATACTGTGGTCCACTCCATTTTTGATACACAACAATGGGGGCCCCTACTAGTGATATTCAAAAATGGCCCTTTAAATGCAGGGTATAGGACTTAGCAGTTTCTTTACTGTAGTAGGCCACCTCATTCTTCAAGTAATAGTCTTGTCCTATTTTATTCTACTAATTATCTAGTCAATTATTTCTAAGCCTTTCTAATTTTAAATTTCAATTGATCAAAAAGTATACAATTACTTAATAATTTATGATCATATTAAATTTAAGCCTGCAATACCATTAGTCATTCTTGTAACTCATGGAAGTTTGGTTTTGAGTAGAGCATGGTTTTTACTGACTAGTATTCTATTTTCAGTTTACAAGTAGAACAACAGTCTTTTGGATCTTGTTAGATTGGTTTTTTTTAGGTGCTGGAAGAGGTACGTGTGGCATTACCTCACACAAATTATCAATTGTCAACACTAACATGAAAAATGACGAGTTTCACTGTATATACCAATCAATCACCTTGAAAATGGGCAAGACTCAGTACATGTGAATCTCTCCAAATCTCGCGCACACTAGGACTCTCCAATACTACATTAAAATAAGCATGTAATTATGGTAGATTTGGGTTGATGAAACATGTTTTCTTTCACAGGTAACCTTGCAAGAAGACAAAAAATGTGCATCATCAAAGAGGTGCAAATTCGATGATTACTCTAGACATGGACATGAAGATGACGATGAAGAAGAAGGTGGGGGTTATGGATTGTCATTGTCACTCTCACTGCGTCATCATCCCTATAGACAGAGAAGTAATGCTTCATCAACAAGTGAGATTAGTGAGGCTATCTCATCATACTCTAGGAGGTCTCATGTCATCAATGACTACTCTGGCTCCTCCTCCTCTTCTCATCAAAACCATACCATTAACTTAGATCTCTCTATGGCTTTATGTGGTAGTACCTAAGAAGAAGAGAAGAAAAAAAATTGTTTCAGTGTAATTCTTTCCTATTTTGCTCTTTTGCATGGTTGAATATTGTATCCCGCTTTCGGGATTTGAAATTTGCTGAGGAAATTTTCTACGTATAATGTAAGTCTTATGTTAAGAAGTAGAGATCGTGCAGAGTTTACATTCCATTCTTTCTCTGATATTAATGGTTATTTTTCTGTAAAGTTGGATTGCAAGCCTGCAACAACTTGAACTGGATCTTGATTTTGTATTCTTAAGTTGACTCAAAAAAAATGCCTTTGTTCCTGTTTGTAGTTTTGTTGTTTTTGAGATGGCTTTACAAAGCATTATCTAACTCAAGTCTATGAAAATTTTGGATGTTTGACAATAAGCCATTTATGAAATTTTCTTGTAGGCTTTATGAGATATAGATCCCGTTTGGTAGAGTTGTGAGAAAGTAATTGTAGCTTATACTTTAACAGCTTATAGTTTATAACTGTGAACATAAGTTAATTTTTGACTTAAAAATTAAATTTTTTCTCTCCTACTCAAAGAATAAATTGATTTTTGACTTACAAAAAGTTATAAGCTGTATTATTAAGCTGAACCAAATATATCAAAATAGTTTAAATTAAATTAAAAGTTAAAATAAGCTGAAAATAAATCTTACCAAACAGCGTCATAGCCTAATTTTGTTGTTTTCTGTATTTGTTTTTACAAATTTTGAGACAGCTGTATAAAACAGTATCTAACTAAATGTCTTTGAAAACTTTGGATGTTTGAAAATAAGCAATTTATGAAATTTTCTTGTGGGCTTTATGAGATAGCGTAAGTAACCAAATCATTGAGTCACATGTTGCTTCCGACCTTCTATGGATGAGAGAGAGAGAGAGAGAGAATAAGATACTGAGTGCAAAGAAATAAAAGTGTATATAAATAAAAGCTTCCTCTTGGTACTTTTTAGGGGAAAGTAAAACCTATAAAGCAGACATGATCTTGCTTGAAATTGTGAGTCTGATTTTGTGCATGATATACTACTGCAATGCAAGTGAGGTCCAAAGCAATGAAGCCCAACCAGTCAAAAAGTATTCACTTCACACCCCATAGAAATAGAAACGTGTAAAAAAAAATTGTGGGGCCGTTGCTCCAAATATCTAAAGATATACACTTGTACACATCCTCATAATAGCCCCAAATCCAAAAAAAAGAAAAACAATAAAATAACGAAAAAATGCATACAAAATTAAAGGCCTTTTAAACTTCTATTTCTTACCTCATGTGAGCAGCAATTTTGACGTTGCGTAAATATAGTGCATTTTATTTTATTAGAGGGATGTGCCAACATCACGACTGCATGTAATTAAGACTATTCGTGTATACAGAGGTATATATATATTAATACTTCCTACCTAGTGCTAGAGATAATCAAAGGGAGATATTGCCTACTAAAACTGGCCTAGTTTGGGGATGGAATCAACTTTTCACTTTTGTGACTAAATGATCATCATATTATTAGGATACAGATCCAATCATGTGGACTTATATTTCTCAACATGTACTAAAGTTGAGCGAAAGTAAAGAATATGAAGTAAATCTAAGTTCTTATCAACATGTTCTAGTTGACTGAAAATAAGTGTGTCAAGTATAATCCACATTGAAGCGAAGCAAATCATAGTCTGTCAAGGAGCAATCCATTCTTCATCACATCTTCCTCTGGGTATCATCACCAGACAAACAGGGTTTCAGAGATCTCCATAGCAACCAGAACCACAGATCTAACCCTAACCCGTTACTAGAAACTAGCACCAGATTAGTCTTTTGACTTTTTGAGTCCTGCTTGTAGAGAAGATGATGTCCCAAACCATAGAACCATTATTGATTCTTACTTCCATTTCTTGCCTTTGTATTCAAAAGTAGTGACTTAATGCAGAGTCGTGGCTTAGTAGTAATAAGGTTGAGCGGAAGAACTGAGATAGCAACCACCAATGATCCATTGGGTAATCCAGAGATGGGTAGCAGCTCCACCAGAACTGATAACTGTAAATTTATTTCATTTATTTATCATTTAATCACAAAAAGAAACTACACAACTCAAAAGAGATTAATTTATGACTATAAAGTTGCAAGGTTTTTTTTTTTTTACCTCCGGAGATTTCAGGTCCACAACTGAATCTGGTACAACATCTTTAACTGCTGTGGCCACAACGCTAAAGCATTTGTTACGGTCTAACAAAGCTATTTCTTCAGAATCTTTAGAAGTATTTCTTGAAATCTTCAGCTCTGCCTCCTCAATTCCCCTTCTGTTATACCCAACTGCAAACTACAATACTCATATATAAGAATTTTTTCCCTAGCATATCTAGAATCATTGTGCACACACGCACACACATGCACACACAAAAAAAAATTCTTGCAAAGAGGAAAAGAAACGAAAAAAGATCATACAACAATGCTATTGCTTAAACTTATCAAAATGAAACAAAAAATAGAGAAAAATCCATTGTTGATAATGGTCTCCTATCAAATATGTAATTCTATACAAAAACAATTTTCAGGTTTGCTATGAATCCCATACATACAACAGTGCACTGGAGGCCAATTGTGTCAGTTCCTGCCACTCTCCATATAGTAACCTATCACAATTTTTTTTCAAATGCCCCATCCAAAAACAAGACAAACATTAATCATGATGAACCAGGAACGTAGTAACAGTCATGAATCCCATACAAGTGATGTGAAGGTGCACTGGAGACTAGTGATGTCAATTCCTGCCAATCTCCATACACAAACCTATCACAATGTCTCTCGCTTCAACCTCTTCGCTGAATGTACATATGAAAGCTGAACAATGCAGTACCAATAGAATCGATTCATACCTTTATAGGTCGTGCAAGCTTGTTCCGTTTATCATTTACAAACTGAATAACAAGCTTTGACACAATTGCACGCAGTTCCTTCTCATTCAAACAACAAGTTGCTTGGATAGGAAAAATGCGATGACACCAACTGCACCAAACATATGACAGCCACTAGTTATTTGGTAATGCCTATAGCAAGATCATAGTCAAGATAAACTAAACCACAAAAATCAATAACATGAATAAGAAAGGTCCAATTTTAATGCACCAGATTCCTTGCCTACATGAATAACTAAAATTTTGTAAACCACACCCCCCCCCCCCCTCCTGGCTACGATCCAGAGTAACTTGAGTTGAAAAAAGGGAATTACAAATACGGCACGAAAGTTTATCAAAAATGCATATTCCCTCACTCTTGTTTCAAAAATTATAAATACCCCTGCTAGATTAGTCACTTTAATAGAGTCAATAACAAAAATTAACTAATTTCCCTCCAATAACCAAAAAATGATAATTACCCTACTATCCTCGTCTCTTTTCTCCATCACCAAACTCCTCTCTCCACCACCACCATATTCCCCAACCCTTCACCACCATCAATCGCCACCTATGAAAGGGAGTGATACTCCATAGATACTTGTGGATACGTAGCTAATACATCCCAAGCTTATCGGATATCGGATACTTTTTGAATACTCTAGGTCACGAATCTCAACTATTATTAAATTGAGATTGTAATAATTCCTACATAACATTATAGTATAATTGTTAGGATAAATATTATAATGGTTTTTCAATACTTTGCTTGCTTCTTAGGGAATGAGGGGGAAAAACAGTGAAATTAAAGTAGGACACTACTTTTATCAAAATTTATTGAATTGATGTATACTTGACGTGTCATACAAGTGTCCACAGTTGTCAAATCATGAATAGAAATCCTAATTTTGCAAATCGTGAACCGAATCAAATCGAATAAAAAATCGTTAAGATTTAGTACAAACTATAAAAATGATGTTAAACAATCATATATATGAAGAAAAAAATTTAAATAAATTGATTTTGGAACATGTTATAAAATAATTCTTTTAAAACACATGATTAAACTGTCTAATTAGGAATACATTGTCTTTATAACAAGAGATGTGAATACAAATCTCACCAATCATAATATAATCTCTTTTGACATTCAAAAAATGGGTGAACCCTACATATAGTATAATAATAAAAAAGAATTAAGTAGAATCCTTTATTTTAAAACCTACGTAGAATCACATAACAACCATTTGAAAGAGATTAGTGCAATCCAGCAGTTTGACACACCCGTTTTCCATTTGTAGCTTATATGATGTGTCTACAAAATAACCTACCAAAAATATATTAAAATGCTCTGAAGGAAAAATAGCTAATATAATACTAATATATAATCTGAGGAACTACAATCAACTGGTAGAATATCTACATTAGCATCCATGTCAATGGGAAGGTGCCTAATTACCATGGAAGATATCTCCTTCCCACATGGAGAAAGATAATCTAGCTAATTTGTTGATCTTTTAGTTTCTCTGTACTTTCTAGATCAACCAAAGGTAACTTTTTCAGCTTAGAAAGAACCCAAATAGTGTAAGCACTGTCGAGAGACTCATGCTCACTGTTCTTTATTTAGTCTTCCTATCATGTGAAAATAGATGCTTTTTTTGTCTAATAGTCTCCTCCATTTCTCCATCCATTTATTATTGAAGCAATAAGCAAAAGAAGCAACAGGTGCGTACACAGGCCACATTTAAAGAACTAAGGGAAGCAGTTAAAATAAAACAATAATAAAAAGTGAGATTAACTACCTCCACCAAATTGTTTGGGATATATAAGAAAATAATTTTGTAAACTTGTTTCAGAAGATTATTCACATAGAACAGTACTACAAAGAAAAAGAAGAGACAAAGAGCCAATAATATTAAACAAATTAGGGCAAGTAAGCAACTTACAGTGGTGAATTTAAACTCCCAGATTCCAGAAAACAAATAATTTTTGACACAGTATCAACAACATCAAGAGAATCATTTCTAGGAATGGTAAAAAGAAGCAACCCACTCCCTGTCAGCTTAACTAGTGAAAGGGTAGGACTTCTTTCTTCATTTGTATCTGATTTGGCAGAGGTCAAACAAGAATCTTCTAACAGTTTACCTGCTGTCAGGAAGTAAAAGTCAATCAATTCTTTATAATAAAAAAATTAAAAAAAATTATATCACCAGAAGTGCATTTGAAATTTATGTCACATTGTCCATAGAATTACCACTAGAGTCCCCAAAGTTAGAAGCAGCGCTCTTGCTTTCTATACTGCTGGGGCATTCACTGTCTAATTCCAAAATGCATAATTTCCTTCTCTTAGCAGCAACATTTGCATCAGAGCTTTCCGAACTTACATAGATGCTACAATTAAAGATTCCAATACACTGCAAAAGTCAACAAATGGACATGGTTGCTGAGAAATATTAAAAGAACTTCACTTTATTCATGTATTATTTTGAACTGGAAACATGGTCTAATGTACATGAGAGAACAAAATGTGGGTGTAATAGAAATTCAAACCATAATGGATTCAAAACTTCCCCATTCAAAAAATAGCATGTTTATATTATCCTGCTGAGCCTGAGGAAATGTTTAAATTTTCATGAGTGATATGAACAAAAACATGACTGTCATTGATAATTTCTTTACTGTTTGTTCAAATACTAAAACACTTATCATTTTTGGTATTGCAGGTCAGTCAAAACATCTGCAGAAGCATCAGAACACATGTAACAAAAGCTTGAAATAAGGTTGCCTAGCAACACCAAAAGGACATCTCCCTATTTACTCAAACACAATAACCCAAATGAATGCCATTAAATCAGTAAACATTTTCCAAACTGCTTTTGTTTTCCTTTTTTTCCCCTCAAAATAACAAACAATTGATCAGTAAAAAGGAGTTTTGATTAGTTAGTCTAATGCAATTGGATTGATCATATGAGAAGTAGAAGAACTCATAGTTTGTCAGCTCCTCATACAAACTCTCAAACCTGAATAGCCCTCATTGCATTCATGCATGGCTGAAACATGAAGGGGAGCAAACGTCAACTCAACCCCAGAAGGGAGCACAAGTTGGCAGGAACCCTCCACCATGGCGGGTGTTAGCACCCTAGACTTGAGGGCTGCATGATTGGCTTCTAGTGGCACCTTGAGCCCATGTCAACCAGACCAAGGCATGAGCGAGGCATGCCTAGACAACAAGATGGGAGCATGATAGTGTCCATATTGCAGTGACACTTAACCCATGGACAAGTGTGGGTGGCATAGCAAATGCAAGGCACAAGATAGACTTGGACCAAATGCTTGGCGTGGCATACTTGTGGGTTCATTACAACCAGTATGGCAAGACCTGATCTAGTGGCCAAGGAAAAACCACTTTGTGGTTGGCTTGCACTGATCAGACAACAAGGTGGTTGGCAGCAGTTGTGTTTCTGACAGTGGCTATAGCATTATGGTAGCATCTATTTCAGTTGGCAAAGGTTGATTGGGTAGTTCTGAATTTGTGTACCCACATGTTAATTGCTGATTATAGAGATTTTGGTTATACTAGAAAGGCCCGATTCCTATGGAATAGTGTGATTTGTATTGTGGTTCGGGTTATTTGGACAGGAAAAAAAAATTGTGAGATTTTTTTATGACAAGTTTAAAGATGTTGGCAAACTATGGAACAAGATTTGTTATTTGTCATCTTTTTGGATTTTGGGTAATTTTTAGAAATTGGAAGGCTATTTGCCATGTGTTATTGTTATTTCCTTTTTTTTCTCTTTTCTCTTTCTTGGTGGACTTCTTGTCCTCCTTGATGTGCTTTGTAACTTAGTTACATTTTTTCTGAACTTATCTTTACTATTGCTGATCAAAAAAAGTTATTGAAAGTACGTCTATAAATTGTTTTCTTTGTTTGAAGTGGTTCAGTATTGTTCCATCTGTTGCAAAGATAACAATAAATCAGCTCTGCAAAATGTACAACAGCTAACAATAAATGTAAATAGCAACAGATAGAGGTCTTAAAAGATAAACCTTTTCAAGAATGGACATGGCTTCTTTTGTGGCACTTTTTTCCCTCTCTGAAACAACAACAAAGTTTTCAAACTTCAGTTTCCAACGTAAACAAGTAGTTACATATATGCATACAAAATAAAAATCACTATCTATATATCACAATCTCCATCAACTAGATTTGAGTGCTTAAATATATAAATCATGAGAAATATTAAAGAAAAAAAAAAAACACTTTGCCAATCAAACTATCACATTTGTGTCACTTTACCCCTTAAACTATCAATTTGAACAATTACCCCTTAAACTAGTGACAATTAGTTCACTTTATACCAAACCATTACCAAAGTTAATATCTTTGACGAGTTTACTACAGTTCAGCTTAGGCACCACAAATTACAGCAACACAAAATTTGGGGAAAAACAATTTTGACCAAGGATTCATCAAAAGAAAAAAAATGGAAAAGTTTGACATACAATATATTCTTTCAATTAAATTGGATGATGAAAAATTGAGTTATTATTTAAAATATTGCTGAAAATGTTTCCCAAAAAAAGTTCCACAAAACAAAAAAATCATGCCCACCGCAATCAATTGTCATATACATATACACAGGCAGAAAGAAAGGAGATTCAATGTGAGAGAGAGAGAGAGAGAGAGAGAGAGAGAGAGAGAGAGAGAGAGATGAAACTGATGGGGCAGGTGACGAGAAAGCCAGATTGGGAGTGATAGAGGAGCGAAGAGGCGGCGTTGTAGTCGAAGCGAGGGATGCTTATCACTGCAGAATGCTGCTCCCATGGCTTCATGCTCACTCTCTCTCCTTCTTCTTGCACTTTCACTTCCATTTCTTCAGCCATGTTTGTGTTGTTTGTAATTGCACTTTTCACAGAGCACTCACTGCTTACCCCCCCCCGGGGCAAAAAAAAAACCCTAAAATTTGAAGATATTTCACTGTCTTTGTGTTCTGTTTGGAGGGAAATTCTACGGAAGAGAAGAACTACCCTAATGATTCATCTTTCTAAATTCTGAAAATTAGAAATTTTTTTTATTTTGTTTTTTAAATATATATTTTTTGTTTTTAGTAAATATTTTTAAAATTTTAAATAATTTTTTAATTTTTTTAATTCACCTTACTGAGATATATCTAAATAGTAAAATATTTTAAAAAATTAATAAATACAATAAAATATACTAAATTTTGATTTCTTTTTTCGTATTTTTAATATTTAGTAAATTTTTTAAAATTTTTTTTGACAAATATGATACAATATTTATGTTATGTGTATTTAAAAATTTTAAAAATTCATTGAAAACAAAAATAAAATTTTCTGAAAAATATTTCCTAAAAGCCAAAACTCTGCATCTTTTTCATATTTCTCCAGATTAATGACATAAATTTTGAGGAATTCTAGAATTTTTTTTCAATCTGTTATAAATATTTTCGAAATGCAAGGATAAAAGAATAAAAAAAATTTGACAGAATGAGTTTCACTGTATCATATAATAGAATAAAAAATCAACCGTGCTGGGACCCAGTGGGGTGACCCTAGCAACCCCAAATGACAAGAAAAATAAAATAAAATAAAATAAAAATTTCGACCAATCAGATTTCACTGGGTCCTGGGATCAGCCCCAATGGAGGTCTGATGCATTTCTCATAAAAAAATATATATATTTGCAAAGAAAAAATTATTTATATTATACTGTGTAATTAATTATAATGAAATATTAGGCTCCATTTGGAAATAAATTATTTTAATTGATTATTTGATTATTTTAGTTTAATAAAAAAAAATTATATTTGGGATTTTTTTATTTTTATTTTTTTGTAATTGATTTGATGGTTGTGAGAAGAAGAAGAAAATTTGATTATAAGTTTGATATGATATTTCATCTAGTATTAGCAATTTTAGCATATTTTAGTCTCGTTTTGGAACTTGGCTATTTATTAATTAATTTTTTGACTATATAATTATTGAGCAAACTTTACTTTATCCTCCTTTTGGTTTTGGCCATTTGTGAATTACCCTTAACGTTCGAATATCACCACATAACCTCCTTGTGATTTATGGAATAATGTGCACAGTTAACACCGTTAATGATAAACGTAAAAAGACTAATTTATCCTTGTATATATATATTTAACATTGCTTATCATTTTCACTTCTACAGTCGTGCATCTGAGAAGAGAAAAAGTGGAGTTGAACAAATTAGGGTTTCAAGTTGAATTTGCACTATGCTAATCCGAAATTATTCAATTACACTGAGTTTCAAGCTAATCCAATGGCCCAACAAATCTGTGCTTCCAAGAATATATATACAAATTATATATAAGTTGGAAGGAAGAACAAAGAAAGTATGTGTGTGTATATATATATATGTATGTATAGGTATGTGTGTATATGTATGTATATTAGCGTTCCAAGTGCTATGGGTTGTTTCTAGGAGTGCTCGTTTGTTCTAGGTTGTGACAGTGACGATCATGGTGTCGTCGGTGGTACGACCTGTTCTTGGAATTCTCCAGCAATGGCGTCGTGACTGGTTTATCATCGGCGGTGTTGGTCTCTGGTTTGTGGTCTGTTCGTGAGTATCCCGGCGATGCTGGGTTTATCTCCAGCGTCGCTGTTACAGTGAGTGTGAGTGTTGTAGCATGGTGTAGTGAGTTTGATGATCTCGTAAGCTACCGGTGGTGACATGTAGATGACGTGTTGGTTTTCTGTTTTGTGGTTGTCGTTCATGGCTTCCAGCGTGTATTGTCAATGGATTCTTACTGAGTCACTAGTTTTGGAGATAGTCATATGATCGTGTTCTATGGCAAAGGTATTGGCTACCTCACCAGAGTTTGTTTGCCGATGTTGTTAACAGGTATGAGATATGGAGGCATTTTGGTCTTTTAATTGTAAGGGAACATCATCAATTCATGCCTAATGGCATCACACTCGTGTGCACTGCACAACCGATTAGAATAGATGGAAAAGTTAATTATGCGCATTACTCCATCAATCACATGGAGTTATGTGGTAATATTCAAAAGTCAAGAGGTAATTCGCACATGGCCTAAATCATAAGGAGGTAAAGTGAAATTTGTCCTTAATTATTTTAGATTAGTTAAAAAAAATTATGTTTGAAATAATAATTGACTTTTTTTTTAGTTGATTTGATAATTATAGGAGTAAAATAAATAATTATAATCTATATGTGACATTTTGTTTTATTATCTATTTTAATCTCTTTTGGTTTTTTTTGAGTAAGTAAAAAAAGGTCAGTTTATTGACTTATTAATTTATTTAAACAATCCTGGTAGGTAGTTCGAAAAATGAGAGGCTCGAGTGGCTTGAAATTCAAAACGATGTCATTTTTTTTTTGTTTTTTGTTTTTTCAGAACTCGCAAGTTTCATAGATAATAAAAAAAAAACAGATGAGAGGAGAGGAAGAGCAGAGAGATTCAAATCCAAAAATCAAAAATCAAAATCAATCAAACAAATCAAACCCAAAACTCAAACTTAAAAATCAAACCCACAAATAAAACTCACACATTAAAACCAAAAATCAAAATTAAAAATTAAACCCACAAATTAAAACCAAAGAAATTCAAACAAAATCAAAAATTAAATCCAGAGAAATTTAAATCAAAACTGTGTGTGTGTGACAGAGAGATGAGGTGAGATGGGAGAGAGCCATAATAATAGAGAGAGAGAGCCATAATAATGAGAGAGAGAGAGAGAGAGAGTTTTTTATCCATGCATTTAAGAAAGGGTGGCTGTTTGAATCAAAATAAAGAAAAAAGAAAGGGTGGCTGACATTGATGGCCATTGCATGCTGGAGTTATGGGAGCGTATATTTGTACACCCCTATTTGCCGTCTTTTCATATATTTAATAATTATTATTTTTATTATAATTTTATTTTTAAATAAAATTATTATTATGAACATTAAATAAATATATTCAAAAGTTGAATGTCGAAAAAATAAAATAAAAATTAAAAATTTTACTTCTAAACAAGTTATTTGCTTTTAGAATGTTATTTTTAAATTAATTATTTATTATCGAAATATTACTTTCAAACTAATTATTTATTAAAAAAATATATATAAAATGTAATAAGCATGTGTAAATAGAAGCTCCCATGCATTTAAGAAAGGGTGGCTGTTTGAATAAAAAAACAAAAAGAAAGGGTGGCTGCCATTGATAGCCATTGAATGCTTCAATGGCCCACCTTACCTAAACTTTACTAATAAGTGGCTCATCAATCTCTCCACCTCTGTCACTGAAGTATTTGACCATAAGTATGCATTCCATACACTCCCTCGTAACACACAAACACGCCAGAGAAAGGGAAAAAAAGTCTCCTTTGTGTGTACACAGAACTATTCTCTCCCTCTATTTTTCTTCTTCTCTTTCTCTTTCTCCTTCTCTTCATCTTTTCCCTTTCTCTCTCTTTCTTCTGTCGATTTGAGAGAAAAAATTGATTTATCGATTTCAAATTTATTCCCCTTCTCTATAAACAGGAAAGAAATTTTTTTTAAAAAAAATCAAAAAATAAAAAAAATCCATTTTGATCCAAGTGTCTTTTAACTACGAAATATTTTTTTATTTAAATCATACCACTCATTTATTTTTTTAATAACAAACCAATAAATTAAAAAAAAAAAAAAATTACTTCCCAAAATATTTTATCCAAAAAATCCATACCGCAAACAGGGCCTTGGTCGAAAAACATGACTCTCACAAAATCAAACACCCGTCATATACTTTCTAAAATAGAAGAGCCTCACACTTCACTATCTACTTTCTATGTCGCTATACACAGAGAGAGTCATGGTTCTTCGATTCCGATCCCAATCCATTGTCGTCGATGAGATTGAAACCATTTTCGGCACAGAGAGGACTGCCATTTCACCGGAGGCCATCTCCGGCCACCATACGCCGTCGTTCCCTCTCCGGTAAATCCCTCTTCGTCATGCTGCCGGACTTCTCCTCCGCCGCCTTCCTCCGCCGCTCTCTCATCGTCCTTAGTTTCTTCGCCGCCGCCTCTCTCTCGTGTTTCGTCCTCTACAAAGCCGCCGACTCCGCCGGATTACGACTCCCTGAATCGTTCGATCCATCGTTTCGCCTTCGCTACGTTTCCCCCTCCGTCGCTGAAGATTCTACAGCAATGAGTTCAACAACGGTATTATTCTAATGATAGCGTAGATTGTGTTTTTCTGCTCTATTTTATTTATTTATTATTATTTTTTTTAAAAAAAATTGCATTTTCAAGCAACATTTAGGGTGTGAAATGCACAATTATTGTTTCTTTTGGTATCTCTTTAACCTAAGATATGAATTTTATGGCACCTGATGAGTTGTTTAATGTCAAGTGGGGTTATAGTTTGGTGTTTTTGGTGTCTCTTTGCTGTTGTAAATTTATCATGGTGGGAGGAGAGATGACTGTTTTTGCTGAACAATTAAGTTTGTTCTGTTTCATTTAGGTAGTATTTGGTTCACTAGAATGGAATGGAGTGAAATGAAATCAAAATATCTATTGCCATGTTTGGTTGAATACAAAAATAATGAAAAATATTTTACAAAGGCAATCATCATTCACCATGTAAGAGCCCAAGGAGTAAGCCATTCCATCTCATTAGTGAAACCAACTAGAGCATTAGTTTGAAACTATGGTACATATTATTGGTTCATAGATTCCTAATGCTGTGTTTGGTTGTGAGATTTGGGAAGGGAGGTAGAAAAGGAAAAGAAATAGGGGTGTGAAATTAAGTGAAATGTAGGTTTATTTTATTCACATTTCACTTTCCCTTTTCTTTTTTCCATTCTCTTTTCAAATCCCTTTTCAAATTCCTCAATTAAACACAGTATTAGTAAGCTATTTTAGTAAGTTAAAATTTTTGTGTTTGAGATGATAATTGGATTTTTTTATAATTGGCCGTGATGTTTGTGGGAGAAAAAATGAAATGATTATGGATTTGATGTGATATTTTGTTTTATTAGTTATTTTAGTCTATTTTGCTTTTTTGTGAATTTTAGCTTAAACAAGGCTAAAAATTTTCTTGCCAAACACTCCCTAAGTAAATCTTTAGCTAAATTAGATTTAATAATGACAATAATATGTTTTATTTAAGGGTAAATTATACTGATCTCTCTTAAGGTTTAGAAAAAATACAGCAAACTTTACAATTTTGACATAGTTATACTAAACTTCCTTTTAGTAATGTTAAATGGACCGAAACTAATCTAGATGGTGTGGAAACACAAAAATAAATACCGTAAAGTGTACATTTTCGTGTAAAAGAGATGAAAATATTATTTTTTCATTTATATAATTAACAAATTATTGATGAAAAGGGGGTTAAGTGCGATTATATCAAAATGTCAATGGAGCTAATGTAATTATATCAAAATTGTGGAGCTTACTCTATTTTCTCTTAACGTCAAGAGAGGTCAGTGTAATTGACCTTATATTTTATTTTATTGTTGAATTTGTTATGCAATTATCGTGTTTGACAGTACCTATTGGCTAGGATTCAAAAACTGCAATCTGTACTTCATATTTGGAAGTTTTCAGTACTTTTCAGCTCCAAATAATGGATCACTTAGGGTATGTTTGGTTTGTGTTTGAGAGATGTGTTTTAGAGATAAAAAGTACGAAAACATGTTTGGTTTGGTTTTTTTTAAAAGATGTTTTGGAAAATTATTTTGAGATAGAGTTTTGGAAAAAGTGATTGATTTGATGTGTGTGAGAGAGAGATTTGTTTGGAAAACTTGTTTGGTTTACAAGTTTTGGGAAATTTTTTTGGAAAAATTTGTTTGGTTTGGTTATTTTTGAAAACTTATTTGTAGAGAAAATTTCCCAAATTTTTTTCAGAAAATCAAACCAAACGAGCCCTTAATAGTTGAGAACTTGAATGTTAGAAAAGAAGAGAGAGAAGAAAAAGAACAACCTATGCATCTTATTAGATAAGAGAGAACAACCTCTGCTGTCATACCTATGTTCCTATGCATTCACACCTAAGAGAAGATGCATTGCACATTTCCTGCAATATGCTTTAAAAGATATCTTCACTCACTGCCATAAAATAAAGCCAATACTTCTAGTTATATATGGAAGACTATGGTTTGGAAGCTAAGGAAACTAGGTACGAAACAATTGTGGAATCCATGAATTCTTCAACCATCTTTGCAGCCCACTTGACCAATTAAACTTCACTAAAAAAATATGCACACAAACAAAAACAGCAGCACATTCTAGAGTCGAAAACAAAATTACCATAATAGCTTTCATGTGAATAACATCTTTTTTTCTTTGATCACCCACCTTAATTCTAACTATACACCTAGTTCTTTTTACCTCCACCCCCGCTACCCCCTTACTCTAGTAGTCAACCTCACCACCCTCCCCCGCCAATCCCCGCATGTCCGATAGCCTCCTTCTTAGCATTCCCTGCCACCACCTGATGTAGAACGCTTTAGAGAAAGAGTAGAGAGAAGAAAGAAAGGGGAGGAAGAAGAGGGCCACAACCCTAATACAATGGCCACAGCCTAAAACACTAAAATTTGCATTATTCAAAGCTAAATAATACAATGTAAAGCCTAATGTTTGTAAGTCAAGAAACCTAAACAAACTAGGTAACGGAAGCCTAACAGAATAGGAAAACAAATATTATTAAAATCCTAATCAAATTAAAACTCTAATTAAACTATTATTAAAAATAAAATACTAAAATAAATTAGACAATAACTATTAAAGACAACATTATAAAATATTATCGGTGCGTACACATTCCCGTCACCCCCACGCCCTCCCAGACCCTTGTATATGTGGGATCAACTTTGAGGTTTGCCAATGCCAACTGATGTTTTGTCATGATCATTTCTAAAAGCAAGCTAAGTGCAACATATTTTGTGCTTATGGTCCAGTCATTATTTTAATGTGTATGGTGTTACTGTGTGTGTGGGTGTAAGCCTATTGAAAAGCATATAATATTCATTAGGATTTTTTTCTCTTTTATTTATTGATTTCAATTTACTTTCATTTCTTTGATTTAGGCGTTAAATAATGTTTTGCGCTGTTTTTGCTTTTGTATTGAATTTTCTCAACTATCATAGGTTAGTGACAAGTACAAGCTTGAAAGAGTGTTGAAGAATGCTGCCATGAAAGATGGAACAGTCATTTTAACAACTTTAAATGAAGCTTGGGCGGCTCCAAATTCAATCATTGATCTATTTCTTGAGAGCTTTAGAATAGGATATGGCACCCGTAAACTTCTGAATTATTTGGTGATTATTGCCTTGGATGAGAAAGCATTTTCTCGTTGTTTGGTTGTACACAACCATTGCTTTTCCCTTTTCACTGAAGGGGTTAACTTCTCTCAGGAGGCATATTTTATGACCCCTGACTACTTGAAGATGATGTGGAGAAGAATTGATTTCCTACGGTCTGTACTTGAGATGGGATACAACTTCGTTTTCACGGTACTCTCTTTCTCATTCAAACACATTATCTTCTTGAGCTTGAGAAAACAAGTTGGGTTGTTTTATCTTGTTTGTTCAATTTTTTACGAGAATTCATTATTGTTAAACCTGTTTTTATGTTGTATATAAATCTTCCAAGTTCACCTACGTCTATGTGATCATATGAAATATGATCAAAATTGGAAGATGCTACCTAGTGTTACCAAAAAAACGTTAACACCGAGTTATCAAAATTTGACTTTTAGAACACACATTCTGAGACATGGTACACTTTCATTTCAAAACAGTGAATTTAGCATTCCAAAGCAATTCCCTAATTTTTTCTGTTAAATTCTCCTTACTAAGGAGAAAAAAGTCAAATATAATGAACTAAAATCTAAATAGAGGGGAGTTTTTAATTGACTAAGTGTAAAATAATGGTTCATAATGCTCAGGATTGTGTTGTTAAAAGATTAATTTGAAGAAAAATATACTATAATATATTAGATGTCAAATTAAGAAGTCCACCACATTCACGGTGCCATTCCTCGTACTAGAATGATTGTATTCTAGGTAACATAGATGCAACCATTTTAATGGCTTTGATTAGGAGCATTCAGGAAAACATATATTGTCTTCTATAATATAACCAAACCAAACCAAGCCTTAAGTCCCATCAAATGGAGTTGGCTACATGAATCCTTCTATATTTTCTTTAAATGTTTTGTTTTATTGTAGTGCCTTTGTCTTGTTAAGTGTTTTATTACCCAAAAAATTGATATTAAAATGCTTGACACATGTACCCACAGGCACACAACCCTAAAGGGCAGACATATCACTCATAACCTAGCCTACTGGAAAGAGCCCTCTCACAGCTCGTGAGGCTAGGCCAAACAAAGACCCGTGCCCAGTTGGACACACTGCCACTCGATAGTTGGCAAGGAAACAAGTTAGCACAACATGACACAGCTGCCACCAAAAGACATGCACTATCCATTACATGTACACCCATCAAGCCATGAGTCCATGACACAAACAGCTGGCCCTTGGAAACCAGCTGTACTGATTAACAGAAACAGCGGAATAAATAAATGCCTTGAAAACTTAAAACTCCTAAGTGGTAAGTCATAACAACCAGTCAATGCCCACTCATCCAAGCACCACTTGCATAGGTGTGTGTGAGGCAACACACATTTTTACCTCTGCCTCAAAAGTGAGAACAGCACAATAAATAAGCGAAACGTCTACCAGATATACACCACAGCCTCTTCTCCCTTTCTCCGTTGAGATATGACAACAACGCATCTGAAACCCAGGAGACAAGTAAGTCCATCACTACTGAAGACAGGAGTTCACCATTTGCCAAATTGCCTGTAGACCTCATTCATTTTTGTTGAGAAGCATAACACAGTTGGATTATGGTAATGTGGTGTGTATGGAAGCTTAATCATCTAGAGATCAGTTTTGGGAGGACTCTTGTTTATTGATGGAATGCGTAATGCACTAGTATCCAACATATGTGAGCTTTTGCCTGTCGACTTCCCTGCTTACTGTTATGTATCTTATTCTTTCCAATCTGGTCAGCCCTTAGATAAATTTTTCTTCATATGCAATGTCTTTTGGTTGGTTTTCCTCTTTCAGGATGCTGATATCATGTGGTTCAGGGACCCATTTCCACGGTTTTATTTGGATGCAGATTTTCAAATTGCATGTGATCAGTTCTTAGGCAGCTCTTATGATTTGGAGAACAGACCAAATGGAGGATTTAGCTTTGTCAGGTCCAATAACCGGTCAATAGAGTTTTACAAGTTCTGGCACTCCTCACGAGAAGCATATCCAGGATACCATGACCAGGACGTCCTTAATATTATCAAATATGATGCTTTCCTCATAGATATTGAATTGAAAATGAGATTCTTGAATACTGCTAACTTTGGTGGATTTTGTGAACCAAGCAAAGATTTGAATCAAGTTTGTACAATGCATGCAAATTGTTGTGTTGGTATGGGCAACAAGGTTCATGATCTTAAAGTCATGCTTGAGGATTGGAAACAATATATGTCTTTGCCACCAAGCTTGAAGAGATCATCAATGTCATCCTGGAGGGTTCCTCAAAACTGCAGGTACATTATTTGGTGTTGTAGTCAAATTTGAGCATGTGGTCAATATATAAGAATACCTTATTTTTTTACTGTGCCTTAGATTTTATGCCTAACTGTAGTCTTTTGTTTAATGGTGTAATTCTGTTCCAGTGTTGAATCCATCCATCGCTCTGAATCGCCTCAAAAGAGTGTTGAACAAGCAGGGGAAGATTGAGCAGCTGTAACCAAATTGGAGGCACATATTCTGTACAAGCTAAGTTTGTGGTTTGAGTGCATCTGAATGATTTTGTTACTTGTTAATTAGTGTTGGATGTTGAATGTTGATTTGATGGACCTGCAATTTCTTATATAATACCTCCCAGTCCCAGTAAGTTTATAATTTGTTGGAAATCTTAAAAGTCCTTTCAGTGTGAAGAATTTGCAGATAACCATGTTTTGCTTTATATTTATTACTGGCACACCTCATAACCACCATCAAGCTCTGTCAAACCACGCGTAGATGCAATGAAATGTAATGTAACAACAGCCAGTGGACACACAAAATAAATTGTGACGACTCTTTCTTTCACATGGATGTATTTTGGCGTAGAAGTGCCTTTTTTTTTAACTTGATATGATACGTTCACACATGATTTGCTCTTAGAGCACATATCTTTTTGGTTTAGAAGTCAATTTCTGAATAAAATTATTTGGTTCAGAAATTAACTTTTGAACAAAATTATTTGGTTCGACTGTATTTTTGATTCTAAAGTTGGTTTCTGAATTATATAGTTTTGCTTGGAAATCAACTTTTGAACGAAAAATTTAGAAATTGAGTGAATTGAAATAATGTGGTGTGTGAATATAAAATTATGCAAAACTCAATATATTCAACAAAATTTTGATATAGATATGCATATTCAATATAAAATTCAGGCATAATTTATATCAATTAGTAGTTTTGATATAGATGGCTATTTATTCAACATATTCAACAATTCATAATTTTTGATATAGATATCTATTTTCAATCAAATTAGTAGTGTTAGAATCTCTCATTTCAATCAAATAAGATCCAAATTAAATATAAAATTATGTAAACAAAATTACAGTAAAATTTTACTCCATTAGTTGTTCTCAAACAGTAAAATTTTACTGTATTTAATCTGCAAACAAGTTTTAAATTTTTTTTCTATGAGTTCCACCCACAATGGTAACAATACTGACTGATTTTTGTTACCAACTTATTTGAAATTTTAAATATAAAATTCAGGCCCAAAAAACCCCACATTTCACTAAGAAAATAAAATAAAATAACTTGAAAAAATCCTAAAATTAATTATGGACGTATATAAGAAACAATTGAGGAATTCAATTCTGTTTAATTGATAAATTTATAAATAAATAAGAAAAAGGGGGATGCACCAATAAATCTCAAATTAATAACTTATACACTGTTTAGTCCTAAAAGTTTTCTTATAGACTGAAAGGTCCCATCACAATGTTTCAAACATCAGATTAATGTTTCGAACATTAGATTTCAAACATCAGATTAATGTTTCGAACATCAGATTAATGTTTCAAACATTAGATTGATGTGCAAATGGGACTAAATGGAGCATAAGAAAACTTTTAGGACTAAATGGTTCAACTTTTCAGAAACTAGGACTTATGGGTAAATTTTCCTAAAAAAAATCTATACCAAGTAAAATTTTACTATTGAATAAAAAATGATTCCACTAATCTTTGGTCATGTGGGGGAAAAGGAGTGTCCCATGGCTATTCGAGATGCACGCTATTTAGTGTGTTGGCTATGGTGGCAATTGAATTTTAAGTCAAGTTTGGCAACTCTAAAATAATTCATCTTTTTATCTTTTTTTCATCACATCACCTCTCTACTTTTTTGCACATCTTTTCGTAAAAAGATAAAAAGTACATTTATTTAGATCATTCCAAACAACCCCTTAAATTTGGGCTGCATATCATGTTCCAATTGACAAAGAAAGGCTCAATAAACGGTGTGCTAAAGCTAAGAGTTCGTGTGAAGTAGGCAAACTACAAGTTGAAGGATACATTTACGTTGTATTTGGATCTATTTCTTTTTTTTTTAACTTTTCACAAATCTCGTATATTCTATTTTTCCACTACACAAACTCGAGCTTAATAAACTAGATTAATAAAAGACAAAACATTGAATATATGAGCCCTAACGATAATTGTTATAAATTTTCCCTGCCAAGATGAAACTAACCAGAGGAAAATGTAGTCAAATCTCATTTTTGCAAGTCTCACGACTCCATGACCAATCAAAAGGTTTATACAGACTAACATTTCTTACTTACTATTTAATATGGGATCCACTAGAATAGTATTATAGGGATAACTCAAATAAGAATTAGTTTATGAGATTGTTAGTTTGTTGTATATAGCATTACTCATTTTATTATCTGTGCAAACAACTTTTCCTGAATGATAATCTTTGACAACTTTGGCCACTCTAATGAATAGACAGCCAGTAAATGTTCGATGTTCTTGCATTTCTCAGTTACACAAGTACAACAATGCATTATGAAAAAAAGGCAAAGGTTTTCCAATGTAGGTGGATTTCAAAAATATATATATATATATATATACATACAAGTTTGAGGAGACTTACATAAATAAGAAGCTGCTCCACTCTTTATAAAATCAAGTGTTGACATACAATTTATTTTCACTGAACTGGGAATATTGTTAATAACTTCACTTACCTAGGAATTTGGAGCAATATTAGATGAATGGGAAGAGTGCAAGTGAGACATGTGCCCCGGTGCAAGTGAAAACTGTACAAAATGGGGGTACTTCTCACTTGTAATTACTTTTCACATTTCCCATTTGTCCGATACTTTTCAAAGAAATTTTCAGGCATAAGATGTACGAACTTGCACAACATTACAAGCTACAAACGGTTTATTCAGCTCCACCATCATCTGAGTCTAGCTGCTTACGGCTTACAAGAACACCTTCATCCCAAATCTCAAGACACCTGTAGTGTGAGCAAATTGATCCATAACAGGAAGTAGATGTTAGTTAGACATAAATGGTACAAGAATTGGAAAAGCTGAGTAGAAAAAATATATTAAAATCTAAAGTGGAAGCTTTAACAAAAACAAAATAGAAAAAAAGAAACTACAGCGAAGTAGAAGCATTCAAGCCATATGGCCTTATGGTTATTATAAGCATAATTGATGTTGAATAATATCAGAAG
The DNA here is from genome assembly GCF_055761805.1 of Camellia sinensis. Lineage (NCBI taxonomy): Eukaryota > Viridiplantae > Streptophyta > Magnoliopsida > Ericales > Theaceae > Camellia > Camellia sinensis. The sequence goes on along the minus strand of NC_138965.1, from coordinate 176,489,729 downwards.
CCTTTCTATATATACACAATGCCGAAACCAGTAGGAGTCAGCGATAAGTAGTTAGTCAACTCAGTCCAACAATTAGTTTACCACCTGTTGAATCCTGCAGTACAGACAAACAAAGGCATCCTCAAACTGTACTTACTTCTAATGGCAGTTCTATAAAAATATTAAAATAAAATTTAAAAAGGGGCACAAAGGGAAGGGAAATTATAGATATGACTCCTATTTTAACTTCAGATACTAGTAGATCATTAACATCAACAAGAAGGAAACGCTTAAAGAATATGGTCGACTGCCTTCGGATACTACAAGAAGCAGAAACACCAATTTGTATGAAAAATTATGCACACACAAGTTGGCATGAATTCATACACTTAATACTTGAAAAATCAGTTTGAGCATACTAACGACACCAATTCACCCCCTGAAAATTGATAAAAAAAAAAAAAATTGGATAATTAAGGGGTCGTTTGATGACATTGTCAGTTTCCATTTTTCAATTTTCATAAAACAATACACAAAAGTTCTGAAAACAAATGTGTCCAAATTTTTAAAAATTGTCACTTGGAAAAGAATATTTTACATTTCTAGAGCTTTTTTAGACCAAAACCAAATAAAAATGCACGGATATAAATAAAGACCACAATCCTTGCGAAGTCGAGAGAAGGGGTAATCAACAATTTGTATCCGTAATTCCGACAGAGTGTAGAAATTTGGGGCACTATGGGGATTGCGACTCTGTGCAAGCTAGTCAAATGAACAATAATTTATCAAATTTGACAGAATTTAGAACACCCAACTTAAATTCTAAATAAGGAACGGCCCCTAATGCAATAGCATTACCAGGCCAACAAAACAGCTATGTCCATGTTTCTGCCAATATTTTGACTATGATTTATATGGTACAAACCTTGTGTATACCAAGGAAATTACAAACCAGGAAAACAATTAAAAGGGAAAAAGTGAAAACTAAAAAATACAAACCTTGCTCCGTCAACATTGATACAAAGAAAATGGCCATGTCGCCATCCATCTTTAAAATGGCCGAAAAAGATTTCACCCCGCTTTGAGTAGAAACGCCCTTCACCATTGGCCTTTCCCTTCCAAAAATTTACAAACCATCTATCCCCAGTGTGGAAGTACAACCAACCCTACAGGATTACACAGATCTATCTCAGGGAGACCAAGAGTAATTCTTCAGAATAAAATTCTTAGCAGCGACATCAAGTATTTTCTTCTCCTGCAGCTAAGTTTTAAAATAAACTACCCAAAAAAAAACCATTGTTGAGAATTTATATACATAGTAGATGCAGGAAATGATCCTGTCGTCACGGAAATTCACACGTATAATGGCCATTTCAGTGTTATGTAACGGCTGCAGCGATATCGTAACGGTCGTAACGGTCCATTATACACCGTTAAACCCTTTTACAATATTTTGAATAGCTCCCCCCCACAAAAAAAAAAAAAAAAAAAGAAAAGAAAAAAAGAACAGAAGTTTACATAAAAATAACAAGTACTCAAGTAATCCAAACCCAAAGAAAAAATCTTACATGAAATTTTTTTCTTTATAACTATTTAAAAATTTATGGCACAATTTTTATTTGATAATCCTTTCATTTAATAATTGTGAATATTTTTTATTCAGTTAGTTAGGTATTGGTAAAAAATAATTTGTAGACATTTAAAATCAATTATTCTTAAAATCATTAACTATTGAAATAAAATGTAAAAAGCTCATTTTCTAGTGACTTGAAAATATGAAATATATTATATCATACTTAAAAATTAACAAAAATTGATAAAAAATTTATTTTAAACCCCAATAAATGTGATTCTAATTTTTTTTTTAAAAAAATTATGCATATCGATAAGTTTTCTTCAAATTGTACAAAAAATAAAAAAAATGTTCTAGTTACCGCAACCGTTACGCTACGGCGCAACTGCTACCACGTCACCGCAACCGTTATGGTGACCACAACTGCTTTTCAAAACCTTGGTTGTAGTAGTTGTTGTGATGGTAATGACAATGGTGACTACGGTGGTGGTGGTGATAGAGAAATGATGATGGCGATTATGGCACGATGACAATAGTGATAGAGGTGGTGATGGAGGGGTTGTGGCAATGGCGGTAGTTGTAGTGGTAGCGTGACGGTAACAGTGGCGATGGTGGTGGTAATGTAGTGGTGGTGATGTTATAAAGGTGTATGTCAACGCTTATGCATAAATATTTATAAATTCGATTGGTATTAAGTAAGTTTCCCCTCACTTAAAATTTTCTAAACTTTTAACCTACTTTTAAAGTGCCACTTAAATTTTTAAGTGATACTAATTGTGATTATCAAACAACATTTCAACTTAAAAAATTCAGCATTCAATTTTCAGTTTTATCAAACACCACTTTAGAGTAATGAATTATCAATCTTCTCTTCCTAAACTTACATGATATCAGAGCACATTGAACATATAGTGTCTTTTCTTTCAAGCTGTTATGTAGCATTGCTTAATTTGTCTTTCCCATAACATTATAGCTACATGGATCACACTTGAGACAGTTTGGGGAGGAAACTGGTTCGTATGCAGCAGAGAATAAGATTAGGCCGTTCTTCTGATATTACTTTAAGGACAATGTCTCAAGTCAGTATATATGACCAGGGCTTCAAGAGATCTGTATTACCTTTCCATGCATGACGTCATCCCTCCATGATCCCTGGAACACATCCCCATTTCTGAAGTATAATGTACCTAGACCTGATCTCTTACCATAGCGCCACATGCCATCATAAATGCTCCCATCCCCAAGAGACAGCCGGCCCTGTAAAGTCTGGCTTTCAATTTTTCCACACAAAAATAACTAGACAAACCCAGAAAAAGGTGATTTGCCTAATGTTCCGGGGAAACACAGTACCTTCCCTTCAGGCAGACCACCCTGGCACCGCCCTTTATATGTTCCTCCTCTGTATTTCATCTCCACTATAGGGTTCCATTTCTTTTGTGTATCTCGTTCAGCTTCCTGCATGAAGGAAGAGAACACAATCAGAACTTCTAAAGGTAAATAATCCAAACTCTACTAATTAATAATAACAGCAGCACAAACAACAACAATCAAAGTAAAATTGCACGACCAAATGATCATTACAATATATGCCCAAAAGAAATGCCCTTCAACTCCTTGTTCATGGTCATCCAAATAATATGTTGTGGGGTCTAATTGATGCAACTAAGTTGATATCGGACTTGCAAGAAGATTATATTTATTGATATCTCAAAGTCATTAAATTTTATTAGGACTTTTAAAGGCGCAAGTATAAAATTTTAGTGTGTATTAGATTATTTTACTAGTGCCAAAGGGAAAAACACAAGCACAAGTTGTGGATTATTCTATTATTGTAATATAAACATATTAAACTTGATATTGTAATGAAATATTTGCAAGACCTATTGAAAATTTAAAAAGTAAACAAGCCACTATCTTAAATTAAAACATAATTCTTAAAGGTTAGTGTTTTGCTTTATAAAATTATGTGGTTTCTCAACATTCTTGAGTTGCTTGTGTAACTCACTACTAACAATTTTTTAAAAAAATATTTTTTTACAAACATATCCTAGCCGTACCCGTATCTGTTTTTTTAGATTTTGTCGTATCACTACATCCGTATCTTGTATCCAAATCTGTGCTTCCCACAACAAGGATTTTCAAAAAAAATAAACTCTCCCAATATTAATTCATTCAAAGGTAATTGTTTCTTTAAATAATCTCATATATATATATATATATATATATTAATAGTTTTCCAGAACCAATAAGGAAATTAAAAAAAAAGAAAAAGAAACAGGAAATCAATAAAAATTGAAATTATCCTATTAACTAAATCTCCAAAATTCTATTTTCCTGACTGATGTTTCCTGCACCTCACATATGTCTCGATTCTTCCCTTTCCTTGATCCCCATCTCCTCAGCTGAAAAGGACATCCTCCGGAGAGTAATGACTAAGATAATGCTCCAACAACCCAAATTTTGAAGGAACCAAAAATAGAATGGATAGGATTTTTTAAAATAATGCCAAATTACGTTAAAATTAATTTTCTCAATTGATATCTAATACAAGTTATCCCTAATTTAACAACATAATCTTACACATTCTAGGAGCCTTACTAATGGTTGACACTATCTAACATCCCTCATCTAAGAAATCCATTCTATGAGGGTGATTATAGTATTTCTACTTCAACTACACCACAAATTTAAATTATAAAAAATTACTCTACAATTTTATTTCTATACCTAGTACATTCATTGATCAAGCATACTGACAATTTCATTCAACTAAACAGTTTGCATGCAAGGCCCCTAGAAGCTTATTTGATACCAAGCAATGAGCACAGTGCAACAATCAAAACAGAGAGCCTTTGGAAATTTGTAAGCCTTGTAACTGGAACACTGTACATCAATTAAACCTTGAGAAGAAACATTATTTACCAACATAGATGCTGCACGAACAGAAAGAACTCCTTGCTTCTTAGAAACATCAGTGTCATTACCCTTCAACAAGGCAGAAGCATTATCATAAAATTCTGAAACTACTTCAAAACCTGCATCAGTTAATGCATCCCATGACATCCTTGGAGTAATCTGAGTTTGGGCCTTCATATCATCCCCAGTAACTTTCTCCAAATGAACAGTATTTGAGATACTGAGAATGTTTTCCAACTCTTCTGATGGCTTTACACCAACTGGAAGTCTGTAGATGCTTAGATTGTCAAGCGTTGGAGTGGCTCCAGAATCATTGGCTGGCCCCAAATTCTGTCGAATGAGCGGCTCCCTTTGAAAAGCAGGTGCTCCTGGATAATGCGTTTTGATAATGAGTATTCAAATGCATCAATCAGTTAAAGGCCTGGATGTGATTCTCATAAATTAAATGAAATAAATGAGAAAAACACAAATGAGTGACTTGTTATAGTACAATTAACTGATCAAATCCCAGAATGTAAAGAAAGTCATCCCATTTCACTTTTACCTTCAGTATTTGGGTCATAGAAATTTGATGAATCAATAACAGTCTCTGAAACTTCAACCTCGTCTTGCTCAGAACTACAACTATAACCCCCACAATAAAAATTAATTATGAATTCTGTAAAATATGCATGGCATTTAATACAATGAAAAAGTCTTGAGATGAACTGAAGCAAATGGAGAGAAATAATAGAACCTCAAATAATCTATTTCGTCGCTATTGTTGCTGAATAGTGTCTGGAGTTCAGCAGAATAAAAACCAAAACCTTCAGCCATTCCATCTGCAGGAATGACATTTGGCACTTCACACCAGTCTTGTGAATTTGTCACCTCAGAAACAGATAGATTTTCAGGTAAATAGCTTTCTTGAGTGTCATCATATTGTGAAGGTTGCCTCCTTAAAAGATTGAAAATGAAAGGAAAATGCTGGGCCAGTCTTGTGAATATGCTACTTTCTTGAGAAGCCTGATGTCTGATGTGACTGATATATGCAAGAAATTTATGAATCAAAGTCAAGAAAAGGAAAAGCATAAATTAATCAAAATTCACAATCGACCTGTGCTTAAATACTAAGCACACAACAGTTATGATCTATGAGCAACAGAACAAGAAATTGTGGTAAGGAGCACTAAGCCCAAGACCCATACTACCTGTGGAATACAAGGCAGTTAAAAATATATATATATATATATCTATATCTATATATATTTATATATATCAATGCTATCATGAACTAAGTAGAGGGTCCAGACATTCTTTTAATAACGTTCATGTAGGGGTTATGCACGGGTCATGTAGGACTAGTGACTATTTTATTATCTAGCTCATGCATTCATTGTATTATTTTTACCTAACCAGTTGGGTTCTGAGGTGGATATTTCAAAGTGGGCTAGGTTTTTTCCTCTCTTATTGAGGGGATGTGTGCCTTTGGGCTCTGTATGTACCTATGGGTACGTGCAATTAGCTTCTTTGTACTATTTTCTTTATGGTAATAAAATGCTTGTAAGAAAAAATGTGCATGTACGAGAACTGTAGTGATAATTTATTTTTGTACGGTTCAATCATTTTGGTATTATGGTAGAGCTTAATGTTATTAGTAGAGTAGGATTGAGTACAATGTTTCACTGGGGTTCAAATGCTAGTGATTGATGTTAGACGGTTTGACCTTAATAGCAAATCCTGAGTTCTTTGGAATTGTGTGATTTTTACGATTCTTTGGATAATTAGGTTGGAAAAGAATTCAAAGAAATCTGAAGATCATGAAATTTGGAGGGAGGAAGTTCGTTTTACACCTCATTTTGGGTATCATTTTCTCGTGCTTTTTTATTACTAGTGATTGGAGAGTGGTTATGGTTTCTAAATATTGTACATCTGTTTTTTTTTTCCTTTACTATTTGGGAGACTTCTTGTCTTGCTTTGTATTCTTTTGTGCTTTTTCCTCATCTATGGAAGCTTCTATTTGCGCACCACTATTTTTGCTTTCGGTACTTGATATTAGAACCATTGATTTTTGTTTGGTAGTTGATAATCAAACAAACAGAGTTAACTGAGGAAAACATGAGTGTAAATAGAGCTACCCTCATCTATATATTAGTATTCTTTCTTTGTTGCTGACCAAAAACAAAAAACATATAAGCCATGTCATCTGAAAAGGAGATTCTCAACAAAGTAATGGAAACCAAGAGCAACAATAGTACTGATAACTAGTTGAAAAAAGGAAGAACAAGTACCCAACATTGATATTTGCAATTTTACTATTATGTTTCTTGTAGGTTTTCCATTATTCAAAGATAAAATTGTCTACTAGAATCTTCAATAGTCATAGATGTGGGAGACGTTTTCGAAAGCTATTGTCCCTCATAAAGTGAAGCTTTCATGTGGTCCTTGGCTCAAAAGTTACAACAACTAATGATGTTTTCCAAAGGAGAAGGCCTAATCACTCTCTTTGCCCTCAATGGTGTGTAATGTGCAAGAGGAACTCGGAGGTAGCAGATCATCTATTCCTTCATTGCCCGGTGGCTTGTGCATTATGGCAGCGTCTTTTTGGCTTATGTGATGAGCGGGGAGTTGCTCTGCGGGACTGTATTCAAATGCTTCTTATTAGGTTTAAAGGCTTTGGAAGAACCAAGAGAGCCAAAACAATGTGGACAAGCATTGTTTTTGCTATTTTCTGGGCTATATGATTGGAGAGAAATTCTAGAATCTTTGATGGCAAGGAAGCAAGTGTAGAGGCTTTGTAGGATAGGGCGGAATATTTGGCTTCATTTTGGGCATTTGTATCCCCTCCTTTTAAAGGAGTCCCTTTGAACTTGATCTCTAGGGATTGCGTTGTTGTTTGCCATCCCTAGGGCTAGGAGTTTTGTGCTTTTGTTTTGCTCTTTCTCTTTCTTTGTATGAGGACTTCTTGTCCTCTTTCACTTTTCTTCATTAATGAAATTTTTGTTGATGCTCAAAAAAAAAATATATAGTCATAGATGTGGGAGAAGATGTAAAATTTATTTTAGTCACAAAACAAATCTCATATATTATTGTTAGATGTTACGTCAGTAGTCTAAGGGGTAACCACTTCAATATATAAATACATAAGTTTTATGTGAAAACCCTAAGTTTTGGGTTTTCTCTCAATAACTATATATATTTGTTTCTTCTTCTCTCTCTGCCTTATAGTGTATCAATTCAAAACAAATGCAGGAGAACAAATTGGAATAGAAAACTTACCAACAAATATTTACACTTAAAAACAAGGATTCTTACCCTGCAGTAATAACTGTTGCCATTATTAGGCCGGGATCCCGATTGGGTTCATGGACTGTAGAGATTACAATTTCCCTTCTGCATTCAGTAGTTTGCCGAAATGTATGCAAAAAGGCATTGACATCACTGCTATTGATAACAGCTGAACTTGCTAAAATGCATATAACAGTGCCATCCAAATCCTGAACACAAAAGACAGTGAAAAAAAAAAAGTGTTGTGAAACACCGACACACCCACATTTCAAGAAAATAAAATTTAAATTGCTTAGCACAATAATAACATGATACTGAAAGTATAAAATTACTAAAGAAACTAAAATTTAACAGCTTAAAAACCAACCAGCAAAAGGAAAGGGAAAGAGATGTTGAAAAAAGGAATAACAAAAAAAGAAGACAGATTTCTGTCTCTCTCAATAAAGACAAAAACAATTAAATTGTGTCTCTCAATCTAATCTGTGTATACCTTTAAACCAAAACCCAGGAAAGGGCAGTCATATATAGCTCGCATGATTGAAGTCTGAATGTTGTAACCAGCTCCAAATCCAATTTTTACTTCTTTATAACTTTCCAGAATCTGTAATGGTTGAATTAGCCATCCATAGGTCAGGGAAAGAAAAAATCAGAAAAGAATAGAACAGAATGCAATGTTGAAAATTAGGAGGACAAACAAACATCACAGTTCCTGTCAAAATAGATCAGGTTTGAAGATATTGGGACGTACTGAGGTGCAAATGAACCAAGCAATAGAATGAAGTACAAATAAATACAAAGATCAGTTATAATGCACACAAAATGTGATGATCATAAAGCTTACTTTTATTACTTCTGAAACTTTGAGTTCTTTTGTACTATTCTGTGGTGAATCTAGAAACTTCTTGTGGTTTCCCTGTCAATAAAGCAGTAGTATGAAAAAGCAAGGGCAATAAAAACCTGAGAGCGACACAGAAAGAAATCCAAGTGAACTTACAGATATAAGAGTGGATATGGCATTTATAGCCATCAATACAGCATTATTTGCAGTCTTTAAAGCCTCATCTAGAGTCACTAGATCTTTTTCTAGAAGCAAGTCTGTGTCAATCACTGTAGGACAAAAGAAACAATGCAACATACAGCATGAAGGTTAGCAGGTCTACCGGCAGCAACAATTATTTCAAAGTTGGTTATTTAAACTTGCTTGGCACTGCTCTGTGATTATCGTGTTTGAACTTGTTACTTTGAGTTGCTGATAATGAATCACTTGTGCTGGGTCTTAACTTCAATCCCGGTAATAAAGGACAGCTATAATAGAAATTAGACACCAACTAATGTAGCCTGGTTATGGATCCAATGGCTACATGTGGAGGATGGACCAAAAATGATAAGGATAACAGGCTGAAAGTTGCAAAGCTAATTTATATTATATTTATACATTTTTAAGAAATAAGTCATGAAACAATGAGCTACAAGATCCACATTTAAGCCTTAATGTATTAAAATAAAGAACCAGACACAGAGTAAATAATTTTATTCTTCAAAAACATTATCCACTATACAAGCATATAGTTCGGATTTAAGTTTTTTTGTTTTTCACACTATTAAAAATGAAGGTTTAATGACCATACTCTTGGCATTAGAGACAGTAAACAGAAAATGAGGTCACTCTTCAAAGCTAATACAAGAATATAGCCAATAAACTTCAACTCAACAGGATTTTTTCAGTTTGCCTTTTTTTTTTTGGGTTAGAAATGGGGAGGGATATCTTCCTCAAGGATACAAAGAATCCTATTAAATACAGTGAAAACACACGCCCGCACACACCAACAAAAAAAAAAAGAAGGAACAAGTGGAAGAAAATGCTTTAGGGAAAGAAAGAAGAAAAGAAGGAATGGTAACAACCCAAGCCAATGCAAGTTAAAAATATATCACTCCACCTGCCAAAAACATAGTGAAAGAAAAGTATCCTATTAGCTGTGTAGCCATCTCCTCTGATAAAATCAGACCACACTACAAAAAAATAAAGTAAATTTATATAATATCATTAACACGTGTACTGAAGAATTGTGTGATCATCTTTTACGAAAGACCCAGCCTAGCATCCATGGGTGATGCAATCAATCCTAACAGATGAAGAAAGACCAATAAATGAGAACTAGCTGGAGATAGTTAACCCTTCAATAAAATCAACACTCCTAGATTTAGCCCTACCCGCTTTCTTTGTCCTTTACTTTGCTGGCTTGGCAGAGTAGAGCTAGCATTCGCTTTAACACACCGTCTTCCTCAAAGTGCTTACCGTACTGGGCTTGAATTGCTTTTCTTGAGTTTGATCTTTGAATGAGATGAAAGCACTGCCTATTCTTTGACTTGTGAGTCCAACCTTTCACTATCCTCTCTTTAGCCACTTTAGCAAGGAATAAGGAATCCATTTGCTTTCCTCCACGCCCTATATACTCTCCTTCTTATCAGAGCAACCGGCTAACCACTCGCTCCCTATCTGCTCTTCCTCTCTAGCTCCTTCTTATGGTATTAGGCCCTTGCTACTATATTACTTCCTTGCAAGTCTTGGGATGAGAAAAGAGTCAAGAAAAGCAGCTCGAAAAGGCCCTGAAGACCGCTTTGCCGCTAAAAGGACTTTATGCAATCCACTGAAATTGCACTTTTCTGGCATCACTGGAACAAAGAGTACACTACTTTCTTCCACGTAATGAATTCTAACAATCTCCCTCGAGAAGTTCTCAAGAATCTTATTACAATACATGAAAGACCTTACCATCATAGGCCTAATAATTGAAGGAGTTCACAGTGAAAGAAGCTGAAAAAGCTAGTCTGAAAGCGCTCGAAAGAACATCCCATCTTTTTCAATGAAAGGACTCAAGAATGGAAGAAAGTGTTGAGTTGACTCAAGTGCCTTACTATTTATTATTTGTTGAAGTGAAAAGGTAACGTAATGAATCTAGTCTAGTAGCTCGGTATCCAGATGAGTATATATACGTAAAAGAAGAGCTCTTCCCCCTGGCTTTCGGGTTTAAACTCTGCTCTCCTCTACTTTGAATTAGGAATCATCATATTCTCCTTCCAGGATTGGAAAAAAATGTATTCATAAGGGCACCCAATATGTTAAAGGTCATATTGGTAATAATGTTTTTAAGTTCAAATATCACCACTATCGAAGGAATCTCTTAACAGCAATAACATCGGTAATATACAATGTTAATAACTCTAGTATCCACAGCATCTGACATCTATTAACTGTATTAATAAATGTTCAACTAATACAAAGCAACATACTACTCACCAATACAAAAGTTTGTATGCTCTTGTAGTTTCTCTACCAAATCCTTCACCTGTAAATAGGGTTAACAGCAACAATTTGTAAATACTTGAAAGCAGATGCTAGAATAATGTTGGATTGATATCATAAACTCAAAACTTTTGAGCCTTTGAGAAGAGTTTAATCTTTTTGTTTTTTGATAAATCCTTTTAGATGAGTTTAATCATTAATGAAACTCCAGTAAATGGTGGATTTGCAGTCAAAGAATGAACAAGTAAAAATCAGCATACATCCAAATATCGATATTTAGCAATACCAAACATGAGATATTCAGAAATTATTGTGATCATCACCAAAAAAATATTATAATTGATTTTGTATGAAAAGTCTAGCAATGCTATTTTCACTTATGCAATAAATTGTGGTCGTCGTGGAGGCATTTTTTATTTTTTTTTCTCTCTCTCTATAAATAGAAGAAAATGGAAGTACAACAAGAAATGCTGACAATGAACCCAAAAAAAAAAAAAAGTATACTGAAGTAAAAGAAAATGGAAGTGACCAGAAATTTAAATTATCAAATAGTACAATAAGAAAGAAAAGAAAAGAAAAGAATGTGTACAATAAGAAAGAAAAGAAATTTAAATTGTCACATTATTATTGTTCTAATATTAATGTGCTAAGATGGGAGGGTTTGTTACACACTCAACCCATTCATCATATTCTTTTATCTTTGCTTCTTTCTTCTCTTCTCTCTTCCTTTTCTAACCTTAATCCTAATCAAATAGACTTTACACTTTAACTAATTTCAATTTTTGTTTCTTGAAGAATTACCACATCCAGACAATTTTTTAAACAAAAATTTATTTGACTACACCCATCTTCTTGGACCTAATTCCTCTCACATTCCAACTAATGATCATCATTTGGAAACATACTTAACCCTTCCCTCCTTTGACCCCTCTCTCTCCCACTCTGCATCTAATTTTTCTGAGTCTCTCTTCTTCTACTTGTCATCCGTGTATCCAGAATGGGTACGCAAACAACAAAAAATGGGGATACAACCAAACACGTGTCAATACATGCCAATGTGTGTCAAATGCATGTCCGACCCATGTTAACATGCATGTCTCCCTAGGAGCCATGTTAGTGCTTCTTAGAACTGAACAATGGCCAAGGCATCACAATTTGTACTTCCTCAAACAAATAGGCATAGTGATTAACAATAAAAATAAAAATAAATAAATAAGAGGGAGAGAAAAACCTAAAACCCATCCACAACATGTATAAGTTGAATGCAACGCAATAGAATAATTAAATAACATGCAAACTCAAAACAAATGCCTTGAATATTATGAACTACTTCCATATGACTACAAAGTGTCATATTCCTCTATTTAAAATCATGAAGAGACGATAAGGAAAAAGGAAGAATAAAAGTGAATTCTTGTTATGCACTTTCTTAAAATTTTCATAGGAGAAGAGCATAAGAAATCAGTTCGCAAGAAAACCCAACCTCATCTTTGCGCCTTCTTCCTTCAAAGCTGAAGGGTTTGAGAATGATGCCAACAGCCAATCCATTTGCAGATTTTACTCTCTTAAGAATATCAGCCACTCTCATGTGATCCGAGCCATAAGCTGCACTAGCCACCTTCAAAAACAGAAAATGAAATAAATTGATATTATCCATTTGTAATTAGGTATTGGGGTGGTTAATCTCTAAATGAATCAACTTTTGGATTTCATAGTCTTCAAGTCAAGGAAGATGTATAGGCCATTTCAGTATATATATATTTTTCTTTTTATATAAGGGGCATCACCTTTTGATGGCAAATTTAATATACTTAACAAAAAGAAAAGAGCCCATTCCAATTTTCCCAAAGTACTAGGTACCGCTGAGATAAAAAAGCAATTAAGCACCTTTTGCAATCTCAAGGTGTAAGAAAAATTGATATAGAGAGAAATTGTATGTATTATGATTGATGTTATTGATTTATATTACAATGATTCATGATTCCTATATATAGAAGAGGGTGAGTGTGTAGTAGGTAAGGAGTAGGTGAAGTGGAGGTGGTAGTGGTGTAGTGGGTTAGGTTTAGTGGAGTAGGTGAGGTGGTAGTGGTGTAGTGGGTTAGGTTTAGTGGAGTAGGTTTAAGTGGGTGAAGTAGGTGGAGAGTAAGTGGATTTTAACAGCCCCCGCAAACTCAAGGGGGATAGGAACTAACCAACTTGAGTTTGGAGAGAGTAACAAAACAAGAAAATACATAAAAATAAAAGAGGATAAGAGACACTGTATGGTCGTGTCAGACCATTGGTGAAGACACTGGATGGTGGTGTCATAACGTTGTAGAGGACACTGTATGGGGGTGTCAACCATGTAGAGGACACTGTATGGTGGTGTCATAACGGTGTAGAGGACACTGGATGGCGGTGTCAGACCGATGTAGAAGACAGTTTATGGGGTCATGTCGGACCGTTGTAGCAGACAGTTTACGGGGTCATGTCGGACCGTTGTAGCAGACACTGTTGTGACAGTTTGTTGTGACAGTTTACGGAGTCTTGCTGGACCCTTGTAGAAACTAACCGGAATCAATGTCGGGACAGTTTACAGAGTCTTGTCGGACCCTTTGAAGGAGCGAACCGGAATCAATGTCGGGACAGTTTACTGAGTCTTGTCGGACCCTTGAAGGAGCTAACCGGAATCAATGTCGGGACAGTTTACAGAGTCTTGTCGGACCCCTGAAGGAGCTAACCGGAATCAGTGTCGGGACAGTTTACAGAGTCTTGTCGGATCCTTAAAAAGTCGCACCCTCAAAAGGTGTGCCCAATCTTTCAAAAGGCGTGCCATCAAAAGGCGTGTCCAATCCATAAAAAGGCGTGCCATCAAAAGGCGTGCCCATTCCATAAAAAAGTGTGCCGGACATGATGGCGAGACGCGTGACCACATTGGCTGGCGCGCCCGTTTTGTCATCTGGCGTCAAGTGGCGCGCAATGCGCGTGACTGCCTTGGCTATTTAACCTAGGCTGAGGCAGAGGCTGAGACAAAAAAACCTGCTAAAATCCTCTAAAAAAAACTCTTCCTTTTCTGAGAGAGATACGCTGTAACACTCTGTTGCCCAGTCCTTCTCTGAAAGTACCAGTCGGAAATCGCTGCTTCGCTGAAACACTCAGCAACCCAAAAAACATGGCCTCTTCTTCCCGTCCAGCTACCCAGAACATGGCATCCTCTTCCCGTGGTCTGCTCACGCTCTTTCCAGACCTGAACGAGTCCACAAGAGAAATAACTGGTGCGGTGGCACTGGAAACTCAACCAAGCGCCCCGGAGTTTGCTCCGTTGAACTTTCCTATGCGGTCTGTGGAGCAAAGAATGGCAGTGCAGTCGGATGTGGAGGCCAATCAGTATACATTGAAGTCATGTGTGGAAACCATGACTGCGGTTACAAATTTGTCGAACCGGCTGCAAAGTAGGACAAATGAGGTGCAGCAGTTAAACGCCCAACTGGCTCTGCTCCAACGCATGTATAAGGATGCGCGAGCAGAGATAAGTGTGCTAAAGGCGGAAAACAAGGAGCTGAAGCGGAAGGCCACCGTGATGTTCCGATTTGGAGGGCCGCCATATGCTGCAGTGGAGGAGCAGGGAGTAGTGATCGTGCCCAGTGGAGTGGGAAACACGGAGGCCGGACTGGCACGGGACACCCAAGATAAAAGTAAGAAGAAGAGACCTGCTGTAGAGTAGAGAAGGGAAAAGAAAAATCCCGCCTGTGGGTGGTTTTGGTTGGTTTGGTTTGTTTGTTTGTTTGGTTTTTTTTTTTTTTTTTTTTTTTTTTTTTTTTTTTTTTGGTGTAAAATGGGGATCGGGGTTGATCCCTGAAATGAATAAAATATGATTTGGTGTGCAAAGCTATATTATTATTATTTTTTATTTATTTATTTTTTTTTTTTTTTGATTGTGAAAAAGGGGACACAAAAAAAATAAGATAAATAAAAATTCTATGTTGTGGTGAGGAAGTCGGTGAGGGAGGTGCAAAAGGTGATTAAAAGAAATAAATAAAGAAAGAGTGTGATGATGGATATGGGTATAGATGTAATAAAGGAATGAAAAGAAAGAAATAAATAAAGAAAGAAAAGAAGAAAAGAAAATGGGTTTGTGCAAAAGTAGACAGAGTCGGTGCAATATATTATAATAAACATAAATATATATAGATATATTAAAATAAAAGAAAGTTGAGTGGGTTGATTAAAAAAAAAAGGATTGTGTGTTTGAAAATGAA
Organism: Camellia sinensis; assembly: GCF_055761805.1. Taxonomy (NCBI): domain Eukaryota; kingdom Viridiplantae; phylum Streptophyta; class Magnoliopsida; order Ericales; family Theaceae; genus Camellia; species Camellia sinensis. The sequence continues at coordinate 176,474,452 of NC_138965.1, read as the reverse complement.
AAATAAAGAAAAGAAAAGAAAGGGGATCATGTGGTGAAAGAAAAAGGAGCTGTGGGTTTGAAAAAGTAAAGGGAGAGAGGAATTTCGATGCAAGTTTTCTGACTCTTCTCAAAAACAACACAGCAGTTCCACCCACCTTATTTCACACTTTTCTTTTATATATATATATATACTAAAATAATGGACCATCAAACCAAAACCAGAGGTGAAGGCAAAGCCTGTTGTTGAGGAGGTGAAAGATGAAACTACTGAAGCTACAGATGCACCGGCTGATCCTGCCCCAGCAGAACAGGCTCTAGAGGTGAAGACAGAGGCAGCTGAAGCAACGGATGTTGTAACAATGGTGACGATCAAAGCCGTCAAAGCTCGCCAGATCGTCGACAGCCGTGGAAATCCAACCGTCGAAGTTGATGTCATTTGTAATGATGGACCTTTTGCTAGGGCTGCTGTTCCTAGTGGTGCTTCCACAGGTGTTTACGAAGCTTTGGAATTGAGAGATGGGGGTTCAGATTATCTCGGAAAAGGTGTCCTCAAGGCTGTGAATAATGTGAATTCAATCATCGGACCTGCATTGATTGGCAAGGAACCAACAGAACAGACCAAAATCGACAACTTCATGGTGCAAGAACTCGATGGGACAGTTAATGAATGGGGCTGGTGCAAATGCTATATTGGCAGTTTCACTTGCTGTATGTAAAGCAGGAGCTATGAAGTGTTGTTGAAGAATCTGCCATGAAAGAAGAAATCGAGGAAATTTGGGTTTGTCCGGCGGGCGGCCAAGGCGAGATTGCCGCCCGCCGGTGAAACGAAATTACTAGGTTCTTAACCTTGCTCTGATACCATGTAAGAAAAATTGATATAGAGAGAAATTGTATGTATTATGATTGATGTTATTGATTTATATTACAATGATTCATGATTCCTATATATAGAAGAGGGTGAGTGTGTAGTAGGTAAGGAGTAGGTGAAGTGGAGGTGGTAGTGGTGTAGTGGGTTAGGTTTAGTGGAGTAGGTGAGGTGGTAGTGGTGTAGTGGGTTAGGTTTAGTGGAGTAGGTTTAAGTGGGTGAAGTAGGTGGAGAGTAGGTGGATTTTAACACAAGGTCCCCTCAAACTCCCCAGTAAAACCATTAAGCCCTCTTCCATAATGAACGACAACATGATAAATCACAAATCCCACATTGATTTTCATCAAATTTCCAGTTTGCTGGCTTCAGATAAATATCTGTACATGCTGGAAATTGTGTTCATGTATAGAATATGATAGTGGTGTTGGTGGTAGATAGTGGCATGTATATAATAAGATAGTGGTAGATAGTGGTAATATATAATATGTAAGTGGCATATAATGGGTTATGATGATGTTTGTAATATCTCCTATATAAGGAGTGTCATTTGGTCTTGTAAGATAAGAAGTTTTGAATATAACAGAAATATATTCCTTCTTCCTCATATTTTCGGAGTTCTTCTTCTTCATATTTTCTAATTTGGTATCAGAGCAACAAAAAACACAGCAGCCCTAAAACCGTCATAGCCATGTCGGAAGTCACGTCCGGAACCACTTCAACCCCTGCCGCTGCCATTCCGGTGAAAACGTCCAACTCTCACTCTGTCCAAATCACCACCATCCGCCTAAATGGTGATAATTTTCTCCGCTGGTCACAATCTGTCCGGATGTATATCCGTGGGCAAGGAAAGATCGGTTACATCACTGGTGACAAGAAGGCTCCTGCGGTTAATGATCCACTGTTCGACAATTGGGACGCTGAAAACTCCATGGTTATGACATGGTTGGTCAATTCCATGGAGGAGGATATAAGCTCTAATTACATGTGCTATACTACTGCACAAGAATTGTGGGATAATGTTAGTCAGATGTATTCTGACCTAGGAAATCAATCTCAAGTTTTCGAATTAACTTTGAAGTTGGGAGAGATTCGTCAAGGAGATGATTCCGTCACCAAATATTTCAATTCGTTGAAAAGGTTGTGGCAGGATCTTGACATCTTCAACACATACGAATGGAAATCAGTTGACGACTGCAACCACCACAAGAAAACTGTGGAAGACAGCCGTATTTACAAGTTTCTTGCCGGCCTCAACATTGAGTTCGATGAAGTGCGAGGAAGAATTATTGGCAGACCTCCTCTCCCATCCATTGGCGAAGTATTTGCCGAAGTCAGAAGGGAAGAGAGCCGAAGGAGCGTCATGCTTAAGAAAAAAGGTAATGGTGAATCAATTGAAATTTCTGCTTTAATTAGCGATGCTGCGGCCAACAAGGCTGCAAATTACCAGCGCAGGTTTGATGATAAGCCACGGGTCTGGTGTGATTTTTGCAACAAGCCTCGCCATACACGCGAAACGTGTTGGAAGATTCATGGCAAACCTGTCAACTGGAAAAGCAGCAAACAAGGAGAGAAGAATCGTGGCTTTCCTACCGCTAATGAAGCCGATTCAGGTCCCTTCAACAAAGAGCAGATTGATCAACTCTTAAAGCTGATAAAATCCAACTCCTCAACCGGTACTCCTAGTGTTTTGTTGGCACAAACAGGTAGAAATCCTAAAGCCTTCTCTTGCCTAAACTTCTCTCCGTGGATCATAGATTCCGGTGCCTCCGATCACATGACTAGTTTTTCCCATTTATTTAGTACCTATTTCCCTTGTTCTGGTCATGACAAAATCAGAATAGCCGATGGTAGTTTTTCACCTATTGCAGGAAAAGGATTTATTAAACTAACTGAGAAAATTAATCTCAATGCTGTTCTTCACGTCCCCAACTTAGCCTGTAACCTTTTGTCTGTCAGTAAACTATCTAAGGATTCTAATTGTCGTGTTACATTTTTTGAATCCCATTGTGAATTTCAGGACCAGAACTCGGGGATGATGATTGGGCGTGCTAGGATGCTTGAAGGTCTTTACTACTTTGATGAAGTACCTGTTAGTAATAAAAAAGCTCAGAGCTTTAATAGTACCAGTTCAATCTCTGTTCGAGAAAAAATAATGCTATGGCACTATAGGCTAGGACATCCTAGTTTTCTTTATCTGAAACATTTATTTCCAGAATTATTTAAAGGGATTGATTGTTCTTCTTTTCATTGTGAAAGTTGCATTTTTGCAAAATTTCATCGCTCTACTTATTTGCCAAAACCTTACCAGGCTTCAAAACCTTTTTATTTGATTCATAGTGATGTTTGGGGCCCTTCTAAAATCACTACTCTTTCTGGTAAAAGATGGTTTGTTACATTTATTGATGACCATACCCGCTTATGTTGGATTTATTTGATGAATAAAAAATCTGACGTGAAAAATTTATTCACAAATTTTTACAATATGATTGAAAACCAATTTCAAACCAAAATTGGTATTTTACATTCTGATAATGGAACAGAATATTTCAATGAGCAGTTGGGTGAGTTTTTGGAAAAAAAGGGGATTTTTCATCAATCTACATGTCGGGATACCCCTCAACAAAATGGCATTGCAGAACGAAAAAATAAACATCTACTTGAAGTAGCACGTGCTATAATGTTTTACATGCATGTTCCTAAATATTTATGGGGTGAAGCAATTTTAACAGCCTCGTATTTGATAAACAGGATGCCTACAAAGGTGTTAACATACAAAACACCTTTTGATTGTCTCAAAACTTTTTTTCCTGACACGAGGTTGTTTTCTGATTTACCCGCCAAAGTTTTTGGATGTACTGCCTATGTTCATGTTCCCAGTCAATTTCGTTCAAAACTTGACCCCCGTGCTATAAAATGTGTTTTTTTGGGTTATTCCTCAAACAAAAAGGGGTATAAATGCTTCGATCCTCAAAACAAGAAATTTCATGTGAGTATGGATGTGTCATTTGTGGAAACAAAATCCTATTTCCCCAACACTTCTCTTCAGGGGGAGACAAGTGGAGTAGAAGACCGTTTTTGGGATATTTCTATCCCGCTCCCCAATGTCATTTATCCTACACAAAAACCACATCTGTCTGATAATGATCACTTAGGAGAACCAAGTTCTATGGTGCCTAGTCAAGAAGATTCTTGTTTAGGGGGAGAAGTACTACAAAATGATCTAAATCCTGAGCTTCAGGTTTATACTAGGAAGCGATTTCATCTGAAGAATAATGACCCGAATGTCCATCCTAATGACCCGAATGTCCACCCGAGTTCTGGCATCGAAATTTTAGGTAATCCTATTCCTTCTATTTCCGACCTTGATGTACCTATAGCAATTAGGAAAGGTGTCCGAAATTGCATTAAACATCCTATTGCAAATTACCTCTCCTATCAAAGACTGTCTAAAAACCATAGAGCTTTCACATCTAGGATTTCACACTTGTTTGTTCCAAGGAATATACAGGAAGCATTGGATGATCCGAATTGGAAATTAGCAGTCATGGAGGAGATGAATGCTTTAAGGAGAAGTGGTACTTGGGAGATAGTTGATCTACCCAAAGACAAGAAAACAGTTGGGTGTAAATGGGTGTTTACGATAAAATGTAACGCAGATGGAAGCGTTGAGAGATACAAGGCGAGACTGGTAGCTAAAGGCTTCACTCAAACTTATGGGATCGACTATCAGGAGACGTTTGCTCCTGTTGCTAAAATAAATTCCATCAGAGTACTGTTATCTCTTGCAGTAAATTCAGATTGGCCTCTACATCAACTTGACATTAAAAATGCATTTCTCAATGGTGATCTTGAAGAGGAGGTGTACATGAGCCTACCGCCGGGATTTGAGCAGAGACTTGGAAGTGACAGAGTATGCAGATTGAACAAGCCATTATACGGACTCAAACAATCACCAAGAGCGTGGTTTGAACGCTTTGGGAAGGCAGTTATCAGTTGTGGCTTCTCGCAGAGTCAAGCAGATCACACAATATTTTATAAACATTCAAAAAACAGTAAAATTGCAATTTTGATTGTTTATGTTGATGACATCATTTTAACTGGTAATGATGAAGCAGAGTTAGCAGCCCTCAAAGAGAAACTCGCAAAAGAATTTCACATTAAGGATCTGGGAGCCCTCAAGTATTTCCTCGGAATGGAATTTGCAAGATCCAAGGAAGGTATATTCGTTAATCAGAGAAAATATGTTCTTGATCTCCTTGGAGAAACAGGTATGCTTGGTTGTAAGATGGCGGAGACTCCGATCGAGCCTAACTTGAAGTTACAAGCTGCTAAGGCTGAAGAAGTCAAAGAGAGAGAACAATATCAGCGACTTGTAGGGAAATTGATTTACTTGTCTCATACGCGGCCTGATATTGCCTTTGCAGTCAGCATGGTAAGTCAGTTCATGCACTCACCAGGGGCAGAGCACTTTGAGGCCGTTTATAAGATCTTAAGATATTTGAAAGGAACTCCAGGGAGAGGCTTACTATTCAAGAAACATGGACATCTTCAAGTTGAAGTATACACAGATGCAGACTGGGCAGGAAGTGTTACAGACAGGAGATCAACATCCGGATACTGCTCCTTTGTAGGTGGGAACCTAGTTACATGGCGGAGTAAAAAACAGAATGTGGTAGCTAGAAGTAGTGCAGAAGCAGAGTTCAGAGCTGTTGCCCATGGAATCTGTGAAGTAATGTGGATTAAAAGAATTCTTGAAGAATTAAAGCTTTCTCACCCGACACCTATGAAGGTCTATTGTGACAACAAAGCAGCTATATCTATAGCTCATAATCCAGTTCTACATGATCGCACAAAACATATAGAAGTGGATAAACATTTCATCAAGGAGAAAATCAATGCTGGCATAATCTGTATGACCTACCTTCCAACAGGTGAACAATTAGCTGATGTGCTAACGAAGGGACTACACAAGAAGCAATTTGATAAGCTGACTAGCAAGCTGGCTATGGAAGATATCTTCAAACCAGCTTGAGGGGGAGTGCTGGAAATTGTGTTCATGTATAGAATATGATAGTGGTGTTGGTGGTAGATAGTGGTATGTATAGAATATGATAGTGGTGTTGGTTGTAGATAGTGGCATGTATAGAATATGATAGTGGTGTTGGTGGTAGATAGTGGCATGTATATAATAAGATAGTGGTAGATAGTGGTAATATATAATATGTAAGTGGCATATAATGGGTTATGATGATGTTTGTAATATCTCCTATATAAGGAGTGTCATTTGGTCTTGTAAGATAAGAAGTTTTGAATATAACAGAAATATATTCCTTCTTCCTCATATTTTCGGAGTTCTTCTTCTTCATATTTTCTAATTGTACATAACGGAATGTTGACTGTAATTTGATATTATTTGCTAATGCAAGATCTATTTACACCATCCTTACTACATCATATTCTACATTTATAAAGTTTTTCCTGATAGTATATATCAAAAAATAATATAGTAATTACAAGAGTAAGAAGTAAGGAAAGTACAAACAAGTATAACTGCTTTGGAACGTGACTGAAAGGCTAATGGAGCTTCCACAGCCATTGGCGCGATATCTGCAAAGAAACATAAGAGAAGAAGTATTAGAAACAATTTCATTAAAAGAAGCAAGAGAAAGTTGAGAGAAGTCCACAAAAATGCTTGGGTGTCAAATCAAAAGATCATATGAGATATTTAACTTGAAATAGGTTAACATATTTGTGAAGCACATACATTATACACAATATTTTATGATGTTGGGATCCCATCCTAAACACCGTAATGCTCAAGTGAATCCCATAAAAGGCTTAAAAAAAGCAATCTAAAGCTCTTAACTTGTGCCAATTGACAAAGTTTAATCCTAGCAATAAAAATACTAAAGATGCACTAATTAGTAGAAGAAGACAAGTCTCAAGAAAACTAAAAATATCATTTTAGCAATCCAATTTTCTTGAATTTCTGCATTCTCTAGTTTCCTTTTAGGTTTTTTTTTTATAATTGCATTTGAAAATTGGTTAAGAATCTTTTCATGAGTTGCAATCCCACCAATTGCGTTTACAAATTAATTATTTTTCAGGGTTTTGATTCTTTTATTGTTTCTATATTTGATGAGCAATTTGTAAAAAGTTTCTTTGTCCTTAGGGTTTTCTGGTATAAAAGACCTTTTGTTGTATCACGAATTTAGAATTGGAATGCAACGCCCCACCGCCTGCTGGCTCAAGACACTGATTATTTGCAACCCTAATAGTGGATTTAACTCTGTCCTCCATAGACATTGGCCAATTGTCAAACAGCATGAATTCTTGCTTCCCTTTATATGATTGTGGTTTTTCTTCACTGCTTTGCTTTCACACTTGACCCAACACATATGCATGACATAAGTCAATGAAGAAAACGTTTAATTTAATCGGCTACATTGTTGTCCTCCAACAAACTAATTTCTTCGTTATTAAATGTAGTGGTACACCACCACTCAGTGACACCTACTTTTACTATCTTGTTAACGTGGAAAGACTTCAATAATGCTTTGATTGAAGGAGTTACAAGAAAACAAAAATGCCAAATCAAGAATAGATGAATTTGAGATATAACTACGGACACTTGCAAAGTTGTAATGCAAAAACTTAACCTTTTCCAGAGAACCTTTGTTGTAACTGGACCTTCATTGAATCTTTAATTAGAATATTCCTGCAATATAGTTAACTTAATAAACAAAAACAGATGCATGATGGCTGCCTAACAAATGTTCAAACTCATCATAATTAGTTGTAGAATGGATGTTGATTAAAGGCATTAAAGCAACATAAACCACAAAGCCAAATTGAAACATCCTTTTTGAAAATATCGTGAGAGCTTGATGATAATCAATTGCATTAAGAGACTAACAAAGTTTTGCTACCAAAGGCACCACACAAAATAAATTCTAACGTAGACTTGCTAGTTTTGTGCCTCTAAATTTAAAAGATCATTGCTCTATGCATGGAGGGGATTGCATTCTTTCATATAAACTGTAATTTTCATTGAACTTTAGTCACTTTAAAGCATAAACAAGTTACACAGTTCATAGAAATCTATATTACTTAAAAACCAAAACATCGCAAATAGGTATACCAGGTCATAAATTTCATCCAGCACTTATCAGAAACATGAAATCATTCTAAAAAAATATGGAGCAAAAACGGGTATGAGCTCAAATTTGAAGATTTTTAAGCTATATCATATATGTTTATATATATATTTATATATTTTGGGTAAGTTTTAAGCTATATGTTATTTGAGCACTTGTCATGGAAATCAAAAATCAGACCAACAAATGTACATCGGATGTCATAAAAAGATTCTGAAAATTAAACCGAATATAGGTGGGGGAAGATTCTGTTAATGTAAATTGTATAAATTTACCATCACCTACCACACACTTACCATCACCTACCACACACTCACCTACTACACTCACCTACCACCACCATCCACTACACCTACATCTATATAAGGAACCATTTGTAATAGACAGAACACATCAATCAAAACATCAATAATAATATACATCTCAATTTATTATTTTACATGGTATCAGAGCAAGGTTAAAGATCTTGGTGTTCTTCGCCTTCCGGCGGGCGGCAACCTTGCCTTGACCGCCCGTCGGATCTCAACCAAACCTCCCTCTCCCTCTCAGCACCTCACTGAAACACACCACCATTGCCATCACTCGATACATACACACAAATCTCTCTCTCTCCAGTTTCTGCGTCTGGCTACCAAATTCATTTCCTCGTTTATAGCTTGAATCTGATATGTTGAGCTTGTAATCATGAGTTGCAATGGATGTCGAGTTCTTCGAAAGGGTTGCAGCGAAAACTGTATCCTCCGACCATGCCTTCAGTGGATCGACTCCACTGAATCTCAAGGCCACGCCACCGTCTTCGTCGCCAAGTTCTTCGGTCGCGCCGGCCTCATGTCCTTCATCTCCTCCGTTCGATTCCTTACCACCATCTTGGTGCCTTCTTTTGCTACCCAGTGCTTGCTCACAAGCCTCTCTCACCTTCGGCCACATCTCCGACTGCAACTCCGGCTCATGCTGTTCGGCGTCCGAGTCAAGGTTGATCCGATGAGGAAGCGCGTCAGTATGACCATTTTGTCGCAATACGAACCGCCTCAGTGTCAGGACTCCTCCAACGTCGCCGACGTTGCCTGCAGTGGCGGCGGTTACGCCTCCGCCGACGAGGCCGTTCACCCCCAGTCCTCCGGGAGTCGCGAGCGCAAGCGAGGTATTCCATGGACTGAGGACGAGCACAAGTTGTTTCTCTTAGGCCTGCAAAGAGTAGGGAAAGGAGACTGGATTTCAAGGAATTTCGTGAAGCCTCGAACACCGACGCCAGTCGCTCGTCACGCTCAGAACTACTTCCTCCGGCGAAGCAACCTCAATCGGCGTCGCCGTCGATCCAGCCTCTTCGACATCACAACTGAATCGGTCACTGCTATTCCAATGGTTCTGTTTTTATTACCAGTACAGATTGAGAATCCAATGGAAAAACTAACCCTGGGACAGTGGATTCTACCTTAAACACACTGATATGCACATGCATCCACAAGCACACACACGGCACACACCAAACCCAGCACATGGGGGCACCCACTCACTCTCTTTCTCTCTCTCTCTGGTCCCTTTCTCTCCACCAGACCCACTTTAATTATATTTATCATTATTCTCTCATATTTTATTAATCTCTCTCTGTCCATCCAACCTTCTTTTATTTTATTTAATTTTTTTTTTTTTTTAAACACACTGTGATCCACCACTCCATGATACACCATCCGCCAACTTTTGTCCCCCTCTTTTCCTTTCTTTTTAATTTCATATTGCCCACCGACTCTTTTTTTTTTTCATCACACACAAAACCACTCTTCTTTTTTTTTTCTTTTTTTTATTCCATTCCCACTGCCACCTTTATTATTTTTATTCATCATTTTCTATTCATCATCACCATGCTCATAAAAAAAAAAAAAACAAAAAAAAACAAAAAAAAAAAAAACAAAACAAAACAAAACAAAAAAAAAAAAAAATTCAAATTTGCACAACAACCCATATTTTATTCATCTCCGGGATCACCCCCGATCACAATTTTCCACAAAACAAAAAAAAAAAAACAAACAAACAAACACAAACACAAACACAAAACCACAACACAACAACCACACCCACAGTGGGATTTTTTCTTCTCTACTCTGCTGCGGGTCGCTTCTTCTTGCCTCCATCCTGGGCGGCCCTTGACGGTGTTGCCTCCGTGTTTCCCCCTCCACTGGGCACGATCACTACTCCCTGCTCCTCCACTGCAGCATATGGCGGACCTCCAAATCGGAACATCACGGTGGCCTTCCGCTTCAGCTCCTTGTTTTCTGCCCTTAGCACGCTTATCTCTGCTCGCGCATCCTTATACATGCGTTGGAGCAAAGCCAGTTGGGCGTTTAATTGCTGCACCTCATTTGTCCTACTCTGCAGCCGGTGCGACAAGTTTGTGACCGCCGTCATGGACTCCACACATGCCTTCAACGTATACTGATTAGCCTCCACATCCGTTTGCACTGCCATTTTTTGCTCCACCGACTGCATCGGAAAGTTCAACGGAGCAAACCCAGTGGTGTTTGGTTGAGGTTCACTGGCCACCGCACCCGTTATCTCTCTTGTTGACTCGTTGAGGTCGGGAAAGAGAGTCAGCAGACCACGGGACGACGAAGCCATTTTCTCTCGCAACAGAGTGTTACAAACTCTCTCTCTTAGCACAACAGTGTTACAGACTCTCTCTCTCAGCACAACAGTGTTACAGCCTCTCTCTCTCAGCACAACGAAGAGTTTTACAGAGGATTTCGCAGGTTTTTTGCTTCTGCCTCGGCCTCAGGCTCTGTCTTGGTTAAATAGCCGAGGCAGCCACGCGCATCGCGCGCCTCTTGACGCCGACAACCTGGCACGCCTTTTCATGGCACGCCTTTTGATGAATCGGGCACGCCTTTTGATGGCACGCCTTTTGAGGGTGCGGGCACGCCTTTTGAGGGCACGACTTTTGAGGGCTCGATATCTACATCCATGTATATCTTTTGGGCAGCCTATATACACACTCATACAGTGTCTTCTACACCGGTCAGCTTTATCAATCCCTTTTCAACCTCAAATAGGTTTTTATCTTCACACCTATTTGAGTTTGAGGGGGGGTTATACACAGTATCATGTATAAGTCGCTCATGGCGCACTGTGCATCACCACAACCTCTGCTACAACGGTCCGACATGACCCCATAAACTGTCTTCTACAACGGTCTGACACGACCACACAGTGTCTGTTACATCGATCCGACATGACCCCGTAAACTGTCTGCTACAACGGTCCGACATGACCCCGTAAACTGTCCTGCTACATCGGTCCGACATGACCCCGTAAACTGTCTTCTACAACGGTCAGACATGACCCCGTAAACTGTCCTGCTACATCGGTCCGACATGACCCCGTAAACTGTCTTCTACAACGGTCCGACATGACCCCGTAAACTGTCCTGCTACAACGGTCCGACATGACCCCGTAAACTGTCTTCTACATCGGTCTGACACGACCACACAGTGTCTGCTACAACGGTCCGACATGACCCCGTAAACTGTCTGCTACAACGGTCCGACACGACCATACAGTGTCTCCTATCCCATTTTTAATTGTCAGCTTATTTTTCTGTTTTGTTACTCTCTCCAAACTCAAGTTGGCTAGTACCTATCCTCCTTGAGTTTGAGGGGGGCTGTTAATGTAAATTGTATAAATTTACCATCACCTACCACACACTTACCATCACCTACCACACACTCACCTACTACACTCACCTACCACCACCATCCACTACACCTACATCTATATAAGGAACCATTTGTAATAGACAGAACACATCAATCAAAACATCAATAATAATATACATCTCAATTTATTATTTTACAGATTCATGGGGTGCGAGGACTTGAAAAGAGTTAATCCCACAATTCCAATAGTTGATCCCACCAAGGCTTACATTCTAAGAAGTCTTCTCCCACCAAAACTCTTTGAATCAAGTCACTGTATGATCCCAAAATTTTAGTGTCCATTTTTTCTTTGAAGCTCAAAGTCATGTTTTTAAAACACCAAACCAAATCAAACCAAGCCAAACCAAGCCTTGCCTTGCCTTAAGTCCCATCAAATGGGGTCGGCTACATGAATCCTTCTTCTCCACGCGGGTTTGATGTCGTGTTTTTAAAACACAACTTCAAAAATAACCTGGGTTTGGGAAATAAATTCAAAAGTACTTGGATGTGAGAAATAAGTTTTTTTATTCACGTGGGTTTGGTTAAAACTCTCATCTTATATTTGCATCTAGATGAAGTCTTAGATAAATTATGTCCACATTTCAATAATCATGATTTGATCCCTCAAGTTGAGTGGGAACCTTCAAAATAATTCTCAGTTGTGTGACATCGGAAAATATTGAAGGGATAAAAAAAATGCTTCCAGCAACTGGAGAGGAGATACTCCCATTCAGGATTAAAATTTGTGATAGGGCTCCTTGGACACTAGACTTTATTCATAGTCAGCAAATGAAGAACCTCTCCTTGGACACTAGACTTGAGGGTCCGTACAGGAGATTCCTTGAGGGCAACTTCTATACTACAATTCCTTTCTGAAAGTTTTATTACTTCTGTTTTGGGTTTTATTTATTTATTTATTTTTTGGTTGAGGGTGAGAGGATTGGAGGGAATGTTGTGACTTCATTCCCAGATATGTTTTTCTCAGAGGATGTCACAATCCCCTTTTTGCTACATCCTAGTTTATACTTTTCTGCTCAAGAAATTGTTATGAGAATGAACAGGATTAAGGTTTGAAGTGTAGTTGAAAACTATAGGCACTAACATATTGGAAAAAGGTGCATGATAGGCTTGGTTCTAAAGGTGACTTGAGTAAGCTGCTGGAAACTTATAAAATTTCAGCAGAATTTCCAGACAACAACTATTACTGAGTGTTGGTTTAAATGGTGGACTAAAAACGTATAGGGTGTAAGCCGGAAGGAAAGGATTAGAGTTAAATAGAAAAAGTAGACTTTTGAATAAAGAAATCAAAAAGACGAAATAATTCATTATGTTAAAGATGAAGCTTCCCTATGATTTACTCATGAATCCCTCAGGAAAAACACACCCTAAAAAGCTTACTAAACTAGTAAAAAATTGTTTATACAAATCTATGTTTAATTGAAACTTGGAAGAGTAAGCTTCTAGATGTCCACCCTAAAGAGTTTACTAAACTAGTAAAAAATTGTTTATACAAATCTATGTTTAGTTTTTTTTTTTTTTTTTTTCTTTTTTTTAGATAGGTAAAAATCTATGTTTAGTTGAAACTTGAAAGAGTACTGAAATATTTTATAAGCTTCTGGAGGTCTTCCTAACCAAAACTAGGATTTCAAAACATGAAACTTATAATAACTAATAGTAAGGTAAAGGTTCACCGGAGAATGGCAAAGCACGTTAGACACCAAGACCAAAAGGACGGCTGAGGGAAGAGACGGAGCAAGCTAGCTAAGACAGAGAGAGGTAGTTGAGTGCTAGAGCTCAAAATACAGAGCCCAAGGAAGCCATATTTGAAGGTGATGTATCACACACCTTGTGATGTAAGAAAAGTACCTACTATATATAGAAGGTCACTCACGTAGCCATAACTAATTGCCTCCAGTTTTGGGGATTCTCTTAAGATTTGTTAGAGGACAATTAGGTGTTAAGATTTGTCTTGATTTCTAAGATTCCATATCCTAACTCTCTGGTGTGGTCACTCTCTTACCAGGACTTCCCCAAGGTAGTTGTACCCACCAAAGAATAGTGTCAAGACCCAGAGAGCAAATCCTCCATCTCTAGCCTTCAAGCCACAAGACGCCTCAAGTCCCACGATACATGCTGAAGACTTTAATGCACCTGGCCCTTGCCTCTTGGCCTACGTAGAATGGTGTGATATAACACCAACAAGATTTAGAGCGGTGTAGCGACCCAAGTTAAATGAGTCGTGTGGTACCACTTATGTGGTAATGAGGCATAGGATTATGAATGTCTATGTTATACAATGGTCTAAACTCCAAACTCCCCTGGGATGTCAGATTTGACAAGGCTTCACAGAAGTGAAGTTTCAGGACTTAATATATGAGATGCTTGCAAGTACATTGATCTTACTCAATTACAACAAAACACATGGACCATTCATGTGTCCGTCGAAGGCTTTAACAGTCTGTAAAGCTTTATTGGGTTCTTCCTTGTATGTGAACCCTACCCCCTTTTTCAAGAGAAAGGAGAAAGGAGAAAGGATAAGTGATCTACCAACATAAGAATGAAACTTCTCAAATAGAAAGCCTTCCCGAGAAAACTCTTAAGTGCTTTGATGTTTAAGGGCGCCAACATCTATAGGATAGCTTGGGCTTTCACAAGATTTGGTTCAATTACATGCTATTGCATCATACACCCAAAGAATTCTCCTATGGTAACTTGAATGTTCGACATTGGGCCATTAGAGATTTGACAACATAGCACTTTTATGGAGATTATATCCATGTGCCATAGAGTGAAACAGAAACTCCAACTCAACACCTAAATCTTGCCCAAATGATATAGAAAGAATAGTATAGTTGAGAAGCAGATGAATAGAGCAGTATGGAAGCAAAGGTGCACACTTGCTGATGATTATGGAGATTCAAAAATGGCCCTCTATTCATAGGTGAGTTAAGTAAACCTTTACAGCACTATGAGGTATATAGTAACCTATATTGGACTCTTGTACATATCTAGAGGTTGGACACCCTCAAATTTAAGGGTATGTGAACTCGGCAAAAAAATGTTGTAATTTTAATCTATTATATGTAACATCTAATGTCAAAAAAGTATTTTACTCCTTTAATAGAAATTATACAATAGTATATACATATAATGATATTGTTGTTAAATACAAATACAAAAGATATGTCCGATAAAAAGCATTGGACACATATTCCGAACCCTTGTCCAAGTTTTGGGCGTTTGACGCAAGTATTTGATTTATTTCGAAAAGTCCATGTACATAGATCTTAACACGTCCAACTAATATAAATTGAGCTCTACGCGTTGAGCATCTAATCTCCTGAAAGTGGACTGACCCATTACATTAGGCTCATGAATTATGAAATACAAAGTGGGTGTTTTTGGGGGTGAATCATTTCATTTCCGTTACATATTACGGAGGAAACAAGAATAATCTTTATGAATTCAACAACATAGTCTCTAAATGAGTTCAACATTCCAAAAAATAGATAGATAAATAAAATGGAGAATTAGTGAACACAGCTGTTTGCATTGTATAATTTTGGATCTCCAGTACCATTCTTTGCTGATGGAACTAAATTCACATAAAAGAAAGAAAGAAAGAAACAAAGAAAGAATAACCAACTAGGAGAAGCATATACCAAAATCTGGAAGAAGAAGAAGAAAGGAAAGGAGAATCCAAACAGAAGTCGAGAACAGCGTCTTTTCTACTGCCAATTCCAATGACTTCCACAAACTGGGGGGAATCTTGGAAGGAATTCTGAGGAATTGGATTCCCATTCATCGAAGAAACTTTGTCCCAACTCAGTGACACTCGGAGGAGGAGAGGCTTCAAATTGGAATTCAATCTTGCTTTTTTTAGCAAGTTTATGCGATGATGAACTGAGTGACTGTTGAAGAAGAACCATTTTGAAGAGAAAGGGTGGTACAGGGAGGAATAAGTGACTTGGCGGAGACTCGTCGAATCCATAGCAAATTAGCGGACTTGCTTTGCATCAAGAAATCAGTTTTGAGGGCACTTGAGGAAACCTTTTGGGTATAAGGGTATCTCCAAGGGTTCTGCCTTTTTGTTTCACCGAATTTGAGGGTTTTGTTTGAAGCTTTGGCTTCCTCTTTGAATGTGCTATTTTAGTAAATTATTTTAGTTTTTAGTTATTTTAGTAGGTTAAAATTTTTATATTTAGAAAAATGATTGGATTTTTTGTGATTGGATGTGATGTTTATGAGAAAAAAAGTGAAATAATTATGAGTTTGATGTGATATTTTGTCTTATTAACTATTTTAATCTATTTTGTCTTTTTATAAATTTTAGCCTATACTAGGTTATTTTTTTTCTTCCTAACACCCCCAAAAACCACCGATTCACCGAGCGAATGATCGGCCGGTCTAGTGTAATTATTTTATAAATTTGGATAAATTATAAATATGTTTTTTAAGATTTGCTTAAAATATAAGTTGTTCTATGTAATTTAAAAAATTATAAATATTCTTTTGTTAAAAAATTTTATTTAACAGAATCAATTGAAAAAAGAAATTTATAATTGCTCTTCTATATAATAATATTAATTGACTTGATAATTTATTAATAAAATATACAATTTGTTATGAAATTAAAAATCTCAGGGGTGAAATGTAATTTTCAGAACTACAGGGAGCGATTTGTATTTTAATCAAACCTCAGGAATGTACTTATAATTTATCCTATAAATTTTTATCTTGTGGTGGTCATTTGAGAATATTTGGTGGTGAAAATTTAATGACAATAAACAGTAATTTAATGAAAGTTATATCGGTCCTTAATTCGATAAAAGATTTGAAAAATCTTAAATTTAATGATAGATTTGATGAACCGTTAGAAGAGCAAAAAATAAGGTAGCGTTTTGGTAGACTTTTAGAAATATGATTTGAGAATAGAGTTATATTTTGAATTTGTGAATTTTAGAATTATGATTTGAGTATGAAAAATTTGTTTAGTTTTGAGTTTTGAAAAGAGTTTTGAATTTTTGATGTGATGTATGATAGTTGATTCAAAAACCATAAATGATACCGACTCTTTTTTTTTTTTGGACACCCACAGACACATGTCAGCCAGAAATATAAGGGGAAAAAAAAACAAAAACCAAAATTTGGTCAATCACAATGCATTGGGGGTGGGGGTTCCCCAAAAATGGGATCTCAACCTTTTTCCTTCAAAAACTTACAACTCATAACCAAACACACAACTTAAAATTCTATTAAATGCTCATAAAAAATTAAAAAAAAATCAAAAAATATTTTTTATTTAAAATATAAAAAAAATAACAGGTGTCAATTGTCAAAAGAAAAAACGAATGCTATTCCGATCAATTGGCCGGACATCCGGGTAGGCCAAATTTCAAAATTCAAATCCTGCCTGAAAAGTGTTTTCAAAAGTGGTGTAAAAATGTATTTTAAAAGCTCTATCCAAACGCATAGCTCAAATATGATTTGAAATCATAATTAAGACTCCACACAAAACACAAGTTTTTTCATTAAATTTAAATTTGATGAACTATTAAAAATGGTCTAACCAATTTTGTTTTCTAGTTTTTACTCATAAAAAATCCAACAAGTCTAGCGTCTCATATTTTACCTCCACAAATATAATAATATATTTATAATGATGTAACAAGGATACTGAGTCTTATATTATTGAGTGTTTAACCAATTAAAAATTAACACTTGCTAGATATATGATTGTGAGTTGAATTGTAAA
This sequence comes from Camellia sinensis, assembly GCF_055761805.1. Classification (NCBI taxonomy): domain Eukaryota; kingdom Viridiplantae; phylum Streptophyta; class Magnoliopsida; order Ericales; family Theaceae; genus Camellia; species Camellia sinensis. Next base: position 176,457,008 of record NC_138965.1, on the reverse strand, counting down.
AAATTTGTGAGAGTCTTAAATGTTTTTTATAAAAAAACTGTTTGGAAAGTAAAATTAGCAACAAAAAAAAAATCAATATAAAAAGACAATCCGTTCTCTTTTAATTTTTTATATATGTTTTTTTTTTTTTTGGTCAACAATTTAAAATTTATTTAAAAAGTTAATTATCAAACGAATCTTAAATGTTACTAATAGAAAAGTTACATTAGATGTCCGCTCTATTAGTCTCAAATCTCATCACACCCTAAAACTAAGGCAAATGCCAAGGTCTTATCGGGGCCAAATGTTGACATAAAAAAATTATTGTATACATTGTAGTTTATAGGTTGCTTTTTTTCACGCATTAATTTCTTTGTGGAGATACAATTAAATTCCATTTGGATAAATGTAGATTCAAATAAAGAAATTTGATGATAGATTTTATAAAAATATTAAAGAATTAGCTATTACAAGTAGATAGCAAAAGGTATTTTTACTCATAAATTTCATGGCGGAATAAGAGATTTGGTGAAAGAAAAATTGTGATAAAGATGGACATCAAAAGAAAGGGGTATTTTACAAATTATGATGGGGTCCAAGGAAAAAGAGATAGAGGAACAATTTGGGTGGTAAGGATCAAAAGAAATGAAAGGTCTTAAGAAAATTAATGAGGACTAATAGTATCACTATTTGAAAAAATGACTTAATCTTGAAAACAACTTATAATGAAACTTTATTAATTAAGAAAAAAACCCATCGAACTTAATAGCATACAAGTGCATAAAATATGATTTATGGGTAAAAAAAAAAAATCCTAAAAATAATTAATAAATATCAAAAAAATTATTATGATTATTTTTATTGATATTAGTTTTTACTTTGGTTGAGTTGAATTTCTCCATTGCATAATATCCAATACTACCAACACTTCTAATTACCATGTACACATAGAAGAGTTATTGATCCAGGTTATGTACTTTAGTGATGGAGACAACCTTTGGCCTAAATATATTGTTCCATATCCTAGAAAATGCAGTGAAGTTGGTGAAATTTCTCTCACTTTAGTTAAATATATATTTTTTTTCTTTTAATCAGTGATAGTGAAATTTCTCTATTGTCACTTATTAACAAAAGTTAGTGAAATTTCACTATTCCATGATAGCAGCTCGATGACAAAATATATAAATATATATTTAAGAATTTCATATTGATCATAGGTTTTGTTCAATAGATCTTAATGAAAGAATTTCAAAAAGTACAAATTTTATCGAGAAAAAAAATTCTAGATCAAAATTTATAATTTAATAATTTTTGAGTTTTACTCTAAATATGAATAAAATGTCGGTGCTATATTCCAAGCTCCAACCGTCAATAATGCATTTTAATTAATGATAGTGAAATTTGAAAGTCAAAGAAATTTCTTTAAGCGATTTCATTGTCCTACAATAGAGAAAATTTTATTATTTATTTTTATTTTAAAAAAATTATATTTATCATAAATCTTATTTGATAGATTTTGAAAAGAGAATTTTAAAAATATAAATTTTGTGAAGAACATATGTCTAGATAAAAATTATTGAATTTATAAATTTTGAAATTGATTCCAAATATGAAAATAAAGTCGGTGCTGTATTCAAGCACTTAACTATCAATAAGGGTGTTTTCATCCACAAAAAAACCAGTGTATTATTGGAGGACTTAAACCAGAAAGTTTTGTCTTTTATTTTTATACTAATAAGTAGGAGTCGGTGTATGGTCACGATATTTTTAATTCGTTATTTATTTGTCAAATTGATGAATTAGAGAAAATTAATTCGCATCCATCTGTTAATCTGACGGATATGGATTGAGCGAATTGCCGGATTAGCGGTTTAAAATTTTATAAAATTTTAACATAATTCAATTTATTTACTTCCTCAAAAAATAAAAAATAAAAAAATTACAGTCAATAACTTTAAAAGGTATTACAATTATTGATTGCCTCATTCAAAGAAAAAAAGTTTGAGATTTTAGAATATTACAATCACTACATGCATCGTCCACATATTACAATTACATCATGCCTCATCCATATAAAGTATTACAACCTGTGGTTCTTAAAATATAAAAACAATTCAAACCACCAAAACCATGAACAAAGCAGTAGTAGAGATTGTATGTATATGTATTGTTACATCTATATCTGTTTTTAAAAATAAAAATCAACCAGCATATATCATCTTTTTTATTTATTATTTTTAGAGTTAGATTTAAAAACCAAAAATTAAAGATAAATAATACACTTATTTTTTTAATTCAAGAAATATATTCAAGTTGAAAACTCTTTTTCAAGAGAATATATTTAATAGAATATTTAAACTCTTTTTTAATTGAAAACACAAATAAAATATCTAAATAAATTGAGAACGCAAAGTCTTACAAATTACTAGGGCTGCTCACGGTTTGGAAGTTCGGTTGCGGTTAAAGGAACCTCAAATCTACCATCTGTCCAAAACTAGGCGGATTGAAAAAAAATCAATGCGCAACCGTTTGCTCGTCATCATGTTGTTGGAAAATGGCTTTTGTATTGCCTTATTTTTGGCTAACTTTAAGTACTAATTAAGGTGGGACCCAAACGTTATTTTTAACGTTTCTAATTAGGTTCATGCTTAATGTCGTGTAGTGAATAAATTCATGTATTTGGTTGCTCAAAACCATTTTCGGATGAATGAGAATTCACCGCGCGTTTTCGGGTTCGTGGAACTAGTTTTGGTGGGCTTTCTACACATTTGTGAAATGTGCTTGTCCTACATTGGAAATGCTTGAGGTTTTGAATGGGTTTATATACCTTAGCTTGGGATACTTGGAATGGGCCCCAAGGGGTACCCAAGTTTGTGAAAGGGTGAGATTATGCGTGAAGTGGACTAGACCCATTGAACCCAAAATTAAAACCAAACGGGCACGCTGCCACCGCCGTCCGTTCGGTCGGACTTGGGCGCAGGTGTGAGGTTGGGCTTGTCCGGCCCAATACTTATCTTTTTGGGCCAAAAACTTTTGTATTTTATTTTTTATTTTGGTTTCAAAATTCAAAATAAATTGGTCCATAATTTTTCTTCACCTAAACAGGTCCCTAACAGGTTTAACCCACCCGAACAGTTCAAAGGGTTCAACACAGATTCAGATCTGTTGAATTCAAAATTGAATTTGTTCAAAACAGATTCAAATCTGTTGGTACCTGTTCAATCTGTCCAAATAGGTCTTTTACCTGTTCGGACAGCCACGAATCTGCCTATATAAAGTCTGCTCCAGCAATTCATTTTCAATCAGAAAAATTTCCAGACTTCTTCCCTTTTTTTTTCTGTTCGTCCTCGGTTGCTCTTGCTTCTGTTTCTACATTTATTTTTAAGAAAATAAAGAGAAAGAGTTATTACATTGTTTGGTTCGCCAGACTTGATTTTATAGTACTATAAAATCAAGTGTTAGTCGTTGTTGTGACAACCCTCACTTCTGATTAGCGTAAAATTGTGATTAGGCATGTTAAGTAATTGATTAAGATGAAGTCCTAAATTGTTGTGTGAGTGTGTTGTTTAGAATGCATTTCTATTTGTTTATTACTGAATGATCTGTTCATGTTTTAATTTCGAATTGCAAATTGAAAGCCTTATCGGCGACCGATTCAGAAATTGATTAGTGTTATATGCTAATTAGGATTTTATAGAATTTTATGATAGGTTTAATTAAAATTTGATTTGGAATGATTAAATTAGAATAAACAATGCTAAATTAATTGAATCTAGGTTAATTACATGTTTGCCATTAGTGGGCCTTACAAGACCATTTATTTTAGTCTTGATTCATATATGTTGGCACACCTCTTTTCATCCATCTTCTTGAAAAAAACGTGAGAGAGAGAGAATTGGAAGAGAAATTGAATTCATCTACAGATTGGCTTGAAAAATTAGAGGAATTGAAGGAGAATTGCACATTTGAGCTACCATACTTGGAATTCAAGACTTAAGGTAGGAAGTACACTCCCTTAATTATGAATTTAAGTTGTTTCTTACTTGGTTCATGGAAAAATTGGTGATTAGAGTCAAGAATTAGCTTAAAGTGTTAATTTGAGAGTCCATTCATGCATGCATGTCCATATTATAGAGTTTTGAAGTTGTTTTGCATGAATTCTTCCATGCATGTCTAGATCATAGTTGTAATCTAAGAATTCATCATGTTTTTGGGATGAATGGTGCCACGACCCAAACCCGCCCCTGTAGGTTTAGCACCGTAACCGGCTAATAACCCGTGGATTACCAAAGGCCTCTGAACAGATTAGCAAATAATAAGAGGCTGAGGAAGTAATAATACAAAATAGACAAGGTCCAATGAGCTGTGATAATGTACATGGGACAGAACTGGCATGAATACAAAAAACAGCCATGGCTTTAGGCTTCGTTCGGAACCTCCTCGGGAGGCACAACAGTTGGCTGACAAAAACAAAACAGAAGGCCGTCAACTCTGGCCCTGGTCATGTGCCAGCTCACCAACATACATAATATAAACTGTGAGCGAAAGCCCAGTGAATAATAATAGAGTAAAGGGGTTTTATGAATGATGTCCAGCACAAGTTAGGATCCAGTATTTAAATCAGAACATATTCAGACTTCAAAACAGAAATAGATTTAAATACACACTCATGTTTATATTCAGATTTTGCATAAGATCATGCGTGGTACACCCATTAGCTATCAGATCAATTTGATCCAGAGACCCACATGCATAGTTGGTACCAACGACCATAAAGGTCCATATCTTGCACGTAAGTAGCCATGATATTTTTACCTCCAAGTAAGGGCCACGTGCAGATTAGCCGCGGTATTATTACCCCCGGGCGAGGGCCATGTGCAGATTGGCCGCGGTATTGTTACCCCCGGGCGAGGGCCGCGTGAACTAAGGGTGCCATAAATACTTTTCAGAAAATTGGACATTCGTTCATAATTCGTAAGATAGCATTTCAGAAAACAGATCATACCATACCAGTCAGAAAATACTTAAGTTAAACATAACTTTACAGGGTTAATACTCACAGTAGGCCTTGAGACAGACAGATGGAGTAAACTTGGTCAAACGATACGTGGCAGTGACCTACACAACACATAACAGATGCACACTTGAAACACACATTCTAATTGTACAAAACTTATTTCGTTGGCTCTTAGTGTGTTTCTAATCTCTTATCCTCATTAAAGGGTCTTAAACATGGCCTATGAATGCCTAGGATGGAATGAGGATGCAAGAATGCATTGCAAACCATTTCTCAAATTTTGCTGAAGATAAGGTCCATGCTCGTGCGTGGCTTTCCCCGCTCGAGCGGACATGTAGACAAAAAAACTTCGTTCGAGCGTGGACTTCACTGCTCGAGCGGACTGCAAACTTATGAAAAAAGTGCTGGATGCATGAAATTCACACTCGACGGGCGCTCGACCCCCGCTCGAGCGTGTGACACAGACCCTCGCTCGAGCGTGGATTTCCCTGCTCAAGCGGACTGCAAAATACGCAAACTTCTGGGTATACGCATTTCACGCTCGAGCGCGACTCTCGCCGCTTAAGCGGAAGTGCATATACTCAGGCTTCACGCTCGAGCGTGAAAGTCCCCGCTCAAGCGTGGGTCAAATTTCTGGAAAACCCAGATTGACCTCCAAGCACGAAACTCAACCTTTAAGCCTTCAAAACTCATTTTTCTGGGCCAACATTTGAGGAAACATATAATTACTCATAAAACAACATGTATTAAAAATCATTTCAAGAAATCATGGCCCAAGAGCAACCCAATTTGTGCAAAATCAACATGAACTTTATAAATATGCTATTAATTCAACATACAAGAACCTCTTTGAATCCAAACCCTCCAAAACATGATCAAACTTGATAATTTGATGGACAACAATGTGAATGACCATAATGTGAGTGAAATTAACACACGCATGGAAGAAATCTTAGAATTCAAACTCAAAGTATGGAAATTTATGCATACATGCATGGATTGACTCTCAAAACAACACCTTGAGCTAAGTCTAGACTTTAAATATCAATTTCACCATGAATCTAGCAAGGGCAACTCAAATTCATAATTAAAAGGATGAACTCCCTACCTTAGGTCTTCAATTCTAGGTATGGAAGCTCAAACATGTAAATGCTCTTCAATTCTCCTAACTTCAAGCCAAATCCTAGTTGAAATCAAGATGTTCTCTCCTACACTCTCCTTTTCTCGGTTTGGTCATAAGAGGATGAGCAAATGATGCATCCAATATGTAATAAAGCAAAATACAGGTTGTCTAGAATCAAGCCACTAAGTGGCAAACTTGTAATAACTCAAACAAGTGTAAATTAACATTGTTTAATCTAATTTAATCATACCAAATCAAATTTTAATTAAATCTACCATAAAATCACATATATTCTAACTAGTATGAAACACTAATCAATTTCGAAATTGGGCGCCGATAAGGCTTTCAATTCACAGTTCAAAGTTTAAACATGAACAGATCATTTTATGGCAAACAGATAGAAACGCAAAGATAATGCAATACATATGCAAATTAATTCCGGATTCCTTCTAAATTACTGTTAGGCATAACTAATCATGGATTAGCATTAATCGGAGATCGGGGTTATTACAAATGGCTCATTTGATCATGTATTAGAAGCTTTGAATTCAAATAAACACATGCATGGCATATTTACACCATATTCTTGAATTTTGGGTTGAATTTGTGTTCAATTGACATACTTTTGGGCTTTGATTTTATAAAATGATCTCTAAAACATGTTGTATTATGGGTTTCTAAGTGTTTTCCAGAAAATTGGCCCAAAAGGATGAGTTTTGGTATGTTTGATTCTTGGTTTGAGCTTTGGGAGCAAATTTGGAAAACCCAGATTTTGGCTTCCACGATCGAACGAAGGATTCCACGCTTGAGCGATCACCTTTGTTCTCAGACTCTCGCTCAAGCGACAAAATGCTGGCTTGAGCGTAGATTGCAAGCTCTCAGGTTTTTGCAGGTGCAGACGCACGCTCGAGCGACGAGACCTACGCTCGAGCGATGAATTGTGTCTCACGCTCTAGCGAGCATCGAGCGGAGAATTTCAGCAACTAGTACTTTTTGTATTTTTACAGACCGCTCAAGCGAGGGAGTCTATACTCGAGTGACCTCTCTATTTTAGTGAGCTCGCTCGAGCAGAGAAAGCCATGCTTGAGCGAAGACCCCTATTTTCAGCAAATTTGAAAAGTGTTCTAATGTACATTTTTGCATCCTCATTCCATCATAGGCATTCCTAGGCCATGTTTAAGGCATCTTAATGAGGATAATGTTATAGAACCACACCAAGTCAAGTTAAGGGGCTAGGTTACTAATCCCAAGTGTGTAACTTAGTGTGTGTTCGTTCTGCAACTGTGTAGGGTTGGCACCCGAGGACGCTGATTAGCCTGTCTATAGCCCAGTAATCTGTGAGTAACAATGCTGTAAAGATATGTTCAATTATAATTATTTTCTGAATGATCGACTGTACTGCTTTCTGAAGGGATATTGTTTATTGAATGAATGTTTGTTCTATTTTATAAACTGTACTCGTGGCATCCATAGTAACTTACTGTTATTGTTACTGTTACTGTTACTGTTACTGTTACTGCTATTATACTGTTACTGTTACTGATACTGTCACAGAGATCTCTGTTAGTTCCAATGTTTGGAACCAATACTGTATACTGTTTGATGGCCATCAACTGACTATTCGGTCTATTAAGACCTACTGTACTGTCTTGCTATTGGATGTACCACGTATGACTGCTATGGTTTCTAAACGATTATCGTGACATGAACTATTAATCACTGACTGAATAATTGATCTACAGATGTAATTGCTATTTTAATTACTGAATAGGCATTCACTCTTGACCCCATTTACGTATTTGTTATTCACTGGGCTTTAGCTCACTGTTTATATATGTATGTAGGTGGCCAGGCACCGGATCGAAGCTAGGAGCGTCATGTTAAGCTCATGTTTTGTCAAGCCAACTATTGTGCCTCACTTGGAGGTTCCGAGTCCGTTCAAGCCAAGGCTGTTTTAGGGTGTTCCATATTTACCTTTTTGTCTTTGTTATGTAATGAATGTTTAAGACTTTTGACTGCACAGTTATGGTAAAGGGATTGGATCCTTAACCTGTATGTTATGTGTATCCGATATGTATATATGTTTATGGTTATGAATGTGGACTAGTCCATAAAAGTCTTTTTCCTTCCAGATTTTCACAGCTCATTGGACATCTTTTATTTACTGTTTGACTTTCGCTAGCCCTTTACTCTGTACTATTGTTATTACTGTTAAGCAGGCCTTTGGTAATCACGGATTACTGGCTGGTTACGATGCTAAACCCTTAGGGGCGGGTTTGGATCGTGACAGAGTGGTATCAGAGCACGAGTTATACCACACATACGTGTCCAAATGAGCTATAGGATGTCCTAAAAAAGTAATTAGGGCATTGCATGAGCATAAGAAAGTGTGTGTGGCCATGATATGAATATATGTGCTAATGTGCTAATGTGCTTAAGTAAGTAATTTCCTATGTTTATTATTACCATATTGCATATAGTGAAATGGAGAATGCAAGAAATGCTGATGAATCTGAATCCTCTGAAGCAAGAATGGCAAGGTTGGAAAGAATGGTTGAACTGTTGACTGAGGCCCTAAGGCAACAACAGAACCAACAGCCCCCACCTCTTCCAGTACAACCAGAACCGAATATCAATGATGATGTAATTGCTTTGACATAGAAGTTCAACAAAATGAAGCTATCAACGTTCCAAGAAGGTCTTGAGCCATTAAAGGCCGAAGCATGGGTTTTAGAAACTGAAAAGTTGTTCGAAGTGTTTCCTTGTTCGGAGGCACACAAAGTATTACTGGCTACCTTTGCCTTACAAGAAGAGGCTAGACGGTAGTGGATGCTTATTCGTGATACAAACAATACTATGACTTGGGCTCAGTTTAAAGAAGCATTTTATGAGAAATACTTTCCCCAGTGTGTCCGAGACCGCAAGGTAACTGAATTTGAACAATTGAAGCAGGGCACCATGTCAGTAGCAGAGTATGAATCTAAGTTCACTGAACTCGTCCGACATGCACCACACATGGTTGATACTGATTATAAAAAGGCCAGGAAGTTTGAAGGCGAGCTTAATGTAGAGATACTTGATCAAATCAATGTTTCGAAACTACTCAAATATGTGGATGTCCTTGATCGAGCAATTATGGCCGAGGCAAATGTCACTGCATTGCAACAGACTAAGACACCGGTGACCGAATAGTGGGGTAAGAGGCGAGGCTTCAATTTCAAAAAGGACCGAAATAACTCATTGAATAAAAAGCAAAACACAGGGTCAACAAGTAGCTCTAGTCAGGGAAACAGTTCCATACCACCCTGCTCTAAACGTGGCAAAAGACATAAGGAGGTTTGCTACAAAATTTTCGGGGCATGTTACAGGTGTGGCAAGGTGGGTCACATGGTCAAAGATTGCCCTTCCACGTCTCAAGGCAATAGTAAGGTTGCAGCTAGTGTCGCAGCATCAACTGTTACACCAAAACCCAATCCCAAAGCTGCTGGAAAGGAGCCTTTAAGGCAAGGCCGGGTGTTTGCACTAGTATCGGGAGATGTGCAGAACACTGAGATAGTTGTGTCAGGTATACTCTCAATTTGTGCTCAAAATGCCTATATTCTAATTGATTCGGGGTCTACATATTCGTTTGTCTCGCATGCTTTTTCACGAAAATTAAATAGACCACTAGAACCCATGAATTATTTGTTAGCTATATCTTCACTTGCTGGGGGATCCATGACTTGTGCTTATGTGTATCCTGCATGTGAGATTGTTATTGGGGATGTACTTTTGTGTGTTCATTTACTGCCTTTGAATATTGACCATTTTGATGTAATTTTGGGAATGGACTGGTTAACAAAATATCATGCTTCCATAGACTGTGTAACGAAACAAGTTGTTTTTCGTCCACCTGGATTGCCTGAATTTGTGTTTAACGGAGTTGGTGTAGTACCTCCCCCATATCTGATTTCGTCCATGAAAGCATTCAAATTAATTAAAAAGGGTGTAAAGGGTGTTTATGTTGCATATTGACTGTACCTGCTGATACTAAAACTAATGTGGACAGTATTCCTATAGTCAGAGAATTCCCAGATGTTTTTCCGGATGAATTGCCAGGGGATTTGATTGATAGGGAGATTGAGTTCACTATTGAAGTGTTACCGGGTACACAGCCAATTTCTAAAGCTCTGTACAGAATGACACCTACTGAATTGAAAGAATTGAAAATTCAGCTGCAAGAATTGTTGGATAAGAAGTTCATCAGGCCCAGTACTTCACCGTGGGGCGCACCAGTTTTATTTGTAAAAAAGAAAGACGGCTCACTAAGACTCTGCATTGACTACCGCAAATTGAACAAGGTGACAGTGAAAAACAAGTATCCATTGTCTCGTATTGATGATTTATTTGACCAATTGCAAGGTGTTCAAGTTTTCTCCAAAACTGACCTCAGATCCAGATATCATCAGTTGAAAGTCAAAACAGAGGACATTGAAAAGACCGCCTTCCGAACAAGGTACGGACATTATGAATTTCTTGTTATGCCTTTCAGAGTTACTAATGCGCCTGCTGTATTTATGGACCTTATGAACAGAATTTTCAAACCATTCCTCGATGAATTTGTGGTTGTTTTTATAGATGACATTTTAATTTATTCTAAGAGTAAGGAAGAACATGAACGTCATTTGAGAATTGTTTTACAGACCTTAAGAGAACAGAAATTGTATGCAAAACCAACAAAGTGTGAATTTTGGCTTGATAATGTTATGTTTTTGGGGCATGTGATTAGTAAGGATAGCATTTCAGTTGACCCCCAGAAGATTGAAGCAGTGGTGAATTGACCTCGACCGACTAATGTTACTGAAGTTCGGAGTTTCTTGAGTTTAGCCGGGTACTACATGAGGTTTGTGAAAGATTTTTTCAAAATTGCTGTACCATTGACTCAATTGACTCAAAAGAGGATATCATTTGACTGGATCGATCAGAGAGAATCAACTTTCCAAGAATTAAAGACTTGACTTGTGACTGCACCGATTCTTACCCTACCCTCAGGTACGGATGGATTTACTATTTTTAGTGATGCTTCTTATAAGGGTTTGGGATATGTATTAATGCAGAATGGTAAGGTTATTGCGTATGCTTCCCGTCAGCTGAGACCACATGAGAAGAACTACCCAACTCATGATTTAGAACTTGCCGCAGTGGTATTTGCATTAAAAATTTGGCGCCACTACTTATATGGGGCAATATGTGAGGTGTACACAGATCACAAGAGTTTGAAATATTTCTTTACACAGAAAGAGTTAAACATGAGACAGCGGAGATGGTTAGAACTGATAAAGGACTATGACTTGCAAATTTGGTACCATCTGGTAGTACCAGTAAATCATGGGGAGAAGCCAGAAAAATTCAATGGTAATGATTTTAAAAGATTACAACCAAAGATGATGTCTTATCTTACCACATTGAATTTGGCTCACTTCACTCATGACAAGGCACCAGCACTGAACAAGGAAGAAATTGATTGGCAAGTGGTTGCCGCAGTTGATGCGTGGAAACATGGTGATTTTTTATATCAGAATTATATCCTCAGTAGGTTGGATAATACACTGTATAATGTGTATAGTGTTAAAAGCACTGCTAAAGAACTGTGGGAATCACTAGATTATAAATATAAGACAGAGCACGTCGGTACAAAGAAATTGGTTGTCGGCCGTTTTCTGAATTTTAAAATGATGGATTCCAAGACGGTTATTAGCCAGGTTCAAGATCTCAAATTAATTCTCCATGACATATATACGAGAGGGATGGTTCTCAGTGAATCTTTTCGAGTTGCGGCAATCATTGAAAAATTGCCACCATCCTAGAAAGAATTCAAGAATTATATATAACATAAGCGCAAGGAGATGAAATTGGAGGAACTGATTGTGCGACTCAGAATTGAGGGGGACAACTGTGGTTCCGACAAGAAGTCAGGAAACCATGTCATGCAGGCTAAAGTAAATGTTGTGGAACATGGACAAGGGTCATAGTTCAACAACAATAAGCGGAAGCATGATGGCAATGGTCCCAAACAAGGATCCATCAGTAAGATCAATAATGGGATCTACAATGAGTTCAACAAGAGGTTCAAAGGCAAGTGTTTTATGTGCGGCAAAGATGGGCATCGCGCTAAGGATTATCACGTTCGCAATGACGGAGGGAGTTCAAGCAAAAAGCCAGCACAAGCCAACATAACCGAAGATTTTTATCTTTCCGATGGAGTGGCTGACATCAACCTTGCTGCAGTAGTCTCTGAAGCAAATTTGGTGGGCAATTCCAAGGAGTAGTGGGTGGATACAGGGGCAACCCGCCATATCTGTGCAGATAAGAAGATATTCACAACCTACAAAGTGGTGAAAAGTGGGGAACAACTTTTTACAGAAACCTCCTCCACTTCAACTGTAGAAGGATAAGGAAAGATTGTGCTGAAAATGACCTCAAGAAAAGAACTTACTCTTAACAACATACTCCATGTGCCAGAGATTCGCAAGAATTTGATTTCTGGGCCATTGTTGATCAATAATGGGTTTAAATTAGTCTTGAATCTGATAAAGTTGTACTCTCAAAGAGTGGAATGTAGGTGGGGCGAGGATACATGAGTGATGGGCTTTTTAAGCTCAATATAAATACTGTTGTACCTAATTTAGCTTTTAATAATAAGAACACATCTTTTGTTTATATTGCTGAGTCTTCTTTTTTATGGCATGGTAGATTAGGACATGTTAATTTTAATTATTTGCGTAGCCTTGTTGCATTAGAATGTTTACCTAACTTAGAATTTGTTTCTAATCATAAATATGAGATTTGTGTTGAGGCAAAACTCACTAAGGCATCATTTAATAAAGTTGAAAGAAGTACTGAACCTCTAAGTTTAATTCACAGATATCTGTGTCTAAAGTTTGTTCAAACTAGAGGAGGTAAGAAGTACTTTATTACTTTTATTGATGATTGCACTCGATATTGCTATGTTTACTTATTGAGAAGTAAAGATGAAGCCGTAGAAGCTTTTAGGCAATATAAACTTGAGGTTGAAAATCAACTTGGCAAAACTATTAAAATAGTGAGGAGTGACAGAGGTGGTGAGTATGATGCACCATTTGAAGAATTTTGTTCTGAACATGGTATCATTCACCAAACCACTGCACCCTATTCTCCTCAGTCAAATGGAGTTGTTGACAAAAAGAATCGTACTCTTAAAGAGATGATGAATGCCATGTTGATTAGTTCAGGGTTACCTCAAAACTTGTGGAGGGAAGCGATTTTGTCTGCTAACTTTATCCTGAACAGGGTACCCCATAAGAAACTCAATCAAACACCTTATGAATTATGGAAAGGTCAACGACCTACCTACAATTACCTCAAAGTGTGGGGGTGTTTGGCCAAGGTGGCAGTCCCTAGTCCCAAAACGACTAAGATAGGACCAAAGACTGTTGATTGTATGTTCATTGGTTATACTAATAATAGTAATGAATATAGATTTTGTCACGACCCAAACACGCCCCTGTAGGTTTAGCATTGTAACCAACCAGTAATCCATGGATTACCGAAGGCCTCTTAACAGATAAGCACATAATAAGGGGCTGTGGAAGCAATTATACAAAATAGACAAGGTCCGATGAGCTGTGATAACATATATGGGACATAATATTTCAAAACTTATATATATACATAAGCATGTCGGTCGAAGGACATCAATATTTACAAAACATTTACAAGAGTGTAATTCCCAGGACCCGACTTTACAAAATAGACGGAGACTAGCATAAGTACAAAAACGACCGTGTAACTAGACTTCGATCGGAACCTTCTCGGGAGGCATAACGATTGGCTGACAAAAATAGAAATGAAGGCCGTCAACTTTGGCCCTGATCACGCTCCGGCTCACTTACATACATAATATAAACTGTGAGCGAAAGCTCAGTGAACAATAACAGAGTAAAGGGGTTTCAATGAATGAGTCCGTACAGATTCAGAAATCATAATTCAGTTTCGTATCAAATTCATAATTTGTTCAGATCATATACAGAAATCATGAGGTATGCGTAAGTATACGTGATACATCCATTAGCATTAACAGAACAAATACAGAACAGATACAGACACGTGAGGGTTACGAATAACCAGTTCCATAAAGGAACCTTCAGATCTGGGTAATAAAGAATAAACACGCTGAGCCCCATGACGGGGCCTCCGGTACGGGTAACAGAGTGCAGACAGATTAAGTTCCATGATAGAACCTCCGATACCGGGTAACAGCCAACAGATATCACATGATACTAAGGATGTCACGAATATATATCAGAATTTGGACAATCATTCATTGTACAGAACATATCATTTCAGAAAATAGATCTTAATTCATCACACAGAAAATAAGTAAAGTTGAACATAGCTTTATTATGTTATTACTCACAGTTGGCCTTGAGACAGATAGACGGAGTAGATCGGTCAAACGGTACACGGCACGTGACCTACATAACACATAACAGACACACACTTGAAACACACGTTCTAATTGTATATAACTTACTTCGTTGACTCTTAGTGTGTTTCTACTCTTTAATCCCCATTGTGGAATCTTAAACATGGCCTAGGAATGCCTAGGATGGAATGAGGATGCAAGAATGCATTGGAAAACATTTCTTGAAACTTGCTGAAAATAAGGTCTACGCTCGAGCGGCACATACAGACAATGAAGCTCCGCTCGAGCGTGACTTTCCCTGCTCGAGCGAACTGTAAACTCTTGAAAAAGTGCTGGATACATGTTTTTCACGCTCGACGGACGCTTGACCCTCGCTCAAGCGTGAGACTCGGACCCTCGCTCGACCGTACACACGAACTTCTGGGTATATGCATTTCACGCTCGAGCGTAAACTTCGACGCTCAAGCGGAGGTGCATGTACTCAGAGTGCACGCTCGAGCGTAAAGTTCCCCGCTCAAGCGTGGATCAAATTTCTGAAATTTCCAGATTTGATCACCAAGCTCAAATTCGACTTTTGAAGCATCCAAAACTCATTTTTTTGGGCCAAAGCTTGAGGAAATACATGAAAACTCATAAAACAACATGTTTTGACGATCGTTTCACAAAATCAAAGCCCAGAAGTATACTAATTGTGCAACATTTCAACTTGAAACTTGAAATTAATTCATGAACATAACATGCATGTACATTCTTGAGCTAAGGCCCTCCAAAACATGATCAAATGCTACTAAATAACATGAAACTCATTGTGTTTCCAAAATTAGAGTGAACTCAATACATGCATGAAGGAATTCTTGAAAATCAATCTTCAAAATGCTATGAAACATGCATGCATGCATGGATTGATCTACTTCTCTACTCCTTAAGCTTGGTTCTCACATCTTATAGCTCAATTTACTTGAATTCATGCATGAATAACTTAAATCCACAATTAAAAGAAAGAATTTCCTACCTTTAGTCTTGAATTCCAAGTATGGAAGCTTAATTTTGCAATTTTCCTTTAATTCCTCTTATTTTCCAAGCAACTCTTGATGAAATCAATTTTCTCCTACACACTCTCTCTCTCATGGTTTTGGCAAGAAGATGAAATGAAGAATGGTGTGTCAAAAAAGTGTAAGGTGTGAGAAGAAATGGGCCTTGAATTAATCCACTAAGTGGTATTTATGAAATATACTCAACTAATGTTATTTAACATTGTTTATTCTAATTTAATCATTCCAAATCGAATTTTAATTAAATCTACCATAATTTTCTATAAATCCTAATTAACACATAAACCAAGTCAATTTCTAATTCGGACGCCGATAAGGCTTCCAATTCGCAAACCGAAACTAAAACGTGAACAGATCTTTTTACACCGAACAGATAGAGACACAAAAATAATGCAATACACATGCAAATTAATTCCAAATCCCTCATAAATTACTGTTAGGCATAATTAAGTACGGATTAACATTATTCAGAGGTCGGGGTTGTTACAGATTTTTAGTTCATATATCTGAAAATCTTGATATGCATATAAACACAATTTATTGAGTCAAGGAATGCATAGGAAACTGAAGAGAAAAGTTCAAATAAAAGAACTTTTGATACTGCTATTGGTAGTAGTGAAAACCAAAATAATAATGAATCTGATGAACCTAGACGTAGCAAGAGGGCTAGAATCTCTAAATCATTTGGTCTAGATTTTCTGACATGCCTGTTACAAAATGAGCCTCAAAACTTCAAGAAAGCAATGTCAAGTCCTGAAGCTCCATTGTGGAGAGATGTTGTGAATAGTGAAATAGAATCAATCTGCAAAATCATACTTGGGAACTGGTGGATCTTCCACTATGATGTAAACCTCTTGGATATAAGTGGATATTCAAGAGAAAAGTGAAAGCAGATGGTTCAATAGATAAATACAAGATTAGGCTTGTTGTTAAGGGATACGAGCATAATGAAGGCCTTGATTATTTTGACACCTATTCACCAGTGACAAGAATAACATCCATTCGCATGTTGATTGCGATTACAGCTTTGTATAATCTGGAAATACATCAAATGGATGTTAAAATAACTTTTTTGAATGGCGAGTTAGATGAGGAAATCTATATGGAACAACCAGAAGGGTTTCAAGTTCCCGGCCAAGAGAAAAATGTTTGTAAACTTGTCAAATCCCTTTATGGATTGAAACAAGCTCCGAAACAATGGCATGAAAAATTTGATCATGCTATACTTTTAGATGGTTTTAAGATACACGAATGTGACAAATGCGTCTATATTAAAAGCACAGACAAAGGCTATTTCATAGTTTGTCTTTATGTGAATGACATGCTCATTATTGGAAGTAATAATGACATGATTAAATCTACAAAGAAAATGTTGAACAAAAAGTTTGACATGAAAGATTTGAGAGTAACAAATGTAATTCTAGGAATAAAAATTACTAGAACATCTGAAGGATAGGCTTTTTCTCAGTCTCACTATGTTGAGAAGATTCTAGAGAAATTCGAAAAGCATGACGACCGTCCTGCTAAAACACCTGTTGACATTAGTCTTCATTTGTCAAGAAATATAGGTGCAGACATATCACAATTGGAGTACTCTCAGATAATCGGAAGCTTGATGTACTTAATGAATTGTACTAGGCCAGATATAGCCTATACTGTAAGCTAATTGAGTAGGTACACAAGTAATCCAGGGTCTGATCATTGAAAAACGATAATTAGGGTACTTAGGTATCTAAGACATACCTAGAATTATGGCCTTTATTATACCAAATATCCAACAGTACTCGAGGGGTACAGTGATGCAAATTGAATATCGGATACTAAAGACTCAAAATCCACTAGTGGATATGTCTTTACCCTAGAAGGTGCTGCAGTGTCTTGAAAATCCTCCAAGCAGACATGCATAGCAAGGTTGATAATAGAATTTGAGTTTATCGCATTAGATAAAACAGGAGAAGAAACAGAATGGTTTCCTAATTTCTTATAAGACATTCCAATGTGGCCTAAACTTGTGCCAACTATATGTATTCACTGTGATAGTAAATGAGCAATAGGACGGGCACAGAATCATATGTATAACGGTAAGTCTCGACACATTCATCGAAGACGTAATACTGTTAGGCATTTGCTCTCACATGGAATAATTTCCATAGAATATGTAAAGTTAAAGGAGAATATTGCAGATTCATTGACTAAAGGGCTAGCAAAAAATCAAGTGTACTATTTTATCGAGGGGAATGAGATTAAAGCCTATTACTTAAAAGTCGCCATAATGGCAACCCAACCTAATTGATTTGAGATCCCAAGATCTAGGTTCAAAGGAACAACCGAATTATTGATGACTTCATGTATCACTAAGGAGGTTTACTCCTTCCCATTTCTATGATAAGAAGAGTGATACCTGCAGCGTTAGTAGGATAAGCTTTGCTTTTAATGATTCTTATAGCTTGGACATCCAAGTGGGGTATAGCAGGATACTCTTAATAAAAAGTCACCTATATAAGTGTGAACTGGGCCAGTTCTGTGAGAATTGAGAAGGTTAAATTCTCTAGAGTACTCATGAATTACTAGGCGTTGTTTAGGGCCAAAATGAACACAACCGTAAGAACCAAACTGTGTCTGCGGATACACTATGTGTAGCTTATTGTCTTGGCTTATACAAACAGCTGAACAGTTCAAGACATCGCGTCCACTAGTTAGCTAGTAAGTCTGATAGGCTTTCACTAGAGGAGGTTCAAAACCAAAAGCTACCTATCTCGATGTGGTGTATCTTCTTAATATACTCTTTCTTTGTCTGTATCTTGTTGCATATCCGTTCTCGTGAATTCCATTCATGTGGAGGATTGTTGGAAAATGGCTTTTGTATTACCTTATTTTTTGCTAACTTTGAACATTAATTAAGGTGGGACCCAAGCGTTATTCTTAACGTTTCTAATTAGGTTCATGTTTAATGTCGCGTAGTGAATAATTTCATGTATTTGGTTGGTCAAAACCATTTCCGGATAAGTGAGAATTCAATGCGCATTTTCGGATTCGTGGAACTAGTTTTGGTGGGTTTCCTACATATTTGTGAAATGTGCTTATCCCACATTTGAAAGGCTTGAGGTTTTGAATGGGTTTATATACCTTAGTTTGGGATACTTGGGATGGGCCCCAAGGAGTACCCAAGTTTGTGGAATGGTGAGGTTATAGGTGAAGTGAGCTAGACCCATTGGACCCAAAATTAAAACCACACGCGCACGCTACCACCGCCGTCCATCCGGTCAGACTTGGGCGTGGGTGTGAGGTTGGGCTTGTCCGGCCCAATACTTATCTTTTTGGGCAAAAAACTTTTGTATTTTATTTTGTATTTTTAATTTTGGTTTCAAAATTCAAAATAAATTGGTCTAGAATTTTTTCTTCACCCAAATAGGTCCCTAATAGGTTTAACCCACCAGAACAATTCAAAGGGTTCAACACAGGTTCAGATCTGTTGAATTCAAAATTGAATATGTTCCAAACAGATTCAAATCTGTTGGTGCCTGTTCAATCTGTCCGAACAAGTTTTTTACCTGTTCAAACAGTCACCAATCTGCCTATATAAAGTCTGCTCCAGCAATTTATTTTCAATCCGAAAAATTTCCAGACTTCTTCCCTTTCTTCTTTTGTTCGTCCTCGGTTGCTCTTGCGTCTGTTTCTGCATTTATTTTTAAGAAAAGAAAGAGAAAGAGTTATAGTATTGTTTGGTTCGCCAGACTTGATTTTATAGTACTGTAAAATCAAGTGTTAGTCGTTGCATATTGGGAAGTAGACGCCGGTAAAACTCGAAGCACCGAAGCGAAGGCGAAATCTACTTTAAGGAGATTGTGTCCAACACAAGTCTCGACATTAATTCCTATAAGCATTTAATTCGGGGAATAATTTATATAATTATTTTCTGAATTATTTTATTTTATTGTTTATTTAATTTATACATTTAATTTACACACACACCACTGTGGGTTTAACACACGTGCATGTCCAAAATGTGAAAAATCGGTTTGATTCAATCAGTTTAGACAAATCGACATATCCGCTGTTCACCCATACTAATAAGGGACCTAAAAAATAAAAACCCATAATAATAATAAAAGTATATGAATTTAAAGGAGATTATTGGACGCTTTTCAATTTGTATGGATCCGTAAAGTCTGGAAATAAACCTTGCAAAGATGTGATGGATAGGAATTGTGACAAGGCGGAAAGGTAATAAAGTAAATTATAGGGTTAATTATATTGAACCTCCTTGTTATTGAAGGAAATATAATAAGTTTAAGTTTTTTCATAATTATAATTGAGTTTTTTTAAAGTTTTAATTTATATAATACCTAATTTTCTTTTTATTTGAAATTTGTTATTTGTATGAATGAAAAAAATAGTGTTATACATTGAAAAATATATTTTACTTTGTGTATTTTTGTGTCTTTATACTATTTGTATTAGTTTTGTCTCTTTAACCTTACTAAAAGAATGTCAATATAATTATGCCAAACTATAAAACTTGTTATATTTTCTCCAAATCTCAAGAGAAGTCAGTGTAATTTGAAATAAACCGCCAATAGAAGTTTAACTTACAATCTCACACTACAAAGTAGTGTTACATAATCACTAAGCGAAATATCCTGATTATTATTATTGATGGTGCTGCACGTATCAATTAGTATACTAGTTAGTGTACCAACATAGTTATGACATTGTCATTTTAAAACTATGACTACACCCATTATACAAATTATAAAAATTTAAAATCTCTAAAATTATATCTTATCATCCGTTAGTATATTAATTATTATTATTGATAAGATTCATTGTTAAGATATACCAACAACTAGCCATTTATTAAACAACTAGAAATGTTGTAACCAGAAAAACAAGATATGACAGCATAATAAAAAAAAAAAAAAAAAAAATCTTAATTGTGATTAAAAAAAGTAAACCACCAAGTTTATATATTAGTTTTTGTTTCTGATAAACTAACATTGTCTCAGTTACTAGTATTGATTTGAAGATGGCAACCCCGGAACCTTTTTTTTGTCATGTTTAGGTTGTCTTGATTCATTGGGTATCATATTCGACTACTAATTAATTTGATCAAGTAGCCAACATGACTCATGTTAATCAACATTAAAAAGCTGAGAAAATTACATATTAAATTCTTAAAATTAAACAAATATTAATTGGAAAAGGAATGAGTGTATTCACAGTATTTATCACGCATCGTATTAATGGGAATTTTATGATCCCAATTGTTTGACTTTAGGCCAAGTTTGGTTACCCAAAATAAGTACACACTTTTTATCTTTTTATTTTTTTTTCATCACATCACCTCTCTACTTTTCTGGACATCTTTTCGTAAAAAGACAAAAATTACACTTATTTAGGTCATTCCAAACAACCTGTTAATGTACATTTACCCCCTCCCCCCTCAAACAAAAGGTGAATAGTGGTCTTACATGCATTAATTAGTATACTAACTAGTGTACCAATACTAACTATCACCTTATGATTGATCTCACTCATTGTACAAATTACAAATACCAAAACGACGGTGCTACATATACCAATTAGTGTACTAAGTAATGTACTAACACCAGTTATGACATTATTATTGACTCCACTTATTAATCACATTACAAATACCAAAAACCTCTTAAATTATATCACATCATCAATTGGTACACTAATTAGTATACTAATTGGTGCATATAGCATTATTCATACCCAAAATATCTTAAATTATGTCACATCATCAATGGATATACTAGTTAGTGTATTAATTGGTGCATATAATATTACTCAAAAGTAAATTATAGTAAATTTTCATAAACAATGATCCACTCACTATATTTGGTTTTAATTTTTTGTATTTAATTTTTTGAAAATTAATTTTTTTATTTTTCTTGTTTTTTATTTTTAGTGAATATTTTTAAAATTTTAAACAATTTTTTTTTTGGATGCACCATACTTAGATGTATCTAAAGAGTAAAATATTTGTAAAAAATCAATAAATACACAAGAATTCAAAAATGTATTGAATTCTCATATTTCTTTTTTTTTTTTTTTGTATTTTTGATATTTAGTGATTTTTTTAAAGATTTTTTTCACAAATATTATACATTTTAAGTGTATTTATGTTAGGTGTATCCAAAAATTAAAAAAAATGTTAAAATATTAAAAAAATTCAGTACAAACAAAAAAATACGAAAAATAAAAAACTTGAATTTTTTGAAAAATAAATTATGTATCCTAAAACTAAACAAGCTGATTTATATTTTGTACTTGAATTTCAAAACTCAGCAATTTATCACCTCAAAATATCATATTGTTACAATCAACCCTTTTGTTAAAATTCTTTTAAGAATTTACACAAAAGTAGATCATACGCAAATCACATGATACATTAATTTATTTTTTAGTACAATAATGTCTTTATCTGGTTATTCCATTTGTATTTTATCATTAAGATACGAGAGACAAAGTATATATGAAATCATCAAATAAAAGTATTATTGTAATGATAAAATCAAAAACGGGTAGCATTGTCCCAAAAAATTAATAAGTGTGTCATGTGCTCAACACATAACTTAATTATGTTTAAACTCTAATAGAATCCTAACAAAACATGTTAATAGTAAACAAGATAATAATTCGAGAGGATTACTTGCTAAGTTTGATGCTAAAGGGGACAAAATACAAATGAATCATAATTTAAAAGACATATTGTAATTTACTAAAAAAAAATGCTAAATACAAAAATATATAAATACATACACAAACCGTCAATTATAATTAATGTTTTAAAATTTGGATCGGTAAGCAAATCGAAAAAAAAATTGGGTAGACGGGTCATTGGTTTAATCGTCGAGTAGAATTGTGATGTCATAATTACGTCACAAATAATTTTAAAAATATATAAAATTTTAAATTCATATTTATATATTTAATTTATTTAAAATTTAATATTTTAAATATTTATGCATTTGAAAATGAAAAAAAAATAGAAATTATATAAATATTAAACTTCTCATATGTACTGCATAATTATAAAGCTAGCTTCGTGGTTGGCTGGATTTAGAAGAACGGGTTTGAGGGTTGATTAACCTGGATCAGTCGATGATTCAACCAATCGATCCAATATGATTTTTAAAACATTGATAATAACTATAAGATATATGGAGATGTCACAAAAAAAATAATTATAAATACACCTTTTAAAGTATGTCTAAAGTATAGATTTTTTCCTCTAGGATATGATATACACAAGTGTATGGTAGAAATTTTTTTTTAAAACATAATCATCCCCTAATTTAGCCTTTCAATTTTACCTCCAATGATATCAAATTACGGGGTTAAAGATGGGAATGGTTTCCCTCTGTACTTTTATCCTCTATATTTTTCCATAGAGTAATGATTGAGACCTCTATCTCTACAAGACTTTCATAAATTTAAACTATTCATGATTTACATATACATGGAGGGCCAAGATCACTTTGGGAGTATGGATGTCATCCCTAAAAGGAGTCTCAAATATTTTCTTTTTTCCATACTTCATTTTTTGAGTTCCATTCTAAACTCACAATAATAATTTAAATTGTTCATATTGTAAATCTCACAATGAAGATTGTCTGCGCAAAAAACTAGTTTCATCGGATATTGATGAATACATAAATAAATTATTTTTTATTTTAAAGGTTTAAGTTTACATTTTTAAAAAACAATATATAATTTATTCATATATCTAATGATGTCTGATGAAACTAATTTTTTTACATAACTTATTTAAATTATTGAGATTACGAGATGAATAATTTAAATTATCATTTTAAGTCTAAAATAAAATCTAAAAATTAAAATATAACAGAATATGAAAAATAGGAGTGCGAAAATAAGTTAAACATAAAAAAATTTTCTTGGCACTTTCACAGTCACGGATTAGAAACTTTAAAAGAGAGACAAAGGTAACGACAAAACTGCCACGTGGAGAAACTGTCCTTTTAATAATTGCCCTAACGAGTACTATCAGTCCCGTAGGTCCGAAAAATTAGTGGGCGTTTGGTTTGAATTTTTTGGATTAAATTTTTTGAAAATTGAATTTGTATTTTTTTATTTTTAGTGAATATTTTTAAAATTTTAAGTATTTTTTTTAAAATTTTTTTAGATGTACCTTATTTAAATGTATTTAAAAAGTAAAAAATTTGTGAAAAAATATTTTAAAAATTAATAAATACATAAAAAGATGAAAAATATACTGAATTTTCATTTTTTTATATTTTTGGTATTTAGTGAATTTTAAATTATTTTTTTCACAAAAATTATACTTTTTGTATGTATTTATGTTAGGTGTATCTAAAAATTAAAAAAATTGCTTAAAATGTTAAAAAAATTCAATAAAAACAAAAAAAATATACAAAAAATAAGAAAGTAAAATTTTCTGAAAGGTATTTTTAAAAAACCAAAAACAAGCAAAGTGATGTTATGTGGTTATATCTCTCACCAATTATAATTTATAATATTCTTTATATTCATTAATTATCTAATACAAGTTTTTAAGTCTCACCCTTCTACTAATCACGATGATATTGAAATATCACGTATTTCAATATCAATTAATAATTTCCCCTTAGGTACGAGACGTTCGCTTGCTAACATGCGTTTCATTTTCTTTTGCCTAAACTATATGAAAGTTAAATTACAGTACTTTAGATGAAATGTTATTTTAGTATTTGAAATTTGATTTTGAATGATTAGACTTTTATATTTTTAACTTTTTTACAATGCAATATTTTTATCACTTACAATTAGAATTTGAAGAAAAAATTATGTACAAAATTAGATAGATCAAAGTATAATTCAAAATAAATTATAGGAACCACCAGTATAATATATTTATTGTATCAATAGTCTTTACAGTTTGTTTTGAATTTTACTTTGATTCTTTTAATTTTGCAAATGATTTTTTTCCTTTCAAAATGTTAATAATGCCTGAAATCATATTACAACAAAATTAAAAGTATAAGAAGTAAATTATTCAAATTAAAACTACGAGAATCAAAGTGAAATTTTACTCAAATTAGAGAGACCAATACTATAACTTACCCAAACAATAATGTTATTTTTACCACATTATTGCTATAACATATTACATGTACTATCTTATTTGTTAACCCCATATTAGTGTAATAGGTATTACTAAAATTTTAGATATTTTGTTAAGTTAATTTGTGGTGAAATTATACATTTTATGATTGATATTACAAAATTTAATGGTAAAATTACACATTTTATAATACGGTACATATGATATGATATACACTCTTAAAAAGGTGCACACCATAACATTTTTTGTACGTATATACTGAAGTAAATCATATTTTTAAAGAAATAAAAGGAGAGACATTGTCACATTGATTTCTTGCCAGCCTTCTGTTTTGGATGGAAGTGTTTTGCACATGAATTTTGTAGAACATAGTTATGATGCAATTTTTTTGCACTTCTTTATCCTTATTGACCTAATTCTTTTGATTCATTAATAAACGGGTTTTTTTTTTTCTTCCTTTTTTTTTTTTGCCCCTGATAAAGAAAAAGAAAACATTGGGAGAATGAAGTGGTAATAGAGGTCAACGTAGTGATCATATATCACATTAGAAAGGAATGATGAGTGCGAAAAGTTTGAAGGAATGTCAACAAGGGACCCTGAAAATCAGCATTTTTTTATGTTACTAAATTATTTAGTGCAAGTTAATGGTTAGGTATTATTAGGTAGGCAAACAAATTCTTTGGGAGTCATAAAGTAACCAAAGAATAATATATATCACTTCTTCTCTTACCTACTCAAATTAGTTGTATATACTATATATAAAAGAATATAAAATTCTCAGTTGTCTAGTTTGTTAGAATATGATCAGTATCTATCTTTCCAATTGACAAGTCTCTATTGAACATGACCTACGTCCTTTTTTGTCCCAAAAAAAAGAAAAAGAAAAAGATGAGGATAAAGAAAGAAAGAAAGAAAGACAGATCTGTTACTATGCAATGTGGTCATTGCCCTGAAAGATAGGTAAGAAACTTTAAAATTTTAATTGAGTTCTCCTGAAATTTGGATGTTATTCACTACTTAAAATTACATAGGACACCATTCTCAATATATACTCAAATAACAAAATTTAATAATGTTACTATAAAGAAAGGGAGTGTGAATGGCACTCTTCAAGGTCAGTTAGTCCCACTAGATTGGGCCAGGAGATTTAAATTGAAGTACACATAATTAATTAACATATTTACCATAATTTGCACAAATTGGAACCTACAATCTCAAGATTTGTAGATCGAGTTTTAGTCATTGAACTATTAACTCCCTTATATTTAAGCAAATTTAATCTATAGAAAAAAAAAAATACAACAAAAATCAGATGAGATTATAGTACATTTTTATAACAAAATAAATAATTTCAGTACATGCTCAAGCATCCTAGTTTACTTAAACTTTCCATATTCTCTTTTACAGGCTCTCTCATCTTCGCAGCGTCTAGGGAGCACCAAATACATGGCTTGCTTGTGCTGAATTGATTTTGGGATCGAAAGAACTTATGTCGACACCATGTTGTTGTTCTGTCTGTGAGAACCCACCAGCACCAGTACCACCACCCATGTTTCTTACCATCCCTCCTCCGAGACCCAGAAAATCCAGTGTCATTCTGTTAGACCCTCCAATACTTAATGTGAAATTTTGGTGCAACTTAGACTCGTCCATGTGACCAAAATTCACGCTATTATGTTGTTGTTCAAATGTATTTTCACTTCCGTCGAATCTGATATAGCTGTTGTCTCCTTCAGTACTTCCACTACAAAACATTGGAGCAGAAGAAGTGGCATTGGCAAGAGAATTCATTAGTCCTTGAAGTCGGTGTTCATTTCCCCCTCTTTTATTGTTGCCACGGAAGTTGAGGGACACAAGTTGTCTCTCAGATTCAGCACCAGTTGTTGAAGAAGAGTTTGCTAAACCTTTTAGTAAAGAAGCACCATTATTTGTGCTTGTAGTTGAACCCATTTGGGCAGCTTTTTGAAGCAATGCGGTAGCAGACATAGCTGGTGGGAGGCTTTCGTGTTGCGGTGAAGTGTTATTATAGAGAGAAGAGAGACCAGAATTACCAACACTGTCACTCATGTTGTTGCCATGAAAGAGTGAACCACCACTCCCATTCTTGAACTGATGATCAGGCATTAAGAAATCCGGGGACAAGAGATGGGTGTTGTTGTGGTTCTCAGTGGCACTGTTAAAATTGTTCATGGTACTGGTGGTGGTGGTACAACTACCAGAAAAGAAGCCAGGGTTAATGAGATTGGCAGCTGCAGAAGAAGAGTTATTAGTGTTGGTTTGAAGATCAGGAAGTTGCATCAAACCAATAAATGATTTGTTTGGCACTAAACCATGCTGGTGTTGTTGCTGTTGTTCTTGATAGCCTTGGTTTGAGTCTGGTATGAATAATGCATGTGAAGGCATTGATTGCAAAGGATGGTTTAAGGAAGAGGGATTTGGAGGGATAATTTGTTCGTATTTCGCTCCCACAGCTGCACTGTCAGCAGTGCCAAACCTTAAGAGGTTGGTAGAAGGGTGGTGGTGGTGACTTTGTAATGATGAAACTTGGGAGCCCACTTGAGATAAACCCAAGCTCATGTTGTTACTTCCATATAGATGGCTGCCAATGGTGCTTAAGCTTGATGGGTGCCTTGCAGTTTCCTGAGCTAATGCATCACAGAAGGCTCTGTGTGTAATGAAACTGTCGCGCCTGCAACAAATTGTTATGGAATACAAAAATCAAACACAGAACTGAACATAGAAAACACATGGACGAAATTTTTTTAACAAAGAAAGAATAGGACATGAAATGAATTATACCATTAGGTCATTAGACGGTTATATGGACAATACACACATGGAATAGGACAGGAAATGAAGTATGAGATTAGTAAGAGTGAAAATGGAATCCAAAGTCAAAAGTAACTTGCTATTACAATGTATGTACTGAAATCATTATCATTTTTTAAATGATATCATTCATCCAACAAAGTGCACACATGTTTAGATGAAATAGAGATATAATAGCGACTCATTCCAGGTGTACAAAACAACTCAATTTGATTAGTTAATAGTTATTTCATGTAAAAATTACTCATGATTTCAAGTTTGCATGCAACAATTATATAGAGCAAGATTCGAAAGAAATGCAAATAGTCACAAATGAAGCAAACATAAGAAGAAAAACTTGGCAGATAAAATTCCATTATTAGGAGAGCTAAAAGTACTCACAACACGAGAGAGTTTAGGGTGGAATGCACAGCTCTTCAGCAATAGTGGAAGGGACTAGGAGAAAATAACAGAGTAAACAAAAGGCCCCACTGTGTTGTTGGGTAAAATGGATGTCAAATATTTATTTCAAAAATGCAAGAAATAGCAAAATTAAAATTAAAAAAAAAAGAAAAGAAAAGGAAAATAAAAAGAAAAACCAAAACTGCACGGTGTAACTTTACTGGAGCATTGCGGTTTGCAAGTAAAAGAAAGGGATAACACAAATTTGTATACCATTACCAGGACTAGGACTGACTCCTCAGTAAATGAACAAAATTAAGAACTACATTTTAATGTTTTTCCTCAACCAAATGAGTTGAAAAAGTTACCCTCAAATGATTACTTGTTAAGAAACCCTTGATAGCCATGAGAATGTTTTGTGTTCAAATGACTGCAGATCTTGCCAATTACATGTGAAGAATTAACCAGTTACTGATGCGAGAGAGAGAGAGAGAGAGAGTAAACTGGTCCCATAACACTAACATTTTCATGAAAGGAGAGCCTGCAAGGGCACAGCACTGAGTACATGTAGCCAAAATATAAGAGTACAAAATCAGCAAGTAAGGATATACAACTCACATGAGAACAAACAAACCAAGTAACAACATATCCTTCCTTCCTCACATTGTATCCACTGCACGTGAATGCAAAAGATGACTGGTGGTGTTTTCGAGGAGGAGATTTGAATTACAATTCTTTTATTTATTTATTTAGTTATTTTTTTATCCTTTCCTTTTCCAGTTACCATATCCTAGAGCAAAAAAAAAAAAAAAAAATTGGCAAATGGTAGTAACATTTTGAAATAACAAATCAGGATGTATTGGTTTGAAATGAATGAGTACCAGTTTTTCAAATTATTTTACATATATTTTATTATTACCCTATTTTTATGCTATGCCATTATACAATATTGCTCAAGCATTGCTATGCAGTTCCCTCAAAGAGAGGGAATTGCAAGGGAAGGAAGTAGAATAATCAAGTAAAAGAAAAAGATTTTTCCATGGCCTTTTCTCACACTGATACAGAACTCCCTAAAGGATTGAGAAGGAGGAAGGAGATGATTCACAAGCAGGCTCTTAAAAAGATTGCTCTCTCAAAACCAAAACCAAAACCAAAACCAATTTTTTCCCATGATTTCTTTGTAAATCATGAATGGGCATATATATGAGATAATGGATGGTCCATTGTGCATATGATATCAGGGAAATGAAAAGAATGAATAGGTGATTACCTTGAGAAGAGAGTACCACAGTCGCATCTGTATTCTCTGGTACCACATGTCTTTGAATGAGCTTTCCAATCAGATTGCACTGCATATTTCTTTGAGCACTTTTCACACTTGTACTTCTTCTCACCGTGTTTTCTAAAGTAGTGCTTCTTGATGCCGGTAAGATCACCAAGAGCCCTTGAAGGATCATGGTGGACGCATGTGGGCTCGGGACACAGATACACCTTCCTCTTCACCACCTCTTTTGTATTCTTCTGCTTTAGCTTCCAAGGCAGGTTGTGTCCTCTTCTGTGGAGCTGTAGGTTTTGCTCCCTTTGGAAACCTTTGTTGCATACCTCACAAATGAACCGGTTTGTTGCCATTAGGGTCTTGGGAGATAGTGCAATCACCTCAGCGTCTGGATCTGTTATGAGAAAAGCCAAACAACAAAAACAATTAAATGGAAAAGTTCCATAATTTCAAGAACTAATTAGGAGGGAAAAAAATCATTAAAATAAAATTAAAAAACCCCATCAACTCCATCCAAAGTATGTCGAAAAAACTAAAAACATAAAACAAAAGGAGTGATTTTCCTTTTTTTCAAAACTAGGGTTTTCACTTCATCACATAATACATGATGATGTAATAGATATGCAATAATAGCTAGGAGGTAAGGTACTTGCTTGGTGTTCCTGGGAGATTTCTCCTTTTCTTTTGTGGTGCTGTGGTTGGAGGAGTAGTTGAAGAAGTGGGTATGGAGAAATGTTGTTGAAGTTGTTGTTTCATCTGGATTTGATCTTCATCTCTTATACCAAAGAACGACACCGATGAGGATGCCACAGCAGCCATGTTTTGTTTCAGCAATTCCATGGGGGCAGCTGCTGCTAAAGGTTTCTTCAACAGAAGTAAATCTGCAGTTCAAAATCACTGCTGCTCACTCAACCCCTTGAAAAAAGATTCTAGGCCCTCCCTGCCAATCTTAACCCTATCAGAAAAGCATGCAAATGGATGATAATAAATGAAATTCTATTCTATTCTAGCTGTTGGTGTGTGAATGATTAATCTACTTCAGCTCAGCTTAGTCACATGAACAAGTTTTAAATAGAAACAAGAAAAGAAGCAAGGAGCAAAGGGTCATTAGGTGACAGCTACAAGCTGGAGATGAAGAGGAGACATTCAATCCGTAGACCTATTTTTGCTTCTCCTCTCCTCTACTACTGCAGTACCTTTTATTCCTTCTTTAAAAATAAATAAATAATAAATTAAATTATTTTATAAAAACGGATGTTGCAATATTAATTACTACAATGATTTAATGTCATGTACATACACATCCACCCATTTATGCACATACTTTTCTCTCTCTCTCTCTATATATATATATTCTTGATTTTTCTCTTGACTTATGAGCTGCCATATATCACATACTGACCAAAATATTTGGATCTTGAATTTTAGGAGAAATTCATAAAGGAAAGAAAAATTTTGTGCGTATAAACTGGCTCAAACAGCTAGTTATAAAAAGGAAAAAGACATCTAAAATCTCTTATATAATTTTTCATGTGTAATAGTGTGGTCAGTCTCATTATCAATGAATTATTATAATTTATGTAAAAGTACACATAATTTTATTATATGGAATATGAAATACATAAAAAAATAAAATAAAATCATGAAATAATATGGGTAACAAATATATATATTTCATATTTTTACTGGTAAATTTACACTAAAGTGGCACTGAATGAAGTGGTGATTCGGGTTCAGTAATTTTAGGTATTTAAAATTTTACTCTGAAAAAATATTAAGGCCAAGTTTGGCTACTACAAAATAATCCATCTTTTTATCTTTTTATCTTTTTTTTTCATCACATCACCTCTCTACTTTTCTGCACATATTTTCATAAAAAGGCAAAAAATACACTTATTTAGGTCATCCCAAACAACCCCTAAATTTAAATTTGTTTCACATTATTATTATTATTATTATTATTGAATGGAATTTTAGGAAGATGCTGGTGTTGCTGTTGTGCAGCTCACAGGCAGAGACTAATTGTGTCGTCACGCGGCTATGGTTTGGGGCCACACCAACCTGTAGGCCTTACCTCTCTCTCTCTCTCTCTCTCTCTCTCTCTCTCTCTCTTATTTTTAGAATCTTCTTGCAAGCATCCAAACGAGCTTCCCTTTCATCACTTCCCCACTTCACCTCTCTGTTCTCACTAGTTTGTATAGAAAAATTACAAATCAGTTATATTTTTCAAAAATAATGATTTATATGTGAAAAAGTTTATGATTTTAATTATTAAAATTTATAAATTTTATCATTATTCTGAATTTTTTTTTTTCAATCCTTACTCTGCCAATTTATATTTATATTTAGGATAAATTACACTAGTTATTCTTATTTTTTGTTCTTGTGTCATTTTAGTACTTGTAATTTCACTTGACTTGATTTTGATTCTAAATTTATGATTTTGTCTTAATTTGGTTTAATTGATTGCAATTGTTAATTTTTTTGATAGGAAAATGCACACATAAATGACATGTGTTATACTTTTATATGTAAAATTATAAACTTGCTTAACTTGGTGAATTAATTTCAACTAACTCAATGACCATTTTCTTTCAAAAATCCTAATCAGCATTATTAATTGGACTAAAATTACACAAAATTTAAAATTAAGGATCTAAATCAAACTAATTAAAATTACAAGAGCTAAAATGATACAAAAAATAAAATACAGAGACTATATAATTTATCCTTATATTTATATTTTAACCCCATGTTTATATGGAAAATGCCTTCATTTGGGAACAAGCTATTTTTATAACTTTTTAACTTTTATGAAAAGATGTGCAAAAAAGTAGAGAGAGTGATGCGATAACTTATAGTAACTTTTTGATTAAAATGTATAGTTGACAAACGAGGCCTGAATTTCTCTATCAGCCATCACCGCTCAGTTTAAATTTTTATTTCCCAACCATTTTTATATTTATTTGCTCCAAAACCAAGAGGGAGATTGCTATGAATTTCTAAAATTACAAATTAGTGCGTGCGATTAAAAAAAATAATTACAGATATATAGAGGGTATGATTATTTTCACGTATAAGAAAATAAAGTTAAACCTTAAGAAGGCTCTCACTCCTTAATAAATATTGAGCTTTGCTATAAATATAAAATAAAAATTTAGTCAAAATTCCTCCATTGAACCCTTGTTTGGTGAAAATGACAACATAATTTACTTTGTTTCATAAACCCCCTAAAGAGGAGACACATAATTAAGTAAGGACAGAGTAATTTTTTTTCCTTGAACAATATTGTCCATGCATATATCACAAAACTTTTTTGACGATGAACACTTTTATTTTATTTTATACAAGTTTAAAAATGTGTGTGTGTATTTTTGGCTAGTTCATCTAATATATATTCTATTTTTTGTA
The DNA here is from genome assembly GCF_055761805.1 of Camellia sinensis. NCBI lineage: Eukaryota > Viridiplantae > Streptophyta > Magnoliopsida > Ericales > Theaceae > Camellia > Camellia sinensis. Next base: position 176,424,382 of record NC_138965.1, on the reverse strand, counting down.
ACAGTAAAATGTTACTGTGAATCAGAATAACCAGATATTACTGTGAGACAAAATAACATTTTACTGTCAAACAGAGTAACATGTTACTGTTTACGTTAATTTGAACGGTATTTTTATTTTTTATTTTTTAAGAATTTCATAATTAACATCGATCTAATTTGATAGATCTTGGTGAGTGGATTATAAAAATATTAATTTTATTAAAAATCGACATCTAGATCAAAAGTTATATTATTTTAAAATTTAAAATATTAGTGATATGTGTTGAACTTTTTAAGAAAAAGCTTTTCTACTTGTCTTTAATGTATTAAAATTTTATTATGAGAGAATTTTAACCAAATCTCCCATATAAAATTGGCTCACAGAATCAATCACAAACAAAATACAAAGAGTATGTCACACGCAGATAAATACCACCATTTGTGTCTTATCTATAATTGATTATGAGCTCGTTTGGAATGCGGGTTGACTTTTTAACTATAATTAATTATGAACTCGTTTGAGATGTGGGTTGACTTTTTAACTATTTTAACATGGGGCTAAAAAGACTCGTTTGTGATAGACTTTTTAATTTTTTTGACTTTTGTCAGAAAAAAAAATGAAATGATTATGGGTTAAATGTGACATTTTGTCCTATTTGATTAAAATAACTTATTTTGTCTTATATGACTATTTTAGCCTAAAACAACTTCCCAAACAAGCTCTATGGAAATTATTTCTATGCACTTAACTTTTTTTTATTAATATTTATTTCACTTATAACTGAATTGTAATTTTTCCTTTGCATTGCTCTCAAATCCATCCTTGTATTGGGTGGGGTCGGGTGCCCAATTTTTCAGTACTTCTCACCTTGTTTGGTTAAGTTGTATTTTTTATTTTTTATTATTTTTTATTTTTTTTCCCTGTGAAATCTGCTATCTGTTGTGCTTCAACTGCTGGTCCTGTTTTGAGCATTCCTGATCTGATATGGAACAATCCCTATCCACCTAAAGCACTCCTGTGATGCTTTTTGCATTTCTTTTCATTTATTGATGTAACTCAAATACTTTGTAGGCTTGATTTCATTAATAAAATTCTTTTTTGTTGATAAAAAAAAAGTAACTATTTTTTCTGGGTTTTTTTTTTTTTTAAAAAAAAACCACTTATGGCTTTCATTTTTTGGACATAAAAATAGTTTTTCCGTATTTATTTTTCTCAAATTAGTTTATATTTACTTTAAATAAAAAAATAAATTCTAAAAACTTAATCAAATAAAACGTCGGTAATTTGATTTATATGATGGACCATCATACTTATGTTCATATTTTATCTAATTATATGAAAATAACACTATGATTGTTATTGATATCACATGATAATGTGTATCTTATTATTATTTGTTTTTTTAACAAAGATAATGTATTCTTTACTGGTCAATATACATTGTATTTGTTCAAAGTTTGGGGCTAAAAAAATTGGAGAGAGAAGATGGACGATATACACAAACTAGTCCTCATTGCCACCAAAGTGTTATTGGCCCAGTTAATCTTCACAAACCAACTTCTGGAGCACTGGTGGACATACATCAAGGGTTGGGCTTGCCCCATAATAATAGAAGAGTAGTCCCTCTTTCTAGTATTACCTATTAGGTCCTAACTTATATTTTTATATACTATTAAGTCTTTAGTTGCCTGTGATACTTTCATTGAATTTATTACTCATTAATTTTCTCAATTTTTATTAACTTCTCTCTCTCTTGATCATTTTTTCAAAACCCTTCTTTTCTATTTCTCTCTCTCTCTCTCTCTCTCCATATCTCTCTATCTTTTTCTAGAAAATACCATCACCATTACCATAGCCATAGCCATCCACCCAGCACCACCACTGTCGTCTGTCACTTACCACTACCACCTTCGTTAGCCACTACCACCACTATCGTTCACCAACTATCTCCGTCGTCACTGATCTATACTTCACCCGCTCCGATTCACCGCCATTGTTTACCAACCACTTTCACCATTGCCGATCTACACTATGCGATCGCCGATCTATACTCCATCCTAGATCTGCATTGCTCTAGTTGTTTCTACTGTGAAATCAACTTTAAACGACTACAAGCAGCATTGATTCTCCAAATCTCGTCTCTCTCTCCCTCCCTTCCTCTCTCTTTATTTCTCTCAAACCAAATCTGTTGCAAACAAGGGTTTAATATATCAGTGATAAATTTAACACTAATATATGTCTTTGAATCTTGTGTTGATTTGTTACGATGATGATGAGATTTTCTTTTTGTAATTTTTTAACAAACAATCAGTAAGAATTTTATCAATGAATGTGTCTATCAGTGATAAATTTATCACTGAATATGTCTTCGATTCTTTGTGTTGATTTGTGACGATGATGACGAGATTTTCTTTTCATAATCTTTTAACAAACAGTCAGCGATAAATTTATATGAATGTGTCTATTAGTGATAAATTTATCACTGAATATGTCTTTAAATCTTTGTGTTGATTTGTGGCGATGATGACGAGATTTTCTTTTTATAATTTTTTAACAAATAGTCAGTGAGAAATTTATCAGCGAATGTGTCTATCAGTGATAAATTTAACATTGAATATGTCTTTGAATAAGCTTGTGCTGATTTATGACAATGATGACAAGATTTTCTTTTTGTAATTTTTGAACAAACAGTCAATGATAAATTTATCACTGAATATGTCTTTGAATCTTGTGTTGATTTGTGAGGATGATGATGAGATTTTGTAACTTTTAACAAGAAAGCAGTGGTTAAATTTATTACTGAATGTGTCAATCATAAATTTTTTTACTAGATTTGTCTTTGATTCTTTGTGTTAAACTACGAATGTGAAGAATTATTTTCTGATAAGGATTCCTAATCTCTCTTCTTTATTTTCTTCATCCTTATTTTTCTCTTTTTCTCTTGTTGCCACCTTGTTTGAAGAGGTACTGGTGGTATTGACATGGTGGAAATAGAAATTGGCCACACAAAAAAATATTGTCAAAGTTCGGAGGTCAGTAATGGCTGCTGGCAATCAAAGATGCAAGCCAAAAGAGTCATGGGAGGTCGATGATGGTCGTCGACAGTTAGAAGTGGTCTTCGGTGGCCGATTAAGAGAGATAGATTCGAACAGTTGTGACAGAGAGAAAGAGAGTAGAACGGTTGAGTGATTTCTTTGTTTGGGCTGAATGTCAAGGGTAAAATGGAAAGATGTGTTAAATCTTTTTGAGTTAGGACCTTATAGGAATTAAGTCCGATCCAAAAGGATCGGCTCATAACCCTCCCATTGTCCAATTCTGCTGATGATTAGACATAAATTAAGGGTTGGTTTGGTATAAACTAAATAATACAAAAAGTCAAAAAGTCACTATTCTATTTAAGTCACATCATCTTATTTAAATCACATCATCTCTCTAACACATCACATCAAACTCAACCCAAACCCAACTCATATAAGCCAATAAGTCAAAAAGTGTACTTTTTTAGAACATCCCAAACCAACCCTAAATATCAAGATAATATTATATATATAAAAAACAAGATAATATTCTATAATTTCAAACCTATCTTATAACTCATTAATTAACAAGATAAATTCATTTGTATCACAATATAAATATAAATAATGTTGATAGTTTAATCATTTTAGTATTTTCTTATCATATTTAATGTAATTAATTAGACTAGTTCAATTGATCAGCCTTGTTCACTTCTATACGAGAGGTTAAAAGATCAATCTTTACTTGAGATTGATAGTTTTTCTATATATAGCATGCTCAAAGTTAAGAGCTCAATTTTTTTAACTAATTTACTTGTAAAAATATTTTTCATCTCAAACAACAAAGTTAAATGATATAGAATAATATACATATATTTGCAAATCGGGCTTCAAGTCACCCATACTTATAACAGTGGCGATACAGACTCTCTCAGATTTCCACTCCCACCACCCCCACACACACGTGGGAGTTGGTGTGTGGGGGAAAAGAAAAAAAAAATAAAAAATAAATTTTTTTTTTACCAATAAAAGGCAGAGGGGATCATGAGGGTTGCTTTTAAAAGGGGGTCTAAGTCTTTTTTGTACTTATAATGGTGGGATGGTAATGGGATAGGTGATCATAGTAGCGGTGGCGAGTGACAGAGTCACACCTGATCCAAGGGGGGTCACGTGCCCCCGATTTTGGAATAATTTTTTTTTTTGTAAATATAAAGAAAATATTTTAAATAAAAAAATTACAAAATATTATTTAGAGTGAAATATCAATGATATTTTTAAAATTATGAGAATAATATTTTTTTATATTAAAAATAAAAATATTTTGATAAGTCATATTATTATCTATGAAAATTTAAATACAATGGTGATATCCATCATTATTAACATAAAATTATAATTAATCTCAATAAAGATATGAAATTTATTGAATTGGTAGTTATATTTAACATGTAAGGTTCATCCTCTATATATTTCTTTACTATTGATTGGTGTAGTATTACTATTATATTAAATTTTTACTGAAATTTTGTATAAAAAAAATATTTTTATCATATAATAATTTATTTTAAAACTTATTTTTATGATTTTTTTTTTATATTGTCCATAATATACTAGTTACAAATAATATATATATATATATATATTTATCTTTTTTAAAATCAATCGTAAAAATTTATGTAAAATATTTTTATAAATTCTTTTAATATTATAATTAATAAATGTTTATTTTAATTTAATTTTTTAATTTCGCCACTAACAGTGGACGGTGGTAAAAGAAGTGGATGGTTGAGTGGTGGTGAGAAAAGTGAGAGAAAGTAGGTGTGACAGTAATAAGAGGGTGTTGGCGAGGAATCAGGATCGTCTTGTTGAAGTTTTTATTTGACTTCTTATTTGTTAGTTTATTGGGTCTATTTTTAAGTTTAATTTTGATAATTCGAATCGTTTATATTTTAAGATTTGTTGATTATATTATATCTGTAAAAAATTAAGTTGATCGGATATCAAAAAATATGTATTCAAAAAATTAACTAAAAACTATTTTTTTTTCAAAATTTAATAAACAGTTTCCGAAAATATACTTTCTAATATTCGATCAACTTGATTTTTTACAAGTATAATATATCTAATAAATTTTAAAATATAAACAATTCGAATTATCAAAATTGAGTATAAAAATGAATCTAATAACTCAATAAGTAAGAAGTTAAGTAAGAATCTGAAGGGAAGGATCCTGATTCGTTGGCGAGAAGAGAAAGAGTAGGTAGAATAGGATAGGCGATGGTAGGAAGAGAAGAGTGTCAAATGATAATGGTGATTGACATCAATTGTGTCTCTTCCATACGAGACTTGGGGGTGATGATGGATTTGAGGGTAGAGGAGATGGGAGTAGGGGTAGGGAAATAGGTTGGGCTAGCATTTTCACTTTGTTAGGAGAATGGGTGAATTTTGTTTGTGGAGGAGGAAAGAGAGACAAATAATAATGGAGTTAACTTTCGTCTTATTTGAAGGGATGTTGACATTATCTTGCACTAAAGAAATTATGTGTATTTTTGTCAATTTTTAAAATTTTTTTTTTATGAGCATTCGTATCAGTCTCAGTAAATTTTGAGTTAAATTATAATTTAAAATTTATTTTTTTATTTTAACTAACTTCTTTTTTATATACATATTTAATCAAATTCTCTATTTTAAAATTTTATTTTATTAAAATATTATTTTTTATTCTTTTATCTTTTTCAATTTAAATATATTAAAACAGGTATAAAATAAGAGCCAAGACAGCACTAGAGCAATAACAGAACAGTAGGAGCCAGGGTGGTCGATCGGCCGGATGACCGGGCGGTAGAGCGGTTAAGCAAAATTTTAGTATTTTTCTTCTTCTCATGGGACATCCTGGGGATAACCTCAGCTTTGCTCCAGTTCAGAGAGAGAGAGAACCTGATGAACTTCCAAGATTGTGAGAATGAAATTTGTGTGATGGCTCTGCTAAGTGTTGACAGTAATGATGGTATGAGAGATAGTGTTCTTGTTGGCGAGAGAAAGAAGCACGAAAAAAAAAATATAATAAAAAATTGATTACCCTGTGAATAGTTCCTCGCTTCATCAGAGGAGGAACTGTAGCTTTGTCAAAATGAATGAAGCCTATAGTGACTCTGATGCATCAACATATTTACAATTTGGCTTTCTACAATAGCGTCAAAGTCGATGTAGCGACTCTGATGCTGATGCTCTAAGGTTTTTATTAATACATGCCTTAAGGACATATATTAAGAAAATATTAAATGATTATTCTTATTTGTATAGAAAATAACACAACATTAAAACTATCTCAATTAAAGATTTTTTATATTTATAATGAGGCCAAAATACTCTTTTTGCTTTGCACCATTTTCTCCTTTATTTTGATTGAATTTTATTAATATGTTTTTTTTAAAAAAAATAAAATTTAGTTTGGTGAAACATAAATTTTTTAAAAATCAAACACTTATTTCCATATGATTTTTTTTGAAACATAAAATAAGATTTAAAAATTCGAATATATATTTATATTTAGTTTTGTCAAAAAAAAAAATATAATTTTTTAAAAATAAATTTTATATACAAATTCTAAAAATTCAATCAAATAAAAATATTTTGCAACTAAAGTTTTTGCAACAATACATTCTTACATGTTGTAGACACCCTATTTTTGACCGTCCTCAAGACTTGGACGTCACCTTTTGAATACTCGGTGATCATCTTTGTTTGTGTTCGTCTTGAATTCCCGGAGGTCTCGGTTACGCGCCTTACCTTAGGATCTCTCGACTCGACTGTTTTGTGTTTGGGTTTGCACCAAACACTTGTGTTTTTGCTTTGGAGGGCAGGGAATGGCTTGTTGGCCATCCACACACTCCACCGGCCATGGCTTGAGGCCACCGGCTGTGTTTTGTTGCCATCGGCCAAATGTTTGGCCGACCGGCACTCTAGATGGTCGACCGGCCATCTATTTTGGTCAAATTGCATTTTTGGCTGGCTGACCACTGTTCATCTGCTTTTGCAGATATTTTTATGCCAGCTATGCTAGCTGGCATACATTTTGCTCCCCTTCATACACGTATGGAGGGATCTCCCTCTTGACTAGCTTGTTTGGAAAGCTTTACAAGAGGGATTGTCTATAAGAGGGAGCATCTTCTCCCTCTATTAGGGTTACAACATTTTTCCAGAGGGCTCTGATATTAGGGTTAGGGTTTGCATATCCCCCATCTCTATATCTCTCTCTCTTTTGTGTATAAGTGTGTGTTTGGTCTTATTAATGCACACAAACACCCACCATTAAACCTTACCTTGGCTACTGAGGTGCTAGGGAGCTGTTCTTGAAGTTTTTGACTGGTTTTGAGCTCAAAGAACTAGCTGGAGCATTGTTTGTGAAGGAGGTCTACAAGGGTAAGAACTTCACCCCTTATTCCCCATTTTTGCATAACTTTTTAACCTATCTTGTAACTGTTTTTAGACTATGTATATAACATATAAAAGTCTTGTTTTTGCCTGCTCTAAATAGTTGTCTAAAAGTGTTTTAAGCTTTGGGGTTGTTTGACCCCTCTTAGGGCTTGTTTGGCCCCATTTTGTGCCATTTTGGTTGAGCTCCGGGATCACCTTGTTTGGGCCTCCTTACCACTGAAATCTTGAGGGATTTCAATGGTGAGGATGGTGCCTTGAGGTCCTAGGAAGGAGAGGGCCACCCCCTCTCCATGTTGTCTTCAACAGTGGCCATTTAAGCCTCATTAGTGAGCACCTTGTCTAAGTGTATGTTGGCCATGCCTTAACTATTTTTTTATTCTTATTATGTCATAATATAGCATTGTTGTGAGTTGGTTTAGACACACCATGCTTGCTTAGCATACATGTCTTGTAATGCTATGAATTGCCTTAACATGCCTTGTGCTTTGAGCCTTATTTCTAACATGTTTTTGGCTTAGCTTTGTGAAGCTTTTATGCTTGTTTTAGCATGCTAAAAGTCTGTTTTTGGTCATTTGGGTTGTCCATACCTTGCTTTGTATAGCTACCATGTAACCTCCCTTGTATGCCTTAAGCATTGACCCCTCTAGCATGCCATCCTTGCATCATTTCAATGGTTTGGAACCACTTTCCATGCCATTTTAGTCCTTGTGGTGTGCTTGTATGCTTGCATTTGATGCCCTTTTAATGTGTTAGAGGTTTGGTGTTTCATGCTCCATGTTTGTGCTATTGTGTATGCCTCTAGGATTAGATCATTTAGATGCCATCTAAGTAGTTTTTGGGGCCTACTTTTACATGATTTGAGACTATTTCGATTCACTTTGATCATTTGTTTCATGTGTCACATGATCATGGTTTAAGTCATTGGGCTAATTCCAAGCTTTTATGCATGCTTTGCTTGTTTTGATTAGTTGGTTTGGCACCTCTTTTTTCATGATTTTCAGAGCTTATATTGCTTGCCATATGCCCATGTTTAGCCTATTTTAAGTGTGCTTAGAAGTTGCTTCTTCATGCCTAAGTGATGAACCATGTTTGCATGCATGATTGTATGTTTAGATACTTGGTTCAGGACATGTTGTTGCATGCTCACCTTATGTGTTGATTGCATAATCGTGTGTTGTTACATGTTTAGGTTGTTTAACATGTTTGCTCCATGTGTTATTGCATGTTTGAACATCCGCATTGCATCTTGCACACTTGTTAGTTTGCATTGCCTCATGCCTTGCACGCTTGCTTGCATAGGTTGTATGCCTAGTATGCATTGTGCATTGCATGCCCATGTTGCATACTTAGTTAACATGCCTAGGTTGCATTGCATTGGCATGCATGCCTTTCCTCTTGAATTGAGTATGATAGAGGTTGAGCCTCACTTGTTTGTTTGATGTGCATCTCATTTGAAATCAAAGTGCATACTTGGTTTCTTGGGCCATCACGCATTGGAATGCGCGATTGGTGGTTCGAGGATCAAGGAACATACTCCTTTGAGTCACAAACATGATAAGGGATGTGTTGGTGCACACATGTGCTTGAAATACATTGCCATGCCTTGTTTTGCCCTCTGCTGCTGTCAAAACAGGTTCTGCAGGAAGCTTTGACCGGCCGGCCATCTATACTGCCGACCGACCAATTATTGATGGCCGAGAGCTCAACAAATGGTCGATGACCATCCAGACATGGTCGGTGGGGTTTTCACTTGGTCGGTGGTGATCTACAGTGTCCATGGAGCATACCTTGGGATTTGTGCAATTTTCAGAGGAGCAGAGCAGGGGAAACAGAGGCAACTTGTGCATGGCAGTGGACTTCCGAACGGAACCGAGCATGCATTACATTGGGCCCTCTTCCCGAGGCCGTTTACTGTTTTATTAGATTAGTTAATTTGCTTAACTAGTTTAATTTGTCTGTAATAATTAATTAGCTTATAGGTTAATTAATTGTATTATTCTTTTGGTCCCTCCAAGCGAGGGCGAATTTGTAATAAGTGTGGGTGCGTGTGTGCATGTTTTCCAACCCCCACTTCTTTCTCCCTTTTACTTAGCTGCTTTGATGGTTAGTATTAGGGCATATTCAATTTAGCATACCTTATGCTATGCATGCGTGCATCATTCATCAGCATTGCATGCACCGAGGTCGGCGCATCATACTAACTGCATAAGTATTTCAAATCTAACTTGAATATGTGCATCAAATGGTTGCATTTCACATGCCATCCTAGGGTTAGCCGAGCCTATCTTAATTGCATTCTGTATGCGTTGCATTAGGCACTTAACATGGACTTGGATCATACATTGATTGCTAACGAGTTCTTTGTTTTGGCTTGGAGTACACTGTAAGTATTTTGCGCTTTAGCATCTCGCACGAGTGTGAATGTTAACATGACAGCATGCTTACCATGTGGCTAGATGCTTATGTGATATGAACTGCCTGAATGCCTGTGGGTGAAGGTTGGATTGCTTGAGTTGGAACAACTCATCAAAATCCGTGCTTTAGCCTACTCGCGAGTAGCAAATTTCAAAACAGTTTCCAAACAAACGGATATGCGATGCTTTATTCCAAATTAGGCGATCTAGTCTATACTTGTTTTGCTATGCGCATCACATAGTAATTCTAGCTAATTAACCGGAATAAGAACACATAACGTTTTCAAAATTGGATATCATGGTTAGTAGAGGCCGATCTTCGGATCGGGCGAGAGGGGGTGCTCATAGCTGACCTTCCCCAATCGTACCCAAGTTCCCGAGCCGAGGCAACTTTGGTAAATGACGGACACGTGGCCTTAGGCAAACGAGTCAGGGTTTCCTAAATTCTCCCATTAAAAAATATTTAGGTGGCGACTCTGTATCTGGCAAAGCAGTCCATGTTTGGCACTTCTTTTCTAAAAATCTGTTTTCTCAAAATGATTCTCCAGATTTAGACTCTTTGGTTCAGACTAAGAACCGTGACACAAAATGAAGTCCGAACTGTGATGGCATAAAACCCGAGGGCGCGTCCACACATGTTGATCAAGTTCTCACCATATTAGAACCATTAAAAATATATATATATATATAGAATATTTTTTATTTTATTTTTTAATTACACATAGTAGTTAAAGAATTTTTGTCTCACCAAAACAAAAGGGTATATGGATAAAAAAAATTAACTCTTTAAAAACGTCATAATTACTTTTTATTGCACTCTGACATTTCCCATGCAAGTGTAGGAATTAATTAATTGCTTTAGGACACGTGTTAAGCAATCCTTTCATTTAATTCACTCTATAAACTTAAATCAAACAAAGCCTGATTATACCAAACGAAGCCTGATGGTTATGGTTTTAGTCTATGGTGTGCTTTGAAATTTGACAATTTTTTAGTGACTTACTAATTTTTTTTAACCTTTTTTTTTAAAATACAAGAAGTTAAATGTATTTAAGAATAACTTCTTTAGTGACTTTTTTAATTATATGAAAAAACGTTGATTGAGTTGATTTGTATGACTTATTTTTGCCTAAAATTATCATTTTTTTCTTAGTAGACAATAATTTTTTTTTTTGGGCATTTACATACAAGTCTCATTTTATGAACTTATAATCCATTAAGACTTAGATAAAATTATTTGTTCCTTCAAGTCCCATTAATTTTTAATAGACTAATTTACCTTTCCAAGACCTCCTCTATAGCTGCCAAACATCCATTGTTGTACTTCATTCCCTCTCTCTTACTTTTACTCTCTCTCTCTCTCTCTCTCTCTCTCTTAGCCGAGAACACGTCAGTTCTATGAACTATATTTCCTGAACAACTCAGCCAGTTCGTTAGAAATCTGCAGGAGCACTACCACCAACAGACAACACAACAAGTCAGTGTTGGACCGACATGGCTTAACAACACGATTCTCCGGCAGCAGAACCAGTACGGTGATGGTAATTTCCTCAATTTACACACCAACTTCGATTCGATGACCACGTCGTAGCAGCAGAAGCAAGGGTCGAATTAGTGGCTCTCGAGATCAATTCTTCAGTGCAACGAAGTACAGGTCTTGAATGATTCGATGATGGCTGCTGCGGCAATATCGCACGAATCAGCTAATTTGAACGACAATAAAGTAAAGAACAATGGAAGAGAGATAACAATGAGTGATGTTCGTGGTGGCGATCTTCAACTACTTCCTCCGTTGAGCTCAACTTCGTCGTCGCGTCCTCCGCCGCTTACGCGTGAGGTTAAGGTTGTTATTGATCTGCCACTAAACAGATCTACCTCTCTCCATCGCCGCTGATCTGTCTCGTTACCACCGTCGAGTTGGTCGTGTTCAATGGCCATTAGTGATAGACGAAGCTGCTGTGAAGTTTGACATCTCGAACCAGATCTAGAACTAGATTAGGAGATTTCCAGATCTGGAAAGTGTAGAAGGAGGAGGATAACGTAAATGTAAGAGAGAGAGTAGATTGATAATATTCTCAATTTTAATCATGAAAGAAATTGAGAAATTTCTCAAAACTGATAATATTCTCAATTAATACTAGAAAAAAATTGAGAAATTTCTTAGTTTTGATAATTATAAACTAAAATCATTCTCTTTTTGAAATTGAGAACATTCTCAATTTATAATATTTTCAATTTTAATTATGAAAAAAATTGAGAAATTTCTCAAAATTGATAATATTCTTAGTTCATACTAGAAAAAAAAAATTGAGAAATTTCTTAATTTTGATAATTATAAACTGAAATCATTATCTGTTTTGAAATTGAGAACATTCTCAGTTTTGGCATTGACCCAATTTAATGGTAATGCTATTATATATACACTTGTTTGGGTTAAAGGGCAAAAATGTTTTTTTACCTGTAAATGAGACTTATTGGTTCAAGTTTTTTTTTGATGGGATCTAAGCTACTACCGAATATTTTCTTTTTTGAATACAAGAAGTTAAATGTATTTAAGAATAACTTCTTTAGTGGCTTTTTTAATTATATGAAAAAACGTTGATTGAGTTGATTTGTATGACTTATTTTTGCCTAAAATTATCATTTTTTCCTTAGTAGACAATTGACATAGGTGGGTGTAGACACCCCATTTTTGACTGACCTTAAGACTCAGACGTCATCGATTGAGCGCTCGGTGATTGCACATGTCGTGTTCGTTTCGAGATTTCGGAGTTTTTGGTTGAGAGCCTCGCCTCCGGGCCTCTGAACCCTTTGTATTTTGACTCGGTCCGCGGGCCAAGTTTTGTTTTCTCTTCTCGGAGGGAGGGAGAGGTCTTGTAGACTATCTCTCAGTGGTCGTAGGCTACTTTTCGTGGTCGTAGGCCATTGTTCCCATTTGCAAACTAGTTTCCGATTTTTCGGAGCCGTCGGTCGTGCGCTTCGGCTCAAGACGGCTTAACATTCTCCGTTTGACACGTTTTTTGGAACACACCTTGTTTCCTCTATCTACAGGGACACTGTGGTCTGAGAGACCACTTTTGTGGTCGTATACCACTTTTGGTGCTCGACAGCTAGTTTTCGAGGCTCCCAACTGCGCGCTTTGCCTCCCAAACTCTCGCCTTGCATCCGTTTTGGTTTGTTTTTGGTACAAACCTTACTTTCCTTGTTTGGGAAGTGGTACAAGGGTGGGAGACCAACTTTTATCCTTAGAAACCACTTTTCTCCCTGCCAACCGGTTTTCTGGTCGGAAAACTGGTTTTCTTGGTCTGTGAGCCACATTTTCTGGTTTCCCACCCCACCATTGGCTTGCTTTCAGTGTGGAGACCACCAATTCCCCCTGCCGACCAGCTTTTTTTCTGGGAGACCACTTTGGGTGGTCGGCCGACCACTAAAAGTAGCAAGCCGACCACATTTTCTAGTCGGCAGCTTTCCTTCTGTTTTGTCAGACTGAATAGATGCCAGCTGTGCCAGCTAGAGGGCACAGACTGTATCCTCCACACACGTATATGGAGGGATTGCATCCAAGTTTTAGCTTCTTGAGGAAGCTTTAACTTTGTTCCTCTATAAGAGAGGCTCTCCCTCTCCATTCCACAGGTTTTGAAATTTGTTAGGAGGGATAGATACATCTCCCTCTCTATATTCTTCTTTCCCTTTTGTTTTGTGCCTTAAAGTGACCATTCTTCACAATTTTGTGCACACAACCTCCTATCTAAACATCATCCTTTTGTTGCTAAGGCACCTAGGAGTTGTTTCTGGAGTTTTTGGACTGGTTTGAACTCAAAGAGGTTGCTGGAGTTGCAGCCTTGGAGAGGGTCATCAAGGGTGAGTTTCCAACCCTTAAATCCCCTTTTTTTGCTTAAGATTTTAGCCTTATTTTCATACTATTTTAAGCTTAGCTCTTAACTGGAAAAAGTTCTGTTTTTGCATGCTTAAAAAGTTTGTTTAATGTCACTTTTTCGTTTGGGGTTGTTTACCCCCTTTTAGGCCTTGTTTGGCCTTGTTTTTGTGCCTCTTTTGTGAGCTTTGGGACCACTTTGTTTTGGCCTTCTCTGGATTTCAGTGATGGGGATGGTGTTTTGAGATCCCAAGAAGGAGAGGGTCATCCCCTCTCCTTGTTGTCTTCAATACTTGTCATATTTGTCTCATATTTGAGCACCTTCGTTAAGTGTGTGTTGACCATATCTTAACATGTATTTGGGGTTATTTTGGCATGCCTCAGATCTCTTTTGACTTGGTTCGGTCATCCCATGCATGCCTAATACACTTGTAATGTAAATCACACAAACTAGTCTTGCATGCTTCATGAAGTAGCATGTCATTCAAGGTTGTTTTGTTCCCATTTCAGCATGTTTTTGGTGATGTTTTGCCATGTCATGACTCTATTTTGGTTCGGTTTGGTTGGCCCTTGCATGCTCCATGCACTTGTAATGCCTTTCCATGAAATAGCCTAACATGTATCATGCTTTAACATGTCATTCTAGCATGCTTTTGGCTTAACTTTAAGAAGTTTTTGTCCATGATTTACCATGCTCTGGGACTGTTTTTGGTTACATTGGTCATATGCTTCATGTTTTGCATAGTTGTAGTACAAATGCATATGCTAGCTTCAAGCTTTGGGTGCCATTGCATGCCTCATTTGTGTTGATTGGGTGATTTGGCATCATTTCCCATGATATTTTAAAGCATTTAGGCCTGCTATATTCCCACTTCTTTCACCCTTTGAGTACCTCTAAGGGTTGTCTATTGTTACCTAGCTTATAGGCCAATGCATATGCATGCATGCCTTGCATTTGGTGCCTTAGTTTTGGTGTTATGGCCGCTGATTTGGACATGGTTGAGACCTATTCATTTCGGTTTAAGTCCATTGTGCATTGAGTATGCCATTTGGTTCATAGCATTGAGTATGCCATGTTGTTGCATGATTGATCATTACACTTGTGCATGCCATTTTCATCGCATTATGTATGTTAGTTACCATGTACATTGTGTATGCAAGCGTCATGAGCATTGTGTATGCCATGTAATTCATAGCATTGTGTATGCTAGTCGCATGTTTGCATGTCCATCCCTTGCATATTTGCACGTCTAAGTTGTATCGCATTAGGTTGCATACTTGAAATCGCATTGTGCATGCCATGTTTGCTACAATTGTGTTTGGGATAGGAGTTAGCCCAAACACGGGAAACGAGGGGCGTTTCATATTCGAGGTGATGAAACGTGCCTTAATTCCCAGTCGCCGACACTCTTGACTATATATGATGGATTTTTTGGCTTTACGTGTTCATATGTGCATTCATTTCATATTAAGTTGCGCAATTCGGCTCCTCGGCCATCATGCATCGAGATACGTGATTGATGGCCCGAGGATCGAGAACTATACTCCCTTGAGCTCATGTAGTGATAGGGAGGACGGTTGTGCACACATGTGTTATAAATACTTTGTTATGCCCATTTCTTACCCTTTGTTGCAGAAAACTAGAAACCAGCAGCAAAAACTGGTCGGCCGACTAGATAAAGTGGTTGGCCGACCACTTTTTCCGGTTTTCGCCACAAAAACTGGTCGGCCGGTGGTCTCCAAGGCCAATATCTGGTCGGCAGCATCCCTACAGATTCCCAAGGTGGATTTTCATCTCTCTGGAGCTTGGTGCAAGTTTTTGAGATTAATTGCAAACAGAGGCAAATCGGGGCATCGTGATGGATTTCCGAGCGAGGCGATTCAAGCATGCATGCATCCCTCGTCATGAGGCCATTTCAGTGTTTTGTTAGCTTAGAATGTATATTTGTTTCAATTTTGGTTGTGTAATAATTAATTATCTAGAATAGTTAGTTAATTAGTCGGTTCTGTATTATTTATTCGGACCTTCCGTTGAGAGGGCACAACTGTTGTAAATAAGTGTGCGTGTGTGTGATGCATGTCTTCCAACCCCCATTTCTTTCTCCCTTTTATTTACCAGCTTACAATGGTTAGTTTTAGGGCATATCTCAATTAGCATCCTTATGCTGGCATGTTTGCATCTATTCATCTGTCTTGCATACATCGGGCTCAGCGCATCATACTAACTGCATTGTATTTCAATTCCTGTTTGAATACATGTATCAAATTGCATTTCACATGACATTTTAGAATATCCGAGCCTATCTTAGTTACATTTTGTATGTGTTGCATTAGGCATTCTTGACATAGCTAGGATCATGCATTGATTTCTAACATAGCTTTTGTTTTGGCTCGAAGTACTCGGTAAGTATTTATGCTTTAGCATCCTCGCATGTATGTGAGTGATTGCCATGATAGCATGCTTGCCATGAGACTAACTGCTTATGTGATATAAACTGCCTGAATGCCTGTGGGTGAAGGTTGGATTACTTGAATTGGAACAATTCATTGAAATGCGAGTTTTAAGCCCACTTGAGGGTGGCAAAATCATGTTTTCTAAGCCCATCTGAGGGTGGCAAATCCACTTCTTAGCCTACTTGCGAGTAGCATTTTCAAACCATTTTTCAAACAAACAAACATGAAATGTTTTGTTCCAATTTAGGCGATCCAGTCTATACTTGTGTATTGTGCGCATCACATAGTAATTCTAGGCTAATAAACCGGAATAAGAACGTATGTGTTTTCAAAAACAAGATATCATGTTTAGTACAGGCCGATCTTTGATCAGGCGAGTGGGGGTGCTCATAGATTACCTTCCCTAATCGTACCCAAGTTCCCGAGCCGAGGCAACTTTGGTGGTGATGGACACGTGGCCTTAGGCAACGAGTCAGGGTTTCCTAAATTCCCCCAAAATAAAATATTTAGGTGGCGACTCTGTATCTGGCAAAGCAATCCATGTTTGGCACTTTTTTCTTAAAAATCAGTTTTCCAAAATGATTTGTTGGATTTGGACTCTTTGGTGATTTATCGGTCTCGCATTGCACTTTGCGGGATTAGATTCAGAACCGTGACATTTGAGTCCAAACTGTAGTGGCATGAAGCCTAAGGGCGCGTCTACAGTTTCTGGCGACTCTGCTGGAAATTTAGAGAACTTGACTCTGTAGACACCCCATTTTTGACCGTCCTCAAGACCTGGACGTCACTGTTTGAACACTCGGTGATTATCCATGTTTGTGTTCGTTTGGAGTTCCCGGAAGTCTCGGCTCGCGCGCCTCGCTTCAGGATCCCCGAACTTGACCGTTTAGTGTCTGGTTTTGCACCGAACACTTGTGTTTTGCCTTGAAAGGGCAGGGAATGCCTTATGAGGCATCCCCACACACCACCGGCAGTGGCTGGAGGCCACCGGATGGTCTTTCTCTTCCATCGGCACTTTTGTTTGCCGGTCGGCACACTTTATTGCCGGTCGGCATAATATGTTGCCGGTCGACACTGTTTTTTGCCGAAATAGCATTTTTGGGTAGCCGACCACTGTTCATCCACTTTATGGAGATATTTTGTGCCAGCTGTGATAGCTGGCACCAACTCTTCCCCCCTCCATACACGTGTATGGAGGGATTTCCCTCTAGCCAAGCTTGTTGTATAAGCTTTGCAAGAGGGAGTCCTATAAGAGAGGGGCTTTCCTCTTGGTTCTAGGTTAGAAAGTTAGAAGCAAAAACCAGCCTTTAGAGATATAGATACATATTATCTCTATACCTCTCTCTCTCTCCCTTCTTGTGTGTGTTTCTTAGCTCAAAAGGCGGTTTTTACCTTACTTTTGCACCATTACACACACCATTACACCTTATTCTGAGATTGAGGGACTTGGGGGGTTGTTTCTTGAGTTTTTGGACTGGTTTTGATCAAAAGAAGAGGGCTAGACCATTTGTTCTTCAAGGGTTCTTCAAGGGTGAGCATCTTGCTTTTTATTCCCCAAACTTGCAATAGTTTTCTACCTATCTTGCTTGCTGTTTTAGCTCTTATGTATAACATGAAAAAGGCTCATATTTTCCTGCTTTAGCACTTTCATTAAGGTCACTTTGTGGTTTGAGTGCAAACTCACCCTTATAGGCCTTGTTTGATCCATTTTGTTGCTCCTTTCATAAGGTTTTGTTTACTTCAGTGTTTTGGTCTTTTGACCACTGAAAATCAGTGTATTTTAGTGTCAAAAAAGGATGGTTTGAAGTCTTGCATAGGGGAGGGACACCCCTCTCCCTTCATGGTTTGTTTCCTTGCTTGTTGAGCTCAAAAGGGTAGCATGTGTGCTTGATGATCCTTGGCCTCATTTCAGAATTTTTTTAGGCATTTTAGGTCATGTGCAACCTCTGTTTTTGGCCGGATTTATGCCTCCTTGCATGCTTGTAATACTTGCTTTGTATTGCTCTACTTTGCTTAGAAGTTCATATCATGATTAGGCCATGATTCTTGTGAGAGTTGGCTTAGTTCCATGAAGTTTTTGGTGTTGTTTTTCCATGCTTAAGGTTTGTTGGTTATCCATTTAGTCATGCTTGACATGTGTGTTAGGGTTGCTTTGTATTTTTGCTTAAAAGCTTTGAGCATGTTGGCCTCTAGCATGTATGTTTGTGATTACCCTCATGATTTAACATCATCTAAGGATCACATTTTGGTCCAAGAATCATGCTTGTATGTGTGCATGCATGGCCTCTTTCATGCCTTGAGGATGTGTCCTCTTATGCCTAGGAATGAGCCTTAGTGCATATGCTTCATGAGAGATACTCTAGCTGCCATATTAGGAGTTTTTGGGGTCCTATTTTGCATGCAAAAAATTCTTTTTTTTTACTTGCTTTGATCATGCCATGAGAGGTCATGTTGGTGGGGGAAAGTTGTCCCCTTTTGTGCCTTAACTTTGGGACCATGAGTTTGCTTGTTAACATGAGTTGTTTGTCCATCATTTTGAGCATTTTTGGTGCTGTTTAGAGGAGAATAAAGGTCTGCACCTTTATCACTTTTAGGCCCTCTTGCATGCTTACTTCATGTTTGTTGCATGGTTATTCCATTAAGCCTTGTAGCATATCAATCCCATGGTCAAATTGGTCCATGTTTGCATCATGTTTGTACCTTGTATGCTTGGCATCATACATTTTGTCATGTTGGTTGCATAATGTTTGTTATGCTTTACATCTTGGTGGCATAGTGCATTTGAGCCTTATGAGCATAACATGCATTGCATTTACTCGGTTTGGGGTGTCAAACCAAGTGTGGGAATCAAGGACCATTCATACTTCAAGTGATGTAATGTGCCTCGATTCCCGGTCATCGGGACCTTTGACTCCAACTTGATAAGGCCTCGGTTTTCATTTTTTTGTTGCATACATCCTTACATTAAGTGGCAAATTTGATCCCTTGAGCCATCATGCACCATTGATGACTCAAAGATCGAAGGTCATGCTTCTTTGAGTTCAAAATATGATAAGAAGTATGACCATGCTTACATGTGTCCAAGAACTCCATGCCATGCACTGTCTGTTCTCTGTTTGCTGTCAAATTGTCTTCTGCAGGAAGTTTCTGCCGACCGGCAGAATTTAGTGCCGACCGGCACTATCTGGAGTGCCGATGAATCCAATAAAATGCCGATGGGAATTGTGAAGTGCCGGTGGTAATTCTGTCCGGCCGGTGGTGCTCTACAGGATGCAAGGAACTTGCTCCAGTACTTTGGTAATTTTCAGAAAGACAAGGCAGTACAAACAGAGGCGACAGGAGTACAGTACGGGTTCTTCGGGCGAGACGGATTCGAGCATGCATCATTCGCGTATCCCGAGGCAGAGGCTGCGGCTACCCTTTTCTTTCCTTCGCCACCTTTCCTTTAAATTAAATTAGAATTTTTTGTAATAATTTTATTTGTTTATTATTTGGGACTGTAATATTCATTCGGACCCTCTGAGTGAGGGTAAACATGTAATAAGTGTGGGTGAGTGTGTGTATGTCTTCCAATCCCCATTTCTTTCTTCCCTTTTATTTACCTGCTTATGATGGTAGAATAGGGCATTTTTGAAATTAGCACACCATATGATATGCATGCGTGCATTCATGCATTTGTTGACATGCACCGGGCTCGGTACATCATACTAACCGCATTCGTCTTTTCAAATTTCAAAATCGAATACATGAATCAGTTGGTTGCATATCGTATGCCATATTTAGGTTAACCGAGCCTAACTAAAATTGCATCTTGTATGTGTTCCATTAGGCAAAATAACATGAATTAGGACATGCACATTTGCTAACTAGTTTTTTGTTTTGGCACGGAGTACAATGTAAGTGGTTATGCTTTAGCATCCAACATGCGTGTGAATATTGCCATAATAGTATGCTTGCCATGCGGCTAAGTGTTTACATGAGATAAATTGCTTGAATGCCTGTGGGTGGAGGTCAAATTGCTTAAATTGGGATAATGCGTTAAAACGATATTTGTTTTAAGCCCACTAGATAGTGGCAAAACCGTCTTTTCCAAAAACCCACTTGAGGGTTGCAAAATCTGCATTTTAGCCTACTTGCGAGTAGCAAACCATTTTCAAAATAAATAATGTTTTTTTTCCAATTTGGGCGATTTGGTCTATACTTGTTTGCTGCGCGCGTAACATAGTAACGCTAGGCTAATAAATGGAATAAGAACACATAAAGTTTTCAAAAACGGATATCACGGTTAGTAGAGGCCGATCTTAGGATCGGGCGAGAGGGGGTGCTCATAGCTGACCTTCCCCGATCGTACCCTAGCTCCCGAGCCGAGACAACTCCGGTGATGACGGACATGTGGCCTTCGGCACCGAGTCAGGGTTTCCTAAATCCCCCCACTTTGAAATATTTAGGTGGCGACTCTGTATCTGGCAAAGCAGTCCATGTTTGGCACTTCTTTTCTAAAAATCTGTTTTCTCAAAACGATTTGCCAGATTTGGACTCTTTGGTTCAGATTAAGAACCGTGACACAAATCGAGTCCGAACTGTAGCGAGGTCCCCCCCCCGCGGGCTTGTTACAGTTTCTGGCGACTCTGCTGGGGATTTTAGAGAGCTTGACTCGAACTCGTGATATCCTGTTTTGATTTCATTTATGTGTCTCTTTGCATTGCATGTGCATTGGTGCGCCTAGGAACACAGTGTTTGCCATCTGCCATTCCTGAACGGTTTGCTGGAGGCTTGTCTTGTCAAGGCATGTCCATAAGGCTGACCGGTTATGGGCTCTGACAGCATGGGAACACAAACCCCGGTTTACCGGGGCACCCTTTTTGACCATTCGACCTAGTGCATATTCGGAACCATAGTGACCACTCCAAGCTAGGACAGGTTGCTTACCCGATGCTAAGTTGTTTGAAACCGCTGTGTGCGTAGTGAAACCCTAGTTCCTGACAAAATAGGACAGGGAAACCCTACCCCAACATAGGGGTGTTTTGGCTCTCTTTACTTGCTATGTGCTTTTAGAATGTATTTCTGCAGGGAAATGAACACACCAGTTTGTAAGTCTGGGCATCAGGCCTGAGGGCATCAGTATCAACTTTAAGAGAATCAGTTATCTGCGGGTATCAGGGTTCAGTATTGGGAATAGAGATTTTGAGAACAGTGATCAGTATCGAGGAACAGTGTGTTCGGCTTATCGATTATGTGTTTTGAACATCCAACTGTATATTATTTGTTTATTTTATGCCGTTGTGCTGTCCAGTTGTTGGTTTATTTATTGCTTTATTTATCTTTTTGCTAGGAAGTTTAGCATCATTGCGTCTAACCCAGTAGACATTCCCCAAGCACTCTGGATCAGAGGTCGCCGACTCCATCGATCTGAGGATCTGATAGAAGGACAACCAGTGTACCATTCTCTACCCCCGGTTACTAAACGGAAAGCAACTAGGCAGAGGACACCGGTTCAACAGTTAGTACAAAGGGCTTCGTCTACCCCACCTGTGTACAATAGGGATCAGGATCCCGTTTCACCCACAGAGAGGGAACGCATACCAATAATTCAACCAGAGCAGAACAGTATGGCTAGCTTAGAGGAGATGGTGCGCCAACTTCAGGAAAGCATGAAAATGATGCAGCAAGATGCTGTCCGACAGGCAGAATTCGCCAGACAACAAGCTACAGTCATGAGTGAGCAAGCGGATTTAATTGGGAGATTGCAACAGCAAACTGGGGCATCACCTTCACAGCAAATCCCTCCTCCATTAAGGGTTCCAATACCCGAAGAGACACCAAACGCCCGGAGTGTCCAAGAAGATACAGACATCCCAGCGGGGCCGGCTCCGCCCCTGATCCTGCCTCAAGAATCCAAGGCACCCACCCCCATCAATCTATTGGATTCTCCCTTCGAGTCCGAGGTGGACCCTGTGACATTGAAAATGCACAAGCTTGAAAAGCTGTTCAAGAAATCCCAAGGTACGAAGTCCATTCCCGACATTGGAGATGGATACATCGACACAGCTGTGACGCTGCCAGATCGGTTTAAGATGCCACAAATTGATCGTTTTGACGGATCTGAGGATCCCATGGTACACCTGCGATTATTTTCAGATGTCTTGCGGCAAATGGGCCTCACCAGATTACAAAAGCTGTCTTTGTTTGGTCGAACCCTGTCAGGTGTGGCGGCCGCATGGTATGCCAAGTTAGAGGACGACGTCAAGAGAAATTGGGACGAGATGGCTGAGGCCTTCATCCTGCAGTACTCGTACAATACGCAAATCGAGATCACAACCCGGGATCTCGAGACAACGAGGCAAGAACCCAAGGAAAGCTTCTCAGAGTTTGTAACTAGATGGCGGGCTAAGGCTTCAATGATGACCTTGAGACCCACAGACAAAGACCAGATTCGGATGATTGTGCGCAATCTTCAACCGAAGCTAATGCAAAAGATGATTGTAGTCCCCTTTCCCACCTTTGCTGATCTGCATGAAATGGGGGTGCAGATCGAGGACGCCTTGAGACAAGGTTGGATTGATAATGACCGGGAGCAACCCTGCAGAAATTTCAATCGTAGTGCTAATGCAGGCCCGAACGGCGCTACGACTGCCAGGACCTCCGAAGTGAGTATGGTCACCACTAACCCTTCCCCAAGAAACGCGGCAGCCACACCATTCTCCGGTGCGTCCGGAAGTAACTCACAAACAGCCAAATACCCTCCCAGAAACACCAGAACCTTCGCTCCACTTTATATGCCCCTGTTCAAAGCTTTGGGGGTTTTGATCAGAAAAGGGCATCTGAAGCCCCTAGAGCCGCGGCCCTTACCTGAAAGACTACCCGCCACCCACAATCCAGCCAAGTATTGTGCGTTCCACCAGCAGCACGGTCATGACACCGACCTATGCTTTCGTTTACGTCATGAGATTCAAGATCTCATTGATAATGGGGTGATTTTACCCCCTGAGAAACCCAATGTTACTACAAATCCTCTCCCCACACATAACCAAGTTCCACCACCCAAAAGAATCAATTTCATCCACACTGGGGTCGCATCCTACGATCCTAGTATCTATATCACACCCTCCTACCTGCCTAAGCCTAAAGTTTTCCTCCCTGATTGCACCGATTTGTGCATGATGGACGTCTCTATAACCCAACCCAAGCCAGTGGTGGTGGCCATCGAGAACAGGAAAGAGGTTGTTAAACCAGAGTCTGCGGAGTCTGAGAATGATGTTGGGAATGCTTACAGTCCGAGTGACTACATTTCACCAGTGGGCCAGAATAGACCAGATGTCGAATTTCCAGTCGGGGAAGAGCTGTGTGTAATCCGAGGGGACAATTCAGGACAGGGAACGGACGATTTGACAGCCGTGGAAAAGGATGTTGTCAAGTTCCAATTTCACGATGACCAAGACTCAGCCATCAACTGGTTCGATTATGAAGAGTCAGCAGAAGCCACGGGGTGGTTAGATGATCAGCCGGATGTAATAGGGGAGTTCCAGTCAGAACAAAGCCCGGCAGGGGCAGGAATGTCAACAACGGCCGGGAGTGTCGAAGAGCAGAATACATCGCCGGAGAGCGCCGGTGTCGAGAGTTTCGCTCGGGAATGGAGCATTTTGAGTACAGGGATCAGTGAGCAATCTACTGCATTGACACAGTCAGAACAAGGAAGATTCGAGGATTCTGAGAGGATCAGGAAAGCAAAAGGCCACGTGGGGGTTGAAACCGCCACAAGTACGAAAATGAAGGACGCTGCGAGCATAGGGATAAAAGGTACTGCAAGTATCGGGATAGTTGTGCCAGAACCAGACAGATGCTTGTCAGCTGCAGATGGTATGTGGTGGGAAGACGACGATCTATGTCTTGCCCACACGGACGAGGATTGGAAAGGTAACCAACCAGATGATACCTGGTATATCGGCGAAGTCGATCACATGACTAGGAGTGGACGGTATTTCAAGCCTCCACACCTAGATCAACCAGAGGCGTCTGGAAAAGATAATGAAGCAGAAAAACAAAAGGAGAAGCAACTCGAAGATGAGGCCGTATTGAGACAATTGAAAAAGATACAAGCAGACATCTCCATCTGGGGACTGCTTATGGCTTCTCGAGTACATAGGCAGGCCGTCCTTTCAGCCATGGATAAGGCCAAACTTTCCATAGATACCACGCCCGAACAGCTGGTGGGCTTAGTCTTTTCGGGAGGAGGTTCCCCAGCATTGAGTTTTTCTGATAAAGAACTGCCACCCGAGGGTGCGAACCATAACAAGCCGCTCTACATCTCTGTCGAGTGCAGAGATAAATGGATACCTGTGGTACTTGTCGACACGGGGTTTGCCATCAACGTCTGTCCGGCAAGAACAGCCTACGCGATTGGTTTAAAAGTCGCGGATTTTGTGCCAACGGCCCAGGTGATTCGGGCGTATGACAACACAAGCCGGGAAGTAATGGGGACAGTTAAGATTCAAACAAAGGTTGGGCCGGGACAGCACGAGATAGATTTCCATGTCTTGGAGGTTCCCGCAACGTTCAACTTGCTTTTGGGGCGGCCGTGGCTACATCAGGTAAAGGCAGTCTCCTCTACCTTACATCAAGTGGTGAAATACCCTTATGGAAAGGGAGTAGCCATCGTTTTTGGAAATTCATCAATTCATCCACCACCAGAGGTATCTACGCCTGTTCTAGAAATTGAGCACGGTATAGAAGATGTGTTCATATCAGGTTTTACCTTGGCCGAGGCTCGGGTTGTACAGAACATCATGGCAGCTAACGAAGGGGTGTATGTCAGTGCCCAAGCAGTCTATCTCATGAACAAACTCCAGCACATCCCCGAGATGGGATTAGGCAAGAGCGGCAGGAAAGGAGCCGCAGCATCGGCCGAAGTGCCACATAACCCCCATACCTTTGGTCTGGGCTACCTACCCACCAAAGAGGATTGGATAAGGAAAGGAAAGGAAATGGCCGGAAGGGCCAGAGCGAAACAGATGGGGAAGCCCTTTGACTTAATGCACCAGCCCATTCGGGGGACCCTGAACGGACGTTTCGTCCAGGAGGGGGAGGACTTTCCGTTCTGTGGCTTCCCAGAGCCGTGGCTCAACGCGGAGAAGAAGCGCGTACCGGGATTTGAGATTTTCTTTGATTTACAGTTACCTGAGGATGACACCGCCGAAGGGCAGGCAAATTTATCGGCTGAGGCTGAGCAAAGTAAGGAAGTGCAGTCTGAGGACGCCGAAAATGAAATGGGGGCAGCGCTGGCGTGTCTGCTTTCAGATCCTCCGATCGAACAGAGTTGCTTGGAGGATAGCTCCTCGGTATGTGTGATTGGGAATGAAGCGGCTGCGGGCCTACCATCAGCTATTTTGGATGCATCCATCGCACCTTCTCTCATCTGGAAATATGAAGAAGGCTTTTTATCAAGCAGCACCGGGTCAGGTAGTGAGCCGGAATCTGATTCTACCGAATCTTGTACGTCGGAATCAGATTCCAGCTCAACTCAGTCTGAGTCCGGTATTCCTGGGGGTGATAACCCGGATGCCACAGTCCTGTCTAGGTCGTCTTTTTCATTTTCTTTTGAGTCTGTTGTAATAGAGGAATCCGACGGCTCGGAAGTATTTAATGAGAACGACGTGGATGTGGTTTCGGAGTATTTTTCTGTGCCTTTGATTTATTGCTTAAATCAGGATTTTCAAAATTTTGATGAAAACGACGAGGAAGAAATTCCTCCGGTTTTGCAACGGTTAATTGATCAAGAGCAGGAAAGATTTGTTAAACCTTTAATGGATGAAATCACTACTGTGAATGTTGGTACTGAGAAGGACCCGCGGCTGGTCCAGATCGGGTCCACATTGTCTTCTGAGGAATGCGAGCGCTTAGTCGCTTTGTTAAAAGATTTCAAAGATGTTTTCGCGTGGTCCTACGAAGACATGCCTGGAATCGATCCTGAGATTGTGCAGCACCGGATCCCTCTTGATCCCGAGGCCCGACCTGTCAAACAGAAGCTCGGGAGGATCCGCCCTGATTGGGCCATTAAGATCAAGGAAGAGGTCACCATGCAGATTGATGCGGGCTTCCTGTTGGTGTCTGAGTACCCGACTTGGCTGGCCAACATTGTTTCGGTGCCGAAGAAAGACGGCAGAATTCGGGTCTGTGTAGACTTCAGAGATTTGAACAGGGCCAGTCCGAAGGACAACTTTCCCTTGCCGCACATTGATGAACTGATAGATTTCACGGCAGGACACGCCTTGCTTTCGTTTATGGATGGTTTCTCAGGCTATAATCAGATAGTAATGGCGCCCGAAGACCGGGAGAAGACTGCATTCACTACTCCGTGGGGTACATATTGTTATCGAGTGATGCCATTTGGGCTGAAAAACGCGGGAGCTACCTATCAACGGGCAGCAACCACAATATTGCATGATATGATCCATAAAGAGGTCGAGGTGTATGTGGACGACATGATTGTCAAGTCCAAAGAAAGAGAGGGCCACTACACCGCCTTACAAAAGTTTTTTCAAAGGATCAGAGAATTTCGGCTGCGGCTGAATCCCTAGAAGTGTACTTTTGGTGTTACAGCAGAGAAGATGCTAGGGTTTCTGATAACGCAAAGGGGCATCGAGGTCGACCCTTCCAAAATCAAGGCCATCTTAGAAATGCCACCACCGAGGACTGAAAAGGAGGTGCGAGGCTTTCTAGTTAAAGTGCAATTCATAAGGCGGTTTATCTCTAAATTAACCTTGACTTGTGAACCACTTTTTGGCCTCCTGAAGAAAGGAAAGAAATTCCAATGGGACGGCCAATGTCAAGCAGCTTTTGAACAGATCAAAGAGTATCTACAGAACCCGCCTGTGTTGTCACCGCCAGAGCCGGGGAGACCGTTGATATTGTATCTTTCGGTAACTGAGACCACCATGGGCTGCATGCTCGCACAGGAGTCAGAAGACAAAGTGGAAAGGGCTATCTACTATCTGAGCAAGAAGATGCTGGATTACGAGACCCGCTATACACCACTGGAGAAGGCTTGTTTGGCCTTGGTATGGGCTACCAGGAAGCTGCGGCACTACCTGTTAGCTCACTCTGTAATGTTGGCTTCACGTTTGGATCCCATCAAATATCTTTTCGAGAAACCAGCACTTACGGGTAGGCTAGCTCGTTGGTTGCTATTGCTTTCCGAATTTGACTTGAAGTATGTAACACGCAAGTCGGTGAAAGGGAGAGCGGTAGCGGAATTCCTTGCTGACCACCCGGTTGAGGGGGATGAAGCGGTTGAGTACCTATTCCCAGATGAAGCCATTCTGCACATCGAAGATGAAACTTGGACGATGTATTTTGACGGAGCGTCAAACCAGTACGGGTATGGGATAGGGGTGTTGTTGATAGCGCCTGACGATTCCCGTATCCCTTTAGCATTCAAGCTCCAGTTCAGAGTCTCGAACAATGAGGCAGAGTATGAGGCGTGTATTGCTGGTCTGGAAGCAGCCCTAGAGCTAGGGGTAAGACGGTTGGACGTCATTGGGGACTCGAATCTTGTTGTGTCTCAAGCGAAAGGAGACTGGAAGGTCAAAGAGGAAAGGATGATAATCTACCACCAAACCTTGGATTTGTTAATTCCTCGGTTCGAGAAACTAAATTTCACCCACCTCGTAAGAGAGAACAACAGGTTCGCAGATTCACTAGCAACTCTATCTTCCATGATAGACATCCCGTCGGGAGTCCGGATGCGTCCGGTCATCATTGATCAGAAGTTTGCGCCAGCATACGAGTCAATTTCCGCCATAGATGAGGCCCAAGACGACAACCCCTGGTATTACGATATTTGGAACTTCTTGGAAAAAGAGACGTATCCCCTAGGGGCAAGCGCCAAGGATAAGAGGGCAATCAGGAGAATGGCTATTCAGTTCATCATCTGCGGAGGTAAGCTGTACAAAAGAGGTCATCTGGGAATGCATAAGCTTTGTGTAGAAGCTGAAGAGTCGAAGCGCCTAATGGAGGCCATCCACGGAGGAGAGTGCGGTGCACACATGAATGGAGTAATGCTGGCCAGAAAGATCCTCAGGCAGGGTTACTACTGGTCGACCATGGAAGAGGATTGTATCGGCTTTGTTCGGCGATGCCACAAATGCCAGATCCATGCAAACCGTATGAATATCCCACCATCCAAGTTGTACAACATGACTTCCCCGTGGCCGTTTTCCGTATGGGGGATCGATGTGATCGGAGCTGTTACCCCAAAGGGGTCGAACGGACACGAGTATATCCTGGTAGCGATAGATTATTTCACAAAGTGGGTCGAGGCCCAATCATACACGGTGTTGAAAGCGTCGCATGTCGCAAAGTTCATCAGAAACAACATCATTTGTCGCTACGGGGTGCCAAATGAGATCATCTCGGATAATGGATCCCACTTTAAGAAAGAAGTGGTCGACTTGTTGGAAAAGTATAACGTGGCTTTTCATAAGTCATCTACGTATCGGCCGCAAACCAATGGAGCAGTTGAGGCCGCCAACAAGAACATCAAACATATACTGCGGAAAATGGTGGAGACCTATCGAGATTGGCCAGATAAGTTGCCGTTTGCTCTGTGGGGCTACAGGACTTCAATTAGAACTTCTACCGGAGCAACTCCGTATTCGTTAGTTTATGGAATGGAGGCTGTTCTACCTATTGAAATTGAAATTCCGTCTTTACGGGTATTGGCCGAGTGTCAGATAGTTGAGGCAGATTGGCAGCAGAGCAGGTTCGAGGAACTAATGCTCTTTGACGAAAGAAGGCTGAAAGCACTGTACCACGTTCAGAGTTATCAGCGCAGGATTGCTCGGGCTTTTAACAAGAGGGTTAAGTCCAGAAATCTAAAGGAAGGGGATTTGGTACTCAAAGACAACCGAGCTCCCATCCACGACCCAAGGGGCAAGTTCAGACCCAATTGGACTGGTCCCTACATCATCAAAGCTATCTGGTCAGGCGGAGCTGTGGTTCTGATGGACTTAGATGGCTTAGAATTCTCTCAACCGATCAATATGGACAAGTTGAAGAAATACTATCCTTGAGAGGCTCGCTAGGCCGAAAACCCGAAAGGGCGACCTAGGCAAAAGTTAGAGCACAAAAAAATTAGAAAATATAAAAACTGAGCTCGCAAGGCTGAAAACCCGTAAAGGGCGGCCTTGGCAAAAGTTAGAGCGCAAAAGGAGAGTGAAAATACTCGAGCGAACCCAAGCCGGAACTACGTAAGGCTTGATTCCCATGTTTGGGATACGTAGGCAGCTTCATCCTGAAGTTCAGCCATAACACTTCCCCGATCAACTTTGTCCATTTGATCATCTCAGCCATCTTTGTTCATCAGCATTCGTTGCAATCTCCGGTGTGACGCCACTCAGACTAGGGGCAACTTTCCGTTGCTATGCAGTGCTGCGGCGCTCTTCAGACTAGGGGCAACTTTCCAGTTGCAGGAATCTGGGGTTGTGCATCTCGAGTGACAGATCTCAGGCGTGTCCAGTTCTGATCCACATCAAAGATATCTTTGAAAAGTTTTAATATAAGCTGACTTTGTTCAAATAATCTTTTTACAACTTTGACCATTTTTGGACCAAGGTGGAAAATTTTCAGTGCCACAACTTTCAATTTCTTTGATTTCAAAACAGAGTTCTCCTGCTCTTACATACAATTGAAGTTGCTTTTTATTACATTCATGAAAGAAAACTTGAAAGTACTAATAAAGCAATAAATCTAGGGCATGGTCAAGTCAGGTGTTCCTGCGCCCCCTTCCAGAGATGGTCGAAGCCTCTGATGCCAAGCTGGGCCCGATCTGTGCTTCTTCATTGAGCCAATCTACGCACTCGTCAGACAAAGTGCAACTGAAAGTAGGAGCGGGGGCCAGGAGTTCTCTCATCCTCCACGCAGTGGCCTGCCAAGCAAGTTGCGCGCCTCGGGCTGGAAATGCAGCAGAATACTCTATCCCATCTGGCGGGCAAGTCTGATCATGGCCAAATTGGCGTCGAATTCGAAATGGGAAATAGAATACACAATGAGTGAGACCAACCAGTTGAATCCCAATCTGCCGAGGCATATTGTAACTCATTGCCGGAAGGTTCAACCAAGGGCACCGCCAAGCGATACGGTCTGCAGACAAGTGGCACATCCAAGTGAACCACCATTCCTCATCCAAGGCATTGACTAGACGATGCCGGAAGAAGTAGCCGCGAGCTGAATATGCTGGGCAGGAGTCCACAACCTGCAATTTATCCATCAGCCACACCTGGGGAGGGATTGAAAAAAAAAAAGAGAGATTAAAGAATAGAGAGATGTACGAGGAGAGAAGAGTGAGAATGGGGTTTTGTGAGAAAAGACTGAGCTCGAGGGCCGAGTGATGTGAGCAATACAGAAATGCGAGATTGGGTGGGAAACATTACCTGTAGTAGTAGCGGACTCCCCGCCAATCTGCACGTCTCATGACGATAAAAGGCGTCTAAGCCCATTAGCGTTTCGGCCAGAGCCATGGCAATACAGCTCTTGCCCTCTCTCAAGCCTTGGGCAACCTCAATCAGCCGGACACTAGCCCCTCCAGAGCCCGAGACAAATAGAAAATGGGATAGCATGCATAAACAGAGGGCATGCCGTCGGAAGCCTTGTCAGTGATGGTTGCTGCGATCACCAGCATCAGAAAATTGATTGGCCAAGCTCGGAATGTCTAACATCCCGTCGCCCATCAGAGACCGAGCATCGCGCATGCTGAGTCCGCACATGCGCCCTAAGGATTGGGCATGACCAAAATTAAGTTGGGGCAGGAGCTCCTCGTCGCACTCGGACTCCATTAGAGCTCGGAAATCTTCGAAGGTAGGACACATCTCTTGCCCGGCGAAGCTAAAGACATGTGTCACCGGATTCCAAAACCTTGCCGCGGCATGAAGAAATGGGAAGTGCAAGGGGGTACGACCCAAAGTGAATAGTGCATTTATGCCAAAACCCTGGAAATTCACTTTTTCCGAGCCATCCAAGCTAGCAATCCAAGCTGTGAGATTTTGAGCAAGAAACTCTTCCATTGGAGCAAATCAGTGTGAAAATGAGAAAAACTACGAAGCTGGGATCTTTTGTAGGAGATAAGGTTGAGTGGGGGACAGGTGTCAACATTCTGGTGATCCCCCTCGTTTAGTGCCGGCCGGCCAAAACAATCTGCCGACCGGCCATTTTAGTTTGCCGACAAAACAGGCATATGGCCGGTAGCCACTCCTTGCAGCCGGTGGTCCCTACACCGTGCCGGTGGGCTTCCTCCTGGTTTCCTGAGCTGTTTATGCTAAGAATTGGGGAACTTCACCACCTCCAACCCCCTCCCCGGCGATAGACTCTTGCGGAGCCACGCCTGTCTGCTTGTCGAGTTTTTGAACATTTGCTTATCGAGTTGTATTTCGCTCTCTTTGAGCTCTTGATTTGTTTATCGAGTTGTATTCACACTTGTTTGTTTGTGTCATGTCCTTGTTTTGCTTATCGAGTTGTAAGTCGGTTCACTACCTGATTATTACGATGGCAAATTTCCAAAGTAAGTTCAATTTCGTTCACATTGTGGTGTGATACCCTGCGATGCGATGCACAGAAGATCCACAAATATAACATCTTTTGAACAAAACGGATCGTTTCATTTCCATCACATGTTTTGCAAAGTGCGTAAATTTTGAGAAAGAAAATAAACCTGCCTGAGGCAGTGCAATGTGCTTAAACTACTAGTAAAAAGGAAAATAAAACGTAGAATGGCAGGGTAGCCACGTATCAGAATTGATACCAGTGAAACTCCCCTTGCGGTTAACGCACCTTCCGCGTCTTTGTTCGGGCCAGCCACGTCGTTGGACGCCATCACAATACGGGAAATCGCACCTTTGAAACGTGAACCTTTGAGTTGACCTCAGGCCACAACTTCTGCGAGCAACGCTCGATGTGTGCGAAGAATGTCCCGCCCCGTATCCTTTTCATGATTTGGGAACCCCGCAAATTGTTTCAATTATGCTATGTAATTGTACATCCTTCCATTACCTGCGTAGACCGCATGTTTTGATTGCGTAGACCGCATGCTTAATTCCATTACCTGCGTAGACCGCATGTTTTGATTGCGTAGACCGCATGCTTAATTCCATTACCTGCGTAGACCGCATGTTTTGATTGCGTAGACCGCATGCTTAATTCCATTACCTGCGTAGACCGCATGTTTTGATTGCGTAGACCGCATGCTTAATTCCATTACCTGCATAGACCGCATGTTTTGATTGCGTAGACCGCATGCTTAATTCCATTACCTGCGTAGACCGCATGTTTTGATTGCGTAGACCGCATGCTTAATTCCATTACCTGCGTAGACCGCATGTTTTGATTGCGTAGACCGCATGCTTAATTTCATTACCTGCGTAGACCGCATGTTTTGATTGCGTAGACCGCATGCTTAATTCCATTACCTGCGTAGACCGCATGTTTTGATTGCGTAGACCGCATGCTTAATTCCATTACCTGCGTAGACCGCATGTTTTGATTGCGTAGACCGCATGCTTAATTTCATTACTTGCGTAGACCGCATGTTTTACTTGCGTAGACCGCATGTTTAATTCCATTACCTGCGTAGACCGCATATTTTGATTGTGTAGACCGCATGTTTAATTTCAATACCTGCGTAGACCGCATGTTTTGATCGGGTAGACCGCATGTTTAATTTCATTACTTGCGTAGACCGCATGTTTAATTTCAATATCTGCGTAGACCGCATGTTTTGATTGCGAAGACCGCATGTTTAGTTTCATCACCTGCGTAGACCGCATGTTTCAATTGCGTAGACTGCTTGTTTGTTTCGTTACCTGCGTAGACCGCGTGCTTATGGTCAATTTCGTCGCCTGCGTAGACCGCTTGCTCCACGTACCTAGTTGTATCTCCGTATGCATTGACATGCTCTCCACTTACTTTGCGCTGTCACGCATTTCCAGTACACCACTATTCTTGCATTGTCATGCACGTTGCTAACGATATTGTACCTGTTAAGTTTGTTTTCTTTTCAGGCACGATATTGTATGTACGGTTCGCTTAAGGTTGGTGTAACCGGACGAGCCGCACAGGTATTGTATCTCCCGAGTGAGACGTATCGAGAATTGCATAATTCTCTTGCATCCTTTCTACATCGTAGTGTAGTTTGGTGTATACTAGCTTAAAACTGTCGCATGTATGCTTCGTTACAGCTTTCTTTGAATGATCATAAGTTATGTCCGGCTCTCTGCATTGTCTTGCATTTTGCCCCTGCCTTCGGGCGCATATCTTGTTTGTCTTGCATGTTTGTCTAAGTCTTCGGCCTTGTCAAAAATGGGTCGTCTCTGGGCTTTGACATTCACTCCCGTCATTGTTATGACTTTCGAGTTCTGTCAAAGAGGGGCAACTGTAGACACCCCATTTTTGACCGTCCTCAAGACTTGGACGTCACCGTTTGAACACTCGGTGATTATCCATGTTTGTGTTCGTTTGGAGTTCCCGGAAGTCTCGGCTCGCGCGCCTCGCTTCAGGATCCCCGAACTTGACCGTTTAGTGTCTGGTTTTGCACCGAACACTTGTGTTTTGCCTTGAAAGGGCAGGGAATGCCTTATGAGGCATCCCCACACACCACCGGCAGTGGCTGGAGGCCACCGGATGGTCTTTCTCTTCCATCGGCACTTTTGTTTGCCGGTCGGCACACTTTATTGCCGGTCGGCATAATATGTTGCCGGTCGGCACTGTTTTTTGCCGAAATAGCATTTTTGGGCAGCCGACCACTGTTCATCCACTTTATGGAGATATTTTGTGCCAGCTGTGATAGCTGGCACCAACTCTTCCCCCCTTCATACACGTGTATGCAGGGATTTCCCTCTAGCCAAGCTTGTTGTATAAGCTTTGCAAGAGGGAGTCCTATAAGAGAGGGGCTTTCCTCTTGGTTCTAGGTTAGAAAGTTAGAAGCAAAAACCAGCCTTTAGAGATATAGATACATATTATCTCTATACCTCTCTCTCTCTCCCTTCTTGTGTGTGTTTCTTAGCTCAAAAGGCGGTTTTTACCTTACTTTTGCACCATTACACACACCATTACACCTTATTCCGAGATTGAGGGACTTGGGGGGTTGTTTCTTGAGTTTTTGGACTGGTTTTGATCAAAAGAAGAGGGCTAGACCATTTGTTCTTCAAGGGTTCTTCAAGGGTGAGCATCTTGCTTTTTATTCCCCAAACTTGCAATAGTTTTCTACCTATCTTGCTTGCTGTTTTAGCTCTTATGTATAACATGAAAAAGGCTCATATTTTCCTGCTTTAGCACTTTCATTAAGGTCACTTTGTGGTTTGAGTGCAAACTCACCCTTATAGGCCTTGTTTGATCCATTTTGTTGCTCATTTCATAAGGTTTTGTTCACTTCAGTGTTTTGGTCTTTTGACCACTGAAAATCAGTGTATTTTAGTGTCAAAAAAGGATGGTTTGAAGTCTTGCATAGGGGAGGGATCACATTTTGGTCCAAGAATCATGCTTGTATGTGTGCATGCATGGCCTCTTTCATGCCTTGAGGATGTGTCCTCTTATGCCTAGGAATGAGCCTTAGTGCATATGCTTCATGGGAGATACTCTAGCTGCCATATTAGGAGTTTTTGGGGTCCTATTTTGCATGCAAAAAATTCTTTTTTTTTACTTGCTTTGATCATGCCATGAGAGGTCATGTTGGTGGGGGAAAGTTGTCCCCTTTTGTGCCTTAACTTTGGGACCATGAGTTTGCTTGTTAACATGAGTTGTTTGTCCATCATTTTGAGCATTTTTGGTGCTGTTTAGAGGAGAATAAAGGTCTGCACCTTTATCACTTTTAGGCCCTCTTGCATGCTTACTTCATGTTTGTTGCATGGTTATTCCATTAAGCCTTGTAGCATATCAATCCCATGGTCAAATTGGTCCATGTTTGCATCATGTTTGTACCTTGTATGCTTGGCATCATACATTTTGTCATGTTGGTTGCATAATGTTTGTTATGCTTTACATCTTGGTGGCATAGTGCATTTGAGCCTTATGAGCATAACATGCATTGCATTTACTCGGTTTGGGGTGTCAAACCAAGTGTGGGAATCAAGGACCATTCATACTTCAAGTGATGTAATGTGCCTCGATTCCCGGTCATCGGGACCTTTGACTCCAACTTGATAAGGCCTCGGTTTTCATTTTTTTGTTGCATACATCCTTACATTAAGTGGAAAATTTGATCCCTTGAGCCATCATGCACCATTGATGACTCAAAGATCGAAGGTCATGCTTCTTTGAGTTCAAAATATGATAAGAAGTATGACCATGCTTACATGTGTCCAAGAACTCCATGCCATGCACTGTCTGTTCTCTGTTTGCTGTCAAATTGTCTTCTGCAGGAAGTTTCTGCCGACCGGCAGAATTTAGTGCCGACCGGCACTATCTGGAGTGCCGATGAATCCAATAAAATGCCGATAGGAATTGTGAAGTGCCGGTGGTAATTCTGTCCGGCCGGTGGTGCTCTGCAGGATGCAAGGAACTTGCTCCAGTACTTTGGTAATTTTCAGAAAGACAAGGCAGTACAAACAGAGGCGACAGGAGTACAGTACGGGTTCTTCGGGCGAGACGGATTCGAGCATGCATCATTCGCGTATCCCGAGGCAGAGGCTGCGGCTACCCTTTTCTTTCCTTCGCCACCTTTCCTTTAAATTAAATTAGAATTTTTTGTAATAATTTTATTTGTTTATTATTTGGGACTGTAATATTCATTCGGACCCTCTGAGTGAGGGTAAACATGTAATAAGTGTGGGTGAGTGTGTGTATGTCTTCCAATCCCCATTTCTTTCTTCCCTTTTATTTACCTGCTTATGATGGTAGAATAGGGCATTTTTGAAATTAGCACACCATATGATATGCATGCGTGCATTCATGCATTTGTTGACATGCACCGGGCTCGGTACATCATACTAACCGCATTCGTCTTTTCAAATTTCAAAATCGAATACATGAATCAGTTGGTTGCATATCGTATGCCATATTTAGGTTAACCGAGCCTAACTAAAATTGCATCTTGTATGTGTTCCATTAGGCAAAATAACATGAATTAGGACATGCACATTTGCTAACTAGTTTTTTGTTTTGGCACGGAGTACAATGTAAGTGGTTATGCTTTAGCATCCAACATGCGTGTGAATATTGCCATAATAGTATGCTTGCCATGCGGCTAAGTGTTTACATGAGATAAATTGCTTGAATGCCTGTGGGTGGAGGTCAAATTGCTTAAATTGGGATAATGCGTTAAAACGATATTTGTTTTAAGCCCACTAGATAGTGGCAAAACCGTCTTTTCCAAAAACCCACTTGAGGGTTGCAAAATCTGCATTTTAGCCTACTTGCGAGTAGCAAACCATTTTCAAAATAAATAATGTTTTTTTTCCAATTTGGGCGATTTGGTCTATACTTGTTTGCTGCGCGCGTAACATAGTAACGCTAGGCTAATAAATGGAATAAGAACACATAAAGTTTTCAAAAACGGATATCACGGTTAGTAGAGGCCGATCTTAGGATCGGGCGAGAGGGGGTGCTCATAGCTGACCTTCCCCGATCGTACCCTAGCTCCCGAGCCGAGACAACTCCGGTGATGACGGACATGTGGCCTTCGGCACCGAGTCAGGGTTTCCTAAATCCCCCCATTTTGAAATATTTAGGTGGCGACTCTGTATCTGGCAAAGCAGTCCATGTTTGGCACTTCTTTTCTAAAAATCTATTTTCTCAAAACGATTTGCCAGATTTGGACTCTTTGGTTCAGATTAAGAACCGTGACACAAATCGAGTCCGAACTGTAGCGAGGTCCCCCCCCCCCCCGCGGGCTTGTTACAGACTCGAACTCATGATATCTTGTTTTGATTACACTTATGTGTTTTTTTACATTGCATTTGCATTGGTGCGCCCAGGACACCGTGTTTGCCATATGGTATTCCTGAACGGTTTGCCGGAGGCTCGCTTTGAGAAGCGTGCCATAAGTCTTACCGGTTACGGGCTCTACCATGATAGGAACACAAACCCCGATTTTTACCGGGGCACCCTTTTTGACCATTTGGCCTAGTGCATGTCGAAATCCATAGTGACCATTCCAAACTAGGACAGGTTGCTTATCTGGTTATAAGTTGTTTGAAACCGCTGCGTGCGTAGTGAAACCCTAGCTCCTGACAAAATAGGACAGGGAAATCCTATCTCACCATAGGGGTGTTTTGGCTCTCATTTGTCTGCTATGTGCTGTTAGAGTGTGCCTCTACAGGTTGCATATTTCAATTTGCAAGTCAGGGTATCAGGCCTGCGGGCATCAGTATGTGAAGAATCAGTTTTACCTGAGGGTATCAGTTTACAGGCAGAATTTGGAGCAGAATTCAGTAAAGAGCACGGTCATGGAACTATGCTCATATCTGTTCTAGTGAAATTAGGCTGAGATGCTGCCTGTTTTCTCTTTTGCTAGGAGTAGTCTTGGAACCATAGCTTCAGAAGGCTCCAATATCCCCCGGTACGTTGGACTTGTGCTGATAGACTTTGTCAGGTCAAAGATTCAGTTCAAGGGCAAATCAGTGTTCCTTCGCCAGAGGCAGGGTAAAAAGGTCAGTCAGGCACAGATCATCAATTCAACAGTCTTCAGATCAGCAGTCATTATCCATCTCACCTATGTGCAGTTGGGTTGAGATATCTGCTTTTACCACAGAGACAGATATACCGATAGATCAGTTAGATCAGGGTAGTATGGCGGGAATGGAAGAGATGATGCGTCAGCTCTAGGAGAGTATGAAAACCATGCAATAGGATGCTGCTCGTTAAGCAGAATTTTCCAAACAGCAGGCTGAGGTCATGGCCCAATAGGCAGAGGTAATTATCAGGCTACAGTAGCAGACTGGAGCATCTGCTTCACACCGGGCTCCTCCCCCACCAAGAGTTCCTATACTCGGGGAGACAGTTAACGTCCAAGATGATACAGACATTTCAATAGGGCCGGCTCCGCCCCCGATCCTACCCCAGCTATCCAAAGCGCAGACCAACCTACCGGATTCTTCGTTTGAGTTCGAGGTGGACCCCACAGCGTTGAAAGTGAGCAAGCTTGAAAAGCTGTTCAAAAAGTCTCAGGGTGTGAAGACCATTCCGGATATTGAGGATGGGTACACAGACTCGGCCGTGACGCTGCCGGATCGATTTAGATGCCACACATAGACCGCTTTAACGGGTTTGGAGATCCTATGGTGCATCTGCGACTGTTTTCAGACATACTAAGGCCGATGGGCCTTTCCAGATTACAGAAGCTTTCCTTATTTAGCCGGACCCTGCCGAGTGTAGCGGCTATTTGGTATGCAAAACTGGAGGACTCCGTCAAGACGAATTGGGAGGAGATGGCTGAGGCCTTCATAGATCAATACTCCTATAACACGCAGATTGAGATTACAACCCATGATCTTGAAACCACTAGGCAAGAGTCGAATAAGAGTTTCTCCGATTTTGTAACCTGGTAGAGGGCTAAGGCCTCGATGATGACCATTAAGCCCGTTGACAAAGATCAGATTCGGATGGTTGTACGCAACCTCCAATCCAAGCTCATGCAGAAGATGATCGTTCTCCCCCTCCCCACCTTTGCAGATCGACATGAGATTGGGGTACAGATCGAGGACGCTATGAAGCAGGGCCTCATTGACCAGGAAAAGGATCAGCCCAGGAGGGCGTTTTCCCGTAGTTCGAATGCGACCACCAGTGGTGATGCAACTGCAAGATCTTCTGAAGTGGGCATGGTCACCACCACCACATCAAAAACAGCTACCCCATTCACCGGTGCGTCCGGAAGTAGCTCACAAAAAATCAAATATCCACCTCGAGTCAAGAGGGTTTTTACCCTACTTTATATGCCTTTGTCAATGGCTCTAGAGGTCTTACTCCGAAAAGGATATCTGAAACCGTTAGAACAACGGCCTCTACCCAATCTTATCCCTCCAAAGCATGACCAGACTAAATACTGTGCCTACCATCAACAAACCGGTCATGACACTGACAGTTGCTTTCGTCTTTGCCATGATGTACAAGATCTGTTTGACAACAAGGTCATCGTCGCACCAGCGCAGCAAATTCTATCGCCACTGGATCAGTGAACTTGGAGGATAGTACGAATATGTGATCAGGGGATGAACCACTTGCGGGCGACACTCAGTTTACTCCAGATGTGGCGTATGGCACGCACTGTTTTGAGCATTTGTGAATGCTGGTTTTTGTACTTTCTGACTCGGGTATTGAGTCAGTTTTGTTATGTCGTCTAGAGTTTGTCTCGTTGTGTAGAGTCAGTCTTTTCATACTGAGTCAGTTGGATCTGTCTTGTTGTATCGAGTCAATCCTGTTTTGTTAGAGTCAGGTGATCCCGGGGGAGTTACCTCGGATATCACTATTTTGTTTTGTGTTTATCTTTTCACTTTTTTTTGAGTCTGTTTCTGCTGGGAAGCCAGTTACGCCAGAAGTTATGAATAAAACAACGGTGATTTTCACGCTTTTGTGTTTATTTCTGCCTTGCGCCAGTTGTGCCAGAAATTTTAAATGAGATGGCAGTATTTGACTAGAAGCTGTGTCTTTTCTGTGCCTTGAATTCATTGCATCGACCCAAGTTTTTCAAAACCTTTTTGAACATTGTGATGAAAACGAAGATGAAGGAATTCCTCGTGTTTTGCAAAATTTGATCAATTGAGAGAAAGAGAGGCGTGCTAAGCCCTTAATGAATGAGATCATGCTTGTTAATGTGAGTACTGAGAAGGATCCTGGCTTGATCTAGATTGGTTCCGCACTGTCTTCAGTGCGAGCGACTAGTCGCTTTCTTAAAAGGTTTTAAAAAATATTTTGCGCGATCCTGCGAAGACCTGTGTGGAATCGCTCTTGAGATTGTGTAGCTCAGGATCGCTCTCAGCCTCGAGACTCGACCCCTCACTTTCAAACCTTGAACTTGAATTCAGAATGTTCAACGGTCAACTACAATGTGAGGCCTGTGTGGCCAGATTCGAGGCAGCCCTCGAACTAGGGGCAGGGAAGTCAGATCAAGAAGATCAGATGTCGTCAAAAGAAGCTTGCAAAGCTAGATCAGAAACACCCCTCGAACTAAGGGCAAAAATGTCAAAGGTGCTCGAAGAGTCAAAAA
Source organism: Camellia sinensis (assembly GCF_055761805.1). Classification (NCBI taxonomy): domain Eukaryota; kingdom Viridiplantae; phylum Streptophyta; class Magnoliopsida; order Ericales; family Theaceae; genus Camellia; species Camellia sinensis. The sequence goes on along the minus strand of NC_138965.1, from coordinate 176,384,023 downwards.
AAAAATTGGGATGTTTCTCAAGCTAACAAAGATCAGCAAGAATGCCAAATCCCAGAGGAGAGGAAAGAAGAAAGTATTGCTGAAGGATAACCGAGTTCCTATCCACAACACTAGGGGCAAATTCAGTCCCCCATTGGATGGACTCCTGCATCGTCAGCGAACATCAGCCATTCTCCTGGATTCAGATGACTTCAGGATCTCAAAACCCTTTGACATGGACAAAGCTACACTTTTACCCTTGAGAGGCTCGCTGGGCCGAAAACCCGAAAGGGCGACCCAGGCAAAAGTTAGAGCAAGAAAAAGAACAAAAAGAACAATAAAAAGAAAAATGCAAAGAATGAAAAAAAAGAAAAAGAAGAAAAATGAAGAAAATGAAAGGAAAAGATGAAAAAGAAAAAAGTAGAAAAGAAATGAAAAGAATTGAAAAGAAAAGAAGAACATAGCTCGCAAGGTTAAAAACTCGGAAGAGCGGTCTTGGCAAATGTTAGAGCGCGAAATGAGAGGTTAATACCTGAGTGTACCTTAACCCCGAACTACATAAGGCTTGATTCCCATGTTTGGGATATGTAGGCAACTTCATTCTGAAGTCCAGCCATAAAACACTTCAAATTCAACTGTCCTGTCTATGAGATTGAACGGGTCATCTTTGTCATTTTTGTATCCAAGAGTTCAGTTGTGACCTTCACCATGAGAACTGGTTACAGTGCGCTGCGGTACTATTCAAACAAGGGGCAACTTTCCGTTGCTATACAGTGTGCTGCGGTGCTATTCAAACAAGGGGTAACTTTCTGTTACCGTGCAGTGTCCTTCAAACAAGGGGCAATTTTTCATTGTTTTTGGATCTGAGGTTGTGCATGTCAAGAGTCAATTCTACGTTGGTCAAGCATGGGCCATTTGCAAAAATAGTTTTTGAGAATTTTTACTAAGGTTAACTAATTCTCTCGAAAATTATTCTATTTTTCCAAAACTGGACCATTTTCTTGGAACCAAAAAGGAAAATTTTCAGTGCTCATAACCTAACTTGCATGATTTTAAATCAGAAAATCGAACAAGCATGTTAATCTAACTCTCATGTTGGTCAAAATTGTTTTAGCAGAATGTCAAAAACAAAAAAATGGTCAAAATAATGAACTAGGGGCACAGTTAAGTCAGGTGTTCTGTCTTTTTCCCATCGTCAACATACTTGCCAAAAAGGGCGCCATATCTGCCAGAAAAGGGCACAACAGAAACTAATAGCAAAATGCCGAAAGTTCTCTCATCCTCTAAGCAGCGAGGTATCAAGCTAAGTGCGAAGCACAAACTGGAATGGAACAGGATATTCTATTCCCTCATCTGGACAGATCTAATCACGTCCAAACTCCCCAGTAGAGCATCGTCAACCAATGTCAATTGCAGATCTGCTACACATCCAGCCGCATCACAACCCCTCTGTGGGGGAAGTTTACTGTTGTGAGCAGAAGAAAGAGAATCTAGCAGAATGCTAGGGGCAAGAGCGCGCAACTTCTTGTTTATCCATCAACCACCCAGGGGAGGGATAAAAAATGAGAGATTGAAGAATAGAGAGACGTGCGCTGAGAGGAAAAGTGAGGAAAATGGCTTTTCAGAAAAACAGAGCCAGAGGGCCGAATGATGTGAAAATCACAAATAAGGAAGGGTGGGAAACATACCCAGAAAAACAGGCTCCCTGTGCACATCTGAGTGTTGTGTGCGTGTTTTGTTTATCTCGATTCTTGTTTTGAGTCGTTTCGAGTGTTACTCGGTGTGTTTAGGCTGTTTACCTTTTGTTTTCCGTTGTTGAGTCGTAGTGTGCTGTGTTCAGTCGTAGGCTCAATACCCTGGTCAAGAACTCATCTCTCAATTTCAAAAATAAAATCATTTTGCGCTCCGAGTTCCGTGTCGTTCTCCACATCTGTGCAAAGCAAAATTCGTTCTTTCGTAAAACCGCAAGGTTCAACCTATGTCATGCGGGAATAGTAAAACCAGGACCTATCTGAAGCTATATAGGTTTCAGACTGCAAAGCAAAAGAAAAGAGGGAAAATGTCGGGTATCTGAGTTTGTTTCAACTTTGGTAAGCTCCGAGATTGCATTCCGTGTGTACCTCCTCAGGTCTTGCCAATGCTCTGAAGTATGAGTGTGCCTCTACCTTAAGCTCAAGATCAAGTTTGCTTCAAGCCAGAATGGCTATCAAAAGTGCTCTCCCTGAGTACCATTCCCTGCCAGAGGTATCTTGGCTGTGTTCGCAATGAGTTCCCAAGAGACCAACTGCGACGGTGGAAACTAGAGTTCGAATGGTTGTTGCCTAGAATGCAAAGGTTCGGGATTTCCGAGACTAAAGTCTGGTTTAAATACCCAGAGGCGTGTCCTCGGCTTGAAATCTGTATGGAAGCCCCATAGGTTGAGATAGTGTGTATGCACCTCAATTCTGGATACTAAACCAACCTAGTCTGTCACCCCGTTGGAGAATAGGGAAGTTGTGAATATGATCAAGAAGAAAGACAACATCCAAAGTGTTCTACGTGAAGAACCCTTGTCAGTATTTCAGAGCCTTTGTACTGTAAGTTGAAGGTAAATGTTCGAAGAGCACGAGGGGAGATCCCCGTCAGAGTATAGCGGTTTATCGCCACTCACCACATGAGGTGCTTTCTAAAGCGCCGCTAGGTTTGTTTAATGTATTCCTTAAACATCATGCATTCTATTGCATTGTGCCTATCTAGTTTCTTTCTCATTCATGCACGATATTGTATGTACGGTTCATTTGAAACTGGCGCAACCAGGCGATATTGTATGTACGGTTCATTCAAAGAAGTTCCGTTTAAGGTCAGTCACCTTAGTGTATCCATTACACTTCATTTACTTTTGTGTATCCATCACACTTGTTCACTTAGTTCATCTATCACACTTTGTGCTCACCTTTAGTGTATCTATCATACTTGTTCACTTAGTGCATCTATCACACTTTGTGTTCACCTTTTGTGTATCCATCACACTTGTTCACTTAGTGCATCTATCACACTTCGTGTTCACCTTTAGTGTATCTATCATACTTGTTCACTTAGTGCATCTATCACACTTTGTGTTCACCTTTTGTGTATCCATCACACTTGTTCACTTAGTGTATCTATCGCACTTCATGTTCACCTTTAGTGTATCTATCATACCTTGTTCACTTAGTGCGTCTATCACACTTCGTGTTCACCTTTTGTGTATCCATCACACTTGTTCACTTAGTGCATTTATCACACTTCGTGTTCGCCTTTTGTGTATCCATCACACTTGTTCACTTAGTGCATCTATTACACTTTGTGTTCACCTTTTGTGTATCCATCACACTTTGTCCACTTAGTGCATCTATCACACTTCGTGTTCACCTATTGTGTATCCATCACACTTGTTCACTTAGTGCATCTATCACACTTTGTGTTCACCTTTAGTGTATCCATCACACTTGTTCACTTAGTGCATCTATCACACTTTGTGTTCACCTTTTGTGTATACAGAATAAACCATCTACCATAGCCAACTCACCGTTCGTTGCCTTCATCAGGGACAAATCCTTACCTCCTAAGTTCAAAATGCCCTCACTCGACTCTTTCGACGGCACAACGGACCCAGTCAACCATTTAGAAACTTACAGGACCCTCATGGTCCTCCATGCATTCCCTGACGAGATCATGTGTCGGGCATTCCACGTACCACTTAAAGGGTCAGCTCGACTCTGGTTTAGTCATCTGCCAACAGACTTTGTCTCTACTTTCCAGCACCTAAGTGACTCCTTTCTCATCCATTTTATTGGTGACTAGCGCCAGCGGCGTCCGGCAACCCAACTCCTCAACATTCATCAGACCGAAGGGGAGTCGCTGCGCAACTTCGTCACCCGCTTCAACACTGAAGCCCTGCAGGTAGCGGAAAACGATGATAAGGTCATTCTCACGGCGTTCATGACCGGTTTACGATCGTCTAATTTCCTTTTCTCTCTCCAAAAACCCCCTGACCTCTATGGCAACCCCTACTTTCCAAAGTCCAAAAATACATGAACGCCGAAGATTCACTAGCCGCCCGACAAGATCCTACGGCCAAAAACCCGACCCCCAGAGAGAAGAGAAAGGATTCTGAAACTAGAAACACCCCGTACACTCACCAAACACCTCAGTATACCAACCGACCTGCCCGAGCCGACCGATCGGTCCATACCTGACCTCCTGGCAGGTTCGAACGATACACACCCCCCAATTCCCCTATGGAACAAGTCTTGAACCAGATCTAACGAGATTATCCTCTAAAATGGCTCCAACCGTCACGGTCTCCTTCCAACCGGCGAGACCAGTCCAAATACTATCGCTTTCATCAGGACCACGACCATAATACCGAGGAGTGTGTTAACCTCAAAGACCAGGTCGAGGGCTTGATATGCCAGGGGCGTCTTAGTCGGTTCACGGCAGCCCGTCCCCAGTAAAAGCAAAGAACTGAACCTACCAGAAACAACCATCCGCGCACCCCTCCTCGACAGCTCGCACAACCTAACCCAGGTCATGATAGACCCCCACAGCAACCCCGGGCACAAGGCAACCCTGCCCCTCCGGTTGGAGAGATCCGAATTATTGCTGGCAGGCTTGCTTGCGAAGGACTATCCCGCTCGGCTCAACGGGCAGAACTCAGAAAGATGAGACAGGGCTCAGATAAAGAAGTTACCACATTGGACCGCCCTTTCAAACACCCCAAGCAATGGATGGAGCCCATCACCTTTACGGAGGCCGACTGCACAGACATCCGTTACCTCCATGACGACCCCCTCGTCATCTCTACCCTCCTTTCCAATTACAAAGTCAGATGGGTTTTCGTCGACAACGGCAGTTCTTCAGACATTATCTTCCTAAACGCCTATCGCCAACTCAAGGTCGGGGAGGAAAGTTTTTCCCCTCTCCAAACCCCACTGGTTGGCTTCACTGGAGACGGGGTGACCTCCATAGGCTCCATCGATCTCCCCATCACCATTGGAGAATACCCGTGGCAGACCACAAAGTTGTTCACTTTCCTCGTCGTCGACTGTCCCTCTGCTTACAACATCATCCTCGACCGCACCGCTCTAAATGCTTTTCAAGCTGTCACATCCATTTTTCACCTGGCCATAAAATTCCCTACTGACCTTGGGATCGGCACTGTGAGGGGAGAACAGACCGTAGCTAGAGAATGTTACGTTGCTTCACTTAAAGAGGTTAAGCTGAAGGAGGCTATGATCATTGAAGGACTCGACGTCAGAGACGAAGACGAGCTGGTCAGAGGGGAACCAGTGGAAAAGCTTGTCAAGGTCCTCATCGACCCTACAAATCCGACAAAAACTGCCAAGATCGGCAGCTAACTATCCTCCCAGGCCAAGGCCGACCTTACGGCCCTCCTGATTGAGCACAATGACGTATTTGCCTGCATCCACTCCGACATGCCAGGTATTGATCCCTCCTTCGTCACTCATCGTCTCAACATTGAGCCCCATTTCCGACCCTTCATCCAGAAGCAACGTATCTTTCACCCGGAACGCAATACTCTCATTGCTTCTGAAGTAAATAAGCTCCTTGAGGCGCAGTTTATCAAAAACGTGGACTACCCCAGATGGCTGTCAAATGTGGTCCTGGTCCGTAAAAACAATGGTAAATGACGACTTTGTGTCGATTACTCCGACCTCAACCGAGCTTGCCCCAAAGATAGCTATCCCCTTCCCCGCATAGATCTACTTGTCGATACCACGGCCGGATATCAAATGCTCAGCTTTATGGATGTTTTCTCTGGCTACAATCAAATTCTGATGCACCCATCAGACCAGGAACACACCTCCTTCAGAATTAACCGGGGGATTTACCACTATCGTGTCATGCCATTCGGGTTGAAAAATGCTGGAGCAACCTACCAATGATTAGTCAATGCCGTTTTTTATCACCAGATAGGTCGAAACATGGAAGTATACGTTGACGACATGCTTGTCAAGAGCAAACTCTCCTCCGATCATCTGGCAGACCTGCGGGAGACCTTCGACACTCTGCGTAAGTATCAAATGAAGCTGAATCCGGAGAAATGCGCCTTCGGCGTCGGATCTGGAAAATTCTTGGGTTTCATGGTCAGTCAACGGGGTATCGAGGCTAACCTCGAAAAGATCAAGGCTCTGATAGAGATGCAGTTACCCAGAACAGTTAGAGAAGTTCAAAAGCTTACGGGTAGAGTCGCCGCCCTCTACCGTTTTATTTCCCGCACAACAGACAAGTGCCTCCCCTTTTTCAAAGTCCTTTGGCAGGCTTTTGAGTGGACGGCAGAATCCGAAGAAGCCTTTCAGCAATTGAAGCAGTGCATGGCCAATCCCCCCAACTTTCTCAATCGATCACGGGGGAGCCCCTTTTTCTCTACTTAGCCATATAGAACACTGCAGTCAGTGCAGCCCTCATCAGGGAGGACGGCTCTGTCCAGCGTCTGGTCTACTACATTAGTCGAGCTCCCAGGGGAGCAAAATAGAACTACCCACTACTTGAAAAGATGGCCCTAGCCTTGGTCATAGCCCTAAGATGGCTCTGATCTTAGTTCCAGGCCCACCCCATTGTCGTCCTCACTGACCAACCTTTGAAGAAGATAATGCAACAACCAGAGTTGTCCGGCCGAATTATGCAATGGTCAGTCAAGCTCAGCCAATTTGACATCTCCTACCGACCTCAAACAGCGATCAAAGGGCAGGCTGTCGCTGATTTTATCTTGGAATTCACTAATCCCACTTCAACCACGGCCCACCCGCCTAAGCAATCCAATATTGAGGCAGAAGACCCCCACTTTTGGACCCTTAATGTCGATGGATCATCCCGCAAAGAAGGCAGTAGGGCTGGCTTCATCCTCACCACCCCCGAGGGTGATTATTTCAAGTGCGCTCTTCGTTTCTTGTTCGACGTAAGCAATAACGAGGCCGAATATGAGACCTTGATCGCAGGTCTCCGCCTAGCCAGAGACATTGGCGTAAGCCATATCCAGGTGTTTAGCGATTCCCAGCTCATCGTCCGCCAAATTACGGGAGAATTTGAGGCCAAGGAAGACACAATGCGGGCTTACAAAGATGTTGCACTCCCCCTTGTTCGCCTTTTCAACACTTTCCACATCAAGCACATCCCTCGGACGAAAAACTCCAAGGCAGATGAAATGGCTCAATTAGCTTCTGCCGACTAGTCAGACCTCAGCCATGGCATCCGCCTTGAATACCTGACCCATCCGGCCATTTCCCCAAACCAGCAGCAAGTCTACTTCCTCCAAAATGAACCTATTCCATGGGCGGCAGACATCTTTCTGTTTTTGACCAATGGAGAGTTACCAGAAGACAAACAGCAGGCCGCCAAAGTCAGAGCCCGGTCTTCCAATTATGTCCTCGTCAGCGGCCTCTTATACAAACGGGGATTTTGACACCCATACCTCAGGTGCCTCAGTCCAGTCCAAGCGACCCATGTGATGAGGGAAGTTCACGAGGGTGTATGTGGTAACCATTCAGGTGCCAGGTCGCTGGCCCATAAAATTCTCCGCACCGGTTACTTCTAGCCTACTCTCAACAAAGATACCACTGAGTTCGTGCTTAAGTGCGAGAAGTGCCAGCGCTTCGCCAACATCCTTCATGCTTCGCCAACAGAACTGATCACGCTCAGCAGTCCATACCCCTTCGCCAAGAGGGGCATAGACTTAGTCGGTCCATTGCCCACTGGTAGGGGCCAAACCAAGTTCGATGTGGTCGCCATTAATTACTTCACCAAATGGGTAGAGGCAGAACCCCTCGCCACAATCACCGAATGCAACACGACCAGATTCATCTGGCAGTCGATTGTGTGCCGATTTGGAGTCCCGCAAGCCATCGTCTCAGACAACGGCAAGCAATTCGACAATGCCAAGTTCAAGAAATTTTGTGTAGAGCTCCACATCCAGCCGTGCTTCTCTTCTCCAGGCCATCCCCAAGCCAATGGGCAAGTCGAGGTCACTAACCGTTCTCTCTTGAAGATCATCAAAACCAAGTTGGAAGCCGCTAAAAGACTCTGGGCTGAGGAACTGCCAAACGTACTCTGGGCCTATCGCACTACCGCCCGAACCCTTACTGGGGAGACCCCCTTTCGCTTAACATACGGCGCTGAGGCGGTCATCCCAGTTGAAATTGGCCTGCCAACCCCGAGGGTGCTGTACCTAGAGCCAGAACTCATCGAAGACTTTCGTCGGTCTGACTTAGACTTGATTGAGGAGCTCCGAGAGACAACTGTTGTTAGACGAGCTTCATATCAACAAAAAATGAGAACACACTACAACCACAAGGTTCGACCGAGGGAGTTCGCAGTTGGGAACCTAGTCTTGCGCGAGGCAACTCTCGCCACAAAAAATCCAGTTGAGGGCAAGCTCGCTGCCAAATGGGAAGGGCCCTACGTCGTTAAAGCCAGACCTCGCCCAGGCACTTACTGACTCCAGGACATTGAAGGTCGAGACCTCTCTCACCCGTGGAACGCCGAGCACTTGAAGCATTATTTCCAGTAAAGTGTCATGTCTTATTTTTGTATTGATCATTTGTTGTATGTCTTTTTTGACCATCTACACATGTGGTTATTTTTGTCCTCATCATACATGGTGTAAAAACTTGTGATCAATAGGCTATGCCTTAAAAGACAATGGTTTTATGGCTCCGTTATCAGTGTTGTGCTTCAATAACGACTTGTTAAACTGAGTTAATTAAAGCCTTAGCTAGACTGAGCACGAAGGGCTCAGCCAGACTGAGTTAATTACAGCCTCAGCCGGATTGAGCACAAATGAAGAATTCGACTGGTCCATCTTTGTAATTTCAAGCCCATTTTTAATTGATTCTTTACGACGCCTTTTAACATTCTTTACAGCATTAACTTCACATTTTTAATTTATTTAAAAATCCAAGCTCATAGTCGTCCAAGCCCATTTTTAATTTCTAACACTCTTAACATTTTTGTGCATGCCTATTTTTAGCGTTTGTTGCATTATGGTTCTCTCACAAGTTAGGCTGGCTGCCCATTTCTAAAATTTTTTTATATCACAATCTGCTGGCAAGTTTCATGATTCATGTACAAGTCTTACTTTTCCAACCTTTCTTCAGAAAATTCTGCTCTGCCATTGCCATTATTTTCAAATAAAGAAACGACAACAGTACAAGGGAAAACTTGTTGTTTTATTTACAAACTTACAGTTACATACAACTTGCTGTAGACATTGCAAAAAAAAAAAAACACAACAAAAGCGAAATTTTTACATAGATGATTTCCTACCACTAGAAGCCAGATCCTCCTCCTCAACCCTTTCGTCTAGGGGGGTTTGGGCGACGTCGTCTTCTCCTATTTTCACGAGGCTGAAGTCGATATCCGGAAACAGCTCTTGCGCCTTGTGCATGAAGGTCTTCCAACCGCTGTCCCAGAACTCGCTCATTTCGTGCTTATAGAAGTCCGACCGCTGAAAGCTCTGAATCACCTCCTCTTCACTCCTTCCTCCAGCGGCCGCCCCCAACGACCCAGCCCCCCCTCACCCTCCTTTGCCAAGCTGCTGCCAACAGTGGCGTCAATGGCCATCTGGAAGTCGGCGGACCCCTTGAACTGCTTTACAGCCACCATGCACAAGTCGGGGTACGCCGCCCTCTCAGACGTCGACTTGGCCCTCTCCTCTGCCAAGGCCTTCTCCAACTCGGCCTTCTCTGACGCCGAGTTGACCCTCTTCTCCTCCCGGGCTCTCTCCAATTCTGCAATCCAACCATCGGTTTCTTTCTTCTCCTTGACTGCCTGGTCGCGCAACACTTCGCAGTTGGCCATGGCCTCCTCCCACCTCTCGTTAGCCGTGGAGCAGTACTTCTGGGCCAGCTCTAGTGTTCTCCTCTCACTCGCCAGCTGGAACTCTAGTGATACCACCTTACAGCGTTTCGCTTCTAACTCCGACTTGGCTGCGAGGAGCTCAACACCAGCACGGTCTGCTGCATGGCCCTGCACCACTGCCAACACTTCCATTTTCTTCGCTCTTTGCACACATTCTAGTGCCTTCGCGCCTGCACTCTGAGCGACTTTCTTCCAGCCCGTTGTCTCCTCCAATAATTTTTCAAATTACCCCTGCACCCTTTCCAGTTGAACCCTCAACGACTCTATTTCTATCTTTGCTCGAGCTACTTTATTCAACAGGGCCGCCGTCAAGGTCGCTGCCTCCATCTGGGCCGAGCACAACCCTCTCAGGAGATCGGCCTCCTCCAACCGGGCCATTGACCGCACGACAGCGTCCTCTAACACTCCAACTAGGCGGTCAGCTGCCACCCTGGCCATCTCTCATTCATCCGTCGAACGACCCGCCAGTGCACGTGCGTGATACAACGCGGTTGTCAACACGGCACTCGTGCCTAGCGTGTTGGTCCCAGTCTTTCCCACCTTGGGACTGGGGGTTACCTTTATTATAGGAATCATCACCGCCATTTGGTCAGTTGGGCCCTGGTCAGTTGGGCCCTGGTCATTGGGTCCCAAGTGTTTGATCAGCACTTCAGCGCTTGGACCCTTGTCCTCCTTCGCCACCTGGGCGGTCTCCACATGTTCTTTTAACGATCGGGCGATCTCCCCCTCTGGAGCTGCCGCTACCCTTCCCTCCTTCAGCCTCTCCGCCATGGGGGCGTTCTCGCTCCCGACCTTCTTTTTTTCAAAACGGGAGAGTTTTTCCCCCCATATGCACCCCTCCTCTTTTTCCTTGGCTTCTTCACAACCGCCTCTACCTCCTGTTTACTCCTCACTTTCAGGGGGTCTACTAGGGGCGGTAGAGGGGCGAAGCCAGTTAGGTCCTTCTCGCCCACCGGCTTGGGACGTGGTCGGATCCACTCCTTCATCACCAGCTTCGGGGCGGGCCCTAATTGCGCCTCCTTGTATTTTTTTGCCCTGGCGAACAACCTCATTTTCTCCTCCTCCTTCTCCTCCGCCCTCATCTGCACCTGCATTTCCTCTCTCGTTGGATCCTCTTCCAACGGTTTTGGTGCCAAGTTCAGGGCAAATAACGTTGAAAGAAGGACCAACTCGTCCCATCTCACTCCCTTCCTCTCCCCCCACTACCTCACTTTCTTTACTCTGTCTTCGCCCTCCGCGCCTAACTTCGGCTCCACCGATTTCATGGGGACTTTCCATATCGTACGAACTCTTGTCCCATCATTTGCCGTCACAAAGAACTATTTCAGCCTCTACCCCTTTACCGAGGATGGTAGACCAGCCATCAAACCTCACACCGCCACTGCTTGCAGTGTCACCCTAGTCTCCTACTGACCAGAAGCCTTATAGCAAGAGAAGAACTCTCCACTGTCATTGTCGTCCCTCCGGTCGCCTGCTGCCAGGCACTCGCGCAGGTCATTACTATCTTCCAGGCGTTCGGCATCAGCTACCCTGGCGCCGCTTCTAACCCTCTCGCAATGCTTCCTTATACTGGCTGAATTCGTCCGGCTGCACATCCGACGCCCTTTCCTTGGATGTAGGCAACCTCAACCTTATTTCCGAGGGAATTTGATACTTCTTCCTTATTTCCTCCAACTCCTCCGTCGTCAGTGTAGATCTGTTTGGCTTGGTGTGCCAATGGTCCGGTTTCGCTTAACTAATGGGCCTCGCGGCCGCGATCATTGGCATAGGGCGAGCCCATACCGCCTGACTAACTATCCGCCCTTTCCTTCGTTCCGCCTGATATTGTTCCACCAATTCCACCGCATCGTCATCCCCTAGCAAATCAAGCCTTTCAGCTGGCACTTCCTCTTGGGCCATTTCTCTCACGTGTCTGTGTATTGATTCACACGCGGGCACGAGGAAGTTTGCGAAGTGTCGCAGAGGTGTATCACTGGGAACGAATGAGTTTATTTCTGGAATGTGTTGGTTTTTTGCGAACAAGTAAGTAAAATGGATAACCCCAAAGGCCCACGGCTTACCCGTATTCCAAGGGTCAAGGTTCAATTTCGCCAGTTTGAAAATTTTTGAAATTTTTTCCAAACCTGCCTTTTCAACATCCTATATTACCCTATCTTTTCGTTTCTTGTTAAAACGTATTAACTCCCCCACCATGGGATTCCGCCACGTGTACGTTTACGATCCACTGCCACCTTCTCCTACCCCGTTTATTTCACTTCACATCACCACGTACCCCGCCGTTCCTCAAGCCTCGCGCACCGCCACTCGACCTCCTCACTCAGTCACCCCTCGTGGTCGGCTCTCCTCTCAGTCGCCCTTCTCACTTGGTCCCCTTTCGCGGTCGGCCCGTTTCCCTGACGTTCTTCTCTCCGACGATCTCTCACAACCCCTGTTTTCTTCCTTATTCCCTTCATTGGACTAAAGCTGCACTTGGGAATGGGGGATTACTGACATATGTGGGCCTATAAGAGCTTTTGGCCCATAACTCAGAACCCAATACATAATTCAAACACTAAAGCCCAACACTGCTGAAGCTCAACATGACATTAAGGACCAATGACATCTAAACACGTGGCAAACGAAGAACCAGCCACATCAGCAGACAAAGATCCTGCAAAGTTATTACACCACACGTCAGCCATTAATGAGTTTTCCTGCGGCATTTATTGCGATAACCCTTCATGTCGGAACAGAACAGTCTTACCATGAACAAAGCAAGCTAGGACATAGACTTTCGGCCAACATGACGGCTCGGGGTGGACAAGGAAATGATGAGCAATGGATATAAGCAGGCTCTTAAGATAAAGAAAAGGTTAAGCTTCTCTATCACCAATCTATCTCTACATTCCATTTCTCTCTCTTTCTAATTTGCTCGTCGGAGGGTTCGCTGGGGGACTCCATGTTCCCCGTTGAACTTTTGTGTAGGTCTCTCCGTGGGCTTGGCGTCTCGGGCACTAGTTTGGGAAGCGTGGATCAAACCAACCCGTTCCGTCTGGAACTCGTTGTAACATCAACAATAATTTTTTTTTTTTTTGCCCTTGATACAAAACTGAGGTATATTGATTTTTTACACTGATACTTTGCCGCCTTTGGCAATCTATGCCAAGCACAAATGTTTGTGATAAGTTTTTTACTCTTTAACTTCTTTTATTTATTTTTAACTTTTTGATCTTTTAAATTTAAAAATTAACTTTCCAAACAAAACCTATATTAATTACACCTGGAATTGGTAAAACTCACCTCAAGAGCAATTTCAAATTTTGTTAATGAAAAATAATATGTTCAAAAAATAAAAAATAAAGAATCTAAAGAATAGAAGGATTGAGAGCATATAACTTCCCAGTGAAGAATTTTTTTTATTTTTTATTTTTAGGATAAATTACATTTACCTCCTCTAAGATTTACCTTAATTACAGATACCTCTCCTGTAGTTTCAAAAATTACACAGACCTCTTTTACTTTTAAAAGTAATAGCCAGATTCCTGCTTTATTAACTTTGTTCCAAACGGTGTAAAAAATAACATTAAATGACTAAAATACGCCCATTCTATCTTTCTCTCTCTATTAACCCAACTATTCCAACACTGCCTCATTTAACCCACCAAATCCTATACAAAGATAAATTAGTGACCTAATATCCAAGACTATTGTCAGTTTCTATCTCCAAGTGAGTTTACATTTAAATTTAAGGAATTATTACACATTCATAAAAAAGTTTATGTTTTTAATTATTAATATTATAAAATTTATCATTTTTTTATAATTATTTTTCAAAACCATTCCTGAAATAAAGATTTTCCTAAATTTAAAGTTAGCATAGCTAAACTTTTACATCCCACCATGCAAGGCTATTGAAAAAAAAAATTAAAAAAAAAATCTCACAGAATTTAGAAATATAGTCAGCATAACTAAATTTTAAATCCTAACTTATTTAGTTTCACTTTTCAGGATTCACTTTTCAGAAAATTAAATTTTTTTATTTTTCATATTTTTTTATTTTCACTAATTTTTTTTTAATATTTTAAGTAATTTTTTTAATTTTTAGATACACCTAACATAAATAAACTTAAAATGTATAATATTTGTGAAAAAAAATCTTTAAAAAATTCATGAAATACCAAAATACAAAATAAAAAAAAAACGAAAATTTAGTACATTTTCATATTCTTGTATATTTATTATTTTTTAAAATATTTTTTTATAAATATTTTACTTTTTAGATACTTCTAAGTAAGGTGCATCTAAAAAGGTAAAAATAATTGCTCAAAATTTTAAAAATATTCATTATAAACAAAAAATATGAAAAATAAAAAAACTCAATTTTTAGATAATTGAATGTAGAAAATTAAAACCGAACATATTAGATTTTTTTATTTTTGTTTCTCTTTTTGTTTCCTATTAGAATTCTTATTTTTGTTTCTCTTTTTGATTTTGATTTTGATTTTAAATTATTTAAAGGTCAAAGTATTATACTATCATAACCAACATCTCCAATATAAAGCAATTCAAAACATATATACACACTATATAGGAAAAGTGAATCACAACACTTTTTGTTTGGTTTATTTTCCATAATCAATTTAAAAATAAAAATTATGAAAAAAATAAAAATTAATTTGGTATAAAAAATTAAAATAAAAAAAAAAAAGGATTTGTTTAAAGGTCCTTAGTATTAAGATTTTATAGCATGAAAGACATCTAATATTTTCATAATGTCAAAGGTCCCTCAACATCGATCCCGAGAAAATTCGATCTAGAAAATTTCTCTACACTTTCCAGAGAAAATTTTACACATCTCCGACATCAAATTTCTCTGGACACATCACAGAAATTTTTTTACACATCACAGAGAAAATTTCTCTAGACACATTACAGAGAAAATTTTACACATATCCGACTACAAATTTCTCTGGACACATCATAGAGAAAATTTTACACATCTACAACACCAAATTTCTCTGGACACATCATAGAGAAAATTTTACACATCTCCAACACTAAATTTCTCTGGGCACATCACAGAGAAAATTTACACATCATAGAGAAAATTTCTCTGGACACATCACAGAAAAAATTTTACACATCTCCGAAACCAAATTTCTCTGGATACATCACAGAGAAAATTTACACATCACAGAGAAAATTTTACACATCTCCGAAACCAAATTTCTCTGGATACATCACAGAGAAAATTTACAAACCACAGAGAAAATTTCTCTGGACACATCACAAAGAAAATTTTACACATTTCTGAAACCAAATTTCTCTAGATACATCACAGAGAAAATTTATACATCACATAGAAAATTTCTCTAGACACATCACAGAGAAAATTTTACACATCTCCGACACCAAATTTTTCTGGACATATCATAGAGAAAATTTTACACATCTCTAACACTAAATTTCTCTGGACACATCACAGAGAAAATTTCTCTAGACACCAAATCGTCACCTATCTTCGACATGAGATCGATCACTTAGCGAGCGATGGGATCATCATCAAAGCATAATATGCCTTTGACGAAGGGAGAGATGACGGTGATGCTGACAGGGTTTCCTTCTTTAATCACGTGTGAAGCATGTTGAAGAAGAAGCAAGAGTCTCAGTGTCACTAGCTAGTAACAACACAATTATATTATCTTATATATATATAAAGAGAGAGGGGGGGTTAGGGCAGAGACCGAGGGGTTGGAAGAGAGAGATGAGGTCTTGGAATCAAAGGAGAAGATCTCGATGAGCGAGGGTTGATCACGGTGCCTGGCCTTTCCCATCACCACGAGATGGACATTTTCCGACCGTCTGATCCACGAAGCACACGTCACGGTGCCCCGTCTCGACGAACTGTCTTCTATCTTTTTAAAAAAAGAAATGTGAGAGAGAGAAAGAGAGAGAGAATGTATGCGTGTGCGTGTGCGTGTGCGTGTGCGCGCGTGTGTGCGCGTGTGTGTGTGATAGAGATAGAGAGATGTTTGTGTTTCTTGTTGAAATAAAAGTAGAGAAATTAAAAAGGAATGTATATATGTATGTATGTGTAGAAGAATGTGAAAGAGAAGATGGTGGGTCCTAGATAATGAAAGAACTACGGCAACAACAATGATGATTGAGGGATTGAGTGGATGAGTGAGAGAAGAATTACAATATGTCAACTATGGCTTCATGTAGTAAGTATTGCATGGAGGTTAAGTTCATTGGGGAAAGAAGAGCAGAGAGGAAGAGAGGAAGATGCCGGTTTGATTTGAGATAATCAAATTTCTCTGTGATATATTGTCACGATCCAAACCCGTCTCTATAGGTTTAGCGCCGTAACTGGCCAGTAATTTTGGGATTACAAAAAGTCTCTGAATAGATTAACAAATTTTAAGGGGCTGCAGAAGCAAATATATAATATACAACGTTCATTGAGTTGTGCAGACAAACATGGGATAGATAATTTAAACTTTTATATACATACACCTGACGTCATAATGCAATAATCTTATGTCACCCGCCGATACGAACAAAATAAAAGAGGGACTAGCCCATTATACAGAAGTCGAAGATTATACGAGAGTCACGAACAGAGAGCAAAGCAAGAGTAAAAAAAACATCATTCCCAGAACATGACCACTTGACTTGACTTGATCCGGAATACCTTCGGGAGGCACAAAAGGGTGATCAACAAAACAAAACTCTCCAGGCAGTAGCTTAGGCTTGGTCACGCGCCTGCTCACCTACATACATAATATAAATAGTAAGCGAAAGCCCAGTGAATAATAACAAAGTAAATGTTTTACTGAATAATGTCCATACAGAAACAGAGTCTTGTACATAATCAAATGTCAAAGCAGAAACAGATTCACATGCATAATCATATTCGTATCCAAAGTTCTTACATTTCACATGATAGTACGTGGTACATCCATTAGCGTTAACAAATTCGATGACCCATGAAGGGACGGCCATAAAGGCATTCCGATGACCCATAAAGGGACAACCATAAGGCATTTTGGTAACTCATGTACACAGAGACATTTCTGATGACCCATAAAGCCACGACCATAAAGACATTTCGTTGACCCATAAAGGGACACATATCATATGATGCTAAGGATGCCACGAACACATTTCAGAAACTTGGATAATCATTCATTCATTCATACAAAACATAGCATTTAGAAAACTGATCATTTCATATCATCAGAAACTAATTAAAGTTAAAAATAATGTTACATAGTTATTACTTACAGATGGCTCCGATAGCAAAATAAAGAAAGCGGGCGATTCGGATAGTCTATAGCGCGTGACCTACACAAACACATAGTAGATACACATTGAAACACACTCTTGGAATATACTTAACTCATTACGTTTCGTTCTTAGTGTGTTTCTAAGTCTTGTCCTCATTATTATGTCTTAATCTTGGCTTAGGAATGCCTAGGATGCAATGAAGATACGAAAATGTACTTGAAAATACTTAGTCAAATATGTTGGAAATAAGGGTCTCGCTTCAGCGCAACTTCCTTCACTTGAGTGGTCTACAAAAAATGGTGAACTTCTGGGAGCATGCATTTTACGCTCAAGCCATCTTGTCACGACCCCATTCCGCCCCTAGTAAAATGGTGTCATGATGGCCAGTAATCTGAGATTACCAAAGGCCAACTTACAAAGTCACACACAATTAGAGTATACATATGGGGCTCACATGTGCGAAAGTAATAAATTTAAATCTAAGTAATCCACAAGAGCTGTGCATAGATCAAATGAAATGTCATACATAACGTGGTTTTACAACTTTAGTACAAATAAAAAAAATACATATTACATCTTGATCAAAAGGCTTCTCAAGCCGACATATACAAAACGAACTACAATGGCCAAGCCAAGAAGCATAATCTTTAAGATGCTACAAAATATGAATCCAAACAACTTGCAAATAATCATCTAGGCGTCACCGCCTTCTTGCTCGTCACCTACATATATATATATGGAGAGGGTGAGCTTGGATACTCAGTGAATGATATTAGTAATAAAGGTTTAAATGAATGACATCCGAGATCTTTATCAAACAATACATATCAACTTGTGCAAAATCAAGGGATGAACCAAGTTCATCTATCAAATCTTTCAAAGCTTCAAGGGATGCTTACTAGCATCAATATAATACAAGGGATGACATTCTGGACAAACCCACGCGGTAAATCGTCGGTGGCAAGACAAGGAAGATATCTCAAACAAGGGTACTAGTTGCATTATAGTCCCCTAGCACTAAGGACTTTCAAAACAAGGGTACTAGTTGCATTATAGTCCCCTAGCATTAAGGACTTTCCAAGAATGTCATCAAAACAAATATAATACTTGATACAAAATTAGGGATAGTCATTCATGCTTGATCAAATACTTTTCCAAAGCAAAGCAAAGCTTTATCAAAACTTTATAACATAGCTTTATTAGAAATACGACTCACATAGCTCTTCGGGTGTGGGGATTACAAGCAAGGATCCAAAGCCTACAAGCACATAATAAATCCCATTGAATGCATTTCAAGAAGGCAAGAAGAGATGCTCAATGATGGATATGAAATGCATTCCTAAAACAAGCTTTGGATGAGTGTAAATGATCTCGGCATTTCTTTCAAAACTAAGTCAAGACAAAGCAAAACATGTGCTGGGAGTTGAATCACTGTTTCTCATCTCGGGAAAACATGTTGGGCACCAACCAGGTCTTGGCCGAGGTCCCACACCTCTTGGCTGAGGTGTGGTCCCGATGACCACATTCAGGGAAATGAAATCGGGAAAATCTGGGTTTCCCTTCGAGGAACATAAAGAACATGATCATAAAGAACATGAATGCTAAAATCTTAACTTGTTATTACAAAATCTGAGATTTCAAGAGATGAGTTCGAAAACATGGACCTGGGTACCCATACTTAGAGGTTTCATGAAAATAAACACGAAAACACGAATCTTGATACAAACTTTCGGATCAAGACATGGTTTTATTTCAAGAACACAAGAACATCATTTTCTCTTTCTAAAACAAGCTTTACATCAATGCATGGCTCATGAATAATGCTAGATCATGCAATGTGATTAGATGAACATGGAGAACAACAAGAGCAAAACAAGAATCTAACCTCAAAGCACGGATCTAACGGTTCAAACTCTAAGGATCAAGCTTGAAAATCTATTCTCACTCTAAGAACTTTTCTTCCTCTCTTCCTAGAGCTTCTCTCTCTTCTAGGACAAAGATACAACAAATGATATGTTTCTCTACTTCCGGCTGACTTAACCCTCTGCTGGGACACGTGGCAACGGCTGGTTGGCTCTCCTTAAAAGGTGACTAACTGACAAGACAAGAGCATGACAAAGTGTATACAACAAGCAAGGTGACATGGGCACTCCGGCAGGTAATGATCTCGGGTTAGGACAAAGGTTTCGGCAAGTAAGGTCCCAATGATCTCGGCTAGGAAGGATAACACTTGGCCCAGCTGTGCCACACCTCGGCCTAGATGTGCCACACCTCGGTCTAGGTCATTTCAGTCCCAGTACAAGGTCACTAGGTGCAAGGTTCAAGGATGTCGGATGCCTAGATGATAGCATCTCGGCCTAGATGATGACATCTCGGCCAAGACGCCAGGGTGAAGATGGAGGTCAAGCAAAGTGGTTCCAAGACGGTCGTAGGTGTAAGAGGTTCGAAGGTGTGACCTAGGCTTAAGATGACCTCGACTTAACACACACCAAGCGAGAAACAAAACATGCAAGCAACACTCAGACAAAACAAATTAAGGTCTGTAAATGCAACTTAACAAAACAAATTCTTGTGTATGCATGTGAGCACGACCAAGATGAAGCGAGAGTTGTTACACATCTATTTGTCGCTCGAGCGGAAGTACACAAATAAAGGTGGTCCCTCAAGCGCAAGTTCTGTCGCTCGAGCGGAGGAGCATAATTCAGGAATTTCCAGATTTGCTCTCAAGCTCAAAACTCAAATCTAAAGT
This sequence comes from Camellia sinensis, assembly GCF_055761805.1. Taxonomy (NCBI): domain Eukaryota; kingdom Viridiplantae; phylum Streptophyta; class Magnoliopsida; order Ericales; family Theaceae; genus Camellia; species Camellia sinensis. The sequence continues at coordinate 176,364,129 of NC_138965.1, read as the reverse complement.
CTCCAAATGCAACTTTTGGGCCCTAAAACTTGAGAAAACAAGCTCAAACTTGTAAAATATTGAGAATCTAAAATCATTTCGCAATATCAAAGTCCAAAAGCATGACAATTGTGCCAATTCAAAATCAAAACTTTGAAAACATATCATATATGCAATGGAGTGAGTTCAAAGCTTCCAAATGATGATCAAAGAAGGCAAATTGATGGAAAACATGATAAATTCTTAGAACAAAGCCAAATTGAGGACATACAAGAGGAATTCTTTAAATACAACTTCAAAATCATGAGAATTATGCATGCATGCATGATGCACTCCCATAACCATCTAACCAAGCTCAATTCTTGTCTTAATATAGAATTTCTTTTGAACTCATGAGTTAGCTAATTTAATTACATCATCAAAAGCTTGAATTCTCACCTAAACTTTCCAATTGAGCTTCAAGTAGTCCAATTCTTGAGTGATCAAGCTAATTCTCTTTAGTTCCTTTCAATTTTCTAGCTAGTCACTTTGGTTGCACTCAATTCTCTCTCTCTCTCTCTCTCTCTCTCTCTCTCTCTCTCTCTCTCTCTCTCTCTCTCTCTCATGTTTATTCTTCAAAGATGAGGGATTGAGAGTGTAGAGTGTATAAAAGGTGTTGGGAGTGGCCTTATATAGGCTCATTAATGAATCTTAATTAAACTTGGCTTAAGCTAATCAAATGGGCATTATTTATCCTAATTATTTCGCTCTGAATTGAATTTCAATTAAACTTTTCATAAAATTCTAAAAATTCTACATAACACATATACTAAGTCAATTTCATAATCGGATGCCAATAAGGCCTTCAATTCGCAAAATATAACAGAATCTCAAACAGATATTCCTATGATAAAGACTTTAGGCCTTCCATTACTAAAAATTGGATAAAGACTTTAGGCTAATTTTCCTTAAAAAATGCTCATCACTTTCACATGATTTTTTTTTTTGGGGGGCAAAATTAATTTTTAAATAACCAACATTCCTGTACAAGGCAATTCAAAACATATACATATATAAAAAAATTAACTTAGTGTAAAAAAAATTCATCACTGTCATGTTGTTTGGAGGGAAAGTTTACAGGCACTGAAAAATTGAAGGTTACAAATGTGACGTCCCAAATTTTTGGAACATCAAGGGAAATTAAATAAACAAAATGGCTTAATAAATCAAAAAGTTGACATCTTAATAGGACATTCTAACTCTCGTACATAACCAAAGGTTCAAATAATATTAAATAAAAACTTAAAATTATCCAAATACAACATCAAATGAAATTATAAAGTCCTTAATAGCTAATACATAAGATAATAAAAGGTAATTGACTCTAGTCATGGTTTCAAGTCAGCCAAGACTCTATGTTAGCGTCAACTCCATTTCAGGTTCAATTATTTCCTCGCCAAAACCTGGCATAAGATTCCAGGGCAACAAAAATATATGCCATGAGTTTTGCAACACAGTAAGAAAAACATAACCTACCTACCATTCTTTTTAAGAGAAAAATAATGAGATTATAAACATGATATAACAATATAATTATGAACATAAATTACAACCATTAAAATAATTTCAAGAATTTTAATAAATTAGGTAACACTCGAAATGTCACCGAAGAGATTTAACCTACCAACCACTAAGCATGGCAACGGTTAATTTGAAACTCTCCCTTGGTCAAATATTCAAGTGTTACCAACCGTAACTACCAAGGATGTCCACGTCCAGAGTTATATACCCAAGTAGTGGCATCCGTGGTCTGCCCTAAGGAAATGGTCTGCCAGGGATATGTAACCTCCCTGTGTGCCACCTACACATCCACCCTTATTCCAAAACCGAATACCGACAAGAGTTTAAATAAGTCCTGTGCATCTTAGCGTTTCGCGACACTATTTACGTGAGAATTCTCAAAACCAGGGCTCATCCTGAACAATCGGTATTAACCGTCAACCCTTAATTTCATACACTCTTTAAAATCAGGACTCACCCTGAACAACTGGTATTAACTGTCAATTGTTAACTTTGTATATGCCGTTAATCATTTCAGTTAGTTTTGATATTAATCACAAACAACTCCAATTTTTAATTACAAGTAATGTTATACTAATTCGTTAAAATTCCTAACATAAAATATTACACATGTCACACAATAATAAATAATTGTACAAAATTTAAATAAACAATTTATTTAAACCATGGTATGAAATAATAATTTAGATACCAAATAAATAAATAAATCATAATTATACACATGCATGGATTTTTAATCTACAAGATGAGACTAGCACAATATTAAATTTTTAGTCCAAATAAACAATTGAAGAAATAATTTTTGATTCCTCCTTAATCTGCCAGAATTTTCAGAATGCATATCTCGCAATTAAAATTATAAATAAATTACTTATACAACTCTAAAATGTAAGAATTTTTCCTAAATATGGCCTAATGTAACTTATGCATGATTATACTAGATTCATCTCATTAAATAAGATACATGTACATCAATTAGATTGTGACTAATCATTAATGAATGCACCTATATATACATAATGTATAGAAGACTAATGGAGATAATGTCAATGTATTGAATGTGATAGATTCATTATGAATGAATCTTAAAGATGCATTATGTATCTATTATGAATATATGAGATACATTAATCTATCTAATGAATTCATTGATATAGAAGATGCATTATGTATCATGAATGTATAAAATATATTAATCTATTTAATGAAATTCATTAAATGAATGGATTCTTTGATGGGAAGAATACTAGTATAAATAGTATAAGGTCCCAAACCACACTCTCCATCAAAACTCAAGTTGTCACCAGAAGAAGGCTCCCATCGCCTAGAGAGAGAGAAGTGGTTTGAAGATCTTAGACAAGTAAAGAACTTAAAGATCAAGATCTTCTATTCAAGATTTCTCTTTCTTACAAGAGGATTTCATACTATCATGGATCAACGTATGTATTCACTTATTTTGTATAGTAGAAATTCATATAGTTTTCATGTATAGAATTGAATCCTTAATGATTTTTAATTTATGTTCCGCAAAGTTTTCTATCATAAAATTCATATAAATCTACAGAATACTCAATAAACATGTTATGGTCATTTTTCAGAAAGCATTTTCCAAAAATAGATTATAAATAATTCTGAAAATTTTCAAGAAAGTTTATGACACAGATTTATCACATTTTCTTAAATTAATTTCATACTTAAATTTATACATCAATTCCATAATCAAAAAATTTATTATGAAACTAGATTTCTCAAATTTCATTTTTTGTTTAGAAATTACCAGATTTGGTTTAATATAAAATTTTTAATGATTTTTCAAACACATAGTAAAATCTACCTATAGCTCCAGATTTGGTTAAAAATCTGTATAAATTCATACAAAACTCAATAATTGTTAAAAAATTTCATGGATGAAATAGACATCATTATAAACAACTTTGTAGAAGAAATCACCTCAAAATTTTGAGTATAAAATTGTCTAAAAATTTGTACAAATGTTCTGGCAGATTAAAGGGCCTAATAAAACCTTCAATCCTCTTTTTAATGGTATAAGCTAAACATGCAAGCCTATTTCCACAATAATACCATGACTTTAAGACTATCAATATCTTCAAATATTTGATATACACATCAAAAAATTTATCTATAAATTTAGTCATTTTATCATATGAATATAATCTGAAAATTTTAACAATTAAAAAAAATGAGAGGGTTGAGAGGGTTTTCTTCCTTAGTTATAGGATTGAAATGGAATTATGAAATGGTAGAAAATATATATCCTTTTTAATCCCCTCTTCCTCTTATTCTCCTACTCAACTTGGCTGAATTTTGTTTTTTTTGTTTTCCCGCAAATGTCCTTTTCTTTTTCCTCCTTCACCAAATGCAAGCATGCATGTATATATATACAATGCATTACTGAGCGCCCCCTCTCTCTCTCTCTCTCTCTCTCTCCCTTTCTTTCTTTCTTTCTTTCTCTTTCTCTTCATTGTATGTAGTCAAATCTTCAATTTCCCAAGGCTATATTTTATACCACCATGCATGCAACTAAGTGGCAATGCTGCCACTTGAAATCTGCCGTTTTTTTTTTTTTTTTAGTGTATTTGTGTGGGTTTTTAAAATTTGATACACTAAGATTTTTAACTAAGCTATTTAGTAAGAATAATTATCATGTTGGATCATTATTAAAATAATTTATAAACAACAAATATTGAACACCCACAAAATTATTATTATTATTTATTTATTTTTATTTATAATATATTTGTTAGTGATTGAATTGGGTTAATTTAAAACTAACCTATACACTAATATATTTTAGATAAACTCTAAATAAAATAAATTTAATTAATTAATTATTATTATTATTATTATTTTTAGAATAATTAAATATTGGTTTTCACAACAAAGGTGTGTATTGTTTTATAAGGAATGAGAAGGGTATTTTTAAAATTTCTGTGTTTATTGTTGCTAATGCTACTCTTTTTGGTTACTTTTGTAATGTGTTTCTAATAGAAGAGGGAATCTGGCTATTATTTTTAAAAACAAGGGAGGTCTGTGTAATTTTTAAAACTATAGAAAAGTTATTTATAATTAAGGTAAACCTTAGGGGAGATAACCCTGATTTTTATATTAATTGTTTTAACTTTAATAGAAAATGAAAAGCAAAAGACTCCGAGGAATATGTAGTGGTCTCGTTTGGTAAGTGATGATTTTAATTAAAAAGTCAAAAAGTCACTAAACAAAACAAAAAGTCAACAATTTATACTAAAAAATCAAAAATTCTCTTTTTTTTCTACTTTTTGCATATTTTTTCATAAAAAATTAAAAAGTTGTCCCAAACATACTAATTTTTTTTACATAATATTTTAGCCAAAAAGTTAAAAAGTTACTAAAAAACTTATTCTCAAACGAGGCCTAAAGGGTTCGTTTGTTTTCAGAAATAGAATGGAATAGATTGATAGTGAAGAGATTAATAATGAGGGGATTAGTAAAATTTTGTTTGTTTTGATATAGTTGTTAGTGTAAGGATTATTAAATTAAATAAATTTAAAAAAACAAAACAAATTAAATTATGATTTTTAATTAACCAAAAAAAAAAATTAAACGTTAATGCTAAAAAAAAAAAAATGCCCACCATGTAAAAAAAAAAAAAAAAATTACAATTGACTGGCCAGATGTAAGTCCGGCTGAACGACTGGTAACACCCTAAGCCGAACAAATTATTTTCTAATATTATCTTCTCGTCCAGACTAACAATATTCTCGCCAAGGTCTATCGTAATCCGAAGGGGATATGAATCCGAAGCTCCAAAACCAAAACAAACATGAGGCATCTTCACTGTTCATCATTTATAGTTCACTTTGGACTGTGATAGAGGAAAACAAACAAGACCTAAGAGGAATATGTAGTATTATTAGAGCGTTTCCAACCACTTTGATAAAAGAGGTTCATTTTTTCTATTATAACGTTTGTATCAAATTCATATCAAATGAGGAGAAAACCAAAATTTTTATTAAATAAACGGATGCCTTTCAACTTTTATCAAATTTAAATTGCTATCGTTAGGTCGGACATCCTTCCAGATGTCTATCCAAGAGCAAATTTGATCAAATTTTTTGTTAATGTCCAGCTGACCTCCAGGACATTTGTCTGAATGTCTTCCTGGGACGAATAACTACGAATGTAAAAAGATTTGATAAAAATTTTAATTCAACGTTAAAGTGAACGATATCAAATTAAACTTGTTATCAAATTTAATATAATTTTTGATTTAAATAGATGCTCTTAGTTACATTTGATTAAAAAATTTAAAAAGAAAAAAAATATTTATATATATATATATATTTACATTTCACAAAATTTTACGCATTTCTATCTCCCCTTTCAAATTACTTTCCAAATCACTAACCAAATACAACGGCAGTTGTGTGATTATTAGCTAATTTTTCGAGTTAAAAGTAGGCCAAATAGTAAACAAGTGATAGAGAGTGGGGGCCTAGCGGACTCTCCCGACTCCAAATCAATATCAAAGATGGAAGAAGTTCCTCCTCCAGTGTCTTCGTCTCCACCTCCACCTCAGCCTCCAAAAGAATCGCTTGTTCAACGCTACAAAGTCGCTTGGCGTCTTCTTCTCATTTCAAATCTTGCCCTTGGAGGTCTCTCTCTCTCTCTCTCTCTCTATATATATATATATATATACACACATATACATATACATGATGATGAAAGCCCCCTGTTTGAAATGCAATATGGGTTGTTGATTCTTAAAATGTTGGTTTGAAATCAACTTGGGTTTTTTATTATTTTTATTTTTTGAAGTTAGATGGTGTGTGCAATTTGGTGTATTATGTGCCTACGTATTGATTGGTCTATGGGGTTTTAGTTTGTTTTAGGATTGGTGATGAGGGCATAGAGTTATGATGAAATACAACATAGTGAGCTTCTGGGTCTAGGCTATTAGTTGAGGTTATATATCAAATTTCCATTATCTTCATTGTTCTGCAGAATTTGCCTAGTATGATCTGCTAGTTATTTCATTGAGAGTGCATCATCAATTTTATGTATATATGAAGAGGGTACTTGTTGTTTGTCAGATTGAAGAAGTTACAATTGCTAACCACAAATGAGGTTGTTAATACATACTTATGAGTTATGTGTGTGTGTGAGAGAGATTGTTTGCCAAGAAGTAATTCTAGTTTATGAAGAGTTCTAGTAAACATTTCTGTTAAATGAGAAGTTGGAGAGCTATAATTTTTATTAGTTCTCAGAAGAGGATCACAAGCTGTTGATAGCTTGTTTTGGGCTACCGTAAATGTAATTACATGAAGCCTTTGTTTTGAGTGATTTTCAGGTTTTTCTTTGGCAAATTCTTGGAACCAGATTTGCTACACCTATGAAATTGTGGCTTCTTCTATCTTAGAACTATGTATTTGTTAAGCTTTGTGTTGTCATATTTTTCTTTATCTTTATCTTTATCTTTATTTTTTTTTTTTTGCTTTTGGTGTGGTAGGAGTTAGTTGGTGGAAAGGAATATGATTCCCAGCTAAGGAAGCATTTTCCTTTTAAAAGGTGAAATCCTTCTAAATAATAGTTACATATGTTTTTCTTATATTTTGGGTCTGCATTTTGGTGCTTTGTGCTCAATTAGGACTGTGTGTTTGTTAAGTTTTGTGTCGTCATTTTATTTGTTTATTTATTATTATTATTATTTTTAAATCAAGTAAAAAAGTGCCTAAACGAATATGTTTTTTGGGGGGTGACAATATGAGGCGGGGTGGGCATTGGATCAGTAGTTATATAATTGTCAGGATGCCCTAAAACATTAGGAGCATAGAAAATCCAAATAGAAAAAAAGATAGCAAAGCTTTTCTCCATGTGTGTGTGTGTGTGTGTGTGTCTTGGCATCGTAACGTTGGTGGAAAGGAATATGATTCCCAGATAAGGAAAGCATTCTCCTCTCAAAAGGTGAAATCCTTAAAAATTTGTTAAGTATCATGTTTTTCTTGTGTTTTGGATCTTGATTTTGGTGTTTCGTGCAAATTTGTCAAGTATCATGTTTTTCTTGTATTTTGAATCTTGATTTTGGTGTTTTGTGCTCATTTAGGTATCATAGATTCATAGGTGCAGAGGAATAGGGAAGTGAATGATAGATATATCAACTCTGTGAATCCTTTTATATAGGTCTGCAAGATTCTAAACAGAATCTTGTTTTTAAGTGAGTTACAAGGAATTAGGATGCTTTATCCATGCTTGATAACAAACTCTGGGCTGCCTAAAGATGCTTCTTATCATCCATACAGTTTGAGGAAGTCATCTTCTGTCAGTTCCTTTGATTTGGCCAACTTTGGGTGCAAGGTTCTACAAAGTGGTAGCTAGTAAGTGATGGATAGAAGTTGTTGTGTGCAAAGTAACACTCAATATTTAATTTGAAAGTCTTGATTTTGTTAGGTTAGGCACAGAGTCATGGGCAGCTTTAAGCTCTAATTTTTTGTCACTGTTGTTCAAACAACCATTTGGTAGTTAAAGTTCCTGGACAGAAGGTTCAACTCATCATATGCAGTATTTTTCACTATCAAAACTATTTTTAAAGAGATCTACGTATTTGATACTACAACTACAAAGTATAATCACATTGTTTTGACCTGCAATCCATGTTACTGCTTGCTACCAATTCAAGGAGTGCCTATATTTATTCTAATGTTGCTTTATTGCTGTTAAAATGCTTCATCTGTTGGGCATGCCATACAATGGCTTGACTAAATTGTCTAAAAAATTCTATTGTCAAAGTTGCATTGTTCATGTAACTACCTTGCAGCCGCTCACAATGCTTGAACATATGAACTTTTTTTTTAATGCTAGTTTACTTCAATAATCCCCTAGGACCTTGCTAATGTGAAGTTCGGTCTGATGAGACCACACTATCTTCAGGTTTGGGTAATGTGTGTTATGGAGCTAGTACTTTAAATAGATTAATCCTGAGAAATACAATCCTTACCTAACAAAAGGATTACTAAGCAAAGGCCTTATTTGATTGTTCGGATTGGATATAAGGGGTTGAAGAGGATATGTAATACTTACGGATATAGGATATGATATAATATGTTTAGGATATGAGATGAATTATATACTATGGTGTCACTCATACTATATTTGGTAAGGAAAGGTTATAGCATGGGATAAGAGGAGAGTGATTATTTTTTAACCGATAGATGAATGATAACTTATATTCAGGGGTGGGGGATATGCAATACCATGGTGGGTATGGTATTGCATATCCTGTACTCTTGAAGGATATAATATACCGTCAGATTTCACGTCCAGTAACCAAACAAGGATATTAAAAAGATGGGACGCACATGTTTTTCTTGTCCCCTATATCTAGTCAGAGGGGAATGTCCACATTATATACCCCAATCAAACAGAATCTTCATTGTAATCTGAAACTGAGTTCTTTGATATATATCATCTCCTTGCAACGCTGATGACAACTGTGTCATCTTCCTGTTCTTCCTACGGTTGACATATATGAGTTATTCTCAACCTATCTTATCTGAAATGTGGATTGTTCTGGTATGTGGAGTGGGAATGGAAATGTGGTACACCACATACTCTAAATTGTAGTATGATAAGGATAGGCTTGTATAGTTTACACTATAAAAATTTTAAGTATATCTAGTTTAGAGTATTTTTTTGTTTGAAAAACATTTAGTGATCCAATAAAATGTAGATTTTTATTTTATTTTTTTTTACCAAATTAATCATATAGAAACACATTTCTATGAGCATTATGACCTATTTTTTACGTTCAGTCAACGTAAATTTGAGATCGTTACACATATATATTTTGACTTCCAAGGAAACCTCAAGGAAATATGTTAGCAAAACTTTTGGCATCACTTTGGATCGCTAAATTTACCATTTTGGAACAAAAATGTACACCATGTTTGGAATGAGCATTCCAAAATGTAATTTTTTTATGGTAATCAGCCTTTTCTGGTAACACAGCCATTCTCAATGCAAAATATTTTGGCTTTTCCAAAGGTTGGCGATTTTAATGTTGCCCTTTTTTTTTCATCAATTGTAAGGGGTGGCTCAAAGGCAGGATGAACACACAGTTAACATCAGGGAAAAAGGTTATGACAACACATAAGTGTGTTTTCTATGAATATGCTCTATTGGAAGTACACAGACTTTGATTTCAGTCCTTGCTTCATCTTTCTTCCTGGTTTTTCTGATATCTTATTTGGAGGTTACAGACTCGCACAAAATTGTGAATCCTTAAACTAAGCCTTCATTTGATGTGGTTCAGCTTATATGTTCGTGAGAGCAAGAAAGAAAGATACTGCTGCTGAGGATAGCAAAGCTGCCGCCAAAGTTCCTTCCACTCCAGTTGTGACTCCAGCTACTCCTGTTCTGGAGGAACCAGCCCTCCCTCCTCCAATCGCTGTGCCTGTGAAGGTGCGCGAACCCATCCCTGAGGATCAGCAGCTTGAGCTATTCAAGTGGATATTGGAGGAAAAGAGAAAAGTGAAACCCAAGGGTCGTGAAGAGAAAAAGCGAATTGATGAAGAAAAAGCCCTTCTGAAACAGTTCATTCGAGCCAAATCCATCCCAAATATCTGATTTCTATTGTATGTTCATTGTTGTTGAATTGTCTTCTGCATGAAAAAGATTACCTGAAGCGTGTCCTTTACGCTGTGTATGGTTGGGAGATTTAAGAAGGGATTTGAAAAGGGAAAGGAAAAATGTAGGTGATATTCACATTTCACTTAGTTTTATATACTTTTTTACCTTTTTTTTCTTTCCAAATCTCCTAACTAAACAGCATTACTGGTGCTCCAAGGAAGTCAGGATTACCATTTCAGTGGTTTGGGCTTTGGGTACATATTTGGATATTCTTTGCCCATCTTGGATTGTTATCCTTCTCTTATTGATACTTGTTGAAAGAAAAGGAAATGTTGCTTTGAAGAGGGGATTTTTAACCTCGGTTCATGTTAATGAGTTATACCTTTGGTGAAAATCAAGGGCTTTGCTTTCTTTTCCAGTGAATTTTCATTAACTGCATAATTTCTGAGTTCTAGTATATGATACTCACAAAACATTGCATACCTGTCACTGTGACCACTTGTGCTAAATCAAAAGCAATATTTCAGTTTTTAGATGTTGTCTTCGTTGAGGAGAGCATCACTTGTTCTCATTTTTAGTGGTTGCTGTTAGGTTAGACTACACTGCTAGTGCTCTGCAAATGTAAAATCCAAATTTTTATGAGTAGAATTATTTTTGGATAAAGTAGTAATTAAATTAATTTATATGGGTCATTTTAGTAACATCAAGGAATTAGTTATGAGGTGGTTTTTTTTTTTAATTTTTATTACTTAGATGGTTAAGTTTGTAATTTTGGGAGATTGGGTTATAGGCCCACTTGGGCTTTAGGTCTTGGAAACATAGAAGCACAAACAAATAGAGGTAGTGATGTTGTTGTGGCTGCTGCGGCAGATCTAGCAATAGAAAAAAAAAAAAAAAAAGAAGAGAGAGAAGAAGAAGAAGTAAAGAAAGAAAGAAGATTCATAGATTGGTGACTTTGATCTAATCATCTCTTGGAGGTAAGATTTGTTTTTATGGTACTCCTAACTATTTCTTTAGACATAGTATCTTGTATGTTGATTGGATGTATGTATTTTGGGGTTTCGGAATTTACTTGTAGACTATAGGATTAGATTAGTACATTATAAAGAAAAGAATGATAGATGCATCATGGTGATCAATAATAATTGTTTATGTGGTATAATATTTTATTAGGTTTGTGAGATTGAGGTGGATCTTGGTAATTTGAGATTAGCTTGGGAAATATTATTTTAGCTGTTTGAGGTAAGTAACCCTCTATCACTGTTGGTTTATTTTTTATCCTATCGAATCGTTTAAAATCATAAATATTTATTTATAGCTTTCCTGTTCTCTTAAAATAAAATATAGGTCAAGTATAAAACAACATCGAATATTATTATGAAAATTATTTGAATATTCGGTGAAACTATTCTGAAAATTATACTAAACGTTTATTCTGAAAATATCGAATGTTTTATTTAAAATTTGTGTATTGTGTGAATTTTGAACATCACTCTAGTCTGACTATGATTTGGACCTTAGCCAGCCAATGGGGGTTATTTATTGGCACAAAAACTAGTTTCTTTTGGGGCTTTACCACCGGCCTATGTGTGGTTCTGGGCCTTGTCACGGGCTATGTGACCGTAGTCAATAAGACTTGGGTTTTGTGAATCAAATCATTGAACCATCTGAATATCGAACCATCGATTTGAACAATGAATTACTTTGAATTATCTTATTGGCTTTTCATTTAAAATGTATTGTACATTGTTTATTTTTAGTTATGAAACCATCTTACAAAATAATTGTTCATTTATTGAACTGTAGAAAAATTTATATTTATTGATTATCGATTTATTTATTTATTTTTTTTATACTTGATCCGGCTGGCAGTGATGGTTGGTTATTTACTAGGCTGTCTAGCTTACCTTTATTTTATTTTTTTTCAGATTCTGAAGAGTAGAGCTGCGCGGAATTTTTTTACATATGGGAGTGCCGAGAGTAGGACTATGATTTAAGTGCTTGGATTATTTGTTTTGTTAATGGATTTTATTAGTGGACTTGGTGGATAATTTCATATGATAAGAATAATCAATTTTTTTTTATGGATTTTAGTATTATGATAATTAAGGATTTGATTGGAGTATTTTACATTGTTAGTTATGTGTTGGACTCTTAGCTTTGCATACTCACTTAAATGAGTGTGCGGCGTTGTCACGGAGCTTGGGACGTGACAATTTAGTAGGGCTGTGTACGAATCCGACCCGAATCCAATTCAAAACTTCAAATTCATTTACAAAAAATCCGATATGGTAATCCGACAATCTGAATTCGTTTAATCCGTTTATTAAATTGATCGAATATGCAAAAATCTAATTTGATTATTTTCAATTTGAATGAAGAAAACGCAAAATGAAAAAAAAAAAAATCAAATTATATAAAATTATAGTTCAATAAATAAATAAATAGATTAACAGATTGATATCTAAAATTATCGGATTCGGATGATTTATGATCAGATATGGGTTAAACGGATTCGGTTCATATTTGGGTTTATCTTAATTGGATCAAATTCGGATTTTGACAGATTCAATCCGAATCCGATTCATTTATAGGCCTCCAATCAATTTCCAAACAACACCGCTACGGAGCTCGAAAAATCAAAGGCTCGAATGGCTCGAAATCTCAAAACGATGTCGTTTTAGGATTTTTTTTTATTCTCTTACCGATGAGATAATATTTTCCGTACCATTCGAGCCTCAGTTTTTCGGGCTACGGAGCATTTTTGATTTCCAAAATGGTGATCCAATACAGATTATTGGCACACTTTGGGTAGCTAGTCTTTTTCTACAGTATTATTTGACAGGAGTCGTTGAGATAATTAGTTGTAAATAATGCAAGTTGCGTTTATTTTTTTTCTCTTTTATCACTCATACACATAATTTATAATTTTTAACATTAATTCATTTAAATCACAATTAATCATAAATTTTTATTTATTATAATTTTAATATACTTTTAATATAATTATATTTTAGGTCACAATTAGTCCTAAATCTTTAATTATTTATTATAATTTCTAACTTTTTAATTTAATTATTTTTAAATCACAATTAATTCTAAATCTTTAACTATTTATTGTAATTTCTAACATCTTAATCTAATTTTAATTTACTTATATTTTAGATTAATCTTTAATTATTATTTATTTTATATCTCAATCTAATCATATTTAAATCAATTCTTAATTATATTTTATATTTTAGATCAATCTTTAATTATATTAATTTTAATTAACATGTTAATAAAATTTTATGTTTGGATAAGATGGAGTGAAATTATCTTTTTGTTATGTTAATTCATTATTTTTTGAAAAAACTATTCCTACCCTAAAAATGATATATGTGATACATTTTCGATGAAAATTGATCTAAAACCATAAGAAATTTTTTAAAATTATATTTAAATAACGGGTTAAAATACTCTGACCTCAAATTACAATTGGCAAAATTGAATTTTGCCCCAAATTTTAAACCTTATTCGGATAAATTGTGATTGACAAGAGGCAATTGACAAAAGTGGGAAGAGTGAGACAAAATGGAGATTTATCTTTCAGGCACTTTGAGGTGGTTAATAGATTTGGAGCTTCACAGACCCCACCACAGCTCTCTCATGGCCACTCACATCCACATTCTTCTTTTCCAATCCTTTCTCAGATTTTTCAGTCACACCCACAAAAAGTACACATCCCAAACAACCCCTTACCTTCCTCTTATTCAAGTTGTTATCAAACCATATTGTATTCAATTCAATCACTGGCTCTTCACTTGAAATTTCTACTTTGGTCAAATTCAATACAAAGCCCCATCTCCAATGCCAGGCACCATCCATGTTTCAGGTATAAACTACTTCCCTCCATCTATAACTGTATATATACATATATATACACACACACTTCCATTTTATTACTTTAACTTTTATATAGTTATGGCCCACAAGGACCTTCAATCTTCATCACCCACTTCATCAATTCTAATAAAGGGTAAGTAGATTTTTACCTTTCAATTTCATTTTCATTTCCTTTTTTCAAGATTTAGAATTGTTTGAACTTCAATGGGCAATTTCTGTTATATAATGCAGTTTCCATGGGGAAAAGAGAGTATCAAACTTGGGACGAAGGGGTCTTCTCTTTGTAATGATTCTGAATTTTCATGTTTAATTTGTTGCTATATTGTTCTTTAATTAGCCTTTTGGTAATAATCAAGTTCCATTTATGTTGATTAATTTTAGTACAGTCCATTGACAACCCTTCACGACAATTTGAGTATTACACTTGAGGATACAGAGGGGAATGAAATTTCGCATAGAGGTTGAACATATTTTTTAGTCCCACAATTTTGAATCAAATTATTTATGATGTGGGCATTGTTTTTTCTTCCACAATTTGAATCAATTTGTTTCGTAAAAGGTGTTCAATCCATGTCGGTCGTGGAAAAAGGTTCTTGGGATGAGTTTCTCCCACTTGAAGGAGGAGGGCATGTGCATATGAAGTTGCAGTTTGTCCTTAGTGAAGAAGAGCGCAGCCGAATTCGTATCATGGTACCATTTCCCTTTTCTTTTCCATCTTCTTTCATTTATAGGATTTGGTTTTATGAGATAATAGAAATTATATTGTGCATAAAATTAGATATTAATTGGTTTAGTATGCTTAGAACCAATCTTATCAGTGCATTTAAATTAGGTCAGTCAATGAAATGGCTCTCAAATAAAATATTGGAGATATCTGTGTTTAAAACCATTTTGTGTGCTGGATAAACAGCTAATCTTTGGAACGGAAGGATTGAGTTTTATGGTTCATGTTGAGATTATGATATAAATAATAAAGTTGCCCCTCGCACTGATAGCTTAAATTTTTAGATGAGTTGGTGATCAACAATCAAACATGGTATTAGAGCAGGATTTGATCACCACCTACCTGATAATTAAATATGCTTGCACGTGTTTAGCCCACTATGACGAACAGCCCAGCCACACATGAGGGGACGTGTTGAGAATAATGTAAATAATAAAGTTCCCCCTCTCGCTAATAGCTTAAGCTTTTAGATGAGTTAGTGATCAGCAATTTAACAATTCAAATGATGAAATCTTTAAATTAATTCACATATTTGCATTTTTGTTGCTGGGGTTTCTTGATTTTCCAATTCAAAGATTTTTTTTTTTTGGTAGAGAGAATCTGCAATGAAGAAGAAAAGTGGTGATCTGCTCAAATCTTTGGAAACTGCTAGTACTGCTGGTGGTATTGTCTCGTCATCTTTGCGCATTAACCATGAGGTCTCAGGTTTGATCATGCTTGCTTGAATTAGTACATAAAAGATAAATGGAATGAACAAATAACTAAACAAACTTCTGGTTCTCAATAAACCCTTACATTTCACCTTTACTGAAAAGGCCTTTTCTTGATGTTTTGAGTGCTGCGTCTTCTCAAGATTCACAAAGAAGTGTTACCCATAATGAAGCGACAAGCATTGGAAATCTAGCTCCTGAATATGCTATTGGGAACGAAGAAGAAATTGCAATTCATCAGAAACAAATCACCCCAGTTAAGGATTAACCACATTGCCTCACTAATTAACTATTTTTATTTCGTCAAAAAGTTGTTTTGAAAGACATGTTGAGCTTTTCTAACAGTCAACCAACATGTTTTAGAATGATGCAGATGGAAGTGAAGAGACTTCATCTGCAGCTTTGATGTCAAAAATGATTAATAAATTCATTGAGAAGACTGAGACTAAGTTACGCCACGTTGATGTTCCCAAAACACCTGTTTTTTTGCAAGAAAATTCATCTGATACGAAGAAGAATTTAGTTGCATCCAAACTGAAGAATGATCAGGCTGATCAACTGGAGAAGCCGGACCCACTCGAGAGAACTCCTAGCAATGTAAGGGAAATGATAAGTGCCTTTGAAAGTAGTCTAGCTAAGGTATATATATCTATTGTGATGCTTCTCCATGTACTTTTTCTTGATTTGAGACTCAAATGTGTTAATTGAAAGCAGGATACGAGGCCTGGTATTAAACCACCATTAACAAAACCACAATCTAGTAAAGTTGGATCAGAATCTCCTGAGGATCTAAATTTGAAAGAAATGACTAAACAATCCAAGCTGACTTCTGGAAGACTCAAGAATCCTTTTCTAACCAGGGAATTGCAACAAATCCAGACATATGAACTGAAAAGGAAAGAGCATATTGGTTTTGATCAAGATAGTACTGTACAAATCCAATTTAAAGAAACCGAATCAATTGCGAAGCATGAACCAAGAAAGCCACAGGAAGATTTGGTGAGAATGTCTGCGGTTGAAGCAGCTACAATTTTGGGAACCATGCGTGAGGAGCATTCAGAGTTCCACCAACCTCGTAATTTGTTGGTTAACCAGAAAGATTCTGATGGCACCTCAAATAATTCAAATGAAATTAATATTCAAGGACCTTCAGAGGATAAATTGAAATCTACTTTCTGTGAAAATCTGCATTCTTTTTATGTAAGCTCTGGTGCTTGGGTATTCCCAGATCACACAAGGCGCTTGTGTATAACAACGGGAAGCAAACAATTAATGGATTTAGTTGGAGGTTGTGGAATTGAAGAATGGACCCATAAAGTAAAGAAGAGTATTTCATTACCAGAAAATGTGGAAGAGGTATTTTTTTTACCCCTTGGCCTTTTGGTTTCTCAGTACATTATATGAAATAGTTTCTACACAGTCTTGTTGGTTTTAAATGGCTACATAACACAAAACTAGGATTATTTGTGAATGACAATGTTATTGTTGTATTTTTGGGTTAAGTCCGACTTTATTACCAAAAGAGGAAAAATATACAACATAGCTCAAAATATGAGTCCAAAAAACAATTAGAGTGTCCACAATGGACTCATTAAGAGTCCATTTGGTGTCAGAAGCTAAACTGTTTTGACAGTGAAGAGTCATTTTGATGCTACAATGGACTTATTAGGGAGTTCATTATCTTTGTCAGATGCTATATAGTTCATTATCTGCAGCGAGCAGCTTAGTGTGTGGGGAAAAAAGAAAGAGAGAGAGGAAGGGAAGAGGTACTGTTGGGGCAGGCTGATGGTGGGACCTATTAATTTTTTGATTAGTTAGTCACTTTATACACATTCACTTTTTGTCTTATTACACACCTTAACACACATTTTTGGCGGCTCCACTGTGGACGCTCTTAGGCAAGTCAAAAACAGACCTAGCTTCGGGAATAAAGCAACTTAGACAAACCCGAGAGGCTAGGCAAACTAGAAAAACCTCTCACAACCCGAGAGGAGGGACCACTGAAGTCGCAAAAAGGACACGACCACAAGGCAAAACAACTAGGAAAGCCAAAAACCAACATTAGGAGATAACCCTGTCACCTTGTTCTTGCAAAGTTTGAGATAAAATTTCTCCTGACCTTTTTTTTTTGTTTAGTGCTTTCCAGGCTGTGTTTGGATTGAGAATTTGAGTGAGGCTAAGGCATGCAATAATCCAACTGAGTAGGATAATGTTATAAATTTGAATGGTTAAGACTGAAATATAATTAGATCATCATCTTGAAAAATATATCCTGGCATGGAGGAGATGAACTTTGTTTTTATATTGGATTGAGATCAAATAATCGTTGTAAAAAATGCAATGTATAAAAAGAAATAAAGAAATGTATTTATTGATTGATATCTGATTGTTTACAATGATCATATATATAGAAGAAAATGTGGTAGTAGGTGTAGGTGGTAGGTGAGGAGTAGGTGGTGGTAAATTGGTGGTAGGTGATGGTAGGTGTAGGTGGTAGGTGGTGGTAAATTGGTGGTAGGTGATGGTAAATTCTAACAGCCCCCCGCAAACTCAAGGAGGATAGAAACTAACCAACTTGAGTTTGAAGAGAGGAACAAAACAAGAAAATACATAAAAAATAAAAGAGGATAAGAGACACTGTATGGTCGTTGCAGACCATTGGTGAAGACACTGGATGGTGGTGTCATAACGTTGTAGAGGACACTGTATGGGGGTGTCATAACCATGTAGAGGACACTGTATGGTGGTGTCAGACCGATGTAGAAGACAGTTTATGGGGTCATGTCGGACCGTTGTAGAAGGACAGTTTACTGAGTCTTGTCGGACCTTTGTAAAAAACTAACCGGAATCAATGTCGGGACAGTTTACAGAGTCTTGTCGGACCCATAAAGGAGCTAACCGGAATCATAACGTTGTAGAGGACACTGTATGGGGGTGTCATAACCATGTAGAGGACACTGTATGGTGGTGTCAGACCGATGTAGAAGACAGTTTATGGGGTCATGTCGGACCGTTGTAGAAGGACAGTTTACTGAGTCTTGTCGGACCCTTGTAGAAACTAACCGGAATCAATGTCGGGACAGTTTACAGAGTCTTGTCGGACCCTTGTAGAAACTAACCGGAATCTATGTCGGGACAGTTTACAGAGTCTTGTCGGACCCATAAAAAATCGCATCCTCAAAAGGTGCGCTCAATTTTTCAAAAGGCGTGCCATCAAAAGGCGTGCCCAATTCATCAAAAGGCGTGTCCACTTTATCAAAAGATGTGCCATGAAAAGGCGTGCCAGTTTGTCGGGCGTCAAGAGGCGCGCGATGCGCGTGGCTGCCTTGGCTATATAACCAAGACGAAGGCAGAGGCTGTGCAAACCAGTTTGAAACCTCTGAATTTTGGCAGTCTGAAATACTCTGTAAACCCTGCTCGGAAACACTTAGCAACCCAAAAACATGGCCTCTTCTTCCCGTCCAGCTACCCAGAACCTGCTCACGCTCTTTCCAGAACTGAACGAGCCCACAAGAGAAATAACTGGTGCGGTGGCCAGTGAACCGCAACCAAACACCTCTGGTTTTGCTCCATTGAACTTTCCGATGCGGTCGGTGGAGCAAAAAATGGCGGTGCAAACTGATATTGAGGCTAATCAGTATACTCTGAAGTCATGCGTGGAAACCATGACGGCGGTCACAAACTTGTCGAACCGGCTGCAGAGTAGGACAAATGAGGTGCAGCATGTAAATGCCCAGCTGGCTCTGCTCCAACGCATGTATAAGGATGCGCGAGCAGAGATCAGTGTGCTAAAGGCAGAAAACAAGGAGCTGAAGTGGAAGGCCACCGTGATGTTCCGATTTGGAGGTCCTCCATATGCTGCAGTGGAGGAGTATGGGGGAGTGAACGTGCTGGGCGGCGTGGAAAACTCAGATGCAGCACCGTCAAGGACTGTCCAAGACGGAGGCAAGAAGAAGAAACCCGCAGCAGAGTAGAGAAGAAAAACCACTTTTTTTTTTTTTTTTTTTTTTTTTTTTTTTTTTTGGTGGTGTAAAATGGTGATCGGGGTGAGCCCCGATATGAATAAAATGAGTTTGTCTTCTTCGTCTTTGTTGTTTTTTTTTTTTTTTTTTTTTTTTTTTTTTTTTTTTTTTGGGTTGTTTTGGACAAAGAAGAGTAAAAAAAAATAAATAAATAAATAAAAAGAAATAAATAAATAAAAAGAAAAGAAAAGAAAGAAAAGAAGAGAAGCACCTGGAGGAAATATATTGGTGGAAAGATATTATAATAAAAATATATATAGATATTAAAAGAAAAGAAAAGTGGGAAAGAACGTGGGTACGGTTGGTAAGTGGGAAATATGAGTGCAGTGAGTATTGGATAGAATAATAATAATAATAAAAAAAAAAAGAAAAGAAAAGAAAAAGGTAGACCACGTGGGTCATGAACAATGTTCTTTAAACAATCTTTGGCTGTTTGTGAATCAGCATCCTCATTGTGATGCCAGACCGCAAGGAACTCCCAAAAATAAGCTTTCCAGTCTGTAGAAAGCAATTCACCAGCTGCTAAAAGGAGTGGGGTACCAGACCACTTGGCCTGAAGAGCCACGTGCACGTTCTTGGGACGATGACTCTCCACAGAGACCAAATGCCCAGAAAGGCTCAGAAATCCAACGAAAATGAACAGAACCCAACACCCAGATCTAAAATGGGTCCACATTCCTGAAACCTTATTGAGTTTAAACTTGCTGGGCTGATCAGATCAGAGTATCGCCATTGATTCGCATAAGGGTTCTTGTACAGAGATCTATGGCTTCGGTGAACCGAAAGATTACATTGGCGACATGAAGTCGGAGAACATGGTCGGCATGCTCGAGTTTGGACGTCTGTCACGCCTTCGCGCTTGAGCGCTTCGACGAGGACATCGGAGCCCTTGCTGGGTTCGTCGGCGGCGAAGCTGGAGACGAATGGTTCGGCGGCGGATGGAGATGCCAGGGCTACCAGCGGTGGCCGCCATGTTTGACGAGCAGCAGAGAGGAAATGGAGCTTCGGTAGTGTTCTGGCAGAGAGAGAGAAAAGAGAGGGAGGGAAGGCATGTTACAACCATTGATGTGCCTGGACCTGAAGTTCATCGATTGGCTGCTATGGCTGGAAAATATAAGGTATATTTAGTGATGGGTGTGATAGAGATGACAGCGGAATAGGTTGAGCTCCGGCGGGCGGCCAAGGCGAGGCCGCCCGCCGGTGAAGCGAAAAATAGTAAGTGCTTAACCTTGCTCTGATACCATGTAAAAAATGCAATGTATAAAAAGAAATAAAGAAATGTATTTATTGATTGATATCTGATTGTTTACAATGATCATATATATAGAAGAAAATGTGGTAGTAGGTGTAGGTGGTAGGTGAGGAGTAGGTGGTGGTAAATTGGTGGTAGGTGATGGTAGGTGTAGGTGGTAGGTGGTGGTAAATTGGTGGTAGGTGATGGTAAATTCTAACAATCGTTGTGTTAACATAATTACTTTTATGCAGTTTGGAAATTACACCGAGGTGAACAAAGGTAACAAGACTTGTCACGAACCAAGAAAATCAAGGCTTGAGAGTTCTGCAGAAGTTGAAACTTCTACTGGAGCAGTTGGACAGGTTACATCATATACTCTTTTTGTCTTCTTCATATTATCTGTTTCACAACGGTGGAGAAAAGTATTCCAACTTTCATTGAACCAAAAAAAAAAAAAAAAGCTGTTAAATTGCCATTCTTTCTGTCCTTGTCTTCGCAGGCAATGAAAATTGCAATAATGGTAGCTTTTGGAACACTTGTTCTTGTTACGAGACAAAGAAAACCCAGGTCTGATTATTCTTCTCTCGTACAAATTAAAACTATTTCATTTGTCAGTATTATTGTTATTATTATTATTATTATTATCTTGAATTAGGACTCTATTTCTGGAAAGAAGAGAATAAGTTACTGAACTTTTTCCTTTGGCTTTAGTTTTTTTATTCTCTTTAATATCCTTCAGGTTTAGTTTGAACAAATATAAAAGAAAGATTGTACTTGTGATCAGTATTGGAGGACCTTTTCCAGAAACCACATAATTTTGCAATCAAGTTAAGAATAGCGGTCGTGCAAATGACTTCATTGGAACTTGTAGAGGAAGATCAATTTGGAGAAGACTATTATTGTTTGTTATCCAAAAAACAACCTAAGGGGGGTGAAGTAGGTTTCTATAAATTAAAATTAATAATACCCCAATAAAATTAATTACTAGTACAACAAATTATTAACAAGCACAATGATGAACTTAGCAGTAAATGATCAAGCAAAATAACAATGAAGTATAACTAACATATAAGGTAAATCAAATGATTAACACATAAATATTAGATAGCTATAACAGTAGTAGGAAACTAAAGAGATTAGGGAAGATGAGACAAACAGATTTATAGTGGTTCGGCTTCAACCAAGCCTACATCCACTCCTCAAATTTCACTTGAGATTTTTCACTATCTCCTAGCTTCACAGGGGTGCTAGTAACCTCTTTACAAATGGAGCAATCCTCTACGGATTTTACACAGACTTCACAAGTCCATACCCTTGCAAATCTTAGGTGATTCACAATCATTCTCAAGATTTTAAGAACATAGTGTTTGCAACACTTTTACAAGATGAAATGATATTTTTGCTTTCAAGGAAAACTTACAATAAATATTTATCAAAGATAGATATATAAAATGAAATTTTGATTTTTCTGTAAATCTCACACAGGAAAGATGAGCTTAATGTTATAAGGCTCAGTGTATAATTTCTGAAAATAGATGTGAGTGATTATAGATCAAAGAATATTTTGAGGTTTTTTTTTTTTGTAACTTGTTTACATTAGAGGATTTGGTATATATAATGAAAATTATAGTCGTTTATAACCGTTTATTCATTTGAATTTATAGTCGTTTATAGCTATTGTACTTCTATCATTACCAATTTGAATATCTTCTACTCTATCATTACAAATTTGAATATCTTCCACTTAAACCTTTTGGCCTTTTGAACCTTTATAGCCGTTGTACTTCCATAATTACTAATTTGAATATCTTCCACTTGAACCTTTTGAACCTTTTGGCCTGCTGCTGTGCTAGATTGTTTGAACCTTTGTTTTGGGCTGTTTGAACTCCTGATTTAATCAAATATTAAATACATTCTAACAACATTTAAGATGAAGGTTTAAGTGAGAAATAATAGGGCAAAATAAATTTTGTTTCTATTTTTCTCTTTCAAATAAATCATCAAAATAAATTTTGATTAAAATATAATTAAATAAATCATCAAAATAAATTTTGAATTTTATTTTTCTCTTTTAAATAAATTAAAACATAATTAAATAAATTATCAAAATAAATAAGTCTAATATTGTTCATTAGCTTGTTTTCTCAGTTGGAATTGAAGTTAAACAACTTGCTCTTTGCGATACTGCAGATAGGAATGCCAATCTTGGGATCACATGCAACTTGTCGCTTCACGGTAATGCAGATAAAAGTGCTGATCTTGGGATCTACAATCATCACCATGAGGGCTGCAACAATTTGTATCAACGTTTGCTTTGCATTTTGCTAATTGGAAGGAACAAATTGTATCCGCCAAATTCTTTTTTGTTACATGTAATAAAACATGGACAAACAGGCCCCTTCAGGGTTACTGACGGAGATTATAATCTCTGTTGTAAAATTTTCTCAATGTATAGTGATTACAATTTTAAGATACTTCTCAAATAACCCTTGTTTTGTGTTACTCTTACGTTGTATTTGATTAGTTGTATTTGATTAGGGAATTTGAGAAGGGATTTGAAAATAGAAAAGAAAAATGTGTATAAAATTAAGTAAAATGTGATATATTTTATTCATATTTTACCTATCTTTTCTATTTTCTATTTCAAATCTCTTTTTAAATCTTTCAACCAAATACAGTGTTAGAATTCTCTCTAGTGGAATGGATAACCATTGGAGATTGAAGTAGATGGATGCTGCTAAGTAGAGTTTTGATTTTCTAGTTCACCAATCAATTGAGACCTGCTTTATTAAGTTTTATTACTACTTTATTTTTAAATATCTCAATTGGTACCACCCTATCACCACCCATGCCACCAAGCCATTGTTGCTTAATCACCCTTGACACTAGCACGCTCCACCTTGTATGAGCATCCAGTTCGGTTTGGCTTTGCTTGGAACCACGATTTTCACAATATAATCACAATGTGCTCAAAATCAAATAATGTGTCATCATTTTACAAATAAAATTATTTAAATTATTATTTAGATCTAAGGCTTCGTTTGACAAGTGGTGATTTTAATTAAAAAAACAAAAAAGTCACTAAAAAAATAAAGAAGTCAACAACTTATATTAAAAAGTTAAAGATTTTATTTTCTCTTTATTTTTTACACATTTTTTCATAAAAAATTAAAAAATCATTCTAAACATACTAGTTTTTTATAATTCCATTATTATACAAAAACACACTTGTAAATAAACAGTTAACTTATGAATATATATAAGATATTAATAAGAGATTAATTATCTGTAAAAAATAATAAATTATATATATAAACCGTCTGATACAGTTTTAAATTGAAACTATAACTATAAAATCATGCAGTTCTAAATTGGAACTATAACTATAAAATCATAGATGCCGTGTAGTACAATTTAACTACTTTAAGAACCAATGCATTGACAAAACCAAACAAAAAAAATGCGATTTGGTCCGGATTAGATCAACTTGTGATTTTTTCAATTTTTTGTGCTAAGCCCCAGGTTGAGCAACACCCCCAACCCACTTGAGATTGGGCTTGTTTTGGGCCTGGATCCAATTGCAACCCGACCCACTCTTACAAGAGCCATATTAGAGCATCTCCAATGGAGGCTCTATATCTTCAAATATAGAGGATTCTGTGAAAAAATTCACTCCAACCCATCTTCTGTATCCTCCTCCATTTGAGAGGATGGATATTTCACCCTTCCTCCATTTGAGAGGATGGATATTTCACCCTTCAAATTTGAAAGGAGTATGAAAAATGAAGGGCCATCTCTATAACACTATCTATTCTATATTTATTTATTATATTACAAATAATTTTTAATATGTAAATTTAATTTTTATAAAATTGACATCATTAAAAAGGGTTAAAAAGGGTGAAATTATACCTTTAATATGAATATAATATTAAATATATTTTACAAAAATTTTAAAATTAAATATTTATTAATGAACAAAAATTATTTACTTTTTAATGAAAATATTTTCAAGAGAAATCTTTAGAAAAAAAAATGATGATTAATGTTCAAGAAAAAATACCCAACAAGTTAAAAAAAATTACTGTTTAGCCGATTGATCGGCCGAACTTCTGCACGGACGTCCGGTGACACTCACTCTCAAAGAAAATGAAGGGAGTTGTAAAGATCTGTGGTTGAAGTTTGAATAAATAGTGACCGACTCTATATTTACTTTTTGAATAAAAAAAATTATTTTCATCCTGGATTATAAGAGTGAGCATGGTGCGGATAGGACCGGATTGAGGTAAAACCAGAACCAATCCGTTATCTACAGTTCTTGAAAAATTAGAACCAATCCAATCCGATGTGGAACCAATCCGAACCAATCCATTTAAATACGGATTGGATCGGTTTAGGATCACGGATTTACATAATTAAATAACAAAAAATATATATAACACTTTCATTTCATAAAAATATAAACATAGCATCATATTACTTTTACAATAGCAACATGTTTTTTTATAATAGCGACATATTGTTCTAGAATTTAAATAACCATAAGAAAACTAGTTCCACCATAAGTATTTAGACCATTACAAATTAACACTAAAAACTAGCAAACAAAAATAATAAAATAAGATATTATGCGAGTTTAGATTTGGATCTAAGTTTTATATAAAATAAGAGAAGATATTATTTCGGAGGGTGTAAAATAAAAATATAGACTATTTGATATACGGTTCGGATCGGTTACAATCCAGAATCGTGGGGTTCAATCCAGAATAAATCCGTGAATTACGAATTTTTAATTTTTCAATCCAGAACCGAGCTACAAATTCAAAAAAATCAATCAAAATTTACGAAATTGTACTGGACTGGATCCCATTACGATTTTCACATGGGTTGGTGATGCTCACCCTGTTAACTTTTCCAAAGCCCTCCTTCTGTGTCTCCTTCAATCTCTCACTTTCTTCTTAATTTTCTTATCCTCCAAACACAAACCCACAAAATGGTTCGAAGCATCAAAAGCTCCAAGAAAGCCAAACGCAAAAAGAAAGTTGGAATTCGTTTTTTCTGTTTCCCTTCTTTTGAATGCTTTACAGTTAGTTAAAGTTAGTTAATTAGGGTTTTTGTATACTTCGATTGCAGGGCTCAAAGAAAGGAGAGGGTTCTTCGTCTTCGGATTCGATACCTTCGTTGCCGGCTAAGGTATGGCAACCAGGTGTCGACAAGCTCGAAGAAGGAGAGGAGCTCCAATGCGATCCTTCTGCTTACAATTCACTCCATGCCTTTCACATTGGCTGGCCCTGTTTAAGGTTATATTGCAAATTTAAATATAAATTTTTGGATAGTTTGATGATTGGAGAAAATTGATTAGCATTTTTGGATGGTTTGATGAAGAATAATATATGATTCATGTGTTGTTTGTGATAATATGTTTGGGAACTTTGATTTGCTAATTTATTTGAATTTGGAAAAAATTGTGCAGCTTTGATGTGGTTTGTGATTCTCTGGGGTTGGTTCGGACTGAGTTTCCTCACACTGTGTATTGTGTTGCTGGCACTCAGGTGAGCTTCATTACTTGAATGCATTTCAATTCAAAGTTACAATCTTGATCATTTGAGAGTGTAGCCTTTTCTATTTAGACTTAAAAAAATTTCTTTTTGTGGTTATCATGAATATTGTGAACAAGAAAACGAAGCATATTTTGCCTTGTAAAATAATGGTTTCTTTATATGAAACCTTTGGCAGACTAAACCCGGCCCACATATGACATTAGTTTTTGAATAGCTTTTCCAAATGTTAAGAAGATTGGAAATTTACTCTCAATTTGTACGCTTTATCCCCCTAGTGGCTATCTCTGTTCATGCAGTTTCTCACTCAATTGGAGTCAAAGATACAAATTTCTTTGTTTTTTAGTGTTCGCTCAACAATGCAATGATATCTTTTTTATTTTTTATTTTTAAGTGTTATGGTAGTGACACACGTCATTACTCTTTGAATTTTCTACTAGAAAATCAAGTTAACTTGGTATATTTGTGCTTCCTTGTTGCTACATTTTCTAAGATTTGTCCAAGTGTGTATATCTATTAGGAAAATGTTATACAAACTAACAAATTTTACCAACTTTTCTTACTGATGTGGCATGTATTAATGAAACTTTGGTATCTGAAATTGGACTCACTACAATAACATGGTAGGTGCCACATCGGTGAGTAAGAAAAGTTTAAGATTTGTTAGTTATATAACATTAATCTATCTCTTACTAAATCAATAGACCAATTGATTTTGATATTTATTTGACAGGCAGAAAAAGCTTCCCAGAACTCAATTGGAATATTTAAACTTTCCAACATTTCAGGGAAAAGACGAGAATTGGTCCCATCAAAATCTACTACTAATGACTCTGATATGGACAGTGATAGTAGTGATAGTAATGAAGATGATGAAATTGAGGATGGTGGATCTGCTACACCAGTTTTGCAGGCAATGCAAATTCTCAAATGTGATTAACATTTCAATTGTTTTTTGACGCACTTCTATCAGTTGTGCTCCACCCCAACTCTTTAAATCTATTTATCTTTTTTGCATCTACAGCTGTGCAAGTTAGTTCATGAAGGATGTGTTAATCGGATACGAGCCATGCCCCCAAATCCTCATATATGTGCATCTTGGGCAGACACTGGTCATGTGCAGGTCAGATTTATACAGTTGAGAATCTAGACTTGTTTTTTTCATGCCTTAAATGTAATTCTTGTTATTGCATGGAGTGCTTGCATATTCATAAATTCATGAGGCATAAAAAGGATGATTAATATAAGCTTTGGGTCAATGGTCAGCTTAGCTTTCTCATATTGGATCATGTGAATTAAACTAGATAGTAATATTTTTTCTTCTTTTGTTCATCTTTCTGGGCATATTTTGGTATGACCTTGCTGCCTGGCAGTTAGTGGAAAATAGCGTGCATTTCTTTTGGGAATACAGGTAGCTTAGCAGTGTGTTGTGTCCTTGGTGTCTCTTGTGGCTTTTGTCATAATGCAATCTCAAGAGTTTCATAACTGCTTCATTCAAGAAGATGTACTTGCTAATTTGTAAGCCATGCGATGGGGCCTCGAAATCTACAAATGTCTATCAGCATAATTTTGATGTGGAACAACTTTGTTGCCCGAGCAAGCAACTGTGTAACAAATTGCAACATGCTAGTGATGAAAAACTCAAACATATTGCCTATTGGTGTGTCTGAAAGGGAGCAAATAGATTAAATGTATCGATTTCGAGATTGCAATGGAAGTAAGTTATTATATAATTAGTCTAGATATTGTACAATTAAAACACCAAATTTCCCTATTCTCATAAACTAATATGTGGAAGTAGGGCATATGTCGAGGCAATAAAAAAAGACATAATTGACTTAGGCTTTGACCAATGATATGCCTTTGAATCGAGTCAACTGGAGAAAATGGATACATTTAATAGTAGTTGACCACAAATAATCTGGATTAAGGCTTGTTTAGTTAAGTTGGGTTGTTTGAGAGAGAGGGGAGCAGCAGTGGGAGGAATGGAGTGATGATGCTATTTAAATGATTTGTTAGTTTATGGGCTTACCTGATTCCAGATTTAATAGAAGTAACTTGTATGTAGGTATGGGACTTCAGCTTTCATCTAAATGCTTTGACAGAATCAGAAACTGAAGTTAGCCGGGGAGCTTCCTCAGTTTCCAATCAGGCTCCATTAGTTAAGTTTGGTGGACACAAAGATGAAGGTTATTCTATTGACTGCAGTCCTCTTGTCTCTGGGAGGCTTGTTTCTGGTACTGCTTAATAGTTTTTGTTTTTGTTTTTTATTTTTATTTTTTCATCTGATTTCTTTTCCAAGGATATCTAGTGATCTATTGTTATATGGAGATGATTTTTCTGATATTTTCTTGCCACCTTTATCTTCAAAGGGGACTGCAAGAGTTGTATTCATTTGTGGGAACCCACATCTGGTACAACATGGAATGTCGATTCTAATCCCTTTGTTGGACATGCTGCAAGTGTTGAAGATCTACAAGTATGTTTCTTGCTTATGATGTAAAAGTTGATTTCTTTTTTTCTTTTCATAAATAGTGAATTGAAATATTATAATTAATTACATTGAAATTGTTTACGTTTTAAAGCACGTCTTTTCAAACTTTTATCTATGCAGTGGAGCCCTACAGAACCTTATGTCTTTGCCTCTTGCTCTGTGGATGGGAATATTGCCATATGGGATATTCGTTTAGGGAAGTCACCGGCCACTTCTATAAAGGCACATAATGCTGATGTGAATGTTAATCTCATGGAACAGGTATTTGATTATTTCTCTTCTGTCGCAGAACTTCTGTCACTGATGTGTGTATCTGATGACCTCTCTTTGTAAATTGTAAATCATTGGTTTTTGTTAGGCTGGCTAGCTGTATGCTGGCATCTGGGAGTGATGATGGAACATTCTCTATTCGTGATCTTAGATTACTGAAGGTATGATAGATCTTTTGATTGGTATCTTATGTTAGAAATAATGAATGTGAGAACATGGAAAATTGATGTTAGGCTTTTTCCTTTTTTATCTGAATGACGGCTTTCCATGTGTAATATGTCTTCAAAATATCATGCATTGCTGTCACTTAATATAAGATTTATTGCACCCGAGAGTCATTGCTAGAAGGGACAACTGATCTTGTCTTAATATGAGATGCTTCATTCACAATTGTCTTAATCATCTTAAATTGTGAAGAAGCATCTCTTATTAGCATGTTCTGGCTGGTACATATTCATTGCAACTCTAGATTTTTCTACTGCTAGTATAGGATATGGAGTTTCAGTGTAGTGGTTGTTCTAAAGTTATTATTCTTTTCTTTCCCGTGGCAGGATGGAGATTCTATTGTGGCTCATTTTGAATACCATAATCACCCCATTACATCAATCGAATGGAGTCCACATGAAGCCTCCACGTTGGCAGTTTCATCATCTGACAATCAATTAACGTAAGAAATCCTCAATTGCATAATGAAAAAATTATCGCTAAAAATGTATGATGAAATGATGATCCAAATAGAAGTTTTAGATAACTTTATGCTGTGTGTGTTGTGCTCAAGTGTGTGCCTGCATGTGTATTCTAAAACTTTGTTAGACTATATATGTGCAGAATGTGGGACCTTTCTTTAGAAAGAGATGAGGAAGAGGAGGCTGAATTCAAATCTAAAACGAGAGAAGAAGTAAACGCCCCGACAGATTTACCACCACAACTTCTCTTTGTTCATCAGGTTATATACTATTGAACTTCCTCATTGTCAGAATGTTCAAATTAGGAATTCTTTATGTCATGTCATTTTAAACTGACTTTTGTAAGTCTTAACAGGGTCAAAAAGACTTGAAAGAACGACACTGGCATTCACAGATCCTGGGAATGCTCATATCAACTGCTGCAGATGGTTTTAACATTCTGATGCCTTCAAATATTGAAAGTGCTCTTCCTGCAAATGACGCTTAAAATGTTGAAAAACTGTTGGCACTACGTTTACGTTCCTGCTCTAGATAGAGACGTATTCTACAGGTTGAATTCAAAGTCTAAATGATTGCAGATTCTGGGGAGGCACTTACTACCGTTTTAAAAAATCTCTTACCAAGCTGCAAGTGGTGGCATTTCCAGTGGCACGGGTCAGATTGATCTACTATTTCTAGATGATTCCATTCCAACTCTGGAGTAGCAGTTACTACTGCTTTAGAAAACATTTCACCAAGTTGTGGCAATTTTGTTGTGTGTAATTTATTTAGTTTTGGTTGAGTTAAAAAGAGTATATAGTATGAAGAGTTTGTTTTGAACCCATACAATTTTATAAACTCAGTAGTAGCGGTTGGTTGTGAAAATTTGAAATATAGAGGAACTCTCTGGTCTTGCTTATTGGTCTTTTTTTTCTTTTTTTTTTCTTTCTTTTGGAACTGTGTCTTTTTGGTGAATGAGAATATTTGTAGAGAAGAGAATCTAGTACATATACAAGGGAGGCAATGTCATTCGACTTGTAATTATTGATTGCAGTGGTGATATTTATCTGACGATATTATTAAACAATGAGAAATTTAATATTATGGTAGTGGACTTGCATCTCACCTGCTGTATTTTATTGGTCTGTGACACTTTACTAAAATGATGTTTACTATTTCATTCAATATTTGTTCAGCATTTCACCCTTTACAAACAGTCAGCTAATTACAAAGTGAAAGATTAAGATAAAAGTGATTTTTTTTTTTTTTTTTTTTTTTTTTTTTTTTTTTTTTGAGATGGTAAGAGAAAAAAGCTTTTAGAGAGCAAAATTGAAAAGTTTTGGTTGAAGCATTATATTTGAAATCTAGCAACATGTTTGGGGGCTTTGAAGACCATGGAAGGGTCTGTTATTTCTCTGTTGCCATGTTTGCATCTTTCTACTGGTGCTCTCAGAAACTCCTATTTATTCAAAGTACAAAGCTGGAACAGGGTAGTTGGGGATCTTGCCCTCATTTGGCATATTTCTACACAACTGAAAAATGAAAAAAAGAAAAAAAAAGATGTGAAGTATGTAGAAATAGCCAGTTCTGAGTGAAGAATATTGAGATATTTGTTTGCTTGAGAGCTAATATTGCATGGGACCATGCCCTCATCTTGCCCCGATTGAAATGTTGTTTTCTTCTTAATGCTGGTTTAGTTGTGAGTACAAAACAAGATTGTTTGCCAGCTGTCAAATTAAACTGCCAATGCACAATTTAAATTCTCCAATTTATTGACAATAACATGACAAGTTCTAATTGGATCACTATTAATTTTTAGCCAAGGCAAAAAAGATAACCGCATTAGTATTTATAGTATCAGTAGACTAAAACACAAGGCTTACTCCAACTGATCTAAGCCCTCCTATCCAAACCAAAATAATAAGAGCAATGATTCATAACTCTAAATTTTGAATTCTAACAAGCACTAATGATATGGCATGGAGCAAAAAAAAAAAAAACCAAATAGTGTCACCAAAAAAAAAAAACCAACTCAACAAAGAGGCTCATAATAGGAAAGAAACCAATAATGTCACCAAAAAAAACTGAACAAATTATTATTTACTCAAAATGATGTGGTAGATAAGTATATGTGTATAATATGTGTAATTTAATTTTTTTTCAATATAATAAAATTGAAATACTAAAATATTATAGTTAACATTTTTTTTCTCTCTCTCTCTCTCTCTTTTCTTTTTCCTTTTCTCCTCTATATCTCTTAACTCCTATTATTTATAAATTATTATTCGTAATATATTATATTATCTCTAATTTTTATTATTATTTTTTTTATTTTTAAAATTACAAAATTAATTCATTCTTGTTCTTCTCCTGCCACCTCCTGATTTGTTCCATCCCCGATATGTAGCAGAGATGGAGAATGACACACTCACCCCCAAATCCAATCTGTTGACATGAACACATACAATTCATGCAAAACGTGATTGACCAAATAGTTCTTGGCTTGTTCCTGCATCTAAATCTATCACTTCCATTTGGTAATGTGTGGAAGGAACAAGCATTAGATCTCTCCCTCTCCTTTTAAAAATCTATCACTTTCATTTCCTTTGGACTTTGTATACACTCATAAATTACAAAATAAAATAGTATTAACTAATAATTAATTTCTTTTAATGTAATTAACTTATTTTTACATTTTTAAGCTTCCCCAAGTTAAGTTGAATACTCAAACTTAATTAAGTTGTTAACAAGCGCAAATAGTTAATGCAAACTCATTAGCAAATATATATATATATATATATCAAGCTATTAAATAATCTTATCTCCTATTGTCATCTCTAGAGATTACAGTATAAATTTGTTCACACACATGTAGACACCCCATTTTTGATCGACCTTAAAACTCAGACGTTACCGATTGAGCGCTTGGTGATGTTGCATATTGTGCTCGTTCAGAGGTTTCAGAGTCTCGGCTGTGAGCCTTGCCTCCGGACTTCCGGACTCTTTCATGCTTTGCCTCGGTTTGTGAACCAGGCTCTGTTTTCTCTTCCCGAAGGGAGGGAGAGGTCTCGTAGATCATCTCTCAGTGGCCGTAGGCTACGTTTCGTGGTCGTAGGCCATTTTGCCCGTTTGGAGTCCGGTTTCCGATTTTTCGAAACTGTTGGCCGTGTGCCTCAGTTCGGGACCGCTTAACCACCTCCGTTTGCTCCGATTTTTGGCATGCATCTTATTTGCTCCCTTTTGAGAGATACTGTGGCTCGAGAGACCAACTTCGTGGTCGAACACCACTTCCAGTGCCTAACAGTCAGTTTTCGGGGCCTCGGGCTGCGCGTTTCGGCCCCCGAACCTTCATTTTGCATCGGTTTGAGTTCATTTTTGGCAGGGACCTCTGTTTCATTATTAGGAAGGTCGTAGAAGGGTGGGAGACCAGTAATTGTTCTGACAACCAGTTTTATTCCTCTATTGCCCTCCGTCGCCCGTTTTTCTCACTTGAAAGCCAATGTTAACCACCCTAAGGCCACTTTTTCTAGTCCTAAACCACATATTTGTGTTGTACACACCTGGGAGGCCACCAATATCATATGGCCGGCCAATAATTGTGTTTGACCCTTTTGAACCTCTCCTAAAAGTGGCCTTTTCTCTCTCCTGGTTCACTTTCTCCAGTTTTTGACCACATATTTGTGTTGTGCACACATGGGAGGCCACCAATCTGGGGTGGCCGGCCACTAATACTTCTTGAGCCTTTTGATCCTTGGCCGGCCGGCCATGGGGAGGGCTGGTCGGCCACCTAAAACTTCAATACCCGGCCGGCCATGATCCCCACCTCTGGTACAATACGAATCTGTATTTTGTTTCCCCCCAGATTGTGTATCCAGGGGGTTGCACTTTTGGAGGGAAATTTGAAATCCATTCCCCCCCTTTTTTTTCCCCCTCTTTTGCCTATATATCCAGGCCATTCCAGCAGCTTCAAGGGATTAGAAAATTTTGGTTTTGAGCTCCTACATTCTATCTCTTTCTCTCTACACTCCAACCTTCAAAACCTCCCAAACCCTACACCATTTCTACACCACCACCTAGCACCACACCACCACCATCCATTCCAGCCACTTGGAACTGTTTTCCAGAGCTAAGGAGCCACCAAACTTGGTCCAAGAGTTGTTGAAGCATTGGTCTTCAAGGGTAAGTCCTCTATCCCTCTCTTTGGCCCTATTTTTGCTCAATATATTAGCTCCTCTTGCTTGCATATTTGGGCTCCGACCCTAACTGAAAATGGCATTATTTTGAGCTCTTTTTCATGTTTGTTTAAGGGCCTCTCCCTGTTTGAGGCTTCCTTTTTACACTTGCTTCTTTACCTCTCTTGTATGCCTCTTTCTTGCATAGTATTTTAGACCTATTTGTAAACTGTTTTGAGCTTGGTTATAAACTGTAAAGTGGCTTATTTTGAGCCTTTCTTCAACATTGTTGAAGGGCTCTTCACTGTTTGAGGTTTCCTTTTGTCACTTGCCTCTTTATCCCTCTTTTGGCCTTATTTTTGCATGTTTTGTTAGCCCCTTGTGCTTGTATTTTTGGGCTCCGACCCAAACTGAAAATAGTCATATTTTGACCCCCTCTTCATGTTTGATCAAGGGTCTTTTGCTTTTTGAGGCTCATTTTTTACACTTTGTGTTTAAACCTTCTTTTAGGCCTATTTCTTGCATAGTATTTTAAGCTTACTTTTGCACCGTTTTGGGCTCGGACATAAACTGTAAAATACCTTGTTTTGAGCCCTTATTAAACTTTGTTGAAGGTCTCTTCATTGTTTGGAGCCAGCAGCTGCTACTTGCTTCTTTATCTCTCTTTTGGGGCCATTTTTGCATGTTAACTTAGCCCTATTTGTGTTCACTTTTTGGCCTTGCTTAAAACTATAAATATGCTTGTTTTGGGACTGTATTGATTCTGTCTTCACACTTCATGTTCAAATAATGCATGCTTTGCATAGCCATAGGTCATTCCATGTACCTAATTTCATGTTTCGGGTCTCATTTCATGCATCGAGTACCATATTGCCATATTTCGGGGCTGTTTTGCATCATATTTCGGTACTAAAATTTGCATGCTAGTATGCCATATTCCATGCCTTGCCATGTCTTGTTAGAGTGGCATTTGTGCCTTAGGACCGGTCCTCGATTTGCGTGCACGTGTGTACACATTTCGAGTGTCTCATTTTCATCTAATGGCTATTGATGTGAGTGTGGCCGAGGTCCACTCATGTTGGTGTAAGTCCATTATGCATTGTGCATGCCATTTCATTTCATAGCATTGTGTATGCTAGGTTGTATGTTAGAGCATTGTGTATGCCATGTTACCTCGTGCATTATGTATGCCATCTCATAGCATTGTGCATGCTAGGTTGTATATTAGTTGCATTCATGCATGTCATGGATATTGCATTGTGCTTGGGATAGGAGTTAGCCCAAGCGCAGGAAACGAGGGACGTTTCGTACTCCGAGTGACGGAACGTGTCTTAATTCCTTGGTCCCCGACACTCCGGATTATCCATGATGGAGTCTAGGCCTTGTTGTGTCCATATGTGCATTCATTTCATATTGAATCGTGCAAATCGACTCCTCGGCCATCATGCATCGAGATGCGTGATTGATGGCACGAGGATCGAGGACTACGGTCCCTGAAGAGTAGTCAAGTAACATATGTGAAAATACTTTGCCATGCCCCTTTATTGCTCTCTGTTGCAGCAAATCAGAAATCGGCAGCCTTCCGGAGCTTGGCACGCATTTCAAGAAAAATTGCAAACAGAGACAAACCGGGGCATCGCAAGGGATTCTCCGCACAAGGCAACCCGAGCATGCATCATTCATCATCCGGAGCAAATTTGAGGCAGTCCCTGGCTTGCATGCCAATTTATTGCTTTCCTAATTTAATTTGTTAATTAATTAGGGTTTTGTAATTATTTGGACTGTAATTATTTATTCGGGACCGTATTCTTTATTCGGACCCTTCGAGCGAGGGCACAATTGTAATAAGTTTGCGTGTGTGTGATGTATGTCTTCCAACCCCACGTCTTTCTTCCTTTTATTTACCCGCTTATGATGGTTAGATTAGGGCATGTTTCAATTAGCGTACAGTATGATAGCATGTTTGCATTCATTCATCTGTCTTGCATGCACTGGGCTCGGCGCATCATACTAACTGCATTGTATTTTCAATTCCAAATTGAATACATGTTAGCTGTAGCATTTCATATGCCATGTTTAGAATAGTCGAGCCTGCTATAGTTGCATTTTTGCATGTGTTGTATTAGGCACTTCTGTATAGTTAGGATCATGCATGGATTTCTAATTAGCTTCTGTTTTGGCTTGGAGTACTCGGTAAGTTTTTTGCTTTAGCATCCTTGCATGCGTGTGAGTGACTGCCATGAATAGCATGCTTACCATGAGGCTATATGCTTATGTGATATAACTGCCTGAATGCCTGTGGGTGAAGGTTGGGTTATTTGAATTGGAACAATTCATCAAATGTGTGTTTTAAGCCCACTAGATAGTGGCAAAATCATGTTTTTCTAAGCCCACCCGAGGGTGGCAAATCCACGGCTTAGCCTACTTGCGAGTAGCACCATCAAACCATTTTCAAATAAACAAACATGAAATGTTTTGTTCCAATTCAGGCGATCCAGTCTATACTTGTATGCTGTGCACATCACATAGTAAATCTAGGCTAATAACCGGAATAAGAACACACAATGTTTTCAAAACTTGATATCATAGTTAGTAGAGGCCGATCTTTGATCGGTCGAGCGGGGGTGCTCACGAAGTGACCTTCCCCAATCGTACCCAAGTTCCCGAGCCGAGGCAACTTTGGTGATGATGGACACGTGGCCTTAGGCAAACGAGTCAGGGTTTCCTAAATTCCCCCAAAATAAAATATTTAGGTGGCGACTCTGTATCTGGAAAAGCCGTCCATGTTTGGCACTTCTTTCAAAAATCTGTTTTCTCAAAACGATTTGTCGGATTTGGACTCTTTGGTTCAGACTTAGAACCGTGACAATTTGAGAGTCCGAACTGTAGTGAGCCCAATATCGAACGGAACGGGGGACCTCGTTCCTCCCGGGGCGTTCGGGGACGTCTACAGTTTCTGGCGACTCTGTTGGGGATTTAGAGAACTTGACTCGAACTCATGATATCTGTTTTTGACTACACTTATGTGTTTCTTTGCATTGCATTTGCATTGGTGTGCCTAGGACACCGTGTTTGCCACCTGCTATTCCTGAACGGTTTGCCGGAGGCTTGTCTTGTCAAGGCATGACCATGAGGCTGACCGGTTGTGGGCTCTGCCAGTATAGGAACACAAACCCCGGTTTTACCGGGGCACCCTTTTGACCATTCGACCTAGTGCATATTCGGAATCCATAGTGACCATTCCAAACTAGGACAGGTTGCTTACCCGATCATAGGTTATTTGAAATCGCTGCGTGCGTAGTGAAACCCTAGCTCCTGACAAAATAGGACAGGGAAACCCTACCCCTCCATAGGGGTGTTTTGGCTCTCAATTATCTGTTATGTGTTTTTAGAGTGCGTCTCTATAGGAATGCATGTATCAGTTTGCATGTTTGGGCATCAGGCCTGCGGGCACCAGTTCAGTATTTTGGGATTCAGTTTACCCGAGGGTATCAAGATTTGAGGCTGAATTTTGGAGGCTGAATTCAGTAGAGGGCACAATCATCCTGCTACACTCGTATCTGTTTTGGTGAAGTTGAGCTGAGGTGCTGTTTGTTTTCTCTTTTGCTAGGGGTAGTCCTGGAACCATAGCTTCAGAAGGCTCCGATATCCCCCGAGGTTCATCGAACTTGTGCTGATAGACTTTGTCAGGTCAAAGATTCAGTTCAAGGGCAATCAGTGTTCCTTTGCCAGAGGCAGGGTAAAAGGGCCAGTCAGGCATAAATCACTGGTTCAGCAGTTACCAGATCAGTGGCTCTTATCCACCCCACCAGTGAACAGTCAGGCTGAGGTCTCAGTTTCTACTGCGGGGATAGATACCAGTCAGTTAGATGGATCAGCAGAACACATTAGGGATGGAGGCAATGATGCGCCAGATGCAAGAAAGTATGAAACTCATGTAGCACAGGCAGAGCTAATCACCAGATTGTAACAGCAAAACGGAGCATCTGCTTCGCATCAAGCTCCCCCCTACTAGTAGATCCAATACCCAGGGAGACGCCAAATGTCCAGGAATGTACGGACATTCCGACAGGGCCGGCTCCGCCCCCAATCTTACCCCAGCTGTCTAAAGCACCAATCAACCCATCGGACTCTCCCTTTGAGTTCGAGGTAGACCATACAGCGTTGAAGTTGAGCAAGCTTGAAAAGTTGTTCAAGAAATCCCAGGGGGTAAAGTCCATCCCGGACATTGAGGACGGGTACACCAACGCAGCTGTGACGTTGCCGGACAGGTTCAAGATGCCTCACATCGACCGTTTTGACGGGTCAGGAGATCCCATGGTCCACCTGAGTTTGTTTTCAGATGTTCTGCGCCCGATGGGCTTGACAAGATTACAGAAGCTTTCCCTTTTTGGCAGGACCCTGTCGGGTATTGCGGCCATCTGGTACGCCAAATTGGAGGATTCAGTGAAACGAAGCTGGGAGGAGATGCCCGAGGCCTTCGTCGCACAATATTCATACAATACCCAAATCGAGATTACGACCCGTGATCTCGAGACAACAAGGCAAGGGCCTACGGAGAGCTTCTCGGAATTCGTTGCCCGGTGGAGGGCGAAGGCCTCGATGATGACTCTAAGGCCTACTGATAAGGATCAAATCTAGATGATTGTGCGTAACCTCCAGCCCAAACTAATGCAGAAAATGATCGTGCTCCCTTTCCCTACCTTTTCAGATTTACATGAGATGGGAGTACAGATTGAGGATGCTATGACGCAGGGCCTCATTGACCAGGAGAAGGAGCAGCCTAGGAGGGCGTTTACCCGCAGTTCGAATGCGACCACCAGCGGTGACGCAGCTGCAAGATCTTCCGAAGCGGGCATGGTCGCCACCACCACACCAAGAGCAGCCACCCCCTTTGTTGGTGCATCCACTTCAAACCCCCGAACTTCAGACTATCTACCCCGAGGCAAGAGGGTTTTCACCCCACTCTATATGTCTTTGTCTAAAGCCCTGGGGGTCCTACTCAGGAAAGGACATCTGAAACCGTTAGAGCAACGGCCTCTACCCGATCCTCTCCCTCCAAAACATGACCCGACTAAGTACTGTGCTTTCCATTAACAAACCGGTCATGACACCGACAGTTGCGTCCGTCTCCGTCACGAGATACAAAATTTGATTGACAACGGGGTCATCCCCGCACCAGGTCCTGCAAAGTCTATCGGCACTTGATCAGTGAACTTGTAGGGGATAATGTGATGTGATCGAGGGTTGGACCACCTGCGGGCGGCGTTTAGTTTATTTCAAATATGGTGTATGGCACGCACTGTTTTGAGCATTTGTGAATGCTGGTTTTTGTACATTCTGACTTAGGTATTGGGTCAGTCTTGTTGTTTTGTTTTTGAGTCTGTCTTTTTGTTTTGAGTCAGTCTCTTTTGTTTTGGGTTTGTCTTGTTGTATCGAGTCAGTCCTGTTGTATAGGAGTCGGGTGATTCCGGGGGGTGTTACCTCGGGCGTCACCATTTTGTTTTGTGTTTATCTTTTCGTTTTGTTTTGAGTCTATTTCTACCTTGGAGCCAGTAACGCCAACAGATTCGAATGAACAACAGTGATTTTCGCACTCTTGTATTTGTTTCAGCCGTGCGCCAGTTGTGCCAGAAGATTTGAATGAAACGGCAATGCATCTCACCTACTCTTTTGTGCCTTGAATTCATTACATCGACCTAAGTTTTTCAAAACCTTTTGAACACTGCGGTGAAAATGAAGAGGAAGGAATTCCTCGGGTTTTGCAAAAATTTGATCAATTGAGAGAAAGAGAGGCGTGCTAAGCCCCTTAATGAATGAAATCATGCTTGTTAGCGTGAGTACTGAGAAGGACCCTGGCTTGATCCAGACTGGTTTCACACTATCTTCAGCGCGAGCAATTTGTCGCTTTCTTAAAAATTTTCAAAAACAAAATGTTTTGCGCGGTCCTGCGAAGACTTGTGTGGAATCGCTCTTGAGATTGTGCAGCTTAGGATCGCTCTCAGCCTCGAGACTTGATCCCTTGCTTTAAACCTGGACCTTGGGTTCAGAGTGTTCAACGGTTAACCGCAATATGAGGCTTGTGTGGCCAGATTTGAAACAGCCCTCGAACAAGAGGCACCAAAGTCAGATCAAGAAGATCAGACCTCATCAGAAGAAGCTTGCGAAGCTAGAACAAAAACACCCCTCGAACTAGGGGCAAGAATTTTAAATGTGCTCGAAGAGTCCAAGATGAAGATCGGCAAGAATGCCAAATCCCAGAAGGGAGGAAAGAAGAAGACATTGTTGAAGGACAACCAAGTTCCTATCCACAAACACTAGGGGCAAATTCACCCTCTATTGGATGGACTATTGCATCGCGAGCGAACAACAGCCATTCTCCTAGATTCAGACGACTTCAGGATCTCAAAACCATTTGACATGGACAAAGCTATACTTTTACCCTTGAGAGGCTCGCTAGGCCGAAAACCCGGAAGGGCGGCCCAGGCAAAAGTTAGAGCAAGAAAAGAAGAAAAAGAACAAAAAAGAAAGATGCAAAGAAAAGAACAAAAAAAAAAGAAAATCAAAAAAGAAATGAAATGAAAAGAAAAGACCACAAAAATTGAAAAGAAGAAAAACATAGCTCGCAAGGTTGAAAACCCGCAAAGGGCGGCCTTGGCAAAAGTTAGAGCGCAAAAGGAGAGGTTAATACCCGAGTGTACCTTAATCCCGAACTACGTGAGGCTTGATTCCCATCTTTGGGATACTTAGGCAACTTCATTCTGAAGTCCAGCCGTAAAACACTTCAAATTCGATCATGTCCATGTAATGGTTCTGATAATCTTTGCCTTCTCTGTGTCCGAGAGTTTGGTTGTGTTCGTCGCTCTGAGGATTGACTACAATGCGCTGCGGTGCTATCCAAACAAGGGGCAACTTTTTGTTGCCATTCAAAACGCCGCAGTGTCATTTCAAACAAGGGGCAACTTTCCGTTGCCATGCAGTGTCCTTCAGACAAGGGGCAATTTTCCATTGCTATGGGTCCGAGGTTGTGCATCTCAAGAGTAGGTTCCGTGCTCGTTGAGCAGTGGTCGTTTGCAAAAATAGTTTTTGAGAATTTTTACTGAGGTTGACTAATCTTCTCGAAAAGTATTCTATTTTTCCAAAACTGGACCATTTCTTGGACCCCAAAAAGGAAAAAATTTCAGTGTTCACAGCCTAACTTGCATGATTTCAAATCAGAAAATCGAACAAGCGCGTTAATCTAACTCTCATTTTGATCAAAATTGTTTTAGAAAGCCAAAACAAAAAATGGTCAAATTGATGAACTAGGGACACAGTTGAGTCAGGCTTCTTGTCTTTTCCTCGTTGTCAATGCATTTGCCAGAAAGGGCACTCTTCTTGCCAGAAAGGGCATCGTATTCGCCAGAAGAGGGCACAACTGAAGTTAGCAGAAAAGGGCTGAAAGCTCTCAACATTCTCCAAGCAGCGAGGTATCAAGCCAAGTGCAAAGCACGAACTGGAATGATCTGATCACGTCCAAACTTCTCGGTGGAGCATCATCAACCAATGTCAATTACAGATCTGCTGCACATCCAGCCGCATCACAACCCCTCTGTGGGAGAAACTCACTATTGTGAACAAGAAGAAGAATCTAGCAGAATGCTAGGGGCAAGAGCCCGCAACTTTCTGTTTGTCCATCAACCACCCAGGGGAGAGATGAAAAAATGAGAGATTGAAGAATAGAGAGATGTGCGCTGAGAGAAAAAGTGAGAAAAGGGTTTTTTCAGAAAAATAGAGCCTGAGGGTCGAGTGATGTGAGAATCACAAATGAGAAAGGGTGGGAAACAATACCCGGAGAAACTGGCTCCTCGTGCGCTGAGAGGTCTCTCGTCTTTGTAACACGTCTGTGTGTCGTGTCCCTTGTTTTGTTTGTCTCAATTCTGGATTTGAGTCGTTTCGAGTGTTACTCGATGTGTCTAGGTTGTGTACCTTTTATTTCCTTGTTGAGTCGTTTTGCTGTGTTCAGTCGTAGGCTCAATACCTGGTCGAAAATTCATCTCTCAATTTCAAAAATAAAATAGTTTTGTGCTCAAAGTGCTGTGCCATTCTTCACGTTTGTGCAAAACAAGATTCGTTCTTTCATGAAACCGCACGGTTCAACCCAGGTCATGTGAGAACAGTAAAATCAGGATCTATCTGAAGCTATATAGGTTCCGGACTGCAAAGCAAAAGAAAAGAGGGAAAACCTAAGCATCTGAGTGTGTCTCACCTTCAGCAAATTCCGTGATTGTACTCCGGATGTACCTCCTCAGGCCTTGTCACTACTCTGAAGCATGAGTGTGTCTCGGCCCCAAGCTTAAGCCTATTCCAAGTCAGAATGGCAATTAAAGCAGCAGCAGATGTTATCTCTCTCTGGTATGAACAGGGTGTGCCCCTTTTTTGAGCTGAGTGTGTTGCAAACCCCTCCGAAGGGTAAATCAGAGGTCGCATTTGAATTTGGTCTCGTTAAGGCTTGTATTCCCTTATTTGGCATTTTGTTTCAAATATGCGTTGTCACGCACGTTCCATTTGCATCGTGATGCATGTCCCAATTGCATTGTTATGCACCCACTTCACTTGCATCGTGATGCACATTCCAGTTGCATTGTTATGCACCCACTTCAGTAGCATTGTTATACCTATTCATTGCATTGATTATGCACATCTATCTCGCATTGTTATGCTCATTCATTGCATTGTTATGTACCAATTCACTTGCAATTATCATTCTTTCTCCTCGCGCGTGCGACGGCTTAGACCTCCTTTGGTTTAGAGCATTTGGAATACGTTCCAATGCCCGCATCTTTTATTCTGAAACACCGGGATACGTCCCTACATTTCTCCTTCCTTCCGAAACAATGGGATACGTCCCTATGTTTCTCCCTTCTTTCGAAACACCAGGATACGTCCCTACGTTTCCCTTTCTCCTTCTTTTTCGAAACACCGGGATACGTCCCTATGTTTCTCCTACCTTTCCGAAGCACCGGGATATGTCCCTATGTTTCTTCTCCTTTGTCGAAACACCAGGATACGTCCCTATGTTTCTCCTCCTTGTTTGTAACACTGGGATACGTCCTTAATCCTTGGGATACGTCCCTACTCTTTGGGATACGTCTCTAACCCTTGGGATACGTCCCTAATCCTTGGGATACGTCCCTAACCTTTGGGATACGTCCCTAATCACTGGGATACGTCCCTAACCTTTGGGATACGTCCCTAACCTTTGGGATACGTCCCTATGTTTCTCCCTCTTTGGTTAAAAGTGTTCGGAATACGTTCCAATGCTTACACTATTCTGAAACATCGGGATACGTCCCTATGTTTCTCCCTCTTCGGTCAAAAGCGTTCGGAATACGTTCCAATGCTTATACCATTCCGAAACACTGGGATAAGTCCCTATGTTTCTCTCTTTGTCCCCTTCTTTACACGATTTCAGCGTGTCTGAAATTTATCTTAGGATGCATGGAGCGCGCTCCTGATTGATTTTCTTTATTCTTCCTCTACTCACGAGTCCAACGTGGTTGGAGTATGTCACCATTTTGCATCTATTGTACTCTCTGTTGCATCGCATCTATTATCTATTGCATCACATCTATTACATCCATTGCACCATATCTGTTTTATTGCCTGGTCTAAGGAGACCTTAAATCCTGCATCACCATTCACGCTGTTTTGCGCATCGTACTTGCATTTTACTTGTATTTCTTCGCACTATCTTGTGCACTCCCGGTCTAGGAGACCTTAAATCCTCTAAAGGTGTAATTCCTTTGGTGTTTGTCGTGCCCGAACGACTTCCCGTGGTTTGGTATAGCCACCTGCCTATGTTTGCGGTGAGTTCCTAGGAGACCAACTGAGACGGTGGAAACTAGAGTTCGAATGGCTCATGCCTAGAACACAAAGGTTCGGGATTTCCGAGACTAAAGTCTGGTTTAAATACCCAGGGGTATATCCTCGGCTTGAAATCTGTATGGCAGCCCCATAGATTGAGATAGCATGTGTATGCGCCTCAATTCTGGATACTGAACCAACCTAGTCTGTCACCCTGTTGGAGAATAGGGAAAACTGCGACCATAGTCAGGGAGAAGTAGTACCTGCGGTTCAACCAAGGAGAAGCGAAAGATCCCCAGCAGCATGAGGTAAGTCATTGCCAATTGCCCCTGTAAGGTACCTTTACCTCTTAGCTATTACATTGCATTTTAGCCACTATATTACAGTGCATTGCATGAATCCTCAATTTTCAAACCGGCTTCGCGTAGCGTATAAGTCTAATTATCAAACCGGCTTCGCGTAGCGTATAAGCCCAATTTTCAAACCGGCTTTGCGTAGCGTATAAGTCCAATTATCAAAATCTTCCTGCATATCATTTTGCATCTTGCCACT
Source organism: Camellia sinensis (assembly GCF_055761805.1). NCBI lineage: Eukaryota > Viridiplantae > Streptophyta > Magnoliopsida > Ericales > Theaceae > Camellia > Camellia sinensis. The sequence continues at coordinate 176,319,833 of NC_138965.1, read as the reverse complement.
TGCCTGCGGGCATGCCTGCGGGCACACCTTTGTTATCTTGCCTGTTTGTCTAAGTCTTCGGCCATGTCAAAAATGGGTCGTCTCTGGGCTTTGACATTCACTCCCGTCACTTATGACTTTCGAGTTCTGTCAAAGAGGGGCAACTATAGACACCCCATTTTTGACCAACCTTAAGACTCAGACGTCACCGATTGAGCGCTTGGTGATGTTGCATATTGTGCTCGTTCAGAGGTTTCAGAGTCTCGGCTGCGAGCCTTGCCTCCGGACTTCCGGACTCTTTCATGCTTTACCTCGATTTGCGAACCAGGCTCTGTTTTCTCTGTTTTCTCTTCCCGAAGGGAGGGAGAGGTCTCGTAGATCATCTCTCAGTGGCCGTAGGCTACGTTTCGTGGTCGTAGGCCATTTTGCCCGTTTGGAGTCCAGTTTCCGATTTTTCGGAGCCGTTGGCCGTGTGCCTCGGTTCGGGACGGCTTAACCACCTCCGTTTGCTCCGGTTTTTGGCATGCATCTTATTTGCTCCCTTTTGAGAGACACTGTGGCTCGAGAGACCAACTTCGTGGTCGAACACCACTTCCGGTGCCTAACAGTCAGTTTTCGGGGCCTCGGGCTGCGCGTTTCGGCCCCCGAACCTTCATTTTGCATCGGTTTGAGTTCATTTTTGGCAGGGACCTCTGTTTCATTGTTAGGAAGGTCGTAGAAGGGTGGGAGGCCAGTAATTGTTCTGACAACCAGTTTTATTCCTCCATCGCCCTCCGTCGCCCATTTTTCTCACTTGAAAGCCAATGTTGACCACCCTAAGGCCACTTTTTCCAGCCCTAAACCACATATTTGTGTTGTACACACCTAGGAGGCCACCAATATCATATGGCCGACCAGTAATTGTGTTTGACCCTTTTGAACCCCTCCTAAAAGTGGCCTTTTCTCTCTCCTGGTTCACTTTCTCCAGTTTTTGACCACATATTTGTGTTGTGCACACATGGGAGGCCACCAATCTGGGGTGGCCGGCCACTAATACTTCTTGAGCCTTTTGACCCTTGGCCAGCCGGCCATGGGGAGGGTCGGCCGGCCACCTGAAACTTCAATACCCGGCCGGCCATGATCCCCACCTCTGGTACAATACAAATCTGTATTTTGTTTCCCCCCAAATTGTGTATCCGGGGGGCTGCACTTTTAGGGAGAAATTTGAAATCCATTCCCCCCCTTTTTTTCCCCCCTCTTTTTCCTATATATCCAGGCCATTCCAGCAGCTTCAAGGGATTAGAAAATTTTGGTTTTGAGCTCTTACATTGTATCTCTCTCTGTCTACACTCCAACATTCAAAACCTCCCAAACCCTACACCATTTCTACACCACCACCTAGCACCACACCACCACCATCCATTCCAGCCACTTGGAGCTATTTTCCAGAGCTAAGGAGCCACCAAACTTGGTCCAAGAGTTGTTGAAGCATTGGTCTTCAAGGGTAAGTCCTCTATCCCTCTCTTTGGCCCTATTTTTACTCAATATATTATCTCCTATTGCTTGCATATTTGGGCTCCGACCCTAACTGAAAATGGAATTATTTTGAGCTTCTTTTCATGTTTGTTTAAGGGTCTCTCCCTGTTTGAGGCTTCCTTTTTACACTTGCTTCTTTACCTCTCTTGTATGCCTCTTTCTTGCATAGTATTTTAGGCCTATTTGTAAACTGTTTTGAGCTTGGTTATAAACTGTAAAGTGGCTTATTTTTAGCCTTTCTTCAACATTGTTGAAGGGCTCTTCACTGTTTGAGGTTTTCTTTTGTCACTTGCCTCTTTATCCCTCTTTTGGCCTTATTTTTGCATGTTTTGTTAGCCCCTTGTGCTTGTATTTTTGGGCTCCGACCCAAACTGAAAATAGTCATATTTTGACCCCCTCTTCATGTTTGATCAAGGGTCTTTTGCTGTTTGAGGCTCATTTTTTACACTTTGTGTTTAAACCTTCTTTTAGGCCTATTTCTTGCATAGTATTTTAAGCTTACTTTTGCACCGTTTTGGGCTCGGCCATAAACTGTAAAATACCTTGTTTTGAGCCCTTATTAAACTTTGTTGAAGGGCTCTTCATTGTTTGGAGCCAGCAGCTGCTATTTGCTTCTTTATCTCTCTTTTGGGGCCATTTTTGCATGTTAACTTAGCCCTATTTGTGTTCACTTTTTGGCCCTGCTTAAAACTGTAAATATGCTTGTTTTGGGATTTTCTTGATGCTGTCTTCACACTTCATGTTTAAATAATGCATGCTTTGCATAGCCATAGGTCATTTCATGTACCTAATTTCATGTTTCGGGTCTCATTTCATGCATCGGGTACCATATTGCCATGTTTCGGGGCTGTTTTGCATCATATTTCGGTACTGAAATTTGCATACTAGTATGCCATATTCCATGCCTTGCCATGTCTTGTTAGAGTGGCATTTGTGCCTTAGGATCGGTCCTTGATTTGCGTGCACGTGTGTACACATCTCGAGTGTCTTATTTTCATCTAATGGCTACTGATGTGAGTGTGGCCGAGGTCCACTCATGTTGGTATATGTCCATTATGCATTGTGTATGCCATTTCATTTCATAGCATTGTGTATGCTAGGTTGTATGTTAGAGCATTGTGTATGCCATGTTACCTCGTGCATTGTGTATGCCATCTCATAGCATTGTGCATGCTAGGTTGTATATTAGCTGCATTCATGCATGTCATGCATATTGCATTGTGCTTGGGATAGGAGTTAGCCCGAGTGCGGGAAACGAGGGATGTTTCGTACTCCGAGTGATGGAACGTGTCTCAATTCCTCGGTCGCCGACACTCCGGATTATCCATGATGGAGTCTAGGCCTTGTTGTGTCCATATGTGCATTCATTTCATATTGAATCGTGCAAATCGACTCCTCGGCCATCATGCATCGAGATGCGTGATTGGTGGCACGAGAATCGAGGACTACGGTCCTTGAAGAGTAGTCAAGCATACATATGTGAAAATACTTTGCCATGCCCCTTTGTTGCTCTCTGTTGCAGCAAATCAGAAATCGACAGCCTTCCGGAGCTTAGCACGCATTCCAAGAAAAATTGCAAACAGAGGCAAACCGGGGCATCGCAAGGGATTCTCCGCACAAGGCAACCCGAGCATGCATCATTCATCATCCGGAGCAGATTTGAGGCAGTCCATGGCTTGCATGCCAATTTATTGCTTTCCTAATTTAATTTGTTAATTAATTAGGGTTTTGTAATTATTTGGACTGTAATTATTTATTCGGGACTTTATTATTTATTCGGACCCTCCGAGCGAGGGCACAACTGTAATAAGTGTGCGTGTGTGTGATGTATGTCTTCCAACCCCACGTCTTTCTCCCTTTTATTTACCCGCTTATGATGGTTAGATTAGGGCATGTTTCAATTAGCGTACAGTATGATAGTATGTTTGCATTCATTCATCTGTCTTGCATGCACTGGGCTCGGCGCATCATACTAACTGCATTGTATTTTCAATTCCAAGTTGAATACATGTTAGCTGTAGCATTTCATATGCCATGTTTAGAATAACCGAGCCTGCTATAGTTGCATTTTTGCATGTGTTGCATTAGGCACTTTTGTATAGTTAGGATCATGCATGGATTTCTAATTAGCTTCTGTTTTGACTTGGAGTACTCGGTAAGTTTTATGCATTAGCATCCTTGTATGCGTGTGAGTGACTGCCATGAATAGCATGCTTACCATGAGGCTATATGCTTATGTGATATAACTGCCTGAATGCCTGTGGGTGAAGGTTGGGTTATTTGAATTGGAACAATTCATCAAATGTGTGTTTTAAGCCCACTAGATAGTGGCAAAATCATGTTTTTCTAAGCCCACCCGAGGGTGGCAAATCCACGGCTTAGCCTACTTGCGAGTAGCACCATCAAACCATTTTCAAACAAACAAACATGAAATGTTTTGTTCCAATTCAGGCGATCCAGTCTATACTTGTATGCTGTGCGCATCACATAGCAAATCTAGGCTAATAACCGGAATAAGAACACACAATGTTTTCAAAACTTGATATCATGGTTAGTAGAGGCCGATCTTTGATCGGGCGAGCGGGGGTGCTCACGAAGTGACCTTTCCCAATCGTACCCAAGTTCCCGAGCCGAGGCAACTTTGGTGATGATGGACACGTGGCCTTAGGCAAACGAGTCAGGGTTTCCTAAATTCTCCCAAAATAAAATATTTAGGTGGCGACTCTGTATCTGGCAAAGCAGTCCATGTTTGGCACTTCTTTCGAAAATCTGTTTTCTCAAAACGATTTGCCGGATTTGGACTCTTTGGTTCAGACTTAGAACCTTGACAATTTGAGAGTCCGAACTGTAGTGAGCCCAATATTGAACGGAACGGGGGACCTCGTTCCTCCCGAGGCGTTCGGGGACGTCTACAATACAACACGTACAAGACATAACATTTGTTCAGCTTACTTGGAACTTGGAAGAGATCACTTCATTGGGAAAATGAATGAAGTGTTATGTATTATTGTATGAATATAAAAAAAAAAAATTAAGTAGGATGTAGGTCACACTCACGATGAATGTAATTCATTGATTATTTTTTTATGAATAGTATATATATATATAATTTTTTTTTTTTTTTTTTTTGTGGTATGTGTGTAAAAAAATCATTGTTAGTGAAGGTTGAGAAAAAAAATACCACAAAATTCCACCACAAAATGAGTTGCACTTTCCATATTTTTGTAATTTTTTTTTCTATTTATGTATGTACCATATACACATTATAATTAAAAAAGAAAATAGTATAATTTCATATTTTCTGAGTTATAATTAAAAAAAGAAGAAGGTATAACCAAACACTATATGAGGCATAATCAAACATCTTAAAATAATGTTATAACTAAAAAAAATTAATTATATCTAAAAAAAAAATGTAACTAAAGGTGTATATGGTATAAGATGTGTATGGTAGATTTCTCATTATTATTATTATTATTTTATTATTTTTTTTTTGTGAGAAAAAATGACAGCTAAGGGCATCTCCAACGGTTCACCAAATATTTCATCAAGTCTGAGTAAAAATATGACAAATTTCTCTATCTGATATCAGCCACTCCAACGGTGAATATGTAACTGTTAGCAAAACACAGGTTGTCCGGGGGACGACTGGCTGGTCATTTGACCGGTTGACTGGCAAGAGCAAATGAAAAAAATAAAATAAAAAAATTCCCTCATTTTTATTTTCCTCAATTCCTTTGCCATTTCTTTTTCCCTCTATTAAATATTTTTCATTTCTTTTTGCTTCCCTAAATTATTTTCCTCAAAAAATAGATATAAACATATTAAACCATGTACTATATAAACCAAGCAAATAACGTTGTATCTGGAACCAACCCACAACTGAAAAACAAAGCATAATGATTAGCTCAACTTCTTATTTATTCACTGATTTTCCATTCTCTTCTTCTTCCTCATCATCTGATGATGAAAGTAATGATGAAAAATTGTTGCACTTCTGGGTGTTTATGAGATAAATAATGCTAGTATGATATAAATTCTGAGAAAAAGTGATCAATCAAAAAAAAGATGTGGTTCTATTGAAGGACATAAATACATAAGCCGTGATAGAAGGAAGGATCATGATTGATTATTTACGGATTATTTTGCGATAAATCCAGTTTATTCACCTGTAATATTTCGGAGACATTTTAGAATGCGTCGTTATCTGTATCTGTGAATTTTGAATGCAATTGAAGCACAAGATATATATTTTGTTAAAAAAAAAAAATGCAGCTCATATATCTTCGAATTGTCTCCACTTCAAAAGATGACTTCAGCAATTAGAACACTCTCATATGGAGTGGTAGCAGATGCAGTTAATGATTATGTGCGAATTGAAGAAAACACCGCAATTGAAAGTTTGAAACACTTTTGCAATTCAATAATCGAAATCTTTAGACATGAATATCTTAGATTTCCAACAACAACTGATATTGCTAGATTACTTGCTATTTGGGAGGTTCATAGGTTTCAGGGTATGTTGGGAAGTTTAGATTGCATGCATTGGAAATGAAAAAATTGTTTAACGGCATGAAAAGTCAATACGTAGGCCATCAAAAAAAGCCAACCATCATTCTTGAAGCAGTAGCTTCTTATGACTTGTGGATTTGACTTGCATTTTTTTAAATGCCTGGATCACACAATAACTGTCTTGGATCGGTCGCGTTTATTTTCTGATCTTGTCCAAGGTAAAGCTCCGCCTGTCCATTACACTATTAATGGACACACTTATAATATGGGTTATTACCTTACTGATGGTATATATCCTCAATGGGCAACACTAGTTCAGACAATCTCGTCTCCTCAATGGTGTAAGATTCAGCAAGGAAGGATGTAGAACGGGCATTCGGAGTGCTCCTTGGGGAGAAGAGATTGTTTAAATTAATTTTGCCCATTAAGGGTATATACCATCAACAACGTAATAACCCATATTATAAGTGTGTCCATTAATAGCGTAATGGACAAGTGGAGCTTACCTTTGGGCAAGATAAAAAAAAATAAGGGCAACCGATCCAAGACATTCGAGTCATTGTGTGATCCAGGCATTTCAAAAAATATATATTAAATCCACAAGTCATAAGAAACTATTACTTCAAGAATGATGGTTGGCTTTTTCTGATGGCCTATATATTGACCTTGCCATGCCGTTGGACAATTTTTCTATTCCCAATGCATATAATTTAAACTTTCCAACATACTCGGAAACCCACGAACCTCCCCAATAGCAAGTAATCTAGCAATATCAGTTGTTATTGGAAATTTGAGATATTCAGGTCCAAAGATTTCGATTATTGAATTACAAAAGTGTTTCAAACTTTCAATTGTGATGCTTTCCCCCAATTTGCACATAATCATCAACTGCATCTACTACCACTCCATCTAAGAGCATTCTAATTGCTGAAGTCATCTTTTGAAGTGGAGACAATCCGAGAATATATGAATTGCATCTTTTTTTTGAACAAAATATGCATTGTGTGCTTGAATGACATTCAAAATTCGCAGATGCAGATGATGACGCATTCTAAAACATCTTTGAAATATTGCAGGTGAATAAATTAGATTTGCCGCAAAATAATCCGCAAACAATTGATCATGAGCCTTCTTTCTATCGCAATGTATGTATTTATGTCCTACAACAGAACTACCTCTTTTCTTTGATTGGTCACTTCCTCTTAGAATCTGTATCATACTAGCATTATTTATCTCTTAAACACCTAGAAGTGTAACAATTTTTTCATCATCAGAGGATGAGGAAGAAGAAGATGAAGATGATGGAAAATCAGTGAACAAATAAGAAGTTTAGCTAGTCATTATGCTATGTTTTTCAGTTATGGGTTGGTTCCAGATACAACGTTGTTTACTTGGTTTATATAGTATATGGTTTAATCTGTTTATATTTGTTTTTTGAGAGAAATAATTAAGGGAGGCAAAAAGAAATGAAAAATATTTAATGGAGGGAAAAAAAAATGACAAAAGAATTGAGAGAAACAGAAATGAAGGCAATTTCTTTTTTTCATTGACTAGCCAATTGTCCCTCTAGACAATCTATGTTTTACTAACAGTTACAAATTCATCATTGAAATGACTAATATCAAATAGAATAATTCGTCCTATTCATACTTAAATTTAATAAATAGTAATGCTACAGAGCCCGAATATAGGGGCTCAAATTTGGCTCGAAATTAGGGGGAAGAATAAGGAGGAGGAGGAGGAGGAGGAGAAGGAGGAGAAGAAGAACTCAACTGGAGGGGCCAACAAAATCGGGCAGAGGTGGAGGTGGAGGTGGAGGTGGAGGCGGAGGCGGAGGCGGAGGCAAAGGTGGATGCGGAGGCGGCGGCGGGCGGAGGCAGAGGTGGAGATGGGGCTGCGATGCCGACGAGCGACGAGGGACGAGCTGCGAGATCGGCCGACGAGCTGGGACGCCGACGGGCTGCGATGCCGACGACGACCTGCGTTCTCGCTCTCGCTCTCGCCTCTGTGTTCTCTCTCTCGCTTCTATTCAACTCAAGGAAGAAGAAGAAAGAAAATGAAAGAAAAAAAAAAAATCAAAACCCAAAACCACATCATTTTAAATTTTAAACAAAATTCAAACCCTTAATTTCGGGTCCTCAAACATTATTCTTTAATAACATATTTGGTGAACATATGCCGAAGCTCTCAACAGATTATTTGTACCAGCAAAACCATTTGGTGTATAACGACCAACGTTGCTTCGTTTGGACTCCATGCCCAAGTCCACCCTCTCCCTCTCTCCAACCTCACCTCCGATTCCTCTCCGATGGCTACCTCTCAACTCTTCCACCAACCCCTTCCCTTCCATCTCACTCCAATCTCTCTCTCTCTCTCTCTCTCTCTCTCCTGCAAAACCACAACCCAGATTACAAAATCATAAAATCTCTAAACCCATCAAAGATCAAGTCTAATCTGAAAGAGCAGAGCACAATATCATATCACAAAATCTTCAAATTTGGTCAACCCATTGTTGAAGGAGAGGAATCATCTCTCAGTATATCGGGAAATCAACATGGGTTCAGATTCTATCTTAACCCCAATCATCAAACCCATGCCAATTCCAACCCAAGTAGAAGAAGAAGTAGAAGAAGAAGACCCTCCCATTCCAACCACAGCTCTTCTCTCCTTCAACACTGACCATTCTTCTTCACCCACACCTTCAAAACCCACCACCACCACCCTCCTCTTCATCTCTCTCCTCCTCACGACCTTCATTTCTCTCTCTGCCGCCCTCACTTTCGCCTTCCTCTTCTTCTCTCACACCTCCCAACCCATTCCTCAATTCGCTCGTCCACTCACCAAACTCAACCACCCAGTTGTTCTCTTGATTTCCTCTGATGGGTTTCGATTTGGGTACCAATTCAAGACCCCGACCCCCAACATCCATCGCTTGATCAACCAAGGCACTGAGGCTGATTTGGGTTTGATTCCTGTCTTCCCAACTCTAACTTTCCCAAATCATTACGCAATTGCCACTGGTTTATACCCTGCTTATCATGGAATCATCAACAATCTCTTCTTTGATCCACACACTGGTGATACTTTCTTTATGGGTAGTCATGATCCCAAATGGTGGTTAGGCGAGCCTCTTTGGGAGACTGTGGTCAATCATGGCTTGAAGGCTGCAACCTATTTCTGGCCTGGTTCTGAGGTTAAAAAAGGTTCCTGGACTTGCCCTGAGGATTTATGCAAGCATTTTAATTATTCAGTACCTTTTGAAGAGCGAGTCGATACGGTTTTACAGTATTTTGATCTTCCAAGTAGTGAAATCCCTGTGTTTATGACATTGTATTTTGAGGACCCTGATCATCAGGGTCATAAGGTTGGGGCTGATGATCCTGAGATCACTGAGGCGGTTGCTAGGATTGATAGGATGATTGGGAGGTTGATTCAAGGTTTAGAACAAAGAGGGGTTTTTGAGGATGTTAGCATAATCATGGTGGGTGATCATGGAATGGTTGGTACATGTGATAAGAAGTTATTCTTTCTTGAAGATTTATCACCGTGGATTGAAATTCCACAGGATTGGGTTCAATCTTATAGTCCATTGCTAGCCATTCGTCCGCCACCAAGTTTCTCTCCAGTAGATATTGTGGCGAAGATGAATGAGGGATTAAATTCGGGGAAGGTTGAGAATGGGAAGAATTTGAAAGTTTATCTTAAGGAGGAGCTGCCTAGTCGGCTACATTACTCGGGGAGTGATAGAATTCCACCAATAGTAGGGTTGATTGAAGAAAGTTTTAAGGTGGAACAGAAGAGATCAGAGAGGAAAGAATGTGGAGGATCACATGGGTATGACAATGCGTTCTTCTCAATGAGGACTATCTTTATTGGCCATGGTCCTCAATTTGCCAGGGGACGAAAGGTTCCCTCCTTTGAGAATGTTCAGATATACAATTTGGTCACTTCCATTCTCAATATACAAGGAGCTCCCAACAACGGCACTGCATCATTTCCCAAATCAATTCTTTTGCCTCGCCACTGAAATCCACTGAGATTATTCAAACAGTTTGAATTTCCGGAGTAGTGGCAGATATACAGGGATGGGTCAGAAAAGTTTAATCTGTTATGAACCCATCTCCATTTTGTTTGATGATATTATTAACCAAAATTTATTCTAGGAACACAAGAGGTAATACACCAATTTCTTGTCATCTCTTCCATTTTGATGGATCCAATGTTAATGAGTAGCACATGTAAGTGTGGAACCTAGCATCTAAATTGTATTCTTGTAATTATCATTATTTTTATACAGGTATATGAATATACCACTTGGATGTTTGAACATGATCTGTTTTGAGTTAAGGAATTTCCATGTTTCTATTGACTTTAATTTAGATGTTTGTTTTAGTTTAGAAGGGCATTGCAAATTTGGTCATATATTTGATTGTGGAAATTGCAATCTACTTGGTGGACTTCATTGTCAAATTAAGGATGCATACTATTGCTGAGTTTAACGATACAAATGGAACGGAAAAAGGATATATACCTAAAAGGTGAAAAGAATTCATGCTAGGTTTGGGCTGTTTAATATTGTATAGATGGACATATTCTAGCTATTGCCTGTGTCCTTTTTATCGACTGTGGAACCTATATTAGTCTTGGCTCATTGCTTATCCATGTCTTTTATTACTTGAAATTTTGCTTCCAGGCTTGTAACATTATCAGCAATTATTGCCACTAGGATTAAGATTTTATTCTTAGATCTTTTCGACTTAAGCAACCTTGAAGAATAGAATACATAGAGTTGTATGTGGACACAGATGATTTTGAATTATTATTCATCTGATCTGAAACTTAAAATCTTGTCTCTTTGGCATAGGTTAGTGAGCTTCTATATTCAAACTTAGATACTTGTCTTCTCCCTTTTCATATAGTAAAACCAGTTGAAAGGTGGATTTTGATTGTTGCATTGAGGCAAGTGGTGTGAACTTTTAGTGTTGCAATTTAACATTGACTAACTTATATGCATGCTCATAACTTGGAATGTGCATTTGATTAATTCTGCATATTTTCTCTAGGGAACAAAAAAAAAAGAGGCTTCAAGACAGCAATTTATCTTACTTGCCTGTTTTATTCTCAACATGCGTTAATGGTTTAAGGGTTATGAAAAACATCAAGTAATACAACTTGTGGATATCTACAGATCACTGTTGATAATAGAAGTAAATGAAGTACTGAATCATCTCTCTCTCCTTTTCTGAGCATGCTTATTGATAAAATGAGGTTGCTGATGGTGGGTGAAGGTTAAAATCTTAACTAATTATTTGTCTCCATGTTCATTAATGAGATGCAGTGTTTTCTGAAATTCTTGATTTTTATTGATTACCCAAGACCATTTGGATCTTAGATTTGAGTAGAGAGATTTATGAAGTGTTTCATAGTCCTTTTTCTAGTACTGATGAGAAACACTCCATTATTGAATTGTTTTATATGCTTTAAAATCCACCAGGAAACCGATGTGTCAAGCAAAGTTGCCGAGGCCATTTTGTTGTGGATTAGTTTTTTTTCTTCATCAATTGTTGCAGAAGAGCAAGAGGGTGTAAGTTATGATTGTTTCTCAAGCTTGCATGTTTGAGGTGTTATACTCATCCGATCAGAATGAAGATTGAAGTATTATTCGACTATCATGGCGTTTTGAGTACAGAATTATACCACAAAACTCTTTTGATGAGTTTGGTTATGATTAAAAAAATGTTGGGAAGTGCGGGAAAAATATAAGAAAATGGAACCCTTTTTTTTTTTTTAAAATTTTTGTTTTGTGTTTTTGGTGTTGGTTTAGCATTAGAGAGAAAAAAGTGCAAGAATATTAATCTCATTTTGAATTCATTACACTTTTCATTTAAAAAATGGTTCAGTCTAAATTTTTGAGATTTAAAAAGCGTCATCCAGTTCAAAATCTAGACTGGAGTTTTCCTTCATTAAAAATGTATTTTTATTTCAATTTTATTTGTGTGCAAAATTACTTTTAAAGGCAAAAGACAAAAGACAAAAAATAAATAAATTTGAAACTTTATAATCATTCCATTTTAAAGAACTATTCCTTTGTCCTTTTTCATTTCATTTCTCTATTGCACATTCTCTTACAAAAGTACGAATCATAGTTTTGAAAAAAAATAATAAAATAATAATACAATAATGCTAGAGGGTCACAATTTTTGTGGCCACAATGGCTCAAAACTGTCAAAACGACGTCGTTTTGACATGTTTTGCACTCAAAACGACGTCGTTTTGACATGTTTTGCACTCAAAACGACGTCGTTTTGGCAGTTTTAAGCCATTATGGCCACAAAAATTGTGACCCTCAAACATTTTTCATAATAATAATAATGAGGCAACGGACCGAGAAAGTGTGATAAATGAATGACTAAAGAAAAAGGTAAAATGATTTAACATTTTCAAATCGAATATGAAGATGAGCGTTCGATTTTTGAACATAACTAAACAGTCCGGAGCTCCACTGCCAAAATAATAATGTTACACTAATAAAAAATTCATGCATGAGACCTTTTATTTTAAAATAAAATTGGACGAATCATATTCATCGTCTCCATAGTTTGAGATTTGTATCATTTTAATTTCTGACATTTCAAATATAATACATCTGATCCTAAATTTTGAATCTCGTTTTAAATAAAGATAATTTATTCTATTTGAAGGGCAAAGTCGTCATACAACTTATTTTGTATTGGTTAATTTATATATTGTTTGAAATATAATGGTCTTTTTTTTAATGAATAATATTGAATTTTTTTTTGCTTATAAAGATCTGTTTGGTTTGGTTTTCATAATTTTTTTCCAAATTTTTTTTCTAAGAAACTAAAAATTAAATTAGTGAAAAAAAAAATAAAAACAAATCGGCCTTGTTTGGTTTGGGTTTGAAAAAAAGATTTTGGAGAAAATTTTTAAAAATTTTGTTTGGTTTATAATTTTTTTCAAAAAATTTTCAAAATCACTTTTTCTCTCTCATCTCTCATTTTCAATCACTTTTTCTCTCACATATATCTACTCAATTACAACAAAATATCAAATCATCTCAAACTCTTAAACTCCAAAACTATTTTCAAAATATACAACCAAACAAATTACAAAAATTTATAAACTCTCTGTAACAACCCTCATACTGTTTACTGATTAAGGACTGATCGATTACCGATAATCACCGATTACTGCTAAACGGAACTGATAACTGACTGATAATCGAACTGAATGAAATACTGAACTGACTGACTGAAATTGAAACTGAATTGACTGAGTATATGTTAGTTAATTGCATTCTATCTGTTTGATTGTCTGATTATCTGTTCATGTTTATATGTTTAAACTGCTAATTGAAGGCCTTATGGGCGGCCGAATTAGAAACCGATTGATGTTCCGTGACCCTCATAATTAATGTGATTTTATGGTATATTTATTTGAAAACTGATTAGGTATGATTAAATTAGATTAAAATAAGCCAATTAAAGAGTTTGCCATATTTACCATTTTGCCACTATCTCATATACACACACTTGAGCCTTATACTTGAATCAAAACACATTTGCTCAGCCATTTTCTTGTGCTTAACCGACCAAGAGAGGGAGAGGGAGAGAAATTGAGTTCTACCTTGTGAATTGCTTGGAAATTGAAGGAATTGGAACATATGTTGCAAATTTAACTTCCACACCTTGTAACTAAAGCTCTAGGTAAGGAATTCAACCCCTCTTTGTAATGTGTTTGAGCTCATTCATGTTAGATTCTTGAGCCTCTAGTGATTCAAGTCTAGAATTGGTTCATTGTGTTGATTTGGAACTCATTTCATGCATGCATGTTTGTAATGTAGATATTTGAGTTGTTTTCATGGCAAAAGGTTACATGCATGTCCATCTTTTGGTCATACCCCATGAATTCATCATGTTCTTGAAGAAATGAGTCCATTTGAACAAGCTTTGAAGATTTAATTTGGTTTGAAACTCATGCATGACATGTTTGAATGTTGTTCTTGAAAATGGGTTTGAATGTGGTTTTAATTGACTCACCTTTGGGGCTTGAATTCATAAATTGAGCTTTGAAACTTGTTATACATTGAATTTAATGTTGTTTTCCAGAATTTGGGCCCAAGAGGTCGAGTTTGGAGTGGTTGAATGCTTGGTTTGAGCTTGGGAGGCAGATCTGGAAATTCCAGATTTGGCTTCCTCGCTCGAGCGAAGGATTCCCCGCTCGAGCGAGCACCTTTGTCCAGGGCTCCGCTCGAGCGACCATCGAGCGGCGATCGCGCGTAAAATTTCAGCATCCAGTACTTTTACTGTTTTGCAGACCGCTCGAGCGAAGGATTCCTCGCTCGAGCGAAGCCTTTGATTTTGGGCTTACGCTCGAGCGTATAAAGTCTCGCTCGAGCGAGGCTCCTATTTTCAGCAAACTTTGCGAAATATTTTCTAAGTGTATTTTTGCATCCTCATCCCATCCTAGGCATTCTTAGGCCTAGTTTAAGACATTTAGATGATGATATCGTTGTAGAACACACCAAGGCAAATTAGGGATTAAGTTATGAGATTTCCCAACTGTGTAGCTTAGTGTGTTCAACCTGTGAACTGTGTAGGGTTGGCAACTAGGGAGACACGCTCTAGCATACTGTAGCCCAGAACTCTGTGAGTAACAATTGTGTAAAGATATGTTCAACTGATTATCTTTTGAATACTGAACTGAACTGTTTACTGAACTGGTATTATTTACTGAATGAATGTATGTCCTTTATTTCTGAACTGTACTGTGGCATCCTTAATACCTACGGTTTACTGTTACTGTTACTGTTACAGAGATCTCTGTCGGTTCCCTCGTGGAACCATTACTGTTTACTGACTGATGGCCATCATTACTGTTCGGTCTTTTAAGACCTACTGTTACTGTTGTGCTAATGGATGTACCACATATGACTGTTTACTGTACTGAACAACTGAATGACTGATTGAAATGAACTGTTTTCATACTGTAAGGACATTCATTCTTAACCTCTTTACATATTGTGTTATTCACTGGGCTTTAGCTCACTGCTCATATATATATGTAGGTGTACAGGCACCAGATCGGAGCTAGGAGCGTCAGGGTTACTCCAGTTTTGTCAAGCCAGCCTTTGCGCCTCACTGCGAGGTTCCGAGTTGCCATGCTATGGCTTGGGGGTGTTTTGGTTGTTTCCCCCACCTGTCTTTTGTACTGTCTAACTGTTCTGTATAGACTGACTGTTTACTGTACTGTTATACAGGGATTAGGTCACTGTACTGTGTGACTACAAATTTTGTATAGACTGTACTGTTTTGTACAGACGGAATGTTTTCTGTACTGTTATGTAGGGTTGAGTCCCTAGTTTGAATGGATGTGAATATTGTTCATACTGTTCTGTACCGTTTATGTATGAATGCATGGAAAATCTTTTGCATACAGACTGTCACAGCTCATTGGACATTGTTTAATTACTGTATTGGCTTCCGCCAGGCCCTGTACTCTGTTTTACTGTATTTCTGTTAAGCAGGCCTTCGGTAATCTCGGATTACTGGCCGGTTACGGTGCTAAACCCATAGGGCCGGGTTTGGGTCGTGACAGAGTGGTATCAGAGCGATACTTACCACGAGTTATACCGCACACACGTGTCCAAAGGAGCTATAGGGTGTCCTAGAAAAGTGATTAGGGCATCTCATGAGCATGATAAGTGTGTGGTTATGTTATGACTGAATACATGCTAATGTGTTAAACTGTTAAACAAATGACTCAAAACTGTTATAACTACTTATAGTGAAATGGACAATGCAAATGAACCTGAATCCTCGTCTACCGAGGCAAGAATGGAAAGAATGGAAAGAATGATAGAACTGATAACTGCTAGACTGGAACAACAACAGAACCAACCGCCCCCACCTTCTCCTCCTCCGGTACAGCCGGAACCTAATGCGAATGTGGATGATGGGGATATTATTGCTCTCACCCATAAATTCAGCAAGATGAAACCGCCATCCTTTCAGGGAGGCCTTGAACCGTTAAAAGCTGAAGCTTGGGTTCTGGAAACAGAAAAATTATTCGAAGTGTTTCCGTGCTCAGAAGCGAACAAAGTACTGTTAGCTACCTTCACCCTACAAGAAGAGGCTAGAAGGTGGTGGATGTTAATCCGTGACACAAATACTGTTATGACTTGGGCTCAGTTCAAGGAGTCCTTCTTTGAAAAGTATTTCCCTCAATGTGTTAGGGATAGAAAAGTGACTAAATTTGAACAGCTGAAGCAGGGCACAATGACTGTTGCGGAATACGAGACGAAATTCACCGAGCTTGCTAGATATGCACCGCATATGGTGGATACGGAATATAAGAAGGCCATGAAATTTGAAGGTGGCCTTAATGTGGCAATACTTGACCGGATAAATGTTTTGAAATTACCGACTTTTGTGGGTGTTCTCGACCGGGCATTGATGGCCGAGTCGAACATTGCAGCGGTGAAACAATCTGAAACACCAACAACTGAATGGCATGGAAAAAGGCAGGGTTTCAAATTCAAGAAAGGCAAGCACAACCCAGCCAATAAGAAACAGAATACGGGGACGACAACTAGCCCCAGTCAAGGGAGTGGATTCATACCACCCTGTCCTGAGTGTGGCAAGAAGCACAAGGGAGTCTGCTACAGAATATCTGGAGCCTGTTACAGGTGTGGCAAGGTGGGCCACATGGTTAAAGACTGCCCCTCTGCTCCACAAGCCAGTAGAAAAGCTGCACCAAGCGCAGCAGCATCAACTGTAGCACCAAAGCCTAACCCCAGAGCTACCGGGAAAGAGCCCATGAGGCAGGGCCGAGTGTTCGCCCTAGTACCGGGAGACGTGCAAAATACTGAGACCGTTGTGTCAGGTATCCTCTCTATCTGTACACAAAATGCATATGTATTGATTGATTCGGGGTCTACACATTCTTATGTATCGCATGCTTTCTCACGGAAATTGAATAGACCCTTAGAACCTATGAACTATCTGCTAGCCGTATCATCACCCGTAGGGGGATCCATGACATGTGCTTATATGTACCCCGCATGTGAAATCATTGTTGGGGATATGCATCTGTTTATTGATTTACTGCCATTGAACATTGATCATTTTGACGTAATATTGGGGATGGATTGGTTACAAAAATATTATGCCACTATTGACTGTGTGACCAAGCAAGTTGTTTTCCGTCCACCTGGTTTGCCCGAATTTGTGTTTAATGGGAGTGGAGTAGTACCTCCTCCGTATTTGATTTCGTCAGTGAAAGCTGTTAAATTAATTAGAAAGGGGTGTAAAGGATATCTGTGTTCTGTACTGACTGTGTCTACTGATGATAGCGTTAAAACTGATGTGAATTGCATTCCTATAGTCAGAGAATTTCCAGATGTTTTCCCAGATAATCTTCCAGGAGATTTGACTGACAGGGAGATTGAATTTACCGTTGACGTGATTCCCGGAACACAACCAGTTTCTAAAGCTCCCTACCGAATGGCTCCAACTGAACTGAAAGAACTGAAAGTGCAACTACAAGAACTGTTAGACAAAAAGTTCATCAGACCTAGCACTTCGCCATGGGGTGCTCCTGTTTTGTTTGTCAAGAAGAAAGATGGCTCACTGAGACTGTGCATTGACTACCGTGAACTGAATAAGGTAACTGTAAAGAACAAATACCCATTGCCACGCATTGATGATTTATTTGATCAGTTACAGGGTGCACAAGTGTTTTCTAAGATTGATCTCAGATCGGGGTATCATCAACTGAAGGTTAAACCGGAAGACATTGATAAAACTGCTTTTAGAACAAGGTATGGACACTACGAATTTTTGGTTATGCCTTTCGGAGTCACGAATGCCCCTGCTGCTTTTATGGACCTCATGAACAGAATTTTTAAACCGTACCTTGATGACTTTATTGTTGTATTTATTGATGACATATTGATTTACTCCAAAAGTATAGAAGAACATGAACATCATCTGAGACTTGCCCTGCAAACCTTAAGAGAACAGAAACTGTATGCTAAACTGTCTAAATGTGAATTTTGGCTTGACCATGTTATGTTTTTGGGGCATGTTGTTAGCAAAAATGGAATTTCTGTTGATCCGCAGAAAATTGAAGCTGTAGTGAACTGGCCTAGACCAACAAATGTGACTGAAGTCCGAAGCTTTTTGGGATTGGCTGGATATTACAGAAGATTTGTCAAAGATTTCTCCAAAATTGCTCTACCACTGACTCAGTTAACTCAGAAGGGGACATCATTTGACTGGACTGACCAAAGAGAATCTGCGTTCCAGGAGTTGAAAACTCGACTTGTGACTGCACCAGTTTTAACCTTACCTTCAGGTACGGATGGTTATACTGTATTTAGTGATGCTTCTCATAAGGGTTTGGGATGTGTTTTAATGCAGAATGGGAGAGTTATTGCTTATGCTTCCCGACAGTTGAGACCACATGAAAAGAACTACCCGACCCATGACCTGGAACTTGCTGCAGTGGTGTTTGCACTGAAAATTTGGCGTCACTATCTGTACGGGGTGACATGTGAAGTATACACCGACCATAAGAGTTTAAAGTATTTCTTCACACAGAAAGAACTGAACATGAGACAGCGGAGATGGCTAGAACTGATTAAAGATTATGACCTACAGATATTGTATCATCCGGGGAAAAGCCAATACTGTTGCCGATGCATTGAGCCGAAAGTCAATTGCCAACTTAGCTTGTTTGCTCACCGGACAGAAAGAGTTGCTTTGTGACCTTGAAAAATCTGAGATCGAAATTGTTTTGAGAGAACAAGGTGGAATCTTGGCTGCTATTTCTGCTCAACCAGCACTGGTTGAAGAGATTAAAGAGAAACAGCAACTGGATGACTTCTTGAAAAAGATCATCGAAGAAAGAGAATCTAAACCGAGACCGGGATTCAAGTTTGAGAATAATGTACTGAAATTTCAAGAAAGACTGTGTGTACCAAATGATACTAAACTGAAAAGAAGAGTTCTGCAAGAAGGCCACAATTCGAAATTGTCTATCCATCCGGGGAATACGAAAATGTACCAAGATCTGAAACAGAATTTCTGGTGGCCGGGAATGAAGAAAGAAATTGCTGATTTTGTATCCAAATGTCTTCATTGCCAACAGGTCAAAGTTGAACATCAACGACCTGCCGGACTATTGCAACCCCTACCCATACCAGAGTGGAAATGGGAGCATATCACGATGGATTTTATCGTTGGATTACCTCGCTCCAGAAAAGGTATGGATTCAATTTGGGTTATTGTTGATAGACTAACCAAATCTGCTCACTTCTTACCTGTCAAGACAATCTATAATGCGGACAAATTGGCTGTCATCTATATTGATGAAATTGTAAGACTGCATGGAGTGCCTGTGTCTATTATTTCTGACAGGGATTCGAAGTTTACATCGAGGTTTTGGCAAAGCCTACAGACTGCATTGGGTACTGAACTGAGACTGAGTAGTGCCTATCATCCTCAGACAGATGGCCAATCAGAAAGGACCATCCAAACTCTGGAGGATTTACTGAGAATGTGTGTCCTTGATTTTCAGGGAAACTGGGAAAGTCATCTGCCACTAGCTGAATTCGCCTACAACAACAGCTACCATTCGAGTATTGGTATGGCGCCTTTTGAGGCATTGTATGGCAGAAAATGTAGATCTCCAATTTGCTGGGCAGAAGTTGGAGATGGGCCTTTGCTTGGGCCCGAGATTGTGTATGAAACAACTGAGAAAGTGAAACTGATACAGCAAAGACTGAAAACTGCACAGAGTAGACAGAAAAGTTATGCAGATGTCAGAAGACGGGACAGAGAGTATGAAGTGGGTGATCACGTTTTTGTGAAAGTGACACCAATGAAAGGCCAGACTCGTTTTGGAGTCAAAGGCAAGTTAGCACTGAGATACGTTGGACCATATGAGATCATTGAGAAAATCAATCCGGTGGCGTATCAAGTTGCGCTTCCTCCTGAAATGGAGCATATGCATAACGTCTTCCACATCTCTATGTTGAGAGACTACCTTCGGGATCCTTTCCATGTGATTGAGCCTACTCGGATAGTGTTGAGTGATGACTACACTTACGAGGAACGGCCTATACAGATTGTAAACAGACGAATCAAGAAACTGAGAAACAAAGAGATCCCGTTAGTGAAAGTTGACTGGCAGAACCATGGTGGCGTGTATGCCACTTGGGAAAGGGAAGATGACATGGCCAAAAGATATCCTGAACTGTTTCCACTGAATCCTGTTTTCTTCCAGAATGAAGGTAACTCGAGTTTAGAGGACTAAACTCTTTATAAGGAGGGGAGACTGTAACAACCCTCATACTGTTTACTGATTAAGGACTGATCGATTACCGATAATCACCGATTACTGCTAAACGGAACTGATAACTGACTGATAATCGAACTGAATGAAATACTGAACTGATTGACTGAAATTGAAACTGAATTGACTGAGTATATGTTAGTTAATTGCATTCTATCTGTTTGATTGTCTGATTATCTGTTCATGTTTATATGTTTAAACGGCTAATTGAAGGCCTTATGGGCGGCCGAATTAGAAACCGATTGATGTTCCGTGACCCTCATAATTAATGTGATTTTATGGTATATTTATCTGAAAACTGATTAGGTATGATTAAATTAGATTAAAATAAGCCAATTAAAGAGTTAGCCATATTTACCATTTTGCCACTATCTCATATACACACACTTGAGCCTTATACTTGAATCAAAACACATTTGCTCAGCCATTTTCTTGTGCTTAACCGACCAAGAGAGGGAGAGGGAGAGAAATTGAGTTCTACCTTGTGAATTGCTTGGAAATTGAAGGAATTGGAACATAGGTTGCAAATTTAACTTCCACACCTTGTAACTAAAGCTCTAGGTAAGGAATTCAACCCCTCTTTGTAATGTGTTTGAGCTCATTCATGTTAGATTCTTGAGCCTCTAGTGATTCAAGTCTAGAATTGGTTCATTGTGTTGATTTGGAACTCATTTCATGCATGCATGTTTGTAATGTAGATATTTGAGTTGTTTTCATGGCAAAAGGTTACATGCATGTCCATCTTTTGGTCATACCCCATGAATTCATCATGTTCTTGAAGAAATGAGTCCATTTGAACAAGCTTTGAAGATTTAATTTGGTTTGAAACTCATGCATGACATGTTTGAATGTTGTTCTTGAAAATGGGTTTGAATGTGGTTTTAATTGACTCACCTTTGGGGCTTGAATTCATAAATTGAGCTTTGAAACTTGTTATACATTGAATTTAATGTTGTTTTCCAGAATTTGGGCCCAAGAGGTCGAGTTTGGAGTGGTTGAATGCTTGGTTTGAGCTTGGGAGGCAGATCTGGAAATTCCAGATTTGGCTTCCTCGCTCGAGCGAAGGATTCCCCGCTCGAGCGAGCACCTTTGTCCAGGGCTCCGCTCGAGCGACCATCGAGCGGCGATCGCGCGTAAAATTTCAGCATCCAGTACTTTTACTGTTTTGCAGACCGCTCGAGCGAAGGATTCCTCGCTCGAGCGAAGCCTTTGATTTTGGGCTTACGCTCGAGCGTATAAAGTCTCGCTCGAGCGAGGCTCCTATTTTCAGCAAACTTTGCGAAATATTTTCTAAGTGTATTTTTGCATCCTCATCCCATCCTAGGCATTCTTAGGCCTAGTTTAAGACATTTAGATGAGGATATCGTTGTAGAACACACCAAGGCAAATTAGGGATTAAGTTATGAGATTTCCCAACTGTGTAGCTTAGTGTGTTCAACCTGTGAACTGTGTAGGGTTGGCAACTGGGGAGACACGCTCTAGCATACTGTAGCCCAGAACTCTGTGAGTAACAATTGTGTAAAGATATGTTCAACTGATTATCTTTTGAATACTGAACTGAACTGTTTACTGAACTGGTATTATTTACTGGATGAATGTATGTCCTTTATTTCTGAACTGTACTGTGGCATCCTTAATACCTACGGTTTACTGTTACTGTTACTGTTACAGAGATCTCTGTCGGTTCCCTCGTGGAACCACTACTGTTTACTGACTGATGGCCATCATTACTGTTCGGTCTTTTAAGACCTACTGTTACTGTTGTGCTAATGGATGTACCACATATGACTGTTTACTGTACTGGACAACTGAATGACTGATTGAAATGAACTGTTTTCATACTGTAAGGACATTCATTCTTAACCTCTTTACATATTGTGTTATTCACTGGGTTTTAGCTCACTGCTCATATATATATGTAGGTGTACAGGCACCAGATCGGAGCTAGGAGCGTCAGGGTTACTCCAGTTTTGTCAAGCCAGCCTTTGCGCCTCACTGCGAGGTTCCGAGTTGCTATGCTATGGCTTGGGGGTGTTTTGGTTGTTTCCCCCACCTGTCTTCTGTACTGTCTAACTGTTCTGTATAGACTGACTGTTTACTGTACTGTTATACAGGGATTAGGTCCCTGTACTGTGTGACTGTAAATTTTGTATAGACCGTACTGTTTTGTACAGACGGAATGTTTTCTGTACTGTTATGTAGGGTTGAGTCCCTAGTTTGAATGGATGTGAATATTGTTCATACTGTTCTGTACCGTTTATGTATGAATGCATGGAAAATCTTTTGCATACAGACTGTCACAGCTCATTGGACATTGTTTAATTACTGTATTGGCTTCCGCCAGGCCCTGTACTCTGTTTTACTGTATTTCTGTTAAGCAGGCCTTCGGTAATCTCGGATTACTGGCCGGTTACGGTGCTAAACCCATAGGGCCGGGTTTGGGTCGTGACACTCTCTTCCCAAAATATTTTTTGAAAACTTATCTCCCCAAATCAAATCAAACAAGGCCATCATTTTTATATAATTTTATCTTTTGGAAGGGTAAAAATAATTTTTTAAAATATATATATTTTTATATTTATTTTAGTTAAATTAGTCTTTAATTTTTCAAAAGTCAAATATGACGACAACTTTAATGTCATTATTAAACTAATTCATTAAATCAAAAAATCTCAAACAAAAAATATTTCATATACTCCCTCCGTCCCAAAATAATGGTCCCTTTTGGGGAATCCAACTTTTTTTGGTAGTACAATTATTGCATTTGAAAAAAGTTAATTTTCCAAAATTATCCTTTTGATAGTACATGTTTTGGGAATATCAATGTCATTATTGTACTTTTTATATTGTTTATTAATTTAAAAGAAGGGCAAAATAGGAAATTTATATTATTTTTGTACTTGATTTTTGAAGAGGGACTAATATTTTGGGACAATGAAAAATGGAATAAGTGACTAATATTTTGAGACGGAGGGAGTATTAAACATATCGATTATAAATTAAAAGCCTAATAATCATCCATTACATGATAACCATCCAAAAATATTTGTTAACAACAAATACAAATATCTAGTACATTATAATCATTCAAAATTATCAACAAAATCAACTATCCATTATATAATTATCATTCAAACATATAATAAAAATTAATTTGGTAAAAAAATAAAATATAAAAGTATAAAAAAATTTATCATTTTTATATAACTTTATCTTTCGCGAGTAGAAATAACTTTTAGAAATTTAAAAATAATTTTTTAACATTTATTTTTGTCAAACTAGTTTATATTTTATCAAATTGACAATTTTGCTTTTGAAATGGAGCAATAATATCTTCAATTATATTTACTTGGAACGAAATTTAAAATTTAAGGTCAAATGTATTATAATTAAAAAATTAAAAAATTAAAAATTAAAATGACACAAATTCCAAACTACAAAAACCGTTAATATAATTCATTAAATATAAATTTATTATAATAATAATCAATGTGTTTGTTTCAGTTTTTGAAAATTGAGTTTTTTGTTTTTCGTATTTTTTTGTTTATAGCGAATATTTTTTAAATTTTAAGCATTTTTTTTTATTTTTTGTAGATGTACCTTACTTAGATGTATTTAAAAAGTAAAATATTTGTAAAAAATTAATAAATACATAAAAATATACATAATTTTCATTTTTTTTTTGTATTTTTAGTATTTAGTAAATTTTTTTAAAGATTTTTTTTTTCATGAAATTATACTTTTTAAGTGTATTTATATTAAGTGTGTCTAAAAATTTAAAGAATTGCTTAAAATAATAAAAATATTCAGTAAAAACAAAAAATAAAAAAAAATAAAATTTTCTGAAAAATATTTTCAAAAAATTAAAAACCAACGTGAATATTATCATATCATTCTTCCTAAATTTTTTTGTAATGAATTTTATGTAATGGAGCAGCCTTACCCAAATGGAGTTAGAGCCGCCTCTGTCCGTCCGTGTACGATTTGCTTCGCACAAAACGTAACGATATTTACAATAATATTTCTTTACCAGTTAACAAACACGGAGCAAAGAGAGAGAGAGAGAGAGAGAGTGAGAGAGATAGAGGGGCTATACTATACACACCATTCTTTCATTCATGGCATTTTCTTTGTGTTTCAACTGATATGCATATACTCTACACGAATCTATATGCCCATTTGTATCCAATTGCATACACGAAAATCTCTGCACTCTTTCTCTCTCCCGCTCAATCTCGATTGTCTCTGACTTCGATGGCAGATGTTGTTCGACTATCTTTCAATTCGCTTCGATTCTCTTCTTCGGTGCTAAGTTCCTCCTCATCCTTTAATTCTCTGCAACAGGGTCTCCCTCCCAATCATAATTCGTGTAAGAGAATTTCTTCTACTACTACTGGAATTGTTGCTCGCTTTGCCTCTAAACCCACCAAGCAATTCGATTCTTTCAAGGTAACACCTTCTCTTTTGATTTTTAATCCTCTTTTGAAGTGTGGCTTCACACTGAAGTCAACTGAGCCATTGCCATTGTTGATTTGAGTCGAGTCGAGTTTTTATTTATTGCTGTTTTAATCGGTTCGTAATAATGATGGAAAAATTAATTTTCTTTTTAGATTTTCATGGCAGCCAAACGGGTTTTAGAATTTAGGGTTTACTTTGGTGGGTGTTCAATTATGGATATTAGATTGTAGTAAGTGCATTGGTTTGAAATTTGAGTTGAATATTTTAAGGTTGTTTGAGATTCCCGGCTACAAGTTGATTTCATTGGTTTTTAATGAATTTTCACTATATTACCCAACCCTTAGCTATCTCCAGCAAATTTTAACACAATTTAAGTAAAAATTTGAGTAAAATCTTTATTTCATATTTTTAGATAACTGGTGTCTGGGCCAGTCAGCGTGGACCTCGCCTAATCCAGAACCCTACAGTTAACGACCGGTCCAGTGGCATCTTAGGGTGACTCGAACTCGAGACCTTTTGGATCTTATATCCTCAAATGGGCAAACTCACATTTAAGCATAAATTTGAGTAAAAGCTTCAGTAATGACAGAATTGTAAATTTGAAAGCTACGAAATGGTCTTGCAAAATTTGAGTCTCCATTGATTTGGGTAAAAAAAAAAAAAAAAGATAAAACTCAATTTGATGCAAGTCTGAGTCAAGGAGTGGAGAGATTTTTGAGTATTTTTTATACAATTCAGATTTGATACCATACAATAAAATTGAAATCTGACTTATTGGGTTGAGTGTTTATGTAAGCACTTAGCAACATATTGTTGCTAAGGCGTGTCTGGGAATTTCACAATGCATGTCCAATTATACTGTTAAATTGGCTTGTGCTGCCCGGGAAGAAAAGAAACGTAAAGGAGTTTTTTCAATTTTTTTTAGTTCGTTCCATTTTGTCTTGGGTTGAAATTTGATTTCTTGGTTTAGCAAACATGGTTCAGCCTATGAAGCACGGATACTTCAAATAGGGTAACGTATGTGTAACGCCCCCAAAATAATACAAATAACCCAACTCATAAGAGAAGTGAGCATAATAAAATTGATATCCTTTCATTCATCAGAGTTCATATTACAAAAGATAATACACGCAATATACATTCATAAACGTACACCCTGAATCTATAGCATGTAACACCAGTTAATAATAACAAAATAAATGTCCTACAGGCTTACATCTTTCTAAGATATTACTTGGTTACAACAAAAGAAAGTCATAAGCTCTGTACATGTAAAGCCCTTGACTTGAACAAACATTTAAACAACAAAATGGAGCCTCCAACTCCAAGGTTCTCCCAAGCTATGTCCTCGGAGGAAGTATTTCCACCGGCTATGTTACATGGACTCGGGTACGGGTGTCGGGTGCGGGTATGTATCTAGAGGTCAGACTCATTAAATCTTAAATTTAAGGGTACGCGGACTCGGCAAAAAAATATCATGTTTTTATATTTTTAATCTAATATGTGAGATAAAATGGTACTATATGTAACTTACAGTGTCAAAAAGACATTTATAGTAATTATACAATAATAGGCACATATAATAATTGTGTTATATACAATTATATAAGAAGTATCCGTTGAAAAGTATCCGATACAGATCCCATACCCTTGTCCGAGTGTTGGGTGTTCGACACGGGTATTTGATCTATTTTGAAGAGTCTGTGTAACATAGTCCACCGGTACCTGAAAATGGTTTCTCAAGTAGGGTGAGCTAAAGCCCAGCAGAGACAATCTAGCACAATATATGAGGTTTAACTAAGATATAAGTGTCAGATAAACATTAACGTACATTCTTCCCATGACCATTCAGTACCGATACACACATCTCAATTTATTTCCATTTATCTATTTCGAGTTAATTTATTTCATTTTAAGTCATAAGTCAAGTTTATAATTCTTTAAATAACCTAACCGGGACTACAACTTAGTGGTTCTTTAAATAACAAAACTATCACACAAGCACTTCAACTTTGCCATTTTACGGGAATTTCGTCCGCGGGATCGGCACCCATGTATACATAAGATTTTAGGACTTTCACCTTGGACACTCCGGCCAACTTAATTTTTAATAGAGTTCATCTCCTATCTCCTCCTAAACAATGGAGTACATCCCCTTTCTCCTCCCAAAACGTTATACATATACAATGTATTTAAAGTATCGTCATATTCAATGACTATCCATAACACATATTCAATGCCTCAGTCATATCGTCATATTCAATGATACAATTTAAATAATTAGTTTCAATCAAGGTTTTAAAAAGCGGCCGCAACCGTTACGTAACGCCGTTTCGTAACGGTTTTGGCGATTACCGCCACCCGTTACGGCCGCTTTTGCAGTGTAACTGAGATTCACAGGTGTGTCGGTCGTAGCGGCTGCCGTAGCGGTTGTAACGGTGCCGTAACAGCCGTAACGGCCTGTTACACACCGTTACGTAACGGTCCCAAACTGTTTCTTTCGAAAAAACATACAAAAAAAAGCTAAAAATGGGAAAAGAGGGATAAAGAGAAGAGGGAAGATAAAGAGAGAAAATAGAGAAGCAAGAGATAGAGAGAGAGAGAGAGAAGAGGGAAGATGAAGAACATATTACTGATTTGTTGAAACTATAAGACCTATGCTATTCTATTCAGCTGCTATCACTAAACCATTTTGTTTGTGTGTGTCTATCTATATATTGTTTGAAAATAATAATAATAATAAGTGGTCATTATCTATTTGGCTTGGTTAAAAAAAAATATATATATATATATATATTTAGGCTCTTATTTATTCTCTTACTTTTATTATTATTTATTTTATATATAATAGTTAGTGATTGATTTTTTGTAAAATATAAAGTCATTAATTATTAAAATAAAATGTAAAAAACTTAGTTTATAGTGATTTAAAAATATAAAATGTATTGGATCATACTTAAAAATTTACAAAAATTGATCAATATTTATTTTTAATCCAATAAATATGATCATGGAAAAAAAATATGCGTATCGGTGAGTTTTTTTCAAATTGTGCGAAAAATAAAAAAATTCACGGTTTCGGTTACCGCAACCGTTACACTACGGCCTTTACACCCCGCAACCGCAACCGCGTCACCGCCACCATTATGGCGACCGCAACCGCTTTTTAGAACCTTGGTTTCAATTCATCTAATTCTCACGCAATTTCTATAACAATCATAACTATTTTCCACTAATAATCCAATACTGATATTTCTAAACACATATACAATCTTTATAACAGATAATTCATCGAATTTCTATAGGTGTGTGATTAAACAAATCCAACTACTCCATTCATTTATACCTTTTTCCAATTTCACATTTCTCACACTAATTTCATTATTTATACAAAATAATTATTCACGACATATTATGGCAAATTTTTCTCTTTTTCAAATATTAACCCAAAGGTTAAAATCCACTATTCTAACACAAGGTAACCTCATATTCAAAATCCCATAGTCATTTATGTAAGCCCAACATAGAAATCGCTCTTTTCAATTTGAATCCAAACCCTAAGTTTACTCAAAATACTCCCAAATCTCACTATTTATACATAACAACAAATAACTAGGTTAAAGATCATAACAAAGTGCAGAATATCCCTACCTCAAGTGTAGAAGCTCAAAGGAGAAGTGGAGAAATTTCAAAAATGTCGGAACCAAACTCTAGTCGGATGTAATGGTAGCCCTTGAGATGCTCCAACTCTTTAACAAAGGTACTAGGGTAGAGAACCCACTAGATCATGGTTAGAAAGTAGAGAGCGAGAGTGTTTTAGGGAGAGAGTGTAGATTTAGGTTTTTAGAAAGTTTTAGAGAGAGAGAGGGATGAAAAAGTGATATAAAATGTCACTTTCGCGATTTGATATTCACACAGTCCGTTCGAGCAGAAGAGTTGATGCTTGAGCGTCAGACACAAAGTTTTGTTCCGCTCGAGCGCAAAAAGTCCCGCTCGAGTGCAGAATGCACATTTCCAGTAGTTTGGCAGACAACAGACAAACCGCTCGAGCGCAAGAAAAGCCGCTCGAGCGCCCACCCGCTCAAGTGTAGGAAGCGCCGCTCGAGCGTAGAAAACACCCCTTTAGTATTTTGCAGACGTGCAAAGTATTGAGTGTTTGCGAACCTTGCTCGAGCGCAAGAAGGCCGCTCGAGCGGAAGACCAAAATTCTAGGCAACAACATTCAAGATCAACTAGCAACCAACCTGTTCTAAACAAGTCCAAGACATTCCAAAACTGAAATTCAAAGAAGAAAAGGAGGAAAAGACATCAATAACAATATTAAATCACAAGACCCGAGTCCGGAATATAACGATTGACGGGTCCAAACCGGAATCGCTATAGTATGTGTATCGTATCCGTATCGGATACCGATACTCCTTGAATACTTGCGGATAAGTATCGGATACTTATTAAAAGTATCGGATACTTCTTAATTATTTTTTCATTAATTTTGGAGTATCGGATACTTAATTTTGAAGTATCAGATACTCCAAGTCATGTTTACTTGTTTTATGAAATTAGAATTATAGCATTTCTTGCATAGTAATATAATATAATATAATTGCAAGCAAGATTGTTAAAATCGGGATCCTAAGTAGGATCAGTGAGAGGGTCCGGTGGATCGGATCGTAGGATCGGATTAAGGATCGTAAGATCCTACTTTCTATTAAAAAAAAAGATAAAAATTAAAATGATACATATTAAAAATAAGGTGAAAAATCATAAAATCTACGATCCTACTTGCGGTCTTACCTATGATCCTATATGATCTTACACGATCCTATGTGATCCTACTTGCGATCCTGTTGTAATATCGATCCTACAACGATCTAGATCGTTTTGGCAAAGTAGGATCGTAGGATCGTACGATCCTACGATCCGGATCGCGATTTTAACAACCATGATTACAAGTATAAATATAAGAATATTTTTCTAATAATTTGTTAAGTTCTTCGATAAGAAGAGCATAGTGAGTTAAATAATAGAATTTGTCAAATTGACTTATCTTAATTATTTCTTGCATGTCCCCCATAACTACATAGAAAGTAAGAATTAACAAAAGAATATAACAATGGTAAAATTAAATATCAATAAATAAATAAGTAAGTAAACTTGAATACAATATTTTTCACTAGTGTCAAAGGGAAAAACATTGGGACAAGTTGTTAATTGTTCTATTATTGTAATATAAACATATTAAACCTGATATTGAAATGAAATATTTGCAAGACCTATTAAAAATTTAAAAAGTAAACAAGTTACTAGCTTAAATTAATACAAAATTCTTAAAGGTTAGTATTTTGAATTATAAAATTAGATTGTGATTTCTCAACGTTCTTTAGCTTATGTGTAACTCACTATTAATAACTTTAAAAAATATATTTTTCACAAACGTATCGTAGCCGTACCGGTATCCTAATTTTTTAGGTTTTGTCGTATCGCCGTATCCGTATCGTGTCGTATCCGTATCTTGTATCCGTAACTATGCTTCCTAAGGTTCAGCAAACAGTCATTAAAGCCCCTCCTTTGAGAGTTTTAAGTGGATGGAATTTTAACAATAGTTAGGTTTTCCATTTTAAATATCTGAAGAACCATTGAGTTTTCGATATTTTGTTGCATTCATATTTTCTTTTCTTTCTCAAAGAAACTCTCTACTAGTACTGTAGATGTCGGTTTCTGCTAAATATGACTGGCGTCATGAAGAATAGTTAATACTTGATAGATTTCGTCTTGATCTAACTACTGGATTTTTAGTTTTACAGTTGACTTTTCTTTATAGTTAATAGTTGATGGAGAGACCAGAAAAAGGCTGGCTTTGAATAAGAAAATGTATTAACTCATCTAGTACTGAATTAAACCAAAAAAAAAAGAAAAAGAAAAAGAAAACTAGTTTGAAAATTATTGTGAACTTAGTTTTGGACATGACAACTAGAAGTGTGAGAAAACCTGTTTGCAACAGAAATAAAATCCCAACAAGAGGACTACTGAGCAACTTACTCAAAATTATACCTTCTATGCTTAATCTAGCCACTCAGTGAAGTTAACCTTAAATATATTTGAGAGTTTAATTCAAACATACAAGTGTAACACCGATTAGTGTTGTCTAAACTATGATGTACACGGGTATGTATGGACTTCATTTGAGGCTTGAAAAGAAATTTCTTTTTTTCCCCGAAATGTGCTTCATTCTTCATCGACACCATCCCCATTCTTCTTAGTAATTAATTAGTAATACTGCTATACTCTTGTTCTGTTATATATGTGTGTGTGTGTGTGTATTGATAAGTTGGCTTTTATATGTATAAATTAAGGAGTAAGGGGTTCTGGTGTCATCTTCAATTCACTTTGACTCATTTTTGAGTTATCCAGCCCTTATCCTTGTTTTCTTGTTCGGGGTTAAAGTCCCCTAAAGGTGGCTTTTGCAAGTATTTGGCATGATATTTTGTTGTTCTCATAATAACCAAAAAAAAAAAAAGAGAAGAAAATAAGATAAATTTAAAGTTAAAACTCCATGAGTTCACACACTCACGCACAGAAATTTTGCATGATATTGTTCTCAAAATTATTATATTTGTTATTTTACCAAATAAACAAAATTTGCCCAAATTATCTTCAGGTACATGCAACTGTTGCTGAAACTGAACAGCCGAAATGGTGGGAAAAAAATGCAGGACCAAACATGGTTGATGTTCATTCTACACAGGAATTTTTGAGTGCTTTAAGTCAAGCTGGAGATAAATTAGTTATTGTTGAATTTTATGGTACTTGGTGTGCTTCTTGCCGAGCACTATTTCCCAAGGTAACTTCTGTTACAGAATTTATTTATGGTTTCAGAACTTACTCATAGATACATGCCTGTAATCCTTGGCAGATTTCTTCCTTTACTACTTTTAAATGTTTGTTGGTCTGAATAACTACGTATTTTATTATTAACAAAAACTCTTTTAGATTTTTCCTGAGAAAATATTATAGAGTTCTCATAGCAGATGTAACCAATGACACGTCAGATTGCAATGAACATTGTAAAGGAAACATCACATTACTTAAGGATGAATGGCATAATGAGTAAAATCTTTGTTTGGTTGTAAGTTCCATTTTATCTCACTTGGGCTATGTCATGGCAAAACTCCAATTTAATACTTCTATGGTATCTTAGAAATTTGATGGTAAAAAGGCACGAGGACGGGTTGTGCTTGTGCTATGAGAACCCTGAACGGCCAAGATAGGACAGAGCTTTCCAGATTGAATGTATGTCTGGACTCCACTGAGTTGGAAGGTTGAAAATTGAGAAGTGCACGCGTTTAGATAGTTGCAAACTTTTTGACAATGCAATTTTGATGGAAAAATATTTGTTATGAGAACCTCATTGCTTTGGCAATTGCCAATATCTTCATATGAAAGTGTCAATGTTTGCTTTATAATACCAAGCTAGAAGCAATGGACTGATTCTAATTTCATTGGATGGTCAAACCTAGTTGGGAAAAACATTTTTTCTATTTGTTGTGCTGTTTTGAAATTGGTTTTTGTATTTGAGATTACTTTTTGCCTGATGTATTTTGTATTGGATTTTCAGCTTTGCAAAACTGCTGCAGAGCACCCTGAAATTTTGTTCCTTAAAGTCAATTTTGACGAGAATAAGCCGATGTGCAAAAACTTGAATGTAAAGGTGCTTCCTTATTTCCACTTCTATCGTGGAGCGGATGGACAGTTGGATTCCTTTTCTTGTTCACTTGCTAAGGTAGGTACTTCCTCCGCTTATCCCTTTATGACTTTTCCCCCCATTTTTGGCATATGCTTTGTTGATGCATATACTAAAAACTCAGTTTCAGAAATATTTCTTTTGACTGTAGAGAAGTCGGAAGAACATAAACTTTGAAATTTGTAGAATCATTTAGAGTTGTTTTTGGCAATCAGCCAAAGCATTCTTTTGACATGATTTAGCTGCTGTGCCTGTATCTTGTCAATGGGTTTCAAACTTTGTCACTTCTTTTTTTCCGTTTTTTGTTTTCTTTGAGGGCCCTATGTTGATTGGTTAATTAAAAAAAGAGGGTAGAAACGAGTAACTTTTTGGTAGTGGCGAAATCCTGACATGATCTTACCTATTTCAGCGGAGTGTTGATGTTAAACTTTAAACCTGTTACAGAAATAACTACATCTCTAGTGGTGCTTGCTTCAAAATTGATAATTAAAAAATCACCAGCATACACGGTTAAAATATAGGAATTTAGCTACATGTGAATACTTGGTGCATAAGAGATGGGAGACAATCTTCTTTTAGTGGAATGTATACTGATTGTAGCCTGTAGGGATACAGATCGTGTATCATTTTTCTATTTTTTCAGTCAATGTATTATATTGTATTGTGGATTGTAAATTTTTTTGAAGTGTTATGCAAACAAAATATTGAACAATATACAATTAATTACGTGGCAGAAAGTAAGGTTCTTAAAATCACAAGCATGCATGCATACATATAACATGAAGAGTGAAGATCAAAACAAATGTAACAAAAGATATGACACTCTAGAGTATTATTATATCCTCCTATCAAATAAGTTTCGTTATGTTTAGCCTGTGTTATTGAAATTGTTACAAATAGAACATATCATTTACTAGGTAACATATAAGATTTTTCTATTCCTATTCATACCAATATACGAGAAAATGAAAGGAAAAGAGAAAGAGAAAAAGGAATTTCTAAATCTAAATAGAACTATTTAGAAAGTTTACCTCAAATGTCTATCACTTGTAAGAGCTGTATAATATATTTCTCTCACTGTTAACACTTTAGGTAGGTCTTTGTTCTTTAGTTTACAACATTTTAGTTTCAAATATTTTGTCTACTACTAGAACTTCAAGCTTCAGTGGACGTGGGTGGGCTTATCAATGTCATAATATACTAAACAAGTAGATATTTGTGAAGCAAGTTGACAAAAACGAAAGAAGTTCTTATTCATCTTAATGAACCTTTCTAACATTTTTTTAATTTTGATAAAAAATGAACATTTTAACAACATTAATTTTCTTAAATGTTCAATTATCTTTTGCACCAATGCTAAAGAAAATTTAACCATTCATGTGTTGTATATCATATCATTTTATCATATGCATCATATTTGCACCTTAAGATACATTCAATATAAGATTTACCCCTGGCCAGTTCTGCCTGTAGGGCCAGGAGCTGGTTTGGGGAATCATGGAGCCTATGGAATCCCATCTGGCTCATGGGTTCCCGCCCCAGCATGTATTAGTGATACATTTCAATTTACCTCTAAATGGATTGTGTCGTGAATTATAAGATACTGACAAGAGTTGTACTAATAGACATGAGAGACATGCTTATAATGTGAAATATGAATTTTCTTTTTTTCCTTTTGAAGATGTCATTCAAAGGATACCTAACTTTTTGATGGTTTTGAATACTGTTAACAGTTTAAAAAAATAAAGGATGCTATTGAATCGCACAACACTGCTCGTTGCAGCATTGGTCCAAGTAAGGGTGTTGGAGATCTTAACCTTGAAGCTTTATCTGCTCCACAGAAGATATGAAATGAGAAGATTTTTATTTTGATTCAGGCTTCTGTCTATAATTTGCATCCCCCCTTGTTTGTGGCCATCAAAAGTGATGTCTGATATATTATTTTGTAAGTTTTCATTTTTCTTTGTGAACAAAGTAGTAACTAGACGAGCTTACACTACTGCTGCATTCTTTGTCGTCGTCGTTCTACCTGTGATGTAGAATTCTTCTACTTTCAGAATTCCCATGAAAATGAAATTCCACCAGGCTGTGCCTATTTTATGATACCGTCTCTTAGCTTATCCCGCTTGTTCGGGTAATTTTCTTGTTAAAATGGCTATCAGATTCAATTATTGTGAAATAAATTGTAGATGTCAATGCCTTTGATATAATGACCATTTTTTTTTTTTTTTGATTCAAAGATATAATGACCAATTATGTATATGCCTAGAAAGACTTTCCTAGTCCTATGCTTCATGTTGATTAATCATTGGGCTGTATGGGTTGTTTTCCTTGCCTCTTTTGACTTTTCAAGGTTAGAGTACTCAACAAACCCTACAAAATGGACGGTTTGGATCATAAAAATAAGGTCATAATATACTTCAAATAGATGCACCACAGTCACTGCTGTGCCTCACGCACAGCAGTGACCCCTTATCCTAACACTATTCATTATTGGTCCTACTCCCATTTGTACCAAAAAGTAACTCTGCAAGGTACCAAACTTATTTTGCCTTGATGAAATTGGTTGAGTTTTATGAAATCTTGAGCCATCTATTAGGGTTATTATGCTATTATATTATTTTTAGATTGATGAAAATTTTCAATATTGAAGATTGATCTTCAACTTTGGTGTCTTTGAGAACTTCCACTAGAATGATCGTATAGCTTCCAATTGCATTATAATGTCGTTTTTTTAAAGATATGTCCTTTGTTGTTGATTTAATGGTTTGTCTACTGATAAAATCAAAATACCCAAATAGAAAGGTTACTTGGAGAAAGAAAAACTGATTGCATAACACTTTCTAAATTATGAGATGGATTGAATGATCAACTGGATTGTAATGTAGATTGCGCCTGATCAGCTTAGATTGTAATCTGGCTGTCGTATCAAAGTTTTTACCGTGTGAATTTAAAATATATTCTGTTATTTTTTGAGGTGTTGTAGAATTTTTACTGAACAAAACACCAAATAAATACTGTTATTTACTTAGAAGGGGAAATTTTTTTCTAATAGTTGTTCATTTTGCCATGCACAACCAAAGAAATTATATAGGAGAAACATCAAATAAGTGGAATTTTTAAAAAATAATTATAAATTAGTGGTAATTTTTATAATTATTAATAATTAAAATCATAAATTTTTTCACACGTGTGTAATTATTTTTTTAAAATTACACTTGGGTGTAATTGCCCCAATTGTACATGTCTAGATATTTTCTTCTTATTTTCGGAATATTTTGAAAGGATGGAAAAGCTGATTTTTAATTTTTTTTGATTTTTTTGTGAGGGAGGTTTTTAACCCACTTCTCAAAATAGGTTAGCCCAACTAAACAAAAACAAGAGGTAAAAAAGTTTTTTTTTTTTTTTTTTTATCATTTCATTAGACTTAAGATTATAACCAATTCACCATGTATGACGTTTCTAATTTTTTAATTCATACTAATTTGATTTTTGTATTTAAATTATCAAGTTTTATAAGTAAAAAATTGTACAAGATAAAACCTACATTTGTAACAATCGTGGCTATGCCTCTATTAGCTCATTTTATGTAATGTTATTATTATTTTTTTTAAAACATAATACGTGAAATATTAATTAAAAATGACAACAAAAAAAAAAAAATTAAACCATTGTAGTTGAATTAAAAAAATACAATAATGATATTTTTGGATGAACACGTGTAATAATATACCGTAGGGTGCACAAGCAAACGCACAGTGCACCTCAACTTCCCATACCTGTCTCGCGGTCCGGAAGCTAGAAAAATCACGCAACACCCGTTGTTCGTTGCTCTCTCTCTCTCTCTCTCTCTCTCTCTCTTAAAACTCTCCCAAATTTTCCTGAGAAAATAGCCGAGAAAACAAATGACGACGTACGGAACAATCCCAACCTCTCTCCCTGCAGGAGGATCATCAAAGCTCGAGTTCTTTTCCCGCGCAAAAGACAGAATCCGAGCCGACCTCGGCACGCCGCGGCCATGGAAGCTGATGATCACACCACACTCGATCTCTGTCCCCGGCGGCCCCGCCGAGGCCGCCGCCCGAGTCAGCACCAACGCCGCCTTCTTCCGAATGAACTACGCCATCGTCGTCCTCTTCGCGCTCTTCCTCGGCCTCCTCTGGCACCCGATATCTCTCATCGTCTTCCTCGTCATGATGTGCGCTTGGCTCTTCCTCTACTTCCTCCGCGACGAGCCTCTCGTGATCTTCAACCGCACGATCGACGATTGTACGGTCCTGATGGTGCTCTCTGTTTTCACGATCTTGTTTTTGTTTCTGACGGACGTGACGGTGAACATTGTGGTGGGGGTGGTGGTTGGGGTGGTTGTTGTGGTGGTTCACGGCGTGTTGAGGAGGACTGATGATTTGGTGATGGTGGATGAAGAGGAAGGTGAGGTTGGATCTGGTGTGGCTTGGCGTAGACTGCCTCTCAAAGAGACTGCC
Organism: Camellia sinensis; assembly: GCF_055761805.1. Lineage (NCBI taxonomy): Eukaryota > Viridiplantae > Streptophyta > Magnoliopsida > Ericales > Theaceae > Camellia > Camellia sinensis. The sequence continues at coordinate 176,282,765 of NC_138965.1, read as the reverse complement.
TCTTCTTCATTTTCCTCATCATCTTGATCTCTGAAGATCATGATGATACACATTATTTGTATATGATCATACCATTGTGTTATTCAAATTAGTTTAGAATTATCAACAACAACAAAAAAAATCATTTAGATTCTATTTAGATTTATAGATTTGAAGAATGAATATTATTAATATGAAAGTTCCAAGTTGATGATTTGGATTAAGTTGGTCAATCTCAATATAATTATTTGACAATCTTTCATTAATGATTCTATTTGTGCAAATATTTTAATTTAAAAAAAAAAAAAATCTTTGTTCTGAAAATTTTTAATCTCAAATCTCTTTATTTAAAATTCACTCAATTTAAATGAAGCCAAAATTAAATGTTTTAAAATGTCTAAACATACTTATGAAGCAAAGATTAGCACCAATTTGTTATCCATCTCTGCATTTGCATTTGCATTTGGTTTGTTTAAACATCAACTTATGAAGCAAAGAGCCCAAGTTCTTGAATCTAAAAAGGAATACATAAATTTTTATTTTTTATTTTTGACCTTGGCATAAAGTTAATAATAAGCTGTGAAATTCAATATTCAATTTAACATAGTCACTGAATTCCCTGTTTCAACAAAATTCATTTTTGTTTCTTGATAGCAAGTCCACATTTTCACCATTAACACATCAATTGTTTTTTACTTTTAGATCACGTTTTGTTATATAACACACTTTAAAAAATATTTTTATTGGAAATTCTTTAACAAAGAAGAGGCTAGGCCAAACAAAAAAAAAAAAAATATAACAACTCGTGCGAACAAAACAAAATGATCTTCCAATAACTCAAGTGGGTACATTAATTGTATTCCACATTGTTTTTCTTAAATTTTTCAAGAAAAATATTAGATAAACTAACGAAGTTTATAATTTTTTCTTATTAATTGTTGTGTCATGTAGTAAAGAAAATTTAAAATCTGAAATGATATCTGCTTCAATAATGTGATAGAAGTAACATCAATGACGGAGAAAATTTTATAAAATTTACTAGTTATTATATTAGTGCACTTTTTAAGATTATATTCGGCTTGTTTATTTTTGGCTTTTCAAAAATATTTTTCAGAAAATTCTACTTTCTTATTTTTTGTGGTTTTTTTTTTATTTTTACTGATTTTTTTTAATATTTTAAGTAATTTTTTAAATTTTTAGACACACTTAACATAAATACACATAAAAAGTATAATTTTTGTGATAAATTTTTTTAAAAATTCACTAAATACCAAAAATAAAAAAATACTAGAGTTCAGTATATTTTTCATATTTTTATGCATCTATTAATTTTTTAAAATATTTTTTTACAAATTTTTTACTTTTTAGATACATCTAAGTAAAGTGTATCTAAAAAAATAAAAAGAAATGCTTAAAATTTTAAAAATATTCACTAAAAATAAAAAAAATATGAAAAATAAAAAATTCAATTTTTAAAAAATTTAATTTACAAAACTCAAATCAAACACACAAATAAGTTCTTTTGAATTTTTTTAGCCACTGCCACATATTGTTGCTTAGATAGTCTAAAGACCAAAAGAAGAAAATCATAGTTATCAATGATATTGAATTCAACCTTTTTTCTTGTGCGAATATTGAACTTCAATGTTCAAAGTAGTAAGATTTTGTTATCTAAAGTGGTTGAAGAGTTTCTTTTAACGGTAGTGCTATGTAGCTCGAAACCCGTGGCTTGAGTTTGGCTCGACATCAAAACGACGTCGTTTTGGTGTCAATTTTTTTTTTTTTCTTCTTTTTCCGTGTTTTTGTTGCAGAACGAAGAAGAAGAAGAAGAAGAAGAAGAAGAGAAGGGAGGAGGAGGAGGAGGAGGAGGAGGAGGGGAGGGGAGGGGAGGGGGCCATAAAAATCGGCTGGAGGAGGAGGCGGGGCTGCGACTGCGACTGCGACGATTGGCGAGGCGGTGGCGGTGGTGCGACGATCGGCGAGGTGACGGTCTGAAGCTGCAACGATCGGCGGCGAGGCGACGGCGATGGTGCTGCGCGACGATCTCCTCCCTCCCTTCTTCCTCTCCCTCCCTTCTCTTTCTCCTCTCCCTCTTTCGAGCCAATTCGAGCCCTTGGTGTCGAGCTACGGCTCATTTCCGTTCTTTTAAAAGGTTGGAATATTTTGAGTTCCATCTCATAATTCTCCATCACCAACCAATTATGATGTACCTTTACTTAGAACACTAATGATAACACAACACTGCCAAATATATTTTAATCATGCGAGGAGGTATTGAGGTATCGTTTGGTATTATTACTTTTTAGTCTAAAAATTAAAAAATTACTAAAAAAATTAAAAAATTAACCGCCTATATTAAAAAGTCAAAATTTTCATTTTTTTTCTATTTTTTACACATTTTTTGTAAAAAATAACAAAGTTATTACAAACATATTAATTTTTTTTACATCATATTTTAACCAAAAAATTATTAAAAAACACTTATTCTCCGATGAGACTTGAGTGTAATGAGTTCCATCTCATAATTCTCAATCACCGACCAATTATAATACACCTTTACATAGAACATTATGACACAACACTGCCAAATATATTTATATACCTTTACTTAGAACATTTGGGGGGTTTGTTTCACTTTTTCAGAGTCAATTTATGACTTTTAGTTTTGAAAAAATTATTTTGAACTGTTTAGTTAAACTTATTTCAATCAGTTTCTGATTCTAACAGCTTATTTTAACTCAAAAAAGCTGATTCTGAGAAGCTGCTCACCTCTTGCTTCTGATTGTCAGCTTCTGCTGTGGACATGTTAATTTATGGTTATACTCTTAAGTTTTTTTATTTTTTATTTTTTTAAAAATTGAAAAAGACTCAAATGGACTATAAATTATTATTATTATTTTTTATGAGAAATGTAGACAAACAAAAAATAAAAACTAATTGAAAAACCTATTTCATAGCTTATTTAACAAACACTACTCAGCAACTTAAATCTATAATCCAACAATTACACCAAATAAATTAACAACTTCTGATTAAAGTCAGAATTTATAATCTGTTAAGTTACAATTTATAAACTGTTTTAACAGTTACACCAAACAGGACCATTATGACACAACACTGCCAAATATATTTAATCATGCGAGGAGGTAGGTAACTTTTTGGCTATTTGGCTAAAAAGGTAGGTAAAAAAAACTTGTATGTTTGGAATGACTTTTTGGCTAATTACGAAAAGATGTGCAAAAAGTAGAGAGCAAAGAGAATCTTTGACTTTTTGGTATGAGTTGTTGACTTTTTGACTAATTTAGTAACTTTTTGACTAATTGGCTAAAATAGCCTCTTGCCAAACGAGGCCTTAGTGTGCGGGAAAGTAGCATGCACCAGCATATTGCATCTGCTCCACTTTATATTTCTCTAATCATGCTTATTTGTTTTGGCATTACTTACCCTAATCACACATTTGTTGGTGTAATAATTGGAATATTACTTTCAGTTGCAGTTTCAACTGCAGTAGTCATAATATTTAATTACAAAAATTAAAAAATAAAATTACAAATTAATTTTTTAGTTATTAAAATTAGAAAATAAATTATAACACAAAATAATTTTATTTTTCTTGTTACTAAAACCATAAAAATAAAATACCACAATAATTTTCTATAACACCAAATAATATTCTGTAATTGTTAATGATACCAGTATATTACTACTAGTTGTCAAAAAAAATAGACAGTATATTATTACTATCTGTCAAATAGTTTATAAATACTATTTGTATTTTTCAAATAGAATATCACTTTGTGAAAACACAGAAAATTAAATACAATAAAGATACAAAACTGTTTTATATGTCTTAAGATTGTTGGACAATCTTCACTGTTTTTAAATAAATTAAATTCTGTTGTGTACTTAATAACAAACAGAATAAATAAAAAATAAAAGAAATGAGAGAATTTGTTTGATTACAAAAATCAAACCAGAAAAATAAAATAAAATAAATAATAACAGATTTTTATTTTGTTACAAAAACAAAATCAAAAATCTGATTTAAATAAATAAATAAAACATAAAATAAATAACCAACTTACTTGATTAATTTCTTGAATAATATTATGATCAAATCCAGTGTTAGACACTGTGTCCTTAAGACAGATTCATTCTCTCCACGGTGCTTTCAGAATGTGGACGTCTATCTCTCAGGATGAAATGATCAACAACGAATAAATGTAGCACTACAATTTATTCATACAACGAACACACTAAGTGTTCACACTATTTCTTACAAAAATTAAATGCAGCAAAATACATAATATATTAGCAGAAGGGAAGTATGAATTTTCTAAATTAAAACATCAAATGAGGGCTGCCTATTTATAGATGCAGTGGTGGCTATTGGTTTTGAATTAAACAGGTGCAAACCTATTCGGTCTTGAATGAATAGATTTAAATCTGTTGGGTTCAAAATTCAAACAGATAAAAACCATAGAGACTTGTTTGGGTGTAGAGAAAAATTGGAATAAATTGATTCCGGAATTAATTTCAATTCTGGATAGTTGGACATATTTTATTTAAAAAAGTAAAATTAAATCCAAATGTTTTTGGCCCAAAAAGATTAGTATTGGGCCGAACAAGCCCAACCCAACCACACACCACGCACCCGAGCCCGATCGGACGGACGGCGGCGCGCGTGTGTGTGGTGATTTTTTGGTTCAATGGGTCTAACCCATTTTGTCCATAACCTCATTCTCTACAAAACTTTGGTACCCCTTGGGGCACACCCCAAGTTCCAATTTCAAGCCTTATAAACCCATTCAAAATTTCCCACAAAATCAATGTGAGACAAGCCATTTTTTAAACTTTTAAGGATTTTCCACAAAAACTCCATTTCCATGGAACACACTTTGGCTTCAATTTTTCATTCACTCGATAATGATTTTGAGCAACCAAATATATCACGTGAAACACAAAGCGGCATAGAACGCGTTACCACTTAGACCGGCTAATTTAGGCGTACGGGTCCCACCTAAATAATAGACCAAAGTTAGGAAAAATTCTGTTTTTAACCTAGAATTTCCAAACCATTTCTAACAATCCCCTACATGAGTGGAATTTGATGACAACAGAAATGTTACAATATACAGAACCTATCAGACTTACTAGCTAACCAATGGACGCGATACCTTGAATTGTTCACCCGTTTGTGTAAGCCAAGACAATAGATTTCATACAAAATATCTTCTAACACATCGTGGTTCTCATTGTTGTGTTCATTTTGGCCTTGAACGCTTCTGATTTTCGTGAATGCTTCTAGAGAATGTAGCCTATTCATTCTCATAGTTTCGGCCCCAGTTCGACACTCATATAGGTGATTCTTATTGTGAGTATCTCCTTATATTCGTCTTGATTTTTACGCCTAAATCCAAATATAAGTAATCATTAAAAGAAAAACTTATCCTTATCCCCTACAGACAACACATGTTACAGATATCACTCTCACCATAGGAATGGGTAAGGAATTTTAATCCTTTGGTGATTTCTGGCGAGCCACACATAACTTAGTTGTCCCTTTGAACTTAGTTCTTGGGATCTCTAGTCATATAAGTAGGGTTACCATTATGATGACTCTTATGTAATAGGCTTTAATCCCATTCCCTTCGATGAACTATACACTTGCTCTTTAGTCAAACCTTTTGTTAACGGATCCGCAATATTCTCTTTAGATTTTATATAATCTATTGAGATTATTCTATTTAAGAGCAATTGCCTTACGGTATTATGTCAACGACAAATGTGTTGTGATTTACTATTATACATATGATTATGTGCCTTGCCTATTGCAGATTGACTATCACAATGAATGTAAATAGCTAGCACAGGTTTAGCCCACATTGGAATGCCTTCTAAGAAGTGGCGAAGCCATTCTGCTTCTTCTCCTGCTTTGTCTAAAGTAATGAACTCAGATTCCATTGTGGATCGTGCAATGCATGTTTGTTTCGTGGATTTCCAAGAAACAGCAGCGCCTCCCAGAGTAAAAACATATCCATTAGTGGATTTTGAATCTTTAGTATCCGATATCCAATTTGCATCACAATAACCTTCGAGTACTACTGGATATCGAGTAAACTTCAAACCATGATCATGGGTAAATCTTAGATATCTAAGAACCCGAATGATCGCATTTCAATGGTCTTCTCCGGGGTTACTAATGTACCTACTCAATTTACTAACTACATAAGCTATGTCAGGATGAGTACAATTCATTAGGTACATTAGGCTTCCAATGATTTGGGAGTATTTTAACTGAGACACTGCATCACCTTTATTTTTCGATAAATAAAGACTTATTAGGCACATTAGGCTATGTTAGGAAGAGTACAATTTATTAATCTTAGATATCTTTCATATCAAATCTTTTGTTAAGCATTTGCTTAGTTAATTTGATCATGTTTTGACTGCTTCCAATGATAAGCATGTCATTCACATAAAAACAAACTATGACATATTCTTGGTCAGTATTTTTAACATAGACGTATTTATCACATTCGTTTATTTTAAACCCATTAGAAAGCATTGCATGATTACATTTTTCACACCATTGCTTAGGTGCTTGTTTTAATCCATAAAGAGATTTTACAAGCCGACAAACTTTCTTTTCTTGCCCCGATACTACAAACCCTTCGGGTTGCTCCATATAGATCTCTTTATTTAGATCACCGTTTAAGAAAGCTATCTTAACATCCATTTGATGTATTTCTAAATTAAACAACGCTGCTATAGCAATAAGCATGCGAATGGATGTTATTCTCGTTACAGGGGAATATGTGTCAAAATAGTCTAGACCTTCCTTTTGTCTATAACCTTTTACTACAAGTCTTGCTTTATATTTGTCTATTGAACCATCTGCTTTCATTTTTCTCTTGAATGTCCACTTATATCCAAGAGGTTTATAACCAGGTGGACGATCCACCAATTCCCAAGTATGATTTTGTATAATGGATTCAATTTCATTATTAACAGTCTCTTTCCACAAAGGTGCTTTAGAACCTGTCATTGCTGCCTTAAAGTTTTGAGGTTCATTTTCTAACAAGTATGTTAGAAAATCTAGACTAAAGGATTTTGATGTTCTCGCTCTCTTACTTCGTCTTGGTTCATCATCAGTTAAATCCTGTTGGTCGAGACCATTACTAGTCTCTTGTGTTTGATTGTCATTAGTCTCTTGACTTTGTGTACAATCATAAGTTCTTTTCTGTGAACTTAATTCCCGCCCTTCCTTGTAAGGAAAGACATGTTCAAAAAACACAGCATTCTTTGACTCTATAATAGTGTTCATATTTATATCAGGTATTTCTGATTTATAAGTCAGAAAGCGATATGCACTACTATTCTGAGCATAACCAATAAACACACAATCTACTGTTTTTGGTCCAATCTTAGTCTTTTTAGGAACAGGAACTTCAACTTTTGCCAAATACCCCCACACTTTTAAGTATTTATAGGAAGGTGGTCGACCTTTCAACAATTCATAAGGAGTGCTGTTGGTTTTCTTGTGGGGTATTCTGTTAAGAACATAATTAGCAGACAATATTGCTTCGCCTCACAAGTTCTCTGGTAAGCCTGAACTTAGTAATATGACATTCATCATTTCTTTTAGGGTTCTATTCTTCCTTTCAACAATTTCATTTTGCTGAGGAGAATAGGGTGTTGTAGTTTGGTGAATAATGCTATGTTGTGCACAAAATTCATTTAATGGTGCATCATATTCACCACCCCTATCACTTCTAACCATTTTAATAGTTTTACCAAGTTGATTTTCAACTTCTGTTTTGTAGAGTTTAAACATTTCTAAAACTTCATCTTTACTTCTAAGTAAATAAACATAATAATATCTCGTGCAATCATCGATAAATGTTATGAAATACTTTTTGCCCCCTCTAGTTTGAACAAATTTAAGATCACATACATCTGTATGAATTAATTCTAGAGGTTCGGTTTTCCTTTCAATCGATTTAAATAGAGCCTTAGTTAGTTTCGCTTCTACACAAATTTCACATTTATGATTAGGATCAATTTCAAACTTTGGTATATAATCCAAACCAATTAATCTACGCAAGGCATCAAAATTTACATGTCCTAATCTACCATGCCATAAATTCGACTCAAGAATATAAGCAAAAGATATGTTATTCTTATTCATAGCAACTTTTGGTACAACTGTCATTACATTTAATTTGAAGAGACCATCACACATGTATCCCTTACCAACATACATACCACTCTTTGATAATATAAATTTATCAGACTAAAAAACAAGCCTAAAACCATTTTTACTTAACAAAGAGCCAGAAACCAAATTCTTCCGGATGTTAGGTACATGCAGTACGTTGTTGAGGATCAGTACTTTCCCTGATGTCATCTTCAAGATCACCTTTCCTTGTCCAGCCACAGTAGAAATAGAAGAATTTTTCATGAAAGTTGTTCACCATTTGCATCCTCTATCACGACCCAAACCCGTCTCTATAGGTTTAGCATCGTAACCGGCAAGTAATCCGTGATTACCGAAGGCATGTTTAACAAAAATGACAATAATACAATATAAAGGGGCTGGCGGAAGCCAGTCAATGATGATAAGATGATGTCCAATAAGCTGTGAAAACCTAAATAAGAGAAACTTTTGTAGACATAACCACATTCATAGCCATATATATACATATACCTAAGAAACATATACAAAGTAGCGTATGGATTAGGGACATAATCCCCCAGCATCATAATTGTACAATCAAAAGTCTTACATATACAATACACTTAACAAAAAGGGTCGATAGGAACACCCAGAAGCCTTGGCTCGTGCAGACTCGGAACCTCGAAGTGAGGCATAATGGCTGGCTTAACAAAACGGGAGCTTAAGTCGGTGCCTCTAGCTTTGGTCCGATGCTTGGCCACCTATATATATATATATAAACTGTGAGCCATAGCCTAGTGAATAACAAATGTGTAAAGAGGTTAAGAATGATGTTCTTACAATCTTTGAAACAATCGATTAGCATTAGAACATTTTCAATCAATATCATTCAATTCAATCAATTCGATTCATCATATTTGTATAGGTCATATGTGGTACATCCAATAGCAACAATACACTAGGTCTTAAAAGACCGAACGATCAATTGATGGACACTATACAATAGTTCCAAGATTTGGAACTGGCAGAGATCTCTGTAACAATAATGATGTCAATAACAATAACAATCACAATACGCTATGGATGCCACGAATACAGTTCAAAATAGGATCATCATTCAATCGATAAAAGGTATCATTTCATAAAGCAATATGATTTATAAATCTGAAAATAAATACGATTGAACATATCATTACAACATTGTTACTCATCGAGAACAGGGCTGTAAGCAGGCTATTCAGTTTCCTTAAGGCGCGTACCCTACACAGTTATAGAACGAACGCATACTAAATTACACATCCCACATTGATAACTTGGTCCTTTCTACTTGGGTCGATGTGATTCTACTACATTATCCCTGTTATGATGTCTTAAACGGCCTAGGAATGCCTAGGATGGGGAGAGAATGCAAAAATGTACTTGAAAATATTTTTCAAAATTTGTTAAAAACAGGGGTCTCGCTAGAGCGTGGATTTCTTTTCTCGAGCAAGAATACCGAATGTGAGTGGTCGCTCGAGCGTAGACTCTTTCGCTCGAGCGGTCTTCAAAAATGTGAAAAGCTCTGGTTGTTTGAAATCTTTGCTCGACACTCGCTTGATGCTCGCTTGAGCGTGAGATACAGTTCCTCGCTTGAGCGCAAGTCTTGTCGCTCGAGCGTGCTTCTGCACACGCAAAAATTCTGAGAGCTTGTAATTTACACTCGAGCCAGCCTTCTGTTGCTCGAGCGAGCATGAAAACAAAGCTGGTCGCTCGAGCGTGAAATCCTTCGCTCGAGCGAGGAGGCGAAATTTTGGGTTTTCCATATTTGCTCCCAAAGTTCAAACCATGGGTTTAACATGCCAAAACTCATCCTTTTGGGCCAAAATTCTGGAAAACACTTAGAAACTCATAATACTTCATGATTTAAAAAAAATCATTTCATAAAATCAAAGCCCAAAAGTATGCCAATTGTACACAAAATCAACTTGAAATGGAAGAACATGGTGTAATTATGCCATGCATGTACTTTTTTGAATTCATGACCTCCAACACATGATCATATGAGCTATTATTTCCAAAAACATGATGAATTCTTCGATTACAACTATAATATGAACATGCGTGTGAGAATTTCATAAAAACTACTTCAAAACTCCATGATATGGACATGCATGTATGAATTGATTCTCAAATCTACTCTTTAGGCTATTTCTTGATTTTAATCTTTAATTCCCATGAACCCATGCATTAAACACCTTTAATTCACAATTAAAAGGGTAGATCCCTATCTTAAGTCTTGAATTTCCAAGTGTGGTAGTCTAATCTTCCAAGTCCTCTTCAATTTCCTTTAAATTTCAAGCAATTGCCTAGTTGAATCCAATTTTCTTCCTATTCTCCCTCTCTCTCACGTTTTTGCACAAGAAGGTGGAAAAATGTATGGTGTCCAACATGTAGGAAATAAGAATAAAGTAATGGTTTTGAGGAGATCCACTAAATGGCAAACATGTAAATAACTTAGGCTAAATTAATTAGTATTATTTACTCTAATTTAATTGTTCCAACTACCATAAAATTATATAATTCCTAATTAGCGTATAACACAAGTTAATTTCTGAATCGGTCGCCAATAAGGCTGTCAATTCGCAAATTGAAATCAAAACATGAACATGTCTTTCTATATCAAACAGATAAAATGCAATTAAAACAACACACTCACATAATTAATTTAGGATTTCATCTTAATCATTTACTAATTATGCTTAATCATAAATTAGCGTTAACCATGAGTCGGGGTTGTCACAGTCTTCCCCCCTTTAAAAGAGTTTGGTTCTCCAAACTCGAATTACCTTCATTTTGGAAGAACACCGGATTCAGAGGGAACAATTCAGGATAACTTTTCATCATGTTGTCTTCCCTTTCCCAAGTTGCATAAATGCCACCATGATTTTTCCAATCCACTTTTACTAACTTGATTTCTTTATTTCTTAGTTTCTTGATTCATCGGTTCAAAATCTGGATAGGTCGTTCTTCATAAGTGTAGTCGTCACTCAATACCACATGGGTAGGCTCATTAACATGGAAAGGGTCTCGTAGATAGCCCGCAACATCGAGACATGAAAAACATTATGCACGTGTTCCATTTCAGGAGGGAGGGCTACTTGATATGCCACCGGATTGATCTTTTCAATGATTTTGTACGGTCCAACATACCTCGGAGCTAGTTTGCCTTTGGTTCCAAAGCGTGTCTGCCCTTTCATGGGTGTTACTTTAATAAAAACATGGTCACCCACTTCATATTCCCTATCTCGCCTTCGGACGTCCGCGTAATTTTTCTGACGGCTTTGTGCGGTTTTCAATCTTTGTTGGATTAATTTCACCTTTTCTGTTGTTTCATGTACAATCTCAGGCCCAAGCAAAGGCCCGTCTCCAACTTCTGCCTAACAAATAGGAGACCAACATTTTTTTTCCATATAAAGCCTTGAAAGGCGCCATACCAATACTCGAATGAAAACTGTTGTTGTAGGCAAATTTAGCTAAAGGCAAATGACTTTCCCAATTCCCTTGAAAATCAAGCACACACATACGCAGTAAGTCCTCAAGAGTTTGGATTGTTCTTTCTGACTAGCCATCTGTCTGAGGATGGTATGCACTACTCAATCTCAATTCAGTACCCAATGCTATTTGCAAACTTTGCCAAAATCTCAATGTAAACTTCGAGTTCCTATCAGAAACAATGGACACAAGCACTCCATACAATCTAACAATCTCATTAATATAAATTGTAGCCAACTTATCCGCATTATAAATTGTTTTAACAGGTAAGAAATGAGCAGACTTAGTTAACCGATCAACAATAACCCAAATTGAATCCATACCTCTATTGGAGCGAGGTAGTCCAACAATGAAGTTCATAGTGATATGCTCCCATTTCCATTCTGGTATTAGCAAAGGTTGGAGTAAATCTGCGGGTCGTTGATGTTCGGCTTTGACTTGTTGGCAATGTAGGCATTTTGACACAAACTCGGCAATTTCTTTCTTCATTCCTGGCCACCAGAAATTAAGTTTCAAATCTTGGTACATTTTCATATTGCCTGGATGGATAGAGAGTTTTGAACTGTGGGCTTCTTGCAAAACTCGCCTTTTCAACTCAGGGTCATTTTGTACACATAATCTTCCTTGGAATTTTAACATATCGTTTTCAAATCTAAAACCTGGCCTTGGTTTGGATTCCCGTTCATCAATAATCTTTCTCAGAAATTCATCCCCAACTTACTTCTCTTTAATTTCCTTAATAAGTGCCGATTGAGCAGAAATAGTAGCTAATATCCCACCTTGCTCCCGTAAAACAATTTCGACCTCAAATTTCTCAAGGTCAAGTAGCATTTCCTTCTGTCTGGTGAATAAACAGGCCAAATTCCCAATTGATTTCTGACTAAGTGTATCAGCAATGGTGTTAGCTTTCCTCGGATGGTACAAAATTTGCAAGTCATAGTCTTTTATCAATTTTAACCATCTCTGCTGTCTCATGTTCAACCCTTTTTGTGTAAAGAAGTATTTTAAACTCTTGTGATCTGTGTACACTTCACATGTCGCCCCATATAAGTAATGGCACCAAATTTTCAATGCAAATACTACTGCGGCAAGTTCCAAGTCATGAGTTGGATAATTCTTTTCATGTGGTCTTAGTTGTCGGGAAGCATACGCAATAACTTTACCATTCTGCATTAATACACATTCCAAACCCTTATAAGAAGCATCACTAAAAATAGTAAATCCATATGTACCTGAGGGTAAAGTGAGAATCGGCGCAGTCACAAGTTGAGTTTTTAATTCTTGGAAAGCTGATTCTCTCTGATCGATCCAGTTAAACAGTGCTCCCTTTTGAGTCAACTGAGTCAATGGTAAAGCAATTTTGGAAAAGTCTTTAACAAATCTCCGGTAGTACCCGGCTAAACCCAAGAAACTCCGAACTTCAGTAACATTAGTCGGTCTAGGCCAATTCACCACTGCTTCAATCTTCTGTGGGTCAACTAAAATGCCCTCCTTACTATTACATGTCCTAAAAACATCACACTATCAAGTCAAAAGTCACACTTTGTCAGTTTTGCATATAGTTTCTGTTCTCGCAAGGTTTGCAACGCAATTCTCAAATGATGTTCATGTTCCTGTTTACTTTTGGAATAAATCGGGATATCATCTATAAAGACAACCACAAATTCATCAAGGAATGGTTTGAAAATTCTGTTCATAAGATCCATAAATGCAGCAGGCACATTAGTAACTCCGAAAGTCATAACAAGAAATTTATAATGTCTGTACCTTGTTCGGAAGACAGTTTTCTCAATGTCTTATGCTTTGACTTTCAATTGGTGATATCCAGATCTAAGGTCAATTTTGGAAAAGACTTGAGCACCTTGTAGTTGGTCAAATAAATCATTAATGCGAGGCAATGGGTACTTGTTTTTCACTTTCACCTTGTTCAGTTCACGGTAGTCAATACAAAGCCTTAATGAACCATCATTCTTTTTCACAAATAAAACTGGAACACCCCACGGTGATGTACTAGGCCTAATAAAATTTTTGTCAACAACTCCTGCAATTGGATTTTCAATTCTTTCAATTCAGTAGGTGCCATTCTGTACGGAGCTTTGGAAATTGGCTGTGTACCCGGTAACACCTCAATGGTGAACTCAATCTCCTTGTCAATCAGATCCCCTGGCAAATCATCTAGGAAGACATCTGGGAATTCTTTGACTATTGGAATACTGTCTACATTAGTTTTAGCATCAATAGGCACAGTCAATATACAACATAAATACCCTTTACACCCATTTTTAATCAATTTAAATGCCTTTATAGATGAAATCAAGTATGGGGGAGGTACAACACCAACCCCGTTAAATACAAATTCAGGCAATCCAGGTGGATGAAAAATAACTTGCTTCATTACACAGTCAATGGAGGCATGATATTTTATTAACCAATCCATTCCCAAAATTACATCAAAATGATCAAGATTCAAAGGTAGCAAATCAACATACAAAAGTACATCCCCGATAACAATCTCACATGCAGGATACACATAAGCACAAGTCATAGATCCCCCAGCAGGTGAAGATACAGCTAATAAATATTTCATGGGTTCCAGTAATCTATTTAATTTTCGTGAAAAAGCATGTGAGACAAACGAATGTGTAGACCCTGAATCAATTAGAATATAAGTATTTTGAGCACAAATTGAAAGTATACCTAACACAATTGTCTCGGTATTCTGCACATCTCCTGGTACAAGTGTAAATACTCGGCCTTGCCTCAAAGGTTCTTTCCCGGTAGCTTTGGAATTGGATTTTGGTGTAGCAGTAGATACTGCAGCACTTGCTACGAGTTTGTTAAAATTCTGGGAAGCAACAGGACAGTCTTTAACTATGTGGCCCACCTTGCCACATTTGTAACATGCTCCGGAGATTCTATAACAAACCCCTTTCTGTCTTTTGCCGCATTCTGAATAAGGCGGTATAGAGTTGTTGCCTTGGTTGGAACTACTGGTTGACCCTGTGTTTTGCTTTTTATTCAATAAACTGTTCCAGCCCCTCTTAAAGTTAAAACCTTGCCTCTTACCCCACCATCCAGCCACCGGTGTCTTAGACTGTTTCAGTGCTACCACATTTGCCTCAGTTATGATCGCCCAGTCTAGGACATCCACGTACTTAATTTTAAAACATTAATTCGATCCAGTATTTCCACATTAAGCCCACCCTCAAACTTTCTAGCCTTTTTATAGTTGGTATCCACTATATGTGGTGCGTATCGGGCGAGCTCGGTGAACTTAGACTCATATTCAGCTACTGACATGGTGCCTTGCTTCAGTTGTTCAAATTCAGTCACTTTGCGGTCTCGGACACACTGGGGGAAATACTTCTCATAAAAAGCTTCCTTGAACTGAGCCCAAGTCATAGCGCTGTTTGTATCATGAATAAGCATCCACCACCGTCTAGCTTCTTCTTGTAAAGTAAAAGTAGCGAGTAACACTTTATGCGCCTCTGAACATGGAAATACTTCAAATAGTTTTTCAGTTTCTAGGACCCATGCTTCAGCCTTTAAGGGTTCAAGACCTTCCTGGAATGTTGGTGGTTTCATTTTGTTAAACTTCTGTGTCAAGGCAATCACATCATCATTGGTATTTGGTTTTGGCTGCATTGGTTGTGGAGGAAGAGGTGGGGGCTGTTGGTTTTGTTGTTGTCTTAGAGCCTCAATCAATAATTCAACCATTCTTTCCAACCTTGCCATTCTTATTTCAGATGATTCAGATTCATCGGTGTTTCTTGCATTCTCCATTTCACTATAGGAAACATAATAATAATAAACATAGGAAAGATGGTTTCATATTCACACATGTTTTTCATATGCACATACTACACCCACATACATTCACGTATACTCATGAAATGCACTATTACTTTTCTAGGACACCCTATAGCTCATTTGGACACGTGTGTGCGGTATAACTCGTGCTCTGATACCACTCTATCACGACCCAAACCCGTCCCTATAGGTTTCGCATCGTAACCGGCCAGTAATCCATGATTACCGAAGACCTATTTAACAATAATGACAATAATACAATATAAAAAGGCTGGTCGAAGCCAGTCGATGATAAGATGATGTCCAATGAGCTGTGAAAACTTGAATGAGAGAAACTTTCGTACATATAACCACATGTATAGCCATATATATACATATACCCAAGAAACATATACAAAGTAGCGCACGGATTAGGGACATAATCCCCCAACATCATAACCGTACAATCAAAAGTCTTACACATACAATACACTTAACAAAAAGGGTGGATAAGAACACCCAGAAGCCTTGGCTCGCGCAAACTCGGAACCTCGAAGTGAGGCATAATGGCTGGCTTAACAAAACAGGAGCTTAAGTCGTCGCCTCTAGCTTTGGTCCGGTGCCTGGCCACCTACATATACATATAAACTATGAGCCATAGCCCAGTGAATAACAAATGTGTAAAGAGGTTAAGAATGATGTCCTTACAGTCTTTGAAACAATCGATTAGCATTAGAACATTTTCAATCAATATTATTCAATTCAATCAATTCGATTCATCATATTCGTATAGGTCATATGTAGTACATCCAATAGCAACAATACACTAGGTCTTAAAAGACCGAACGATCAATTGATGGCCACCATACAATAGTTCCAAGATTTGGAACTGACAAAGATCTCTGTAACAATAACAATGTCAATAACAATAACAATCACAATACGCTATGGATGCCACGAATACAGTTCAAAATAGGATCATCATTCAATTGATAAAAAGTATCATTTCATAAAGCAATATGATTTATCAATCTGAAAATAAATACGATTGAACATATCTTTACAACATTGTTACTCACAGAGAACAGGGCTGTAAGCTGGCTATTCAGCTTCCTTGAGGCGCGTACCCTACACAGTTACAGAACGAACGCATACTAAATTACACATTCCACATTGATAACTTGGTCCTTTCTACTTGGGTCGATGTGATTCTACTACATTATCCCCGTTATGATGTCTTAAACATGGCCTAGGAATGCCTAGGATGGGGGAGAGAATGCAAAAATGTACTTGAAAATATTTTTCAAAATTTGCTGAAAACAGGGGTCTCGCTCGGGCGAGAATACCGAATGTGAGTGGTCCCTCAAGCATAGACTCCTTCGCTCGAGCAGTCTGCAAAAATGTGAAAAGTTTTGGTTGCTTGAAATCTTTGCTCGACACTCGCTTGATGCTCGCTCGAGCGTGAGATACAGTTCCTCGCTCGAGCGCAAGTCTTGTCGCTCGAGCGTGCTTCTGCACACGCAAAAATTCTGAGAGCTTGCAATTTACGCTTGAGCCAGCCTTCTGTTGCTTGAGCGAGAGCATGAAAACAAAGTTGGTCGCTCAAGTGAGGAGGCGAAATTTTGGGTTTTCTATATTTGCTCCCAAAGTTCAAACCATGGGTTTAACATGCCAAAACTCATCCTTTTGGGCCAAAATTCTGGAAAACACTTAGAAACTCATAATACTTCATGATTTAAAAAAAATCATTTCATAAAATCAAAGCCCAAAAGTATGCCAATTGTACACAAAATCAACTTGAAATGGAAGAAGATGGTTTAATTATGTCATACATGTACTTGTTTGAATTCATGACCTCCAACACATGATCATATGAGCTATTCTTTCCAAAAACATGATGAATTCTTCGATTACAACTATAATATGAACATGCGTGTGAGAATTTCATAAAAACTACTTCAAAACTCCATGATATGGACATGCATGTATGAATTGATTCTCAAATCTACTCTTTAGGCTATTTCTTGATTTTAGTTTCTAATTCCCATGAACCCATGCATTAAACACTTTTAATTCACAATTAAAAGGGTAGATCCCTATCTTAAGTCTTGAATTTCCAAGTGTGGTAGTCTAATCTTCTAAGTCCTCTTCAATTTCCTTTAAATTTCAAGTAATTGCCTAGTTGAATCCAATTTTCTTCCTATTCTCCCTCTCTCTCATGTTTTTGCACAAGAAGGTGGAAAAATGGATGGTGTCCAACATGTATGAAATAAGAATAAAGTAATGGTTTTGAGGAGATCCACTAAATGACAAACATGTAAATAACTTAGGCTAAATTAATTAGCCTTATTTACTCTAATTTAATTATTCCAAATCAAATTTCAATTAGACCTACCATAAAATTATGTAATTCCTAATTAGCATATAACACAAGTCAATTTCTGAATCGGTCGCCGATAAGGCTATCAATTCGCAAATTGAAATCAAAACATGAACATATCTTTCTATATCAAACAGATAAAATGCAATTAAAACAACACACTCACATAATTAATTTAGGATTTCATCTTAATCATTTGCTTATTATGCTTAATCATGAATTAGCGTTAACCATGAGTCGGGGTTGTCACAGCCTCATTGTAGGTAGTGAACATCTTCTTGTCCGCACAAATATGACGAGTTGCCCTAGTGTCAACCCGCCATTCCTTGGGATTTTCAACCAAATTAGCCTTAGACACCACAGTAGAGAGGTTGATGTCATTCACCCCGTCACAGATGTAATTTAATTCAGTTACATTGGCCTGATTGGTAGTCATCTTGCTTGTACTTCCGTGATCCTTCTTAGGGCGGCGACAGTCAGAATCTCGATGTCCAGTCTTGCCACAGTTATAGCATTTTCCTTTGAACTTCTTATTGCCATTATTGTCACCTTGTTTAGGACCATCTCTAGTAAACTTCCTCTTTTTATTATGTGGTTTGTGAACTTGTTCAACCACATTAGCCTTGGACTCAATGGGATTTTTCTCATTCCTCTTTTCAGCCTTTCGATTATCTTCATCAATTCTCAATCTTACAATCAATTTATCCATGTTCATCTCCTTGCGTTTATGTTTTAAATAATTTTTGAAATCTTTCCAAGCTGGTGGTAACTTTTCCACTAGAGCAGCGACTTAGAAAGACTCGCTAAGAGACATACTTTCTGAATGAATATTATGCAAAATTATTTGAAAATTTTGAACTTGAGAAATTACCGTTTGGGAGTCTACCATAACAAAGTCCAAAATTTACCGACAACAAATTTCTTCGTGCCGGCATCCTCTGTCTTGTATTTCTTCTCCAAAGAATCCCATAATTCTTTTGCTGACTTCAGAGGGCTATAAACATTATACAGCATGTTGTCAAGGCCATTGAGGATGTAGTTTCTGCATAGAAAATCTGAATGTTTCCAAGCATCTATATCGGCAACAACTTGTCGATCACTTTCACCCTCTTTAAGTGCTGGAGCCTCTTCATGGAGGAACCAGGCCAAATTTAGAGTTGTAAGATAGAACAGCATCTTCTGCTACCATCTCTTAAACTCAGTACCGTTAAATTTTTCCTCTTTTTCTCCATGATTTATTGGTACTTGAACATAGTTTTGGATAGGGGTGTTGGGGTAACAAAAAAACGGGAATAGATTAATTCCGGAATTAATTTCAATTCTAGACAGTTGGACATATTTTATTTCAAAAAATAAAATTAAATCCAAATGTTTTTGACCCAAAAAGATTAGTATTAGGCCGAACAAGCCCAACCCAACCCAATTGACCGAACAGACGGACGGCGCGTGTGGTAATTTTTTGGTCGAATAGATCTAGCCCATTTTGCCCATAACCTCCCTTTCTACAAAACTTGGATACCCCTTGGGGCACACCCCAAGTTCTAATTCCAAGCTTTATAAACCCATTCAAAACTTCACACCAAATCAATGTGGGACAAGCCATTTTTCAAACCTTTAAGGACTTTTCACCAAAACTCTATTTTCATGAAGCACACTTTGGCTTCAGTTTCCCATTCACTCGATAATGATTTTGAGTAACCAAATATACCACGTGAATCACAACGCGGCATAGAACACGTTACCACTTAGACCTGCCAATTTAGGTGTATGGGTCCCACCTAAATAATAGACCAAGGTTAGGAAAAATTCTATTTTTAATCCAGAATTTCCAAATCATTTCTAACAACATTTAGGGTTGATTTTTGCATTACGAAATTAACTCCAGAATTAATTATCGGAACATAACGAGGATTCGCATTAATTTTGTATTCGTAGTATTTTGATTATGCAAACAAATGATGGTAGTATATTTCCAAGTAATAAAGACTAAAAAAAAAATTGGGGTACATTTGATTACTGAACACAATATTGAGACGACAAAACTATCATTGAGATAAATAGTGGAATAATAAGGCTTGGTTTGACATCTTTAAAAAAAGTTAAAAAGTCATTATCCTGCTTAAGTTGTTAGGGAAAATCAATGTGATTCCCCACAAGTAAATCAATTAATGGGAATAAAAACTAATGCGGAAAAATTAAATCAAAGGCAACACAAGAATTTTTACGTGGTTCCCTCAATGTGAGGTACGTCCACGGGATCGAAATCCGATTCCACTATCAACCAAATAAGTTCCAAACGATTACAAACGAGACACTAATGGTCTCACAAAACCACCCTTAGGTGAATTCCAAATAATCACAAATAAACAAGAGGAAAGACCTCACCAAATAGATGAACCAAAATCTTCAGAACCAGAGTTGAAGAAGACCCAAAATAACAACCCAAATCAACTTCACCAAAGCATCCAAACAAAGATGCACCAACTTGTTGTTATTCCACAAAGAAAATCCCACCAACAATTGATCAAAACTGTGCTGCAACCTCCCAAGCAAAAAACAACGGCTGCACTTTTTCTTTTTGGGAAAGATAATGCCAATCATAATATTGTGGATCTAGGGTTTATTATCAAACCTTAGTTGTTTCCAAATTGGATTGGGTCTCCACAAATATAATATATAAAAATATATTATACCTAAACCAAGTCAAATTAAAATTCTTTAACAAACCAATTGGGTCCCACACTCCAATAAGGAGGTATACCCAACAATTCTCCCCCTACCGACTTAGGTGGAGATATCAACCATACCCGCCAAAGTTCGACACTTCAAATGTTTGTCCCTCGCCAAGTCTTTGTCAACATATCTGAAATATTATCATCTGTGTGAACATTTTCGAGTTGCAACAATTTCGAATCTAACACATCACGAATCCAATGGTATCTCACATCAATGTGTTTCGATCTCGAATGAAAAGTAGAATTTTTACTTAAGTGAATAGCACTTTGACTATCACAATAAAGCACATACATTTCTTGCTTTAAACCCAATTCTTGCAAGAATTTCTTCAACCATAACTCTTCTTTGCAAGTTTCGGTAATGGCAATAAATTCAGCTTCGGTAGTTGAGAGAGCAACACATTTTTGTAATTTAGATTGCCATGCCACAGCTCCCCCTGCAAAAGTCATCAAATACCCCGAAGTAGATTTCCTAGAATCAACATCACCAGCCATGTCAGAATCAGTGAACCCATCAAGCATTGGCTTACCATCCCCAAAATACAAACACACCTTCGAAGTCTCCCGAAGATATCTTAGAATCCATTTTACCGCTGCCCAATGTTCTTTACCCAGATTAGAGAGAAACCGACTCACCACACCAACGACGTGAGCAATATCCGGCCTTGTACAAACCATGGCATATATTAAAGAACCAACTGCTGAAGCATAAGGAACTTTCAACATCTCTTCTTTGTCTTTCTCATTTGTAGGACATTGATTCGAACTAAGTTTGAAATGACCCGCAAGTGGACAACCAACCGGCTTTGCTTTATTCATGTTGAACCTCTCAAGAACTTTCTCAATGTAGCTTTCTTGAGACAACCAAATCAGCCCCTCTTTGCGATCACGAACAATTTTCATACCAAGAATTTGCTTTGCTGGTCCCAAATCTTTCATAGCAAAAGACTTGCTCAACTCCAATTTCAACCTGTTTATCATGGTAGAATCTTGGCCCACAATTAACATGTCATCAACATAAAGCAAAAGAATAATAAATTTGTCATCCGAAAATTTTTTCACAAACACACAATGGTCCGAAGTGGTTTTAGAAAAACCATTATTCATCATGAAAGAGTCAAATTTTTTGTACCATTGTCGCGGGGCTTACTTGAGACCATACAAACTTTTCTTCAATTTGCAAACAAATTTCTCTTTCCCTTTTTCCACAAAACCTTCCGGTTGCTCCATGTAAATTTCTTCTTCAAGATCACTATGAAGAAATGCGGTCTTCACATCAAGTTGCTCAACTTCAAGGTTCATACTTGCAGCCATGCCAAGTACAACCCGAATAGAAGACATCTTCACAACTGGCAAGAAAATCTCATCAAAGTCAATACCTTTCTTTTGCCCAAAACCTTTCACAACAAGACGTGCCTTGTACCTCAGATTCTTGCCATCATTCTTCAATTTGAAAACCCACTTATTTTTCAAAATTTTCCTCCCTTTAGGCAACTTCACTAAATCATAAGTCTGGTTTTCAAGAAAGAAATTCATCTCCTCGTTCATGGCCTTTTTCCAATCACCTTTCTTTACATGCTCAATTGCTTCTTGGTAGCTCTCAGGCTCCCCTTGATTAGAAATCAACACAAATTCATTGGGATGATACTTTCTTGAAGGTTGTCGGTCCCTTGTAGATTTTCTTAACTCAAGTTGTGGTGGCGGTTCTTGAGTTGGATGCTCTTCCTCAATTTCGGGCTCAACTTCATTTTGAATAGCATCATCCTCTACATCTTCAATAGGTGGCTGCACATCTCCCCCATTTTCATCATCCACCGAAGATGAAGGAGATGGATCCATGTCAATGAGATCACTAGTTTTTGGCTCCGGTTGATCACCTTTGCCAAAGTCTTCAATTGTTTGGTCTTCAAGAAACACAACATCACGGCTTCGAATGACTTTCTTGTCGACCGGATCCCACAATCTATACCCAAATTCATCACGTCCATAGCCAAGAAAAATACATTGTCTTGACTTACTATCAAGCTTGGACCTCTCATCCTTTGGAATGTAAACAAAAGCTCGGCAACCAAACACTTTCAAGTGCTCATAAGACACATCTTTGCCGGTCCAAACTCTTTCTGGAACATCACCATTCAAAGGATAGAAAGGAGACAAATTGATCACGTCAACCGCTGTCTTCAATGCCTCACCCCAAAAGGATCTTAGCAATTTAGCTTGTGATAGCAAACACCTTGTTCTTTCCACAATGGTGTGGTTCATCCTCTCGGCAACTCCATTTTGTTGAGGAGTCTTCTTAATTGTCTTTTGATGCCGAATACCTTGGCTGCGACAATAGTCATCAAATGGCCCAATGTATTCACCACCATTGCCTGATCGGATGCACTTTAATTTCTGCCCTGTTTCTCTTTCAACCATGGCCTAAAAATGCTTAAATACTTCTAGAACTTGATCTTTAGTCTTTAGTAGAAAAGCCCAAACTTTCCTTGAATAATCATCAATGAAAGTGACAAAATAAAGTGCACTACTATGTGTTCTAACTTTTAAAGGACCACAAACATCCGAGTGAATCAACTCCAAAACATTTTCTTTTCTAGAAGCAACATTTTTATGAAAAGAAACTCTATGTTGTTTACCCGCCAAACAATGAACACAAGTTTTAAGATGTGTACCTTTCAAACCGGGTAGAAACTCTTTCTTGAACAAAACTTGCAGCTCCTTTTCACTCATATGCCCAAGCCGCTTGTGCCACAATTCAGTAGAAGTATCATCTTCAAGTGCATTGACAACACCTTTACAAATTTTTCCTTGCATCGAATAAAGTGTATGAGTCTTCTTGCACTTAGCCACCACCAAAGAACCCTTTGTGAACTTCCATATTCCATCACCAAATTTGTTATTGAAGCCTTCATCATCTAACTTCCTAGTAGAGATCAAATTGAGGCGAATGTCGGGAACATGCCTCACATCTTTAAGCAACAACTTGCAGCCCAAATTTGTTTCCAAGCAAACATCACCCATGCCAATAATCTTGGACAAACCTTCATTACCCATTCAAACAAAACCATAATCTCTTTCGGTGTAGGTAGTGAAGCAATCAACTCGAGAAGTCACATGAAAAAAAGCACCGGAATCAATCACCCAATTACTCTCTTGGCCCACAAAATTGATACAAGCATCTTCACAAACGACCATGAGATCACCATTGACAGTAACTGCCGTTGTGTCTTCTTGGTTCTTGTCCACACTTTTGTCACGCCTTTTCTCCTTATTCTTGAGCTTTCGGCATTCCCGCTTCATGTGCCCTTTCTCATGGCCATAATGGCACTTAATATTTTTCTTTGAAAAAGAACCATCTTTTGATTTATCACGACTTTGATCACGACTATGAGCAGTCTTACTCCTCCCCCTTATTTTGCTTCGGCCTCTCACAACAAATGCTTCTGAATGAGAGGAACCCGCTGATTTTCTTCTAGTTTCTTCATTCAACAAGCTACTAGTGACTTGGCCCATTGTGACAACTCCATCAGGTGCCGAATTACTAACCGTCACAACCAAAGTCTCCCAACTTTTGGGCAAAGAACTTAGTAGCATCAAAGCCTGCAACTCATCATCAAAAACAATTTTCATAGAGGCAAGTTGGTTAACAATACTCTTTATTTCATTCAGATGTTCCGGAATAGGGCTGCCCTCTTTATATTTTAAATTAACCAACTTACGAAATAGAAAAGCTTTATTTGTGGCTGATTTTTTTATTATAAAGGCTCTCTAATTTTTTCCATAAATCATGTGCTGAAGTTTCAGTCGCAACATGATGAAACACACTGTCATCAATCCATTGACGGATTACACCAACGGCTTTTCGATTAAGCCTATTCCATTCATCATCTTTTATACCCACGGGTTTGCCACTAGCACCCTCAATGGGTCCATACAAATCTTTACAAAATAATAGGTCCTCCATTTTAGTTTTCTAAGTTACCCAATTACTTCCATTGAAGCTAGACATATGACCCACATTCCCCTCCATTGATTTACACAAATAAATAAACCCAAATAAATCGTAAGCTCTGATACCAATTGTTAGGGAAAATCGATGTGATTCCCCACAAGTAAATCAATCAATGGGAATAAAAACTAATGCGGAAAAATTAAACACATCACTTCTCTACGACATCACTTCAAACACAACTTATATTTCATAAAAAATCAAAAAATATACTTATTTAGATCAACTCAAACCACCCCTAAATCTAACAAGGTAATAGAGAATTGTGAAAGATAACACGTACTATCTTATCCATGTTTGAAAAGAGCAAGATTGAATAATATTATTGTATGCTTAATTTTATTTTTATTTTTTATATATAAGGGTTCGTTTGGAAAGTGAGTTGACTTTTTGACTATTTTAGTTTGGGACTAAGAAGTTTCGTTTGGGAAGGATTTTTTGATTTTTTTAACTTTTTGTAAAAAAAAAAATATAATAATTATAGATTAAATGTGATATTTTGTCTTATTAAGCTAAAAAATCTAGTCCCAAATCCAACCCAACCCAACTCATATTCCCAAACGAAACCTAAATTTGTTATTGTATTTGACTCTATCACATTCTGACCCTCCAATGGCATGGGCTGCTTGTTTGGAATGTAGCTAAAAAAATTACTTTATGGTTAAATGAGTTTAAAAGTTAAAAATCTTGTTTATCAAAACAAGTAAAAAAAACTCTACTTTTTTCACTTAATAAAAAGAGTAATTTTGATTTTTATCAACTTTCAAAGCACATTAGCTTCTTAAAAAAGCAAATACAAAACAATCTGAGACACTACCATCAAATTATACAACTATGTGAGATAAATGACCCATTGTAATAATTCTCTTTTATTGACAACCAAACGTACCCTTACACTTGAAATTGTTGGGATCTGGGATCCCGCCCAAGACCTTGTAGAAATTATTCCATGCAGAAAAACACACCCACACTCAAGGAGACACAATATTTAACGTGGTTCGGCCTCAATGCCTACGTCCATGGGAGAGTAGCCGGTTATCACTATAACAATGGAAATATTACAGAAAGATTACAATAGAGGAGGAGCTCACACTCTCCTCACTCACACACTCACCCGTCTCCCTCGCTCACACCGAGGGAGACGGTCTCTCCACCTCACATATTTCACTCTCTGTGGCTTGCTCTGCTCTCTCACAAACCCTCCCCTTAGCCTCCATTTATACTCAATCAGAATGGAGATGAAGAGGCTGGCCTTGCATATGGCCAGCTATCTTGTGTGCTGGCATCACATGGCCAGCTTATGCAGCACATGGAGGATCACCCCTCACATGGGGTGATGATATTCCACAGAAATGACGTTTCGAACGTGGGATTATACATGTTTATAAGAGGTTTGGGTTTCTTGTTTAGCTTGCCTTGTTTTGTACACATTGTCAGAAAAATACAAATCTACTAAAACTAGAATAGAAATACAGATTGAAAAGGAATAATAGATTCATTGAATTCAACCATCCATATCAATCTTCGCATCAGCATATCAACAATTGCCAAATCATTGAACAACAAATAGGCTCTCCTTCACTCCCATCAATTTTATTTATTTTTATAATTGAATATCCCTATCAACTTATGTCATCTTGCATCAATTTAAAGACTTTTATAACTATTTGAATCTAAAATGCATTTGGGTGAAATCAACTTCAAACTCGGATTATACGTGGCAGACTCCATACAAAAATCTTCCCTTCACAATCCATCAATGCCACCTCAGAGAAACACCCACTGTACTGTACGGAGCATGAGATTTGTTCGCAACTTCCAGAGCTACCAGCCACTTTCAATTCACAATCATCCTTGCATGACATTGACAACCCATTGTGATGAGGCTCGAGAAGCAGAGGTGTGTTCTTATCGAGGAGATCAAAAGGTCCGAATGGGTTTGGTAGGATTGACGATGAGGGTTTGAATTCGAAATCCGACTAAGGTGTTTGGTGGTTTTTTAACTAATACATTTTGTGAATGATAACTTTGGATGATGTGAATTTTGGAGTGGGAATTATAATGTGGTTTTGGTCCTACGATTTTAGTATTTGAAATAGATTGAAATACAAGAGTAATTCTGTATTGGAGAAATATATAGTCGTTGTTTGATAATTAAAAAAAAAAATTTAGTTGACTTTTTAGAATTTTGACTCTTTTAATTTGAGATTAAATTTTGTCATTTGTATTTTTTTAGTCCTAACCAACCTAGCCAAACGAATCCATAGTATACATCCTTAGAAAGGTGAAAATATAAGAAGATTATGATTTTTTATTATGAAAGTTATGAATGTTGAGTAATGTTATACAAACAAAAAATTCATACATAATGATGTGGTTTATTATGAACCTTTTATTTCAAAATAAAATACCATTGATGTGACTCATTATGAATTTTATATATGTTTAGAATTTTTCATAAAATTATGACAGTTTGTTGTTTTTGATATGATACTTTGTAGTAAAAAAGATGATATTTTCTTAATTTATGTTACTGTAAAAAAAAATTGAAAGTCATACCATATCAAATGCACCCTCTTTAGGAACACACATAACAGCTTTTTCGTTGTTGCTTATTTATATTTTGGCAGAAATCACAATTTTAAACTAAGAATTTTAGATTTTTAGAAATATTAGCCATTTAAAAGTTTAAAAAAATATATTAATAATTGAACTCATAATATTTAAAATTTTATAATTTTTTAATAGAACATTCTAAATGAAACCAAACATTTGAATGTGATTGACACAAAAATGTTATTAGTAGTAATCTCGTTCCCCCATAATATTACCATAGTTCAAACATAGCTTTAATGTCATGCCATTCTTATTTATTTTCATTAGAAATATGCT
This sequence comes from Camellia sinensis, assembly GCF_055761805.1. NCBI lineage: Eukaryota > Viridiplantae > Streptophyta > Magnoliopsida > Ericales > Theaceae > Camellia > Camellia sinensis. Next base: position 176,255,271 of record NC_138965.1, on the reverse strand, counting down.
TATTGTTATTATTGTTATTATACAGATCGTAATAAAACCTTAAATAGTTTATACAAATGCGTATACATTTAAGAATATATGTAATTGTAATTTCGTATAATAAAATAAATTTAAAAAATGCATTTATACAAATGTAAAATAGAAAATGTCATTATTGATTGCAGGTATTAACTGAGCAAAATAAGGATATCCAAAGTCAATCATGGCTATCCGGAAGCAAACAAATATCTCCCTACATAGGCCTAGGAATTCAATTTTTAAATTGCTAATCAACTGGCAATAGATGCTAAGGCTAAGTTTGGAATATTGAGAAGAAGTTAAAAAATTAAGAAGTTATTTAAAAAGTTAAAAAATAATATTTATTAAAAGTTAACAATTACGGTTGCACAACTCTCAATTCTAATTTTTTTTTACAAATCAATTTTTATAATTTTTTAATACACATTTTTCTATAAAAATTTAAAAAGTTAACCCAAACATCCATATTTTTCTCCTCAATTTTTTAGTCTAAAAAGATAAAAAAATACACTTATTTAGGACACCCCAAACAACCTCTAAAAATTATTACTGTGGGGATATATTTTCACGATATCAACACGTGGCAAGGTGACGCCAACGTTTCAGTCGAGGTGCCACGTGTCTTGACCGAGACGCCGAGATGATCTCGGCTAGGCCGAGGTTATCTCCGAAGATATCGGAGTCCGAGATAAGCGGATAGGGGACAAGAGTCTTAGTATAGAAGAAGACTTCAGTTAGGAAAGGATAAGACTCTTAGAGAGTTTATCCCAATCCTACTGGAAGTTCAAGATTAGCAGTAATCCTAAGTCCATTAGAGCTAGGCTTCTATTGGGACTAGGATTATGTTAACTATAAAAGAAAGGTACCCCCATGGGTCTAAGGTACGCAATTTATATTCTGAATAGTGAGTTTAACACTATTGATTATCTTTGAGAGATATACTAACTTGATCGTCGGAGTGCCCCCGGGTGGACGAACCACCGCTGGAATCTTCTCTTTCTATTGCAGGTTAGCAATGTGTCATCTATTCTGCCAGTGTTCTCCAGCTGAATACTGAGTTGGGCAGTGTGATCGGAAAATCACTCACACAATTTGGCGCCGTCTGTGGGAAGGAAAAGAAAGATAGATGGCCAGTAACGGACAGAAGGAAAAGATTGGGGACGACACTCCTGCTGGGAGTGAGAGACCTATTGACCTTGATATCGAAGGAGACGAATGCAACGCAGAAACTTATGACCAAAATCATGGAGTGAAAGACATCGGCCAGACTGGCGACACACCAAAAAAAACAGATCGAAGTGGATACTACAACGAGGACGACCTCCAGGTATGGAAGGATAGGTGCCTACGGAGGGACGAAGAGGTAAAAGAGATGGCAAACAAATTGGCAGACCTACAATCGGTCGTCAATTTCATGATGCAAAATAACGTCATGTAGTCACCGTTCCCGTTGCAGGACACGCCGATTCCAGCGGCCAATGCCCAGAAGGGAGGGCAGAAAACAATCCCCATAGCCCTTCAGCACAACGGGAGCGAAAGATACTCTCACCGACCTTCTAGGGAAGTCGGACGAAGAGAGTCAAGAAGAGAAGAATCACAGAGGACGCATCGTACAAAGGAGTTAGACCCCAAAGGACATCGGAATGTTCAGGGGTAAGCACTGTGCTTCGACACAACTCACGGAGAAGGGTTGAAGAGGACTCACCACGAAGCTGAAAGTAGTGCACCAAAAAGACTGAAAGTAGGAGATAGCCGAGCTCCTGGGCGGACAAAGGAGAACTTAAGAGATTACCTCAAGAGGAAGCAACAGAATGCCTACGCCGAGATAACCTCCCCAGATAAGCCGAGGATACGATTCTCGGTGGAATTGGACAGGTTTGAGGCACCAAAGAGATTCAGTATGCCGAAGTTTCAAATATACGATGGTAAGTCAGACCCCAACATCCACGTTGGACTATATTTGAACTCAATGGCATTGTATAGTGGGAACGAGCCGTTGCTCTGCAAAGTGTTTCCCTCATCTTTTGGGGAGATTGCATCAGATTGGTTCCATAAATTACCAAAGGGAAGCGTGAAGACTTGGGAAGGCCTGGCCGAGATGTTTGTGGCCAGGTTCGTGACAAACAAGTTGCAGCCATTAAGGGTGGACGCATTGATGGCTCTAAAAATCAGCAAGGATGAAGGCCTTAGGGCCTATGCAAAAAGATACTATGAGGTGTTCAAACGAATGCCCGAATGCAATCAAGAGGTGGTGGTCGTATCTTTCAAGAACGGCCTAAAAGACAACTGTCCACTACGAAAGTCTTTGGCAAAAACATTGCCAAAAAGTATGGAAGAGCTCATGGCGAGAATCGAGAAGTATGCCAGAGCCGAAGAAGATACGTCGGGGACTAAGGAGACAAGATAAGAGAAAAGAAACGACTCGCCAAGCCGAGGCCGAGGTAACAATGGATCAAGCAAACAAGAAACAGAACTGAAGGCGACACAGGCAGTAACGACTGTGTTCCAAATCCTGATTCCCAAAGTCCTAGACCGGATTCGGAACCAACCCTATTTCAGAACACCAACGAAGGCACCAGGAGAGTTTATGGGAAGGAACGGTGGCAGACATTGTGCTTACCACAATGAAGATGTGCACACGACTCAGGGTTGTAGAGCCCTGAAAACACACATGGAAGAACTGGTGAGGCAAGGCCATCTGAGAGACCTCGTCGATGAGGCTAGGACAAGGAAAGAACAGGCAAGATTACCTCAGGCGCCAGCAGCCCCGCCTCCCCCAGCACCACAACCTTAGGCAGGAGGACCTCGGGTAGTCAATGTGATTCACTCGAAGGTCAACGAGAACGAAATTAGGGGGGAGACCCAGAAGGTGAAGCATTTGCAACATGTCTACCAAGTCGGGGAGAAAAGATATCGGGCAGAGGAGCGCCAAGGACCAGTAGTGTCCTTTTCAGAAGCCGACCTTGAGATGGTACAGCGTCCGCATAATGATGCTTTGGTAGTATCCCTCCAGGTTGGGGAGTGCCAAGTAAAACGCATCCTGATTGACCAAGGCTGCTCTTGCGACATCATGTACGTTCGATGTTACAAGGAGCTTGGCCTTCACCCAGACGATATGGAGCAATCCAATAGCCCAATGGTCGGGTTCAATGGAACGCCGACATGACCACTGGGAACAACCAGCTTGGAGGTGCAGGCAGGTACCAAAAAGGTAACAACAGAGTTCACCGTAATCGACATACCCTCCCATTACAACATCATCTTGGGAAGGCCATGGTTGCATGTAATGGGGGCTGTTCCCTCAACACTGCATCAACTATTGCGGTTCCCAACAGAGCATGGGATTGAAGAGGTCAGAGGAGATCAGCTGCAAGCAAAAAATTGCTCCATGGCAGCAATGAAATCCACCTGCAGCATTCGAGAACCAGAAAAGGCAGAGATCGAAGACGAGGACGTGGAGGTCCTAGAAGATGTCAGCAAGGAGCTAGCCGAGAAGATTGAAGAAGCACTAAAAAAAATCCTCGTCCAAGAAGAGGATGAAAAACGCTTCTTTCTTCTCCGCTCGGGCTTAGCCGAAGAAGAGGAAAAAGAATTGGAAGCTTTTTTGAGAGCAAACATTGAGGTGTTCGCGTGGACGCCTTACGAAATGCCAGGCATCGACCCCGAGGTCACTTGCCATAAGCTGAACATTGACAGGTCAGCCAAACCTGTAATTCAACGAGCAAGAAGACCGACGTTGGTACACGTCGAAGCAGTAGAAGAAGAAGTAAACAGACTTCTCGAGGCCAGGGCCATCTGAGAGGTAAATTACCCAACATGGCTATCAAACACAATAGTGGTGAAGAAGAAGAAGAACGGTAAATGGAGGGTCTGTGTAGACTTTACCAGTTTAAACAAAGCCTGTCCCAAAGACAGCTTTCCTCTACCCAAGATTAACCAGCTGATAGATGCCACGTCAGGGCATGGAAGGATGAGCTTCTTGGATGCCTACAGGGGGTACCATCAGATAGCCATGTACCCCCAGATGAAGAGAAGACTGCGTTTATCATCCCAAAAGGACTGTACTGCTACAGAGTGATGCCTTTTGGGTTGAAAAATGTAGGAGCGACTTACCAAAGGTTGGTAACCAAGATGTTCAAACATCTAATTGGCAGAACTGTGAAAGTCTACATCGACGACATGGTCGTGAAGACCAAGGAACCCGAAGGACATCTGGCCGACCTCAAAGAAGTATTTGAAATCCTTAAGACATATCGGCTCCGACTCAATGCCTCGAAGTGTGCATTTGGAGTTAGATCTGGTAAGTTTTTGGGATACCTGGTGACTAGAAGGGGCATTGAGGCCAGCCCAGATTAGATCAAGGCCATCCTAGAATTGAAGAGCCCGACATCGGCAAAACAGGTGCAGATGCTAACTGGAAGGGCTGCAGCCCTGAATAGATTCATCAGCAGAAGCTCAGACAAGTGCAGACCTTTCTTCAACTTAGTGAAAAAAGCCACAGACTTCCTGTGGACCGAAGAATGCGAGGCCGCCTTGGCCGACCTAAAGAAGTATCTGACCACAGCTCCAGTCCTTTCAAATCCAGAACCTGGAGAGGAGCTGTTTCTATACTTTGCCGTTTCAGAGCATGCGATAAGCGCAGTAGTAGTCCGAGAAGACATAGGGGAACAAAGGACTGTTCACTATGTAAGCAAAACCCTGGCCAATGCAGAAACAAGGTATCTAACCTTAGAAAAATTGGCACTGGCTTTGGTAATGGCTTCAAAGAAGTTGAACCATTACTTCTAGGCCCATAAAATTATAGTGCTAACAGAACACCCCTTGAAGTCTTTACTGTAACAAGGAGACCTGATAGGAAGAATAGCCAGGTGGGCAGTCACCCTAGGCCAGTGTAACCTGGAGTACAGGCCAAGGACAGCAATTAAAGGCTAGGTTCTAGCCAACTTCGTGGCCGAGTTCACGCCAGAATCCATCGAACATCGGGCTTCGTCGAGCCAGGGTGAACGATGTCCAAACAAGTAAGGAGAAGCTCAGCCAAAGGCGAAAGAACAAGGAAAAAAGGAAAAACTCAAACCCTGCAGCATTTACATCGGCGACTCCTTTCGAATTGTTCGTTGATGGGAGTTCAAACTGACAGGGAGCGGGGGCAGGAGTAGTGCTGATATCTCCAGATGGACAGATAGTGGAACAGTCCATTTGTTTGGGGTTCAAAGTCTCAAATGACGAAGCAGAGTATGAAGCATTGATTGCAGAAATGAAGCTGGCAGTAGCAACAGAGGCAGACGAGGTAATAGTCTTCTGCGACTCCCAGCTCATTGTCAACCGGACAACGGGCGAGTTTGCTGCTCGAGATGAACGGATGTCAGCCTACGCAAATGAGGTCATCAAGTTGGCAGTCTCGTTTCAGAACTGCCGACTACTTCAGGTTAGCCGAGATGATAACAGCCACGCCGATGCGTTGGCCTACCTAGCTAGTGCAGTACAACTTGGAAAAGCAAGGACAATAATGATCGATTATTTGTCGAGCCCGAGCGTCGAGCCACTATCCACAGAGCATGAAGCAATGTGCGTGGACATGGGACCAAGATGGATGGACGCAATTGTTTCATTCCTAAAAGAAGGGAAGCTGCCAGACGATCACAAAGAGGCACACAAGATCAGATTGAAGTTGGCAATATTCAGTCTAACAGTAGAGGGGCATCTCTACAGAAGATCCTTCACTAGACCCCTTTTAAGGTGCGTACATCCTTTACAAGTTGAAGATTTTTTATATGAAATTCATGAAAGAATTTGTGGAAAGCCATGCTGGGGGCAGATCACTCGCCCATAGGGCCATTACCCAGGGTATTGGTGCCCCTACATGCAGAAGGACGCAGAAGCATATGTGAAGAAATGTGAAAAGTGCCAGAGATTCGCACCACTGATACACCAACCAGCAACAGACCTGAACCCTGTATCCAGTCCTTGGCTATTTGCCCAATGGGGCATGGATCTCGTTGGGCAACTACCCCAAGCAACTGGGCAAAGAAAGTACTTGCTAGTGGCAACTGATTACTTCACTAAGTGGATAAAAGCTGAACCCCTTGCCAAAATCTGAGATGTGGATGTAAAGAAATTCATTTAGAAAAATATCATCACTAGATTTGGGATTCTAAGAGCAATAGTTGCAGACAATGGAACACAATTTGACAATAAGCTAATTAAGAGCTTCTGTGCAAAGTTCAAGATCAAGAACTACTTTTCAACACCAAGCTTTCCCCAAAGCAATGGACAAGCAGAAGCATCCAACAAAGTAATTCTGGACGAGATAAAAAAGAGGCTACAGGCAGTAAAAGGAAAGTGGGTGGACGAGCTGCCCAATGTGCTCTGGGCATATCAGACTACACCGAGAAGATCAACAGAGGAATCCCCCTTTGCCATGGCTTATGGCGCAGAAGCAGTTATTCCGCTGGAGGTCGGCATCCCAGGAATCAGAACCCAGGGAGTAGAGAATGGAACTAATGATGTACTCTTAGCCCGAGATCTGGATCTTCTTGAAGAACGAAGGGAGAAAGCTGCGATTCAGCTCACAGCATACCAGCAGCAGCTTGCCAGAGCTTATAACAAGAGGGTTAACCCAAGGAAGTTCCAAGTCGGCGACCTAGTCTTGAGCAAAGTCGTCGGCAACAAAAAAGATCCTAGAGAGGGAAAGCTTGGCCCAAATTGGGAAGGACCCTACAGAATAATCTCGATACTGGGTAATGGGGCTTATCGGCTTGAAGATAATGAGGGCAAAGAGTTGCCAAGGCCTTGGAACACTTGCAATTTGAAATTTTTCTATCATTAGAATTCCTTTGTTCTTTTGTCATTTGCCGAAGTAAACAAATAAAGATTCAGCTTGGTTTTCTTTTCAAGATACTTGACATTGTCTCTAGAATACATGTATAATGAGAACCCAAGCAGAACTTAGGTTCACATGAGGGGGCAGAGAGAAGCGAAATCATTGTTTAACACTTGTTGTAATTTGTGGACAATTTACAAGTTGAAGTTAAATCGAAATCATTGTTTAACACTTGTTGAAATTTGTGGACAATTTACAAGTTGAAATCATTGTTTAACACTTGTTGAAATTTGTGGACAATTTACAAGTTGAAGTTAAACCGAAATCGTTGCTTAAACACTTGTTGAAATTTGTGGATAATTTACAAGTTAAAGTTAAGCCAAGGTTAAACACTTGTTGAAATTTTATGAAAAAATTTACAAGGTGAAACCAAGGTTATGCTAAGAAAAGCACTTGGGTATTTGCCGAGGTAAAACATCAATTTGTATAACCGATGTGTGTCACCACGAGAAGATTGCACGAGGATTGAAGTATATATTAAAGATATGCAAAAATATTCCAAGTACGGAGGCATACAAAGCAAGCATGCAAGCATTCAAAAGCAAAAGAGTTGTTGTATTAAAAACACATCGGTAATGTGAAGAAGTTTACAGTACTTCAAAAAAGAAAAACAAAGTACAAGAAAAGAAGGGAAAAACATAAGGCTAAGACTCCTCAACAGTAGCAGTTGGTTGAGTTTGAAGTTCAGACGATTGTTGGGAAGACATCTTAGCAGCCTTATCTGCCGCGAGCTTGGCGTCAATTTCTGCAAGAGTTTCATCTAGGCTCTTGTCGGTATGGACTGGTTGACTAAATACCGTGCTACTATTGATTGTGCAAGTAAATCTATTGTGTTTAGACCACCGGGTATGCCTGAATTTAGTTTTACTGGGAATGGGGTAGTTCCTCTACTATATTTGATTTCGTTCATGAAAGCTAAGAAATTGTGAAGGAAAGGTTGTCGAGGCTACTTGTGTTGTGCACTAACTGAATCTTTAGATAGCACCGGTGTGGAAGCCATTCTAGTGGTTTGTGACTTTCCTGATGTGTTTCCCAATGATCTACCTGGGGATCTAGTTGATAGGGAAATTGAATTTACCATCGATGTAATACCTGAAAGACAACCCATCTCCAAGACTCCATATAGGATGTCGATTTCTGAATTGAAAGAGTTGAAAATCCAACTTCAGGAACTCTTAGACAAGAAATTCATCCGTCCGAGTCCATCACCTTAGGGTGCTCCAGTCCTGTTTGTCAAAAATAAAGATGGATCCTTGAGATTATGCATAGACTGTCGAGAATTAAACAAGGTAACTATCAAGAACAAATACCCTTTGCCCCGAATAGATGATTTGTTCGATCAACTTCAGGGTGCCTAAGTGTTTTCTAAGATTAACCTTAGGTCCGGGTATCACCAGTTGAAAGTAAAAGCTGAGGATGTGGAGAAAACTACATTCAGAACTAGATACGGACACTATGAATTCTTGGTCATGCCTTTTAGGGTAACAAATGCACCAGCAGCTTTTATGGACCTAATGAATAGAGTTTTAAACAATACCTTGATGAATTTATCATTGTGTTTATTGATGACATTTTGATTTATTCTAAAGACAAGGAAGAACATGAGAATCATCTGAGAACTGCCTTACAGATTCTGAGAGAAAGGAAATTATATGCAAAACTATCCAAGTGTGAGTTCTGGCTAGACAGTGTAGCCTTTTTAGGCCATGTAATCAATCGAGATAGTATATCAGTGGACCCACAGAAAATTGAAGCCATTGTTGACTAGCCAAGACCAATCAATGTATCAGAAGCTAAAAGTTTTCTGGGCCTTGCAGGTTACTACAGAAGATTTGTGAAGGACTTTTCAAAACTTGCCATGCCATTGACCCAGTTAACTCAGAAAAATGTTTCATTTGATTGGAATGATCAGGGAGAGTCTGTCTTCCAAGAGTTGAAAACCAGGTTAGTAACTGCACCGATTTTGACTTTACCCAATGGAACTGATGGATTTCAGATTTACAGTGATGCATCCTACAAAGGTTTGGGCTGTGTACTAATGCAAAATGGGAAAGTAGTTGCCTATGCATCTCGACAACTTCGTCCTTATGAAAGGAATTACCCGACCCATGATCTCGAACTGGCAGCTGTAGTATTTGCCCTGAAAATTTGGTGACATTATCTGTATGGAGCAACTTGTGAAGTGTACACGGACCACAAAAGCCTTAAATATTTCTTCACGCAGAAAGAATTGAATATGAGGCAAAGAAGATGGTTAGAATTGATCAAGGACTATGACCTACAAATCTTGTACCACCCAGGGAAAGCTAATACCGTAGCAGATGCCTTAAGCAGAAAATCAATGGGGAATTTGACATGTTTAATCACCGGTCAAAAAGAACTGCTATGTGATTTGGAGAAGAGTGAGATCGAAATTGTTTTGCGAGGGCAAGGTGGGATTTTAGCTACCATCATCGCTCAACCTGTAATTATTGAAAAAATCAAACAGAGACAACTCGAAGATAAGTATATGAAAAAGATTGTGGAAGAGTTTGACTCAAAGCCGAGGCCGGGGTTTATGTTTGAGAATAATGTGTTGAAGTTTCAAAATAGACTCTGTGTACCAGATTCCTTTGGCTTGAGAAAGCGTGTTATGACCAAAGCTCACAGCACTAAGTTTGCTATGCATCCGGGGAATACGAACTGTATCATGATTTGAAACAAAATTTTTAGTGGCCTGGAATGAAGAAGAGTATTGCAGATTATGTGGCTAGATGTCTACATTGCCAACAAGTTAAAGCTGAACATCAACGACTCGCTGGTTTGCTACGACCACTTCCAATACCAGAATAGAAATTGGAGCACATTACCATGGACTTCATTGTGTGTTTGCCTTGCACTTCCTGAGGTATGGATTCTATTTGGGTCATTGTGGATCATTTAACTAAGTCTGCTCATTTCTTACCTGTTAAATCTATTTACAATGCTTACAGATTGGCCAATATTTATATTAATGAGATTGTGAGGTTGCATGGGGTGCTAGTATCTATTGTATCTGGCAGGGACTCAAAGTTTGTGTCAAGATTTTGGCAGAGTTTGCAACAGGCTTTGGGAACTGAACTGAGGTTGAGTAGTGTCTATCACCCACAGACAGATGGACAAACTGAACGAACTAACCAAACTTTGGAAGATATGCTCAGAATGTGTGTATTAGACTTTCAGGGGAATTGGGAGACCTACTTGCCATTGGCTGAGTTTGTGTATAATAACAATTACCATTCAAGCATTAGAATGGCTTCTTATGACGCTTTGTATGGTAGGAAATGTCGATCTCCGATTTGTTGGGCCGAAGTAGGCGACAGACCGTTGTTAGGACCGGAACTCGTGCAAAAAATGACTGAAAACGTTAAGCAGATTCAACAGAGACTGAAAACCGCACAGAGCCGACAAAAGAGTTATGCTGATGTCCGAAGAAGAGATAGGGAATACGAAGTTGGGAACCATGTGTTTATTAAAGTAACTCCAATGAAAGGGCAAACTCAGTTTAGTGTAAGTTGGCGCCAAGATATGTTGGGCCATATGAAGTTCTGGAGAAAATCAACCCAGTAACGTATCGGGTGGCCTTACCACCGGTTATGGAGCATATGCATAATGTCTTTCATGTCTCTATGCTTCGGGATTATCTGAGGGATCCGTTATATGTGATTGAGCCAACCCATGTACTCCTAAAGGATGATTATACTTACGAGGAAAGGCCTATTCAAATTGTGAACCGCAGGATTAAAAGACTAAGAAACAAAGAAATCTCGTTAGTGAAGGTAGATTAGCAGAATCATGGAGGAACCTATGTAACCTAGGAAATGGAAGAAGACATGATGAAGAGATATCCGGATTTGTTTTCGATTGGATCCAATGTTGCTCCGAAATGAAGGTAATTCGAGTTTGGATGAGCAAACTCTTTTAAAGGGGGAAGACTGTAACAACCCCGATCCTTGATTAACGTTAATCCATACTTAATTATGCCTAATCATTAATTGAGGAGGAATTCTGAATTAATTGGCATGTGTGTGTTGCATTATTTGTGTTTATATCTGTTTTGCGTAGGAAGATCTGTTCATGTTTTGGTTTCGGTTTGTGAATTGAAAGCCTTATCGGCATCCGACTCAGAAATTGACTTGATTTGTATGTTAATTAAGATTTATAGGATTATATGGTAAGTTTAATTAAAAGTTGATTTGGAACGATTAAATTAGATTTTTATTTGGCTTTAAATTAATTACACTTTTGTCCAAATCTAATTAAGGCCTTAGTGGACTTCTTTGAGCACCAAAACACTCCCAATTCATTTCTTGGATGATACAAACATGAGAGTGAGGGAGAGAATGGAGAATTGGTTCAAGACTTGAGGAATTTGGGCTCAAATCAAAGGATTGCTAGAATTATTGCCATTTGAAGAAGATTTAAGAGTTTTAACTTCACCTCTTGGGAATTCAACCCCCTAGGTAAGAAATTGAACTCTTCATTGAGTCATTATGTTGGATTCTACAAGATTATTGAGGAATTAAGTGAATTCATGGAGGAATTGCATTAGAATTGAGAAGAATTGGGCCATACCATGCATGCATGTGCATTTTCCCACAAATTGAGCATGATTTCAAAGATTTCTTTCATGCATGTGCTCATCTCACCTACATTTTGAGAAATTACCATGTTTTTCCAGCAATTCATCAAGTTTGATCATGTTTTGAAATGTTGGGCTTCAAGAAAGTTCATGCATGTTATGTTCATAAAACATTCTTGAGTTTCATGTTGAATTTTGTTCAATTGACAAGTCTTTAGGCCATGATTTCTTGAATTAATCCTTGAAACATGTTATTTTATGAGCCTCCATGAGTTTTCAAAAGTTTTGGCCTAGAAAATTTGAGTTTGGTACCTTAGAGGTTGGATTTGAACTTGTGGATCAAATCTGGAAATTCCAGAAATTTGATCCACGCTCGAGCGGGGGGCTTCACGCTCGAACGGACACTCTGAGTACGTGCACTTCCGCTCGAGCGACATAAGTCACGCTCGAGCGTGAAATGCATATACCCAGAAGTTCGTATGTTTTGCAGTCCGCTCGAGTGAGGGGATTCACGCTTGAGCATAGACCTGAGTCTTACGCTCGAGTGGGGATAGAGCGTCCGTCGAGTGTGAAAAACATGCAACCAATACTTTTTCAAAGTTTACAGTCCGCTCGAGCGGGAAAAGTCATGCTCGAGCGAGCCTTCACATCTTGCACGTACGCTCGAGCGGGGAAAGCCACGCTCGAGCGTGGACCCTATTTTTAGAAAATTTGACAAATGTTTTCAAGTGCATTGTGGCATCCTCTTTCCATCCTAGGCATTCTTAGGCCATATTTAAGACACTATAATAAGGTTAAAGACTAGAAACACACCCAGAACAAATAAAGCAAGTTACGCATAATTTGAGCATGTGATTCAAGTGTACATTTGTATGTAGGTTCGTGTAGGTCGCGTGCCTTGAACCATTTGATTAATCTGCTCTGTTTGTCTACACCCAAAGCCAACTATGAGTAATAACTCTGTAAAGCTATGTTTAATTACAAGTATTTTCTGATGATATGATACGATCTGTTTTCTGAAATGCTATTTTATGAATTATGAATGAATGTCCCTTTTTCTGAAAAGTACTGGTGGCACCCTTAGTTCACGTGGCTCTCGCCCGGGGGTAACAATACCGTGGCCAATATGCACGTGGTCCTCGCCTAGGGGTAACAATATTGTGGCTTATATTCATGTGGCCCTTGCCTGTGGGTATGTGACAACCCTTACCATTATTTACTGATAAACCACTGATCACTGTTAAACTGAGACTGATGATGATAATTGACTGAATTGACTGAAATCCTGAACTGATTGATTGTCTGTATCTGTTTAAGTGTATCTCTATCTGTTTGACTGTTAAACTATTTGTTCATGTTTTATGTTTTAAACTGTAAATTGAAGGCCTTATCGGTGGGCGAATCTGAAATTGATTAGTGATATGTGTTAATCATAATTTATGTGATTTTATGGCATATTTATTTGAAATGGGATTTGGTAAGATTAAATTAGATTAAATATTGATAAATTGGCTTAATTCACAACTTTGCCACTTAGTGGCCCATTACATGGAACATTTTTTTGAGCTCTCCTCATTAGACACAACACATTTCATCAGCCTTCTCCTTGCTATAGCCGACTAGAGAGAGAGAGAGTGAGAGGAATAGATTGATTTCAACAATTTTAGCTTGGTGATTTGAGGAAATTGAAGGTTGATTGCATGTTTGGACTCCTACACCTAGAATTAGCTTAATTTGTTGAATCAAAGCTGAATCTTTGCATGCATGGGCATATTCTTGCATTTTGAAGTTGTTCTTCACAAATTTGCCACATGCATGTTCATATTTTGAGTATAGTTCATGATTTTACCATGTTTTTGGAAGAATTAGCTCATTTGAGCAAGTAATTGAAGATTTGAATTGGTTTAAACTCATGCATGTCATGTTTGAGTTATGTTCTTGGAAATTGGTTTGAAACTGAGTTTAATTGAACTACCTTTGGGCTTTGATTTCTCAAATTGATCTTTGAAACATGTTATATTATGAGTTTTGAAGTATTTTCTAGAAAATTAGCCCAAAAGGATCGAATTTGGTGTTTTAAAACTTGGTTTTGAGCTTGAGGTTCGAATCTGGAATTTTTAGAATTTGGACTTCCGCTCGAGCGGGGTTACTGGCGCTCGAGCGGGAAAATCGTGTTCCCAGCACTTTCATTTGGTTTACAGTCCGCTCAAGCGGAATAATGTACGCTCGAACGAGGACTTGTGTCACACGCTCGAGCGGGTGTCGAGCGCCCATCGAGCATGATTTTCACACATCCAGTACTTTTGCAGTATGCTTGAACGGGAAAGTTTACGCTCGAACGGAGCCTTTTGTTTATATTTCCGCTCGAGTGGGGAAACCCACGCTCGAGCGGGACCTCTATTTTCTGAAAATTCTGAAAATGTTTTTAATGTACATCTTTGCATCCTTATTCCATCCTAGACATTCCTAGGCCTAGTTTAAGGCATCTTAATGAGGATATTGATGTAGAACCACACCGAGTCAAACTAGGGATTAAGTTATTATTTTCCCAACTGTGTAGTTTAGTGTGTGTTCATTCTGCAACTGTGTAGGGTTGGCATCCGGAGACGCGTACTAGCTTATCTGTAGCCCAGAACTCTGTGAGTAACAATGTTGTAAAGATATGTTCAAAAATGAATATTTTCTGAATAATCAACTGAACTGTTTTCTGAACTGTTTACCGTTAACTGAATGAATGTTTGTCCTCTATTCTGAACTGTATTGTGGCATCCTTAGCAACTACTGTTACTGTTACTGCTACTGTTACAGAGATCTCTGTCAGTTCCTATTTTGGAACTTCTGTTTACTGTTATGATGGCCATCATTGACTGTTCGGTCTTTCAAGACCTACTGTTTACTGGACTGTTCTGCTATTGGATGTACCACATATGACTGTTATGACTGAATGACTGATACACTGAATCAATTGACAGTTTTCAATACTGAAAGGACATTCATTCTTAACCTCTTTACGCATTATGTTATTCACTGGGCTTTAGCTCACTGCTCATATATATATGTAGGTGTTCAGGCACTGAACCGTTGCTAGGAGCGTCAAGCTAAGCTCTGTTTTGTCAAAGCCAACCTTTGTGTCTCCCTTTGAGGTTCCTGATCTGTTCAAGTTGAGGCTGTTTGGGGAGTTTTAGATTTTCCCTTTTTGTTTATAATTAGTATAGACTGAGTGTTTACTGTACTGTACTGTTCTAATAGTGATTAAGTCCCTGTCCTGAATGATTGTATATATTTTACATACTGATTGTGTATATATATATATGAACAGTCTTTTTGCATACAGACTGTCACAGCTCATTGGACATATTTTAATTACTGTTTTGGCTTCCGCCAGCCCCTGTACTTTGTATTACTGTATTACTGTTAAGCAGGCCTTTGGTAATCTCGGATTACTGGCCGGTTACGGTTCTAAACCTATATGGGCGAGTTTGGGTCGTGACAGGGTAACAATACTGAGGCCTATATTCACGTGGCCCTTGCCTGGGGGTAACAATACCAAGGCCTATATTCACGTGGCCCTCGCCTGGGGGTAACAATACCATGGCTACTTGCGCGCAAGATGTGGACCTTTATGGTCGTCGGTACCGACTATGCATGTGGGTCTTAGGACCAAGTTGATATGTCAGCTAACGGGTGTACCACATATAACTGTTTACAAATCTGAATATGTATATGAATCTATTTCTGATATTAACTCTGATCTCTAAATCTGTGATGGACATCATTCATTTAACCCTTTACCTAGTTATTATTCACTGGGCTCTAGCTCACTGTATTAGTTATATGTATGTAGGTGAACAAGCACGTGACCAGGCTTGAGGTGCCGCCTGGTGAGTTTTGGTGTCAGCCAGCTGTCACGCCTCCCATGGAGGTTCCCTTTTGAGATCTACCTAGGTTCATTGTCTCTGGGACTTTTGTATTTCTGAAATGTTTATGTCTGGCCTGAACACGTAGTAATCTTGTATATATGGCTTGGATGATGTAAGGCTACTGTATTTAATTGCCTTATATGCATGTATGCAAACATGTATATGAAAAGTTTCAAATATTCTGTCCCATATATGTCTGCATAGCTCTATGGACTATGTAACTTTGTATATTTGCTTCCTCAACCCCTGTTATATATATTATTCTGTTCAGAGGCCTTCGGTAATCCAAGGATTACTAGCCGGTTACGATACTAAACCCCTAGGGGCGGGTTTGGGTCGTGACAACACTGAGCGGTACAACCCCTTCAGTGTATAGCTTGGCTTCAGCAAAATCAGCACAAGCAATAAAAGGCTACAGATTTGCATTGATTTCCTCTGTTTCGCCATTGCACAGAGCTATCATCATCTTCTGATGTAACGAGAAAGACACACACTTGTTGGTGTGGATCCAGTCCTGGCCAATCAAAGTATTATACTTGGCATTATTGTCTATCACAAAGAATGCTGTCATGCAATCTCTGGTTCCCACACTCAGGTTGATGGGTAAAATACCCTAAGCCATTTGCTTGTCCCTAGCAAAACCAACAATGGTTGTACTGGTGGGGATTAACCTAGGATTTCTCTTTCCCAGCTTCTTCAAAGAGGACTTCGGAAGCAGGTTTACTACTGCACCATTGTCCACTAACACCCTATTCATCTCTATCCCATTGAAGTAAGCTCTGATATACAAGGGCTTAACGTGCTGGCTCATAGATATTGTGGGGTACTCGAAGGGATATTAGAGGTTAATGGTCACCTCCTCATCTTCTTCGTCAGTTTCCATTAGCTTGGCCATTTCCGACTCATCTTAAATCATGCTGACCTGCGAATCTTCACTAGAAACTGGAATTGGGTCATTTTCTTAACCTTTCTGGTTCCCCTCTTCAACTTGGAATTCCTGTGGCAACACATATACCATGTTCACTGGTACTGGAGAGAATGAGCCAAACTGTACTATTGGCTGCAATTGCTTTTCTCCTGTTTGGGCCTGTTCTGAAGCTTAAGAGGCATCCTCCATGCTACACTCTGGTATTTTAATGCTGGTGGTTTCCTTCGAAGCAACTCATTTGTGATTTGCTCCTATTTGCTTTGCGACCAAAAAGGTCTGTTCAGCCATAAATGCTTCAAACATCTCATCTTCAGCCAATTTTTTTCTTTAGCCTAGTTCAACTTCTCCTTCTGTCTCACTGTCGCTTTCTATCAAGGCCTTTTCAAGACCTACTAAGCTAAACCTTTCCTTGGCTTTCAGTTCAGTGTGAACCTTAGCCAACTGCTCTCTGCTAACACTTATTTTGATCTGAGGAGCTAGCTTTGGATTTTCTTTTTTCTCTATCGGGCCTTTTAACTGGGCCAATGAAAAACTCTCTCCACTTTCCTTCAGATCTTTTTGGTATTAGGTGTACCTTCGCTGGATCTTCCTCTTTTGAGACCTAGAAATTACTGGAACCATATCTGGTTCTTTTGTCTTTGGGTGTTTGAGTAATACCCAATTAATTGGAGCCACCAAAGAAGGTTTAATCATTCTGCTCTTGTTTCCAAAAGCATTTCTCTGGGCAGGTATTTCCTTAGTCTTGTTCTGCATGACAAACTAGTCTGGAACCCCAGGTACCCATGAACTCACTAGTTCAGTTGCTGAACTTGTTTTCCCAGTCTTCAAAGCCACCTTCGAAGCTAACCGTTAAGGCCAATCACTGGCTCTGGCACCCTGTATCGAGCTTAATTCAAGCCTTCTTTCAGGGTAATTGCCTTGCAGCTTGTTCGAAGTTGACTTTGGAGGCCAATCGTTGGCTCTGTTTTCCTGACTTGAGCCTAATTCAGGCATTCTCTCAGGATAATTGCCTTTCATCCTGTAGTAATTGGGTGGTCTGAACTTATGTAGAGGTCTCTTACCCTTGGATTGCATTCTAGGCGCTGATGGTCTAGCCAGGTATGGTTGCTGTCTAGGACTAGTTGGGTATGGCCATCTGTTGTAGGTGTTGGTTGGCTTAGAGCGTTTCTGTACATCATTGTAATGTTGTTTCCCATCAATTGGGAGCCCTCTCAACCTTTTGTAACTTAACTTGCACCTGGGACACATCTTTTGCATGACAGCTGCCTCAAAAGAGTCATCGTCCAGTGCTTCCTCACTAGAGTCATCCTTTCGATCTATAAAGCTCTGTCCATTTACTGGTGCACTTCTAGTATCTTTCTTGAAAGTAGTCTGGCTGGCAACATGCATCTGCACATTAACCTCCTCCAATTCCTTCAAGAATAGGTTTTGGAAATCTGGCATATCAACATTGGCTGTAGCCTCCCCAATCTCTAGAAATAAATTAGTGTCAATCCGCATAACTTTCTCTGCATTTGCTGGAAACTTTAGCCTCCTTTTTCGAATTTGTTCTTGGATCTTGTCCCGAAAAACAATATAGTTTTTAGTTGAATAAGACCAAGAATTGTGCCATTTACAGTACATTTTTCCTTTGACTTCTTCTGGGGTAGGGATCTTAACTCCTTTTGGTAACTTTAGGAAATTTGTTGTAAGCAAATGATCAAAAATGTCATCTGCTTTTGTTAAATCAAAAGAATACTTCCTATGAAGGTCTTTCTTTTTAAACTGATGGGCCATTGTATTTTTTTTTTGAATTAATGCCACACAGGTCATAGGTTCTTTTCCTACGATTTCTGCTACATCAATTTTATAATTAGGGTCCCTATAATAAGTCTTATATGATGCATTACTTCGATCATGTTCTTCTTTAAGTAAAAATTCATATCTAGACACCTTATAGGTTAATTCCACTAAGTCTCGAAACTCAGTTGAATCGAACTTCTTTCGAAGCCTAAACTCCAAACCATTTTGAGCCAATCTCACAAATTCAGGCTCTGATAAAATGACTCTACACTTGTTTCGTACTCATTTGAATCTGGCAATGAATTGAGTAGCCTTCTCATCAGGCCTTTGGCTCAGCCTTACCAAATCTGCCATGGAAACCTCAAGTTCTGTTTGGAAGAATTGGGCATAAAATGCCTCTTCTATTTGTTACCAAATTTGCATAGAGCTAGGTGCAAGGTTAATATACCATGCAAAGGCTGCCCCAGTTAAAGAATTTGGAAAAAGTCTCAATTTCATATAATCATTATTGGTGAATTCATCACATTGGCCTGTAAACCTGGCAATGTGTTCTACTGTTGACTGGTTTCTATTTCCATAAAAAAAAGCAAAATATGGTATTCTAAACCCCTTTGGGTATTCATGTATCATATCCACCCATTTTGGATATGGCTTTCTATATATAGGAGTCTAGACCCCTCGAACCATGGGTCCATACATCTCCCTGACAATATTAACAATTTGATCCCTAGGAACCATATTTTGTGCTTGCTGGACTACTACTGGAGGAGCAAACATAGGGTTTGGTGGAACTCCATGTGCTTGAGGTCCTCTTGGTCCATAGAGAGGTATATTTAGGATTGGCTATCCCTGTGGTACTGGTTGTTGTTAAGGGTATGGTTGACCTCTCTGGGCCTGTCCTGTGAAAGGTGCTATAAGAGGAGGAACTGGTCTTGTTTCTCTCCTAGGCGTGGGAAACCCTTCCAATCCCTCGGGTGTGAATTCGAACAGAGAATTAGTGAGCCCCCTTGTGCCAGGCATGGTTTCGAACATGGGATTTGGAAACATTCTCATGCCATTTTCTTTTATCGACCCAAATCCACCAATTTGTATGGCTTCGCTGTTAGGTAACGACATATTTTGATTTACCAAAGGCCTCGAAGGAGGCTCATACCATGATTGAGGTACAGGTGATGGTCTTCCATAATTTTGATTACTAGTTTGACAATTAGTATGTTCAGTAATTTGCATAGGCTGTTTATCTCTGGCTAATCTTTGCTGAAAAACATTTGAATTTTCCCCCATATGCCTTGTGATAGTTGGTTGATGGGAATTCATTCGATCCATGAAGGATGTTGCCCGTCTTTCCATTATATACATTAACTGCTATCCCATGGCATCTACCAAGCCTCTCCACGGATTCATTGGCTGGGTAGACGGAACAATGGATGGTCCAATTCCATGGCCTCATCCAATATTCTGAACATGCGGTGTATGTTCCGAGGTGCTGGTCTGTTCGACCATAGGTTTTGACGAACTAGGTGCTTCCATAGGATGTGTTATTACATTATCCTCTGGATCAGGTACTTCTACCTCTCCCTCCACACTTTCTTCCAAGCGTTCATTTTCTCCTTGTCTCCTACATCTAGCCATTTTAGGGTCCCACTAGGCGTGCCAAAAATATATGTTGGCTTTTTTGACTTTCAATAGTTAATTGTGTAAATTTAAACGTGCCAGCAATGATCAATTAGTCCTTACAGAATTTATAATTGCCAACCAATTATCAAGCGATTGTGTTGAAGTTCTTTCAGCCTCAATGAAGAGGATTTTTACTGGTGGCTTGTTTAGGAGAAATTACGAATAGTAAAAAGTAAATATAATTCAGAAATCAAATCTCATTAAGGAAATGAAAACTTACAATGAAGTTAAAATGACCCAGCCTCGACGAGGTTCACAGCAACAAACTACTGAAAAACTACTCCTAAGAATTGAAGTGCTGGAAATGTAAAACTGAAAAGAAATATGAAATAAATAAATTGGTTTATGGATATAAGTCTGGGTCCTTCATTCTGGGGCCTTCCTTACTATTTATATTTCCCAGTGGTAACTGTCGAAGTGAGCTTCCAACCATCAAAGCGTCTTCCCATGATTGTTGAACATGCTCTCTCACAGTCAGTCTCACTATGCCACTCTTGCAGTTAAGCTTCCCTCCTGATTTTGAATTTAAATTTATGAGTAACCGTTAGGCCACATCATCTTGTATCTCTTGATTGTTCCAGTGCTATACAAATCCATTATTATCAATACGAATTGCCACGTGTCCGACTTTGATTGGCAACTTATATTAACTCCCCAAATTGCCCTCCTCGTGCCACGTGTTAAATTATGATTGACTTATACAAAATATGTAGCCAACACAAAGGTAATTGTTTAATTCTCTATAAAAGGAACATATTTTATCAGAATGAGGTAGCCGATCTCTCACACAAAACCTCCATTTATATCTTCAAACCAACTAGGCCTCTAGTTGGCCACCTTGACTTTCGTGAGGGTTTAGTTCGTAAGAGAGTATGAGTTCAACTCTCCCTATAAGAAGTTGAATTAAGGAGGAAAGTATTTTGTACTTTGCAAAGGGTGGAGAGACTAACTCTTATAAATACTAATCTAATAACTATAACTAACAATTGATTTTTGCCGATCAAAAAAAAAAAAAAAATCTTTATCTTCAGGAAACTTTATTCTACCTTAGATATTGGACAATCTTTAACATTTAAATATTACACAAATAAAGAACAATATAATAGCTATAAACAGTATAGTAAAATTCAACTCAAGTTTTAAAACAATTAATACAAATTATCCTATCTTTTTTTTTTTTCTTTTTTTCCCTTTAATACATAGAATTGCAAAAAATAATGTGTAGTAATATATTTGAACTTTTTTTCTCATTAGATTGGAGACTGAAAAATATGAAAGATAATCCAACAATGGCAACGGATCGAAGTTCCCGTGAGGGTGTTTATCACGCAAGACGAAGTAATCTGGAAACCAAGTTTGGTCTTAAATAATCTGGATGTGCAATGGTTTTGAATGTATATGAAGAAAACATTCTGCTAATGTATTTATAACCACAATGGCACCTATTTGCTAAAGGTCACAACCTTTGGAAACAATGCATCCATTGAGTTCAAATTCAACTTATCAGATCAATCCGTTTTCTTGCGGGAAGGTTATTTAGAATTTCAAGAGAGAGAAGATTGAGTGAAGTGAGTCACACCACATTATGGTGTGGTCACTGTTTATTCCATCATCTCTCACTTGAACACACCATGATAAGATGATAAACCTGAGTTGAGCATTTTTAACCTTGGTACCAAAATTTTGCCTCATGCCAACTTTCATCTATGAAATTACCTCATAGATCGACGTCTGATTGTGACTTGGCCATACGTGCGCACGTTTTTGCCACCAATCTGACCGCACTCGTATGAATGTGTTCTCCCACTGACAAAACATTCCAGATGACTTTAATTCACTATATAACAAGTGAACGGCATCAATTTTCAGTGATGGGTTCATAGTCCATACCCAATCACCATTGACGACTTCAGCCGTACACATTTTTCATATATCGACCTGCACTGAAATTATTGTTAAGTACTTCATTTAAGTCTCATTCTTGAAGGTTTTCCTTAACACACCTTATCAATGGCTTTTTGTTGATCAAGCAGACAATATCATCTAGTTTGCACATTGCATATTATGGACTTTACATCGCATGCTAACTATGATATCCGTACCTTGTCAGTTCCTCTATCTTGTTACCTGACCAAACACATGTTTCCATGCAAGATAGAGTCGCAAAAGCATCGGTTATCTAGGTGTCCCCAAAGTCATCCGACTATGCTCTTATATAAGTACCTAAATCACCTAGCTAGGTATTTTTCAATCCCATATTAGTTATATGTTCTCTGAATTTTTCCAGAGACAACACTTTGGTCATAGAGTCAGCCACCATCTCTTCTGAGGGTATATAGTTGACTTTAATTTCACCTCTCTCCACTATGTCCTGAATATAGTGGTAACTAACATCAATATGTTTTCCCTTAGAGCTATTTGCTCCACTTTTAATTAATGAGATGACAGACTGATTGTCACAAAACATACTGACCGGTCTGACAGGTATACCTAATTGTAAACTGTCAACAAATCGTTTTATCCAGACCGCATTACTAACAGCTGTGCTGCAAGCTATGTATTCAGCTTCCATAGTATACTTTGCAACACAACTCTGTTCTTACTTAACCAAGAAACTGTTGTTCCACCAAACAAGAACACATGACCACTAGTAGATTTTTTATCATCTACATCTCCTGCAAAATCCGCGTTAGTGTATCCTTTTATGTCTAGATCACACAAACCAAAATATAATTTCAAATTTTTAGTGCCTTTTAAATATCTGAATATTCTTTTAACTGCTTGCCAATGTTCCTTACCTGGATTGGATTGAAACCGACTTACCAATCCGACTGCATGACAGATGTCAGGTCTTATGCTGGTCATAGCATACATTAGGCTGCCTACTACCTTGGCATATTGGACATTTCTCATTTCCTCAATATCAGACTTGGTTTGAGGACTTATACTTTTACTAAGACTTTGTCCCTTGCAAACAGGTGTACTTAAAGAATTACAATTATCCATATTAAATCTTTTAAGCACCTTGTCTAGATATTTCTCTTGATCTAGATATAATAATTTTGAATTTCTATCTCTTGAAATTCTAATTCCTAGAACATAGGTTGCAAGACCCATGTCTTTCATTTCAAATCTAGATGCCAAGAAATTTTTTATTTTTATAATCATATTTGGACAATTTCCTGCTAACAATATGTCATCCACTTATAAAGACAATATTGCTAACTTGTCATCATTTTTCCAGATATAAACACAGTGATCTAATGGACTTACAACATAGCCCATTTCTAAAATGGCTTGGTGGAATTTCAAGTACCATTGTCTTGAAGATTGCTTAAGTCCATACAGAGATTTCTTCAACTTGTAGACTTTATCCTCGTTGCCTTGGTTCTGGAAACCATCAGGTTGCATCATATAAATTTTCTCTTTTAATTCTCCATTGAGAAAAGCTGTTTTAACATCTAATTGACGCAATTCCAAATCCATCCTGGCTACTACCACCATTAGAATCCTTATTGAGGCAAACAGGAGAATATGTATCTACGAAGTCTATTCCAGGTTGTTGAGTGAATCACTTGGCTACTAACCTGGCCTTGTATTTCTCCAAAGTTCCATCTACTTTGAATTTCTTTCTAAGAACCCATTTGCAACCAATGGCTTTTCTTCCATTCGGAAGATCGGTTAATTCCCAAACATCATTTTTCTTGATCGAGTCAAGTTCTTCATTCATTGCCTCAAGCCATTGTGTAGCATAATTGCTACTCATTGCTTCTTTATAACTAGTAGGATCATCTACTAAGTTATTAAGTTCTTCAACTTGAAAAACATAATGATCTTTCAAAAACGTAGATGGACGTCTTGCTCTCTTACTCCCACTTATCTCAGGATTCGAAGCAGGTAAAACAACGTCATGTAGTTTGCGTTTTGCTCCCACTA
Source organism: Camellia sinensis (assembly GCF_055761805.1). NCBI lineage: Eukaryota > Viridiplantae > Streptophyta > Magnoliopsida > Ericales > Theaceae > Camellia > Camellia sinensis. The sequence goes on along the minus strand of NC_138965.1, from coordinate 176,231,530 downwards.
TTAGATGGTTCAGGAAGAATATGTGGACTGGGTGATAAAGAAGGAAGAGAAAAATCCTGAGAGATTTCAGAGAGCAATTCAATTTGTTCAACAGGAGTAACAAGATTAGTGGATTCAAGAAAAATAGCATTTCTACTTTCTATTAATCCGCGTTCGGGATGGTAAAAACGATAACCACTCCCATTTTCGACATAACCAATAAACTTGCATTCCCAAGTTTTGCTTCCCAATTTATCCCTTAAAGGTTTGGGAATAAGTACATGTGCCTTACATCCCCAAACTTTGAGATTTAGAACATTAGGTTTAGTTCCATGCCAGTATTCGTAAGGAGTTAGAGGTTCGGCTTTTGTTTCGACTCTATTTAAGATGTACGCAATGGTGGACAAGGCTTCCCCCAAAAAATGAATAGGAAGATCAGCATAAGCCATCATAGACCTTGTCATTTCCATGAGAGTATGATTTCGTCTTTCTGCGACCCCATTTTGTTGTGGTGTGTATGGCATTGTAAACAAATGTTTGATGCCATTGTCCTTGCAAAAAAAATCCATAGCTTCATACTCGCCATCTCTATCATTATTCAAGTGTTTAATGGACCGACCAAGTTGCTTTTCTACCTCTAATTTATATTCTTTAAACTTGTCAATAGTTTCTGATTTGTGTTTAAGAAGGTAGATATGTCCATTTCTTGAATAATCATTAGTGAAAGTAATAAAGTATTCCATGCCTCAATGAGTTTTAGTTCTTAAAGGGCTACAAATGTTTGAATGAATTATTTCAAGTAATTCCAATGATTTCCAATGTTTGAAAAATGGTTTGCTAGTCATTTTGCCTTTGATACATGGTTCACATATATCAAAATCATCTGAACATACTTGAGGCAATAAGCCACTTTTAAACATTCGAGACATTTTATTTTTATTAATGTGACCTAACCTTAAATGCCACAAATAATAACTATTACTGGTAGAAACATGCAAATAATCAGAAATACATACTTTGTTATCAATAGGAAGAGAGTACATGTCATTCACTCTTACACTTTTTACTAATACACTTCCTTTCTTAATCAATGCTGTGTTAAACCTAAAATTAATCTCAAATCCTTTTTGAGTTAACACCGGAACTGAAATTAAATTTCGCCGAATGTTGGGTACATAAAGCACATCATGAAGCATAATAGAAGTTCTATCAATAGAGAATTGACAATTGTCGATGCCCAAAACATCACTATAGGAGTTGTTGCCCATGTAGATTCTATGTTCACCAACCTTCTTTTCAGTAAAATCCACGAACATGTCTTTATTTTGCACAATATGTCTAGTTGCAGCAGAATCAATCCACTATGAATTTGATGAAGGCTCAAGCACCATTGTTTCAGAAATTTTCATGGCAACAGGGTTATTATCCTTTTTCTGCTTCTTCTGAGGGCAATTGGCTTTGATATGACCTTTTTGACCGCACTTGTAACATGGACTATCTGATGCTTGTGATGTTGTTGCTTTTGTCATTCTTGCGGTTTCTTCCATTCTTTCTGAAATCCCTTCTTCCATTTTTTTCTTGAAAAAAGTCGTCTTATTCTTGTTGAATGGTGTATGAGTATTATTCTGTGGTTGTGGTGAAGATTTTGCCATCAACAAGTTAGAAGATAATCATTCTTTACGCCTGCACTTCATTCTTTCTTCTTCCAAAACTAAGAGTACAGGCAATGTTACCATTGAAATCTCTCGTCCACTATGAGTTAAAGACGTGATAACATGATCCCAAGACAATGGAATACTATTAAGTATGGTAGTTACTTGCATCTTGTCCGACAAAGAGTGACTAGCGTTGGATAATTCTTTAGCAATTAATTCCATTTGATTAACATGATCACCAACACTATCATTATCACTCATACGAGTCTTATTATATTTGTCCAAGAGCAATTGAATTTGAGTATTCAATCGAACTCCATACTTACTTTCTAGTGCTTCCATTAGTTGTCTTGCTGTTTCATGTTCTTCAAAAAGCGGAATAATGTTATCTTTCATATTATGTAACATAATTGCCTTTGCCATTGCATCATCTTCTATCCATTTATTTTGGAACCAATTAGAATCATCATCTGGTTTAGAAGTGGATAAAATATGCAATGTTTTCTCATGTATAAGAAGATAAAAAATGTGGCGTTTCCATGCTCGGAAATTATTTCCATTAAGCATCTCGATTCTTGAAGAATCCATGGTATTTTTAATAGCCATATTAAAAACAAAATGTGTTACTATGAAAATAATAATTAAAAAATATATATATATATATATATATATATAATTGAGGATCCAAGGTTATTATGTTATTTATTATTATATTAATAAAATAAAATAAAAAATAACAATAATAATAAAATGTATTGTATTATGTTGGATTGGGCCTTTAATTTATTTCTTTTGATCTAGCCCAAGAACAAACATAACAGAGCTTTTATATTTCAAACTCAAAAATGTATTGTATTATGTTGGATTGGGCCTTTAATTTATTTCTTTTGATCTAGCCCAAAAACAAACATAACATAGCTTTTATATTTCAAACTCAAAAACAGCAACGGTATTATCACGGTTGCCTTCTCCTCTGGCGACGGGTTGAATGACCAAAGAAAAATAACAAGTTTTGTAGGAACAAAATTTCAATAGTTTTTCATAAGAAAAGTTATTGTCTAGATGTCATTATATTTGGAAAAACATTTGGGTTTATAATAAATTGAAGTTACCAAACCAAATGCTTACGGTGCTCTGAATTTCCATAAAAAAGAGTTTATGAAAATTTTCTTTCTTCCAATCGGAAATTCAACACTTGCGTTTACAGTTAAACCTGCTCTAATACCACTGAAAGATAATCCAACAATGGCAACGGATCGAAGTTCCCGTGAGGGTGTTTACCACGCAAGACGGAGTAATCCGGAAACCAAGTTTGGTCTTGAATAATCTGGATGTGCAATGGTTTTGAATGTATATGAAGAAAACATTCTGCCAATGTATTTATAACCACAATGGCACCTATTTGCTAAAGGTCACAACCTTTGGAAACAATGCATCCATTGAGTTCAAATTCAACTTATCAGATCAATCCGTTTTCTTGCGGGACGGTTCTTTAGAATTTCAAGAGAGAAGATTGAGTGAAGTGAGTCACACCACATTATGGTGTGGCCACTCTTTATTCCATCAAAATATAACCACGTACATTTCTCGTGCTTCACCAGTACAGAGAATTTAAGAGTAAGTATGGTTTAATTTAATTTAATTTAAAAATAAATCAAGAAACATACATCATGAACATTATTTTATGAGAAAATTCGAGTTATTACCATTTAAATAATCACTGGGTGGTGAAATTTCTGGTAATGGTGCCTACATGTATCAACCTTATCGTCGTAGAAGCAAGGCAGAAAGGGGGTTGGGAATAAGAAAAGCTAGGGAACATAATACAGCATTATTGACTAAACTTGGGTGGAACATGCTGCATGATAAGAACAAATTATGGTGTAAAGTGCTTCACTCCAAGTATCTGCGGAAGAATACATTTTTTAATTGGCCTCTCCAAAAGAGATCATCTCATGTTTGGAAGAGTATATGTAAAAATAGAGATAATTTGAAGAAAAGAGTCAAATGGAATGTGGGTAATGGTGAGAATATATCCTTGTGGTGTGACTGGTGGTGTGGTAATCAACCATTAGCTACAACTTACATTTCCCAACAAGATAATGGTCTCCAAAAAGTTAACTCAGTCCTAGATGATGAGGGCAATTGGGACATTGCTGCCTTGGAAAATCTGTTAAATCCTTAAGATGTCCAGGAAATACTCAAAGTTTGCAGGCCCAGATTTGTCACTTACATAGATACACCTGTTTAGGTTGGTTCCAACAGTGGCAACTTCACTACCTTATCTGCGTATAAGATCATTGCAGGCCAGGATGGGGATGGCAGGGATTGGAAATGGCTCTGGAAAATCAGGGTCCCTCAGAAATTAAAATGCTTTATCTGGATCATTCTTAAGGGAAAGTTGCTTACTAACCACATGAGGCTTGTGAGGAACATGACCACATCTGAGTTATGCCCTCGCTGTGGTTTAAGTAGTGAAGATTTGAACCACCTCCTCAGAGAGTGCATCACATCCAAAAGTATTTGGACTGAAATTAAAGATATCACCTGGTGGGAGAATGGCTGTGGTAGGCCCCTACTTGAATGGATTACTTTTAATTTAAAAAATACCAGTGAGTTTTTTGGAACAAAATGGCAAATTGTGTTTATTACTACCCTTTGGCAAATCTGGACAGATCGTAATAAACTTGTGTTTGAAAATCTAAATTCCTCCATTCAAGTCAGTCTCAAGAGCATAAGAAATTATGCTCATGAGATTGATGAAGCTTACCAGTCTGGGCTCTACCCCAGGCCTTATCAGCCTCGACTAATACATTGGCTTGGTCCTTCTGCAGGTAAGATTAAACTGAATGTTGATGGCTGCTCTAAAGGCGATCCGGGGCAAGCTGGATATGGGGGGCTGTTGCGGGACGAAACTGGCATATGGATCTGGGGCTATTATGGAAAGTTGGGCCATTGTTCAAGCCTTGAAGCTGAATTGCGGGCTATATATAGAGGCCTCACTATCTTATTTCAAAAAGGCATGAAAAGAGTAGAAATTGAATCTGACTGTGAACTTGCAATAAATCAAATACAGAATGGTCCAAATACCAATTCTCCATACAAAGCTCTGATAGAAGATGCAAGGTTCCTTCTGAAAAGATGTGATTGCCTTCTGCGACATACACCAAGGGAGGGCAACATATGTGTTGATAAGCTTGCAAACCTAGGTGTGGAGCAAAGTGAACATGTAGTACTGCTTGAGGACCCTCCTGAAGAGGTGAAGAATCTGGTCATAGAGGATATGACTGGAGTTAGTGTGCTAAGAAACTAGATCTTATTCTATCTGTAGTATTTGCTCTATTTTCTTTTTCTGTAATCTGAACTTCCTTTGAATCAAATATATATATATATATATATATATGTATATATATATAATGTATAATTGAAATCAAACATGATGGCCAATCCTTTGGATTTACACAGTAGCACAGTATAATAATTTTGGCTGGTGTATCTGTATATCCTCCTCCTCCTCCACATTCAACAACTTCACTCAGTTTTGCTATCAATGCTAAGGAGAGAAGGGTCGGCCTAATTTTCCGAGGGCATAAAGCGAAACAAAAACGAAGATTTATATTCATAAAAAAAAAAAAAAAATTATCTTATTTCGTATCACTATCGTGGATTGATATCAAAATAGATATCAAAATATATTCATACTAAAAAAATAAAAAGTTATCAAAATTAGGAAAACTTTATTCAATTAGAATGTATTGGATATATATTGAATTAGAATAATGTTATATGTACTAATTAGTGTACTAACTGTGATGTGACATAATTTTAAAGGTTTCGGGTATTTATAATTTGTATAATAGGTGAGATCAATAATAATGTTATAAGGTATGTTGATACACTAATTAGTATACTAATTGGTGCAGGTAGCACCACCGATTGAATTAATTGTTGTTTATTAAATATATAATTTATGAGTGTGGTTACATTGTTGTTTATTAAATATATTATGTATGAATGTGATTAAGATTGAATTAATTATTTATTGCACTAAAATCTTATAAATAAGAAAAGTAAAAAAAAAATTAAAGCAAATTTATTTATTCCACTAAAATCTAATAAAGAAATAAAATAAAAATAAAAAAACTAGGGGCCCTATTTTGGACAACTAACATTTTGTGTGTGTATGTAATGTTTCTCATTCAAAGGCCACCAATATTTTGTATATATTTTAATTTCAATTGGGTCAAACCACACTTATAAACAAATATGGACTCAATAAAATATTTTTGAATCCTTTAAATTGGTCCTAAAATAACAAAAACAATTTAGGCGTATTTATGTTTATAATATATTATAATACTTTTCTAAATTTGGGCCATATTTTGGGCCGATTTTTGGGCCGATTTTTGGGCCTAACGCACAGCCTCAAATACCTTAGCCCAGGGCCGGTTCTGAGTAGATACAGAACACCTGGTCGACTCGTGTTGGGTGTTGTTGGGGTTGCATTTTGGTCTCAGTTCACTACCATGGCTGGTAGTAGTAGCCGCAAATCTTTCTTTGCCTCTGCTGGGCAAAAGGGTTCGATTGATCAGGTGAATCTATACTCTTTTGTAGTGTCCACTATTAGGTTTTGTTGATTTTCTTGATTAATTTGGTTTCTGGGTCTTCTTGGATTGTGAAATTTGATGATGGGTATTGAGCAAAAGAAGAAATTTGATGATGGGTTGGTGCCAAAACGGGGAAATACAGTGGGCAGAGTTATTAAATTTTGATTTGCCATGATTGTGAAATTTGATGATGGGCATTGGGCAAAAAAAGAAATTTTATGATGGGTTGGTGCTAAATTAGGGAAATGCAGTGGGTGCAGTTAATTAAATTTTGGTGTGCCATCCTTGCTGGGGTTTGTTGAATTTGATTAACTGTGTTTACCTGCTGTGTTTATCAAATTTTGAGGTTTATGATAATGGGTCGATGACAAAGCAAAAGAAAAACAAATTCCATGTTTTTGGATTTGGAATTTGATGTGTTGTTTACTCCTGATGTCAGGATTTGGGGATGCCAGTTACAACTTTCAAATGGTATTTGTAATGATAAAATTTGAGTTTCTCCCCTGATGGAAGCAAAATAGGAGAATACATCGACTAACTTGAGATTTTCATGCCAATAATCAGTTGGAATTTAGAATTTGTGATCCAATTTTATATTTTATCATACCAATTAGATTTCAGATTATTTTGTTTCACGCCACCAAATCTTTTAGTGGCCCAACTTCTTTCTGATTCATTATTGTGGTCACTTGTTATTGAACTTCTTTAATTTCATCAATTTTTAAGGTGTTGAAGAATGTGGCGTGGCCAGAACAAATTCCATTCAAGGAAGTGGATTTTCAACGCTCTGACGAGTACAAGCTCTGAACTAATTTCTTTCTAGCATTTGTATTCCTTGTTAGCTTTTTCCCTCTCGTGAAAAGGTTTTCAATGACACTATTGCATACCTAACACACCATCACTTCACTAAATTTTTTTGAACAAGTTTAACTACAAGAATTTCAATTCCTGTTCTTGACGAATTAGAGACTGCATCACGATCATGTTCCACGTCCACAGATAACAAGTTTTAATGGTATGTCCATTAACAAGCATTGGTTTGTTAAAACAATTAAAATGTTTCATTTATGGTATCTTATATATTTGAACCGATATAAGTATGTCCCTTTTGTATGTTGTATTCTTCCACTTTTATTTATCATGGTAAATCTCACCTAATACAATTTCATGCCATGTATGCTAGAATTTCAGTTTGAGTAGTGATATTTCATTAGAAAACTGTCACAATGGTTTAAATTTAAAATAATTCTTGTCAATATAAGTTGTTTTATTCGAGCTGTTCGCTTTAAATTGAATCTGCGTGCTGTTTTTCGGCTAAATGATTTGAGTTAGTTTTTCATTCTACAAGGCTACAACATTATATATGATTTTTCCAGGTCACCAGATAAATCATTCTATGAATCTCCACGCTTTGTGACACATATTGATGATCCAGCCATTGTTGCTCTTACTAAGTATTATTCAGAGGTTTTTCCTCCTAGTGAAACTCCAGGAGTAACTATCCTTGACATGTGTAGCAGTTGGGTAAGACATTTGTGATGTTTGCATCATTCTGGTTTTATGTTGTTGACTTTTTTTTTTATAGTATCATAACCCCATTCTTGTACTTTATCTAGGTCAGTCATTTCCCAGCAGGATACAAGCAAGACCGGATAGTAGGAATGGGTATGAATGAAGAAGAGCTTAAACGGAATCAAGTGAGATCATGCTTGTTATATCATTCCAATAATCCTTAATGTCAGTTTTTAGTGTGCACATATCAAAATGAGTAGTCTATGTACAAACATTTGGATGTGAATTTGGTAATAGGGAAGGTTGATTTATCATAGTTGCAACCATCGCATTGTCCTTGACTATTGCTCCTCTTTTATGATCGTTCTTAGTTATGAAAAGTTCACTAATAAAATGTGTAGATACATGGACCCACCCAATCACAGTTGTCTCCACGACATCTTCACATCACCCTCATGAGGTCATGCGGACCACTCACACCACGTGGTAAGAAGAGAAACCAAGCCCTAACTGGGAGGTCAGGGGTCCTTGCCAAGGCAAAGATTGATTATTTCTCCCCTCATTATGGGGGCTTTGTTTTATGTGGTTTATTTCCTCCCATTATGGGCTCTTTCTTATGTTGGTGGTTAGTATTGGGTTGGTATTAGTTGTTGGACTATGATTGTCCGTTTGATGTAATTCTCTTCTCATATTTTTATATATCCTATTGATTGATAACAAAAAAAAAGGGGGGGTCATGTGGACCACTCACACTCCACATGGTAAGAAGAGAAACCAAGCCCCTCAAAAGTAAAAATCTTGCTTCTTATACCTGGAAAGTAGTTTATCAGTATGAATTGAAAGGTGATGCTTCATCTGTACACAAGAAACAATTATGATATGGATATGTAGGTGTTAACAGACATAGGTATTCTTAAATTATAAATGCTATTAATAATTTTGTGTTATGTCATACCTTCATTTTTGACCACCAAAGGTGTAACCAAACCTGCATTGCACATGCTCATGGTATTTTTGTATTGTTCAGATGAAGAAACTCATAATTTTTTATTTGATTATTTGTAGGTTTTGACCGAATATGTTGTTCAAGACTTAAATGTTAACCCTAAACTTCCCTTTGAAGATAATTCCTTTGATGTTATTACAAACGTTGTAAGTACATCATTTCCTTTTTTGTTTGCCCCAAAATGAATATCTGCTTTCTTTGCTTGTTTTCATGTGATATCTATTTGAAATTGCAATTTCAATACTTGTATATCGACAGTTCAGTGAGTTTCCATTTATGAGCAATGGTTGGAGAGTAATCCTTACATAGTAATCAATTGGGGCCTGGGCCTCTATAAAAGCATATATTCATTAATGATATCCAAATCCCAACTATTAAATCTATCTTATTCGAAGTTATGGAATACAATGATTATAATTTGGTAATGATTTGATAAAATTTTTAATATTAAATATGAAAACTACAGTTTGAATTTTAAAAGACCTATGACCCATTATGCTGGTAATCTCTAAATGCAACAAAAAAAAGTCATCTAGTCCACCAACGTGGTTGTTACTTAAACTGCTTGGAGCACTGTAAATGAACAAGAAACGGCCAGAATATGGGCTTACTGTATTACAAGTGATCTCTTCGTTTGGTGTTATGGGGTTGATCTTGATTGATAGAGGTTGAGGGTGGAAAGAATGGAAATGGGATCAAGGGAAGCCACATAACATCTCCTAGTCTAGGAATCGAAGCTTCCGTTTCTATGTTAATCCGACTTAAGTGAAAGATCAAATGCTTCCCTTGATAAGCTTCATAAAAATCTTGATATGGCTCATGCTGTGAAAGTTTCGAAGAAAGAAGGGAGAAGAAGAGAAGGGGGTGGGGGGAGTGATGGTCGTCAGTCACAGAAATCATAGCCGGTTAGGCAATCTTTTCTCTTTCTTTCTTTTTAATTTTTTTATATATTTCTTCTTTCTATTATAATAATAGTTTGAAGGGCAATCTCAATTTGCAGTTTCTAAATTTTCTTTTAGGAATTATGAAGACAGACACATATGGCCCAAATTACCACCCAGTGTAATGCTATGGTATACATTTGATTTCTTTGCATCTTGTAGGTTAGTGTTGACTACCTGACAAAGCCTATTGATGTTTTCAAGGAGATGTGCCGGATTCTTAAGCCTGGTGGCCTTGCTATAATTAGGTGATGATTTGTGCATTTTGAAATAAGTTTAAAAAGAAAAGTAATTAAAAAAATATATATATTTAACTCATCTTTTTATAATGTTCCTTGAAACCTTGAAGAGTTTGGCAAGGTTTAACTCTCCAACCACTTCCAGCTTTCTTTCCTACCAGTAACAATTTCTTAACATGGATGGACATTAACACCAAGCAATATGTCAAGTTCAAAAACATGCTAGTTTTTTGAACATTTTGACCTTTGATCTCAAAACAATCTGGTCAAACGTACTACTGATGAAGCCAAGGAGTAAGGGAACAGAGTGCTATTGGTAATTCATGTTGTTTTATTTTTGTACATCTTTTATGTGAATTTCACATATTGTGTTTGTAAATCAGCTTATCCAACCGCTGCTTCTGGACAAAAGCAATCTCAATATGGACAATAACCACTGATGCTGGTCATGTTTTGATTGTCGGATCATATTTCCATTATGCTGGAGGGTTTGAACCTGCTCAGGTAACAAACATCTCAAATTTGTTCAACTGCACAGCAAATGTTCTGTCTTATAAGTAAATATTTACTCCTTTTCAACAATAGCTTGATGTTGGCACGTGAATGGGAAGGAGGCATTTTTATCCTCCCTTTTCCCAAGTCAACATAGACATGACAACATCAGAACCGTCAACAGTTCACTATTTGCTCTTTCATTACAATATGAGGGCATTTCATTAACTTTGTGGTGTTGTTGGGTAGTGTGGATCCTAATAAGTACTAACCACCTAAATTTTGGAGTATTGGTATTTTTGGTAGCTCATTGTTCTACCATGTTGCCCCAATACTATGAATTTGTTGTTGAAATGTTGCATCTCTTTGTATTGTATTGTAACTCTTTCATATCATAGTGAAACTACAACGACATTGGATGTAGCTATATTCTGAGGTGAACCATGTAAGTCTTTGTGTTTTTGTATTCTGGATTTAGATTTTTGTTTTTATTCTTGTTTGTGTTTTTTGTCTCACCAATCCTGATTTGGTGTCCTAACATGTGTGTCTATGTGCGTGTTGGGTGTGCACTAACATACATATATGCGTACATGGAAGAGCAGACCTGAGATTTTTCCCTTAGTATGGTATGAAGTAGAAGTAGGGTTGATCACATGATTGGAAGAATCACAGCACACTGGCTGTGTTATGCATGCTCAAAGAACATTTTTTTTTATCAGCAAAGAAAAATTTCATTACCAGCATGAAATTAAAGGTATAGGAAGATGACATGCATCGAGAGAGATTCGGAAAGTACAAAATACCCTACTACTGCTACTTACACCCATACAACCAACCGCTTGGCCTCACGATTTTTTCTTTTAAACAAAAAAATTTAAGGACTTAACTAAAAATAAAAAATAAAATAAAATACATAAATCCCCACAAAAACAACCCACACAACCCAAAAATACACTCCTCTTAACAACACCTAGGCAGCTAACTCCTCTTAACAACAAACCACACACTACTAATCAACCCGAATATTTTATTCACCCATTCTGCTGCCCACCAAAACCAAGACCCACGCCACCAAAACCAAATCTTTTCAACAGCCCACCTGACAACACTTTACCAAGGCATGAAAAGCACTCTGCACCACCCAAACCAAAGCTTTTCAGCAGCCCACACCTGACAACACTCTACTGAGACAGTTCCTTGGCCGGAAAACTCCATAGCCAATAGCTCCAAGGCTGGAGAAACTCCACACCCAGCTCCACTTCCATGGTCGGGACCGAGCACTCCTAGCAACCGAACACACCCAAGGATGATCAAGACTCACAACCATCACCACAGCCGACCAAGACCCACTGTCGTCTCCACTTCCATGGTCGGACACAGCTTTCCGGCTCCAAACTCCGAACATGCCCACTGCAAAAGCCCCGGTGTTGACAATCCAAAACATCGAACAACTGCCGAGACATCACCATACATCTGGATGAAGTTCACCCCTCAAACTTCCACTCGAAAAGGAGCGCTCGAATGAAATCTTAGACAGATCTGGATCAACTACAATACCCTTGTTCCCTCCAAACAAAGCACCGAAGCAACTCCATAGATCCGAAACCGAGCTCATCCCTCAAACTCCCCCCCGCAAAAGAGCGCCCGAATGAAGATCCAACCAGATCTGACCATCCTCTATTCCGGTCCAAAACTGACCTCCTCCTACTCTGTTCTGACCCTTAAACCAAGCACCCCCAGTTGAAACAAAACATGCAACCTCAAGGTTGAGACAAAAACAGACAACAAAATAAACAACCTCCTGATGATACAAAATAAACAAACCGAAGCACCCCCTGATGAAACAAAAAAAGGACACCAAAGTGGAAAGAAATTGTGGGAATCAAGTTTATTGAAAGCAGAAACCAGCACACAAACACAAAAGAGAGCTGGGCCAGCCAACCGCCATAGACAAAGGCGGCGGTCGGCCGGCCAAAAGTGAGGCCCGGGGTGGAGGTTTTTAGAGAGAGAGAGAGAGAGAGACCTGTTAAAGTTAATTAGATTGTTATTGTATGCATGCTCAAAGAACATAGTTACAGTTACCGGTTGAAGAGGGCAACTCTGTTGGGGTTTTGAAACACTTCTGTCTACAGTTTTAGCATACCAAATGGAGATTAAAAATCCTTGAAAACCTGTTGCTCCACATTTGGATCTCTCTTCTTTTCTTTTTATCATCCAACACCATTTCTATGGTACGAATAAATTTTGTGATAGGCTGATTTTTGAGTTAAGCAAGTGTCAAACTCTCTCATATGTATTTGATAATTTGTGTGCAGGCTGTGGATTTATCTCCGAATCCAGGACGTTCAGATCCAATGTACATTGTGTATTCTAAAAAATTAGCAGCCACAGCCTGAAGAGAGTAGCACTAAGTATGGTGGCCATATGTTTTCAGGAAGTGGTTAGTTTGAGTTACTAATATTTAGAATTTTGAAATTTCCAATGTGTATTTTTTCAATTGTGTATTTATTTGCATATGGGCCAAAGGTTATCCATCTTTTTTTTATTTATTTATTTATTTATTTTATTATAGTAGATAGGAGAATAAGTACAATCATAAGACATTTATATAACGTATATTGCATCCACCTTTTTCTATTTCTTTTTTCAAATCTCTACCTAACTTCATAAACCAAACATGGCCTTAGAGTTGATAATTATTGTTTCTTCTCCAAAAAAAAAAAAAAAAAAAAAAAAAAAAAAAAAAAAAAAAAAAAAAAACAAGAAAGTTATATTTTTTATGAAGAATTTTTTTTAACCAAACTAAAGACTTTCTATTTTTGACTTTTTTTAAAAAAAAAAACTCGGAAAGTTGGTTAGAGATTGCTAAAAAGTTGCTTATTTGGTGCACGAGACTTCCAATAGGATCTCTTATAGTAATTAATTACTTAAATGTTTTGCTTTTTTGTTATTAATTTTAATAATGTTAGATCTTAGAAGCATATATTAAAATGTTTGCTACACTGTCGGTGAGGTCAGGGCCTGTGGATATGAAATCTCTTCACAAATTCTATACACCTTGAAATGTACAATCTTATAAGCTTTTGAGAAATACTATATAGTTTTTTTTAATGGGTGCCAAATTAAATCTGAATGATAAATTCGTCCAATTATATTAATTTAAAAATTGCTTAAATCCATTTAAATTTATAAATTGGGTTAAATGGGTTACTACTTACCTACTCAATTAATATTAAATTTCAATGGATTAGGCATGAGAATCACTTCACCACCTCCACTGCCGCCAGTCCAGCACCCCCACTACCACAATTGCTGCCCGAACACCTTTATTGCTACCACTCCGCCACCACAGCTGCCATCTATTGGAGGGGTGGGAAAAAAAATTAATAAAGTAAATAAATTCTTGGGTTCATTTGTCCAATTTGTATCTAATTCAACCCAAGTCATTTAAACTAATTTATTAAATTGGCATGTTTAGATTGTGTTGTTGAAAATGCATAATCCATGTTTAGATTGGATTGTTTTAAGGAAAATGTTATAGGTCCCAAATTTTTTATCAAATAAATTACCAAATGTATATAGAGTCCACAAAATTGCGGATTTCATACCTATGTGAGACATTTGGTTATTTGTTTGGTAGAAAATTTAGTATCCGGAAAATGGGAGAGACCCCCACTGAGGGGAGACCCCTAGCACCCCCAAGTGGGTGCCGATTGGTTGAATTTTTTTTTTTTTTTTTTTTCCTTCTATCTTTACCCCCACGTGTAAGTGGGGGTGGTAGAGGTCATTGATACTGGGATCTGCAACAGTTCTCTTTAGTATCCCTAACATTATCCTTGTTTTAAATACATGATCTGTTTTAATCAACCTATTTACTACCTAGCTATAAAGCTAACAATCAGTGTGATTAACATGATACAAAAGTCCATATTCTTTAGGAGAACAACAAGAATCTAAGTGGACTCGCGAAAGTAAGAATTCACGAGTGCTCTCTCAAAATGGGCTAAATCATATCCCCACCCCAATTTGAACAGTTGCAATGCAAAAGGATGGACATGCATCTAATAACTTTCAATGACCACTGAATTAGAAGAATCTAATACTTCTTCAAAAGTAGATTATTATTACCATTCTATGTTATCTTTATGCATTTCATAACGAAAAGAATATATAGAAAATGTAGCTGAAAAAGTACTGTCCAACTTTTCTTCAATTTTAGTCCATAACAGAGCTCTAATAAAAATAAAAATAAAATTGGGATTATATACAAAAGTGAGAATATATTCCCAAAAGCCAATTGGGGATTGGTATATATCACCAAAAAATTCATCGAAACTTTTTACCCGATTTCCTGTATGATATTGTAGGACTTATTACATGGCGATTGTTGCGTGAATACACATGAAAGATAAATTAAAACTCATAAAATACATTATGGTTACAAACCTTGTTTGGGAAATGGATTGTGTTTAGGAAAAGATCAAACCCAACCTTATTTGAAGTGGTCTCCTGTTTGTGCATTCCTGAAAGCACTGCAAGCGAAGAGATAAACCCAGATTAGAACCACAACTGCTATGATCAAGACCACATTCACTCTCCTCCATTCCTTTCTGAGGTTCCCAAGTAGACCAGCTTTGCAAGAATCACAATTATAGCACAACTGGGTCTGGTCATTATTCCAGAGAGTGCAATCTGGGTCGGCAATTGTGTTAACCGGGTTTATCCACAATGTTGGATTCACATACTGGTATCCACAAATAGTTGGTGGCTTGCAACATCCTGACTGTAAACAAAAATAACAAAGGGGAGATCTCATATCAGTTGGACAGTGAAAAACAAAACAAAATAAAACAAAAAAAATCTCATTTATATGGGATACAAATATGTCAGGACTGTAAACACAAATAACAAAGGGAAGATCTCATATTAGTTGGACAGTGAAAAACAAAATAAATCTCATTTACATGGGATGCAAATATGTCATGTGTTTGGTGCAAGTCTTGTAGGTTGTGTTTGCGTTATGATTTTGGACAAAAATTTGGAGAGAGAAAAGAAAAGGTGAGAGAAATATGAAGGAAATATAAGTCAAGTCTTTTATTAATTTCCTTCGTCTTTTCTTTTTTCTTTTCAAATCTCTACTCAAATAATCCAAACACAATCTTATTGTATGTGGTATAATTCTTTCTTATGTATCAGACTTACACTAAAAAAATTCTCATCTATAGTGCAATTCTTTATAGAATGTTCCACTAATATATACTTGATGTCAAAGGCTATAATGTTGACCCCGAAAAGAGTGTGCACGTGATATGCCCTTCATAACTATTTTACAAAATTTCATAATATAAATCATAAAATGTCATAACTTTTTTCACTACAAAATATCCTAATAAAAATCACAAAGTGTTATTACACTAATATTTGTAATTTTAGGGTTCACACCATATATTCACTATTTGTAACTTTATCATAAAGTGTCATAACACACACTACGAACATTCATAATTTTTATTACAAAAACTTAAAATTTTCTTACAATATGTACATTTTTAAGGCTGCATGCTCTAGATTTTTTCATATATACCTCAATTAGCAGGAAGGAAGAGAGCAAAAAGGCAAAAGGGAAACACAATTGATGCACCACCAAACTATGTCACACCACCATGTTACATGTATGTCATTAGGTCAAGGCTGGCAAAAATGTTATTCTTTTTATCTTCTTCAATAAAGACAGTGTATCAATGATCTCATTTATTCTAGTTTTTGATTGCTTTAGGTGCAAACTTTTCTGAGCCCAGAATACATAATGTTCCTATACAAAAAAATAAATAAATTAATACTTATAATAATGTTGGCTATTACTGTCACAACTAGAAACACCGACTCAACCACTGCCGAAACAATAGATCTGTTTGATACAAATTTTTTTTTTTTAAACATTAAAAGTTGATAATTAATAAATTAAAATTTTATAAATAAAAATTGCACTAAATAGTTTAACAAAAACTTCTACTAAATAACCCAATATGTTTGTAAATGTTCCAGCAGGCTCACGGCAAAGGTCTAATTAATTACTTAGCGAAAAAAGACTAATTAATTTGATATAGTTACATTCTCTTAAAATGGATCAATTAGCAGGCTGCGAAAAATCCGTTGAGCCACCAAATTGATTTATCTAATTCTAAAACTATATAATGATGCAAATTTTGAACCTTACAAAGTTAGTGAAACAATTAGATTTAACAAATCATAGATTATGAGACATAAAGGTTTTTTTTTTTTTTTTTTTTTTTAAATCATGGATTTAAGTAGAAATTTAAGAGGGAAGAAAATATGAATAAAATATAAGTCTATTTTTTTTATTTCTCCTTTCTTTTCTAAATTTTAAACTAAATTCATGATGCACAAGACCAAAAAAAACTTGTTTTTGGGTCCACCCACTGACCCTTTGTTCTATTCTTCAAAGTGGGTCCTAAATTCAAAGCCTAAAGATTGTCTTGGTTATTACACCAAGCATATGGATATTGTGGGCCTACAATTTCTCTCAAAATTCCAATTATTACATGAAATTATAAGTTCCATGTAATTTAAATGTCAAACAAGAGGAGAAACAAAGTGTGTAGGCAATTTAAGAGTAATGGTTTGGTGGATGATATATTGGTTCAGAAAGTGAAATGGCAAAACTACCCTCAATCAAGGACAACAAACAATGGATCTTGAAGAATCTTGAGACATTTTTTATCTTACATTTTTTCCAGGTATAAATTTTCTTTTAATTTTATTTTTTCTTATTTTTTACAAGAGAACATTACTATTTTTTTTCTCCTACAAAATTCTTCTTAATTTTTACTATTAAAAAAAAGGATCAGCTTCTTTCTAATGTACTAGAAGATTCAATTCATGGGCTGTGACTTAGCGATTCTTTTAATTTTTTTTTGGATCACGGACATTGGTTCAAAGAGAACTCATAAACTGAACCATACAATCCAATTAGTGCGCTGTAAAGGAGCTTCATTCTTGAAAATTTGTTCATAAGACATTATTAGTAAACAAGGGTTAGTGCTCAGACTTGTGAGGCCTACAACGAATTATTTTTTAATAATTTGAAATATTCATTTTTTAAGATCTTTCATTATAAAAAAAATAAAAATAAATCAAAAAGTAATATGATTTGATGATCGTAATTTTTTTATTTTATAACATTTGCCTTTAAAAAAAAAATAGATTAAAAAAATATATAAAAATATATAAAAGTGAATTGAGATTGTAAATATTTTTGACATTTCATATTTGTTATTGACATCCAGAAACACGTCCCTCCCCCCCCCCCTCTAAAAAAAAATAGAAGTTAAGATTTGAAGAAAAAAAAAAAAAAAAACATTAACTCCTACATTTTAACATAATTACATTAATTTTTCTTTTAGTAAAATCAAAGTAACCGAAACTAATACATATGGTGAATAGGCACTAAAATAAATAAAGATAGATATACATCTGAGTAGGAAAAAAAAAGAAAACATTGACTAACAAATAATTGATAAAAAAAATTTAACAGTTAAAATGTCAAAGAAAATTGGCATAATTATGTCAAAAGTATACAATTAACTGAATTTTTTAAAATCTCAAGAGAAGTGAGTGTAAAATAAAATAAAAAAAATTGTCATTTTGAGTTTTTTTTTTTTTTTTTTTTTTTGTATTTAGTGAATTTTTAAAAATATTTTAGTCAAAATTTTTAAATTTTTTAGACATACATATACTTAATTTAGATGTATGTAAAAAATAAAATATTTGCAAAGATTTTTTTTTTTTTTAAATTTGACAAATATATATCAATAATGCTTGAGATCTCGAATTCGAGGCCTCGAATTTGCCTCAAATTCTTTTTTTTTTTTTTTTGTGTTAGTTTGGCTTCTTTTTTTAAAAAAAAAAAATTTCCTCTCACTAACGTAGTCTATATGGTTTGTTAAGGTGAGTTTATCACTCAACCAGTCCAACCCAACTCACTCATCTTATCAAACCACATAGGCTGAGTTGTTTTTTTTTTTTTTTTCATCTGTTTGTTGGGCTGTGTTGGCTTGTTGTTTTTTTTTTTATTTTATTTGTTGGGCTGTATTGATTTGTTTTTTTTTTTTTAAAGGTGGTTATGTGTAGGAGTATGTCAAAATATTAGACATCCCGCACTAACTCATTGTACAAAATTATATTGAATTAATAAATTTTAACCAGCAGTCTAACTAATCAATCAATTAGGTTGGACTAATTGAGTGATAAAATTGACTGATCAGTTAAGCTATTGGTGAAATTTTGTTAATTTCATATAATTTTGTACAATGAGTTGGTTCAAGATGTCTAATTTTTTGGCACAACACATAACCACCTTTTAAAAAAAACCACCAAAAAAAAAAAAAACTAATTAACACAGCGCCAAAAAAAAAAAAATCGAGCCAAATTCGAGGCCTCTAGCACTATCAAATATATATATATAGAAAATTTACCTATAAATCTCATCTGAGAAATGGTGACCTAATTAGTCCCAATAGTTTTTTTATACAGTAATTAGTCCCACTGATTTTGAAAATATAGATTTAATATATTATTTAAAATTGAATTTACAATTATACCCTTATTTCTATTATATTTCCTTCTTTTTTTCTTTTATGCTAGAAAGGTAAGATACACAACCTATAAGAATCAAATTTAGGATGAATTTTTATATGAAAATATTTTTTTATTTGGGATGACTTGTAATGTAAGATTTTTCAAACATTTCAAAATGAGTACAAAAATGACTTGAAATATGAAAAATTTCAAATATTGTAAAAACATATAGGATTCTTCAAATATTTCAAAATGAGTACAAAGACTCCTTAGTTCTTTTGAGTAAATGTATAATTTCAACTTATAACACTCAAATGTACCATTCAAATGTAACACTCCAAACCCTTAGTGTAACACTCCGGTGTAACACATAAAAAAATTGCTTAGTATACTTTTTTTTAAATGTAATACTCCAATATAACACTCTAAAAAAGATATGAGATTCTTTAAACCATTTCAAAAGGGTGTGGGATTTTTTAAACAATTCCAAAAAGAGTACACAAAGTTTTGGATAAATATATAATTTCAAATTATAAGAAAAATATACTGTGTAGTTTTTTAATATTTTTATGTGTGTTACATTAGAATGTTACGTTTGAGATTATATTGATTGAAGTGTTACGTTTAGAAAAAATGCACTAAAAAATTGTTTTGTATTCTATATTAGAATGTTATGTTTAGAAAAAGTTTAAAGTGTTACATTATTACGTTTGGAAAAAATTTAAAGTATTACGTTGCTACGTTTAAAAAAAGTACACTAACAATTTTTTAGTGCGTTATATTTGAGTGTTACATTATTGAAGTGTTATTCATAATGTGAGATTTGTTTCAAAATGAGAAAAAATCCAAAATCTCTATAATTTCACATTGCCCAAATGTGTAAATGAGTATTATTTTGTGTAATTTCCACTTTAATGAAACTTTTGAGTTCAGAAGAAATGAAAGACAAAACAATTTATAAGATTATATTTTGAGATTTATTGGTGCTTTATCTGAAGAACAATAAGGGCAAATTACATAAATAGTCCCTATAGTTTGGGACTTGTGTCACTTTGATCCCTGACTTTTCAATTGTGACACATTTGACCCTAAATCTTATTCTAAATAAGGACAATTGAAGATACTATTGTTTAATTTCAAGGACAAAATCGTCAATTTAATAAAATATAAACTAATTTGACAAAAATAAATGTCAAAAAAATATTTTTAATTTTTAAAAAATTATTTTTATCCACCAATAATAAAATTATGTAAAATTGATAAAAATTAATAAAAATTACATGTTTAATTTTTTAAAATTAATTTTGCATGATCATTATTCAAACACATAATAAAAATTAATTTGGTAAAATAAATAAATAAATGTCTAAAAAATTTATCAATTTTACATAATTTTTATTTTTAGTGGGTAGAAATAATTTTTAAAAATTCAAAAATATTTGTTTGACATTTATTTTTGTTAAATTGATTTATATTTTATCAAATTAACGATTTTACCCTTGAAAAATCTAATGACATCTTCAATTGTCTTTATTTGGAACAAGATTCAAAATTCATGGTCAAATATATCACAATTGAAAAGTCATGAACTAAAATAACACAAGTCCCAAACTATAAGTACTATTATGCTGTGTTTGGTTGGAGTTTTTGAGGTGGAATTTGGAAAAAGAATGAGAAATGTAATCCTATTTATGTTTGGTTATAATAAAAAATATATGGGAAAAGAAAGGGGGTGAGAAATAAATAAAGAAATAGGATACCTTTTAGGACATCAATTCTATTTTATAACCAACACAACCAAACATAGTTGGGATTTGGAATTCTATTAATTCTTTCTCCTTTTCCTTTCATTTCCATTTCCCTTTCCATTTCCCTTCTCAAATCCCCCAACCAAACACAGCGTTAGTGTAATTCACCCGAATAATAAAATATAAAAAATCCAAAACTCAAAAGAAATGTATTTGAAAGTGATTCTCTCCGCACCTAAGAATAATTAATGACATTGCAATAAACTGTTCATTGCAATTTGCAACGAAGCAAACAGGACACAAGAGAAAAACAAAACAACGGAGTACTGACCTGAAGAGGAGAGATATGCGCAGCAAAGAACTGATAAGCAGAGATATAATTCTCATTGAGCTTAGCACAGAAACTAGACTCACCAAGACAAACCCTAATGTTCCCCCAATTCTCGGAATTGGTAACATGGTCTCTCAACCAGGGTGAGAATCCGGAGAGGCGGTACTCGCGAAATGCGCTGCCAGGGACGGAGTAATCGGAGGAGGGAGCAGTGAGGATGAAGGTGAGGACGATGAGGATGAGGAGGAGGGAGATGAGGAGGGCCATGATGAGGAGGTAGAAGGCGAGGAGGGGTTGTTTGTTCCAGTAAGCGCCGACGAAACCGGAGAGGGAGACGAGGAGGATGGCGAGGCCGAGGAAGAGGATTGGCCAGCGGAGGAGGTGGATGCACTCGTTGTCGGGTTTGGAGGCCAGCCAGATGCCGGAGGCGATTATGGGGATGGAGGAGAGGAGGGCTATGAAGTTTAGGAATGCTGTTATGTTGTTGCTCACTCCCATGGTTGTTCTGTTTTCTGTTTTCTGTTTTAGAGACAGACTGAGAGAGCGAGAGGAATTCCACTAAGCGTGATGGCAATTTGTGAAATTTGAGAGAGAGAAATGGGTGGGACGTGGGTTGTAGTTGTATGGTAATGGTACAGAAAAAAAAAAGTAATGGTGGGTGGGTGGGTGGTGGTGGTGTGGAGAAGGTGGCCCTTGGTGGGTAGGGGATCCAGGGGATGGGTTGTGCCTTACTTTTTTAACTTTTTTTTGTATTTTGTATGAAGTTACCAGAACATCCCTTATTATTTTTTATTTTTATTTTTTTTTTGTTGATAATTTGGCATTTGTTATTAATTGTAGGTTAACACAAAGTTTGGGTTTAAATTTTTTACAGGTTTTGCCAACCAGTGTCGTTAAGATGTTTGTTAAGGATATATTAATCCTCGAGTAATGTTATACTGCTTGAATTTTGATTTGCTTGGATTTTGATATGCCTTAATCGCTTAAATTTTAGTTTATTAGCCATCTAGCAGGTTATTTGGAAATAAGGTGACAATCGTGGTGAACAAGTGTTTCACCGGTCGTCAAGGTTCTGAAAAGTAGTTGTAGTCGCCGTAACGGTGGCGGTGGCGCAGTTGTGATTGCGGGGTGTAAAGGCCGCAGCGTAACGGTTGCGGTAACCGAAACTGTGAATTTTTTTATTTTTTGCACAATTTGTAAAAAACTTACCGATACGTATATTTTTTTTTTTCAAAATCATATTTGTTGGATTTTAAAATAAACTGTGATAAATTTTTGATAATTTTTAAATATGATCTAATATATTTTATATTTTTAAATCACTAAAAACTGAATTTTTTTACATTTTATTTCAATAATTAATGACTTAATATGTCATAAATCTATATTACACTTGTGGCAAAAATTTCATTTATTGGACTTAGATGTATAAAATTATTTTTAATTATTATATTTGTGAAAGCATATGTACATTTTAACTCAAATAGTTTAAAAGAAATATACATCCTTAATGGAAGAACTTGACAAAGTACATAACATCATAGTACAATTCACAAATAACAGAGATTACATTTTACATAATGTTACTACTAAAATTACATAATGTCACCACCAAAATGAGTGTCGTGGTGCATCTTGGGATTCAGATTGTTGAGCTTGATTGTTGCTGCTACCTTCATCTCACCAAAATGAGTGACGTGGTGCATCTTGGGATTCAGATTGTTGAGCTTGATTGCTTCTACTACCTTCACCCATCTAATAGGAAATACATAGGTGAATGTACTCATCATGTCATCTCTTTCTGTTTGGTGCACTAGGGGAGAAAATGATCAACATACTCTTCTTGAGGTTGTAGATAATTTGGCAAATCATATCCCAAAGGACTATGTTGTTGAGGGGGCCAAGGGTAATTTTGTTGAGGTGGGTAAGGATAGCTTTGGCTATCATTGCTATAGGATGGGTAAGGGTGATATGGATAACTCTGACTACTATCAGATGAATCAAGCTGTTGTTCTCGGCTTCTTATTCTTCTTTTATCCCTATGTATCACTACCACGAAGCCTTCTAAGTAGTTGCGGTAAAGGTGCAACAGGTTCTCCAATATCATAATGTTCTCCAATATCACATTATCCAAATCCTCCAATAAAACCTTCACTTTCTGTACCAAAATTAGTACCATCACCACCATTGTAGTCGTCTCTACCACCGCCACCATCACCATGAGAAGTGCCTCCACCGTCACCATCATCACCTTCTCCATCAGATGGTACACTATTATCACTTTGAGTTGGAGTAGGAGTTGAGGTTTGAGAAGTGCGTCGAGCTTGATATCTATGGGTGCCACTACCATCGTTTCCATCGCTGCCATCGCTGTTTCCATCGCTACCATCGCCATTGCCATCGCCGCCGCCGCCACTACCATCATCATCATCTAAGACCAAATTTAGCCATTCAGAATTATCCACACCATCTAGTAAAGGATTTTTCCTTTCTTCTATCCATGGACTTATTGGATCATCTTCTTCAAATATATGATCCAAGTTAATAGGATTAAAACTCCTATCAATCTCCTCTTCGCTACTTCTTTTAATGTGTCTCAATTTTAATCTCATGTTGTAGGTAATGAAAACTAATATTTGGATTTTCTTATATTTCAATCTATTCCTCGTCTTCGTATGGATGAGACTAAAAGTACTCCAATTACGTTCACAGTGAGATGATGTGGTGGTTTGACTTAACACTTTCACAGCTATTTTTTGAAGTTCACAAGCACAACTACCATAAATAATCCACCACTCAACTGCACAAAATTACATTACAATAGACATAAGTCAAAATATGATAGAAAATTATTTAAGTATTCATATATTGTAAATTTGTAATTTTGAAAATAAAATTTGGATTTGATTGTTTCCATACTCTTTGTGCTAAAGGAGTGTCAAAAGTTTCATATTTATCTCGAAACAACAACAACTACAATTCAGACAATCATTACAAGTAACATTTGCAAAAGAAGATTATTACTATTAAAATTTAAATAATTGGTGCATACTTGATTTGTTACTTTCACTTGAGCATCCATATTAGGCTCCAATCTAGTAATTACATTTTTAAGTCCATCCATTACTTCTCTTATTATTTCATTTGATGAGGTAACACCATATTGGAATTGAGGATTTAAAAAAAAAAAAAAAAAAAAAACCTTCAAAAATAAAAAGACAATTAATAATTGTAAGTAAATATACATTTTATAATTAAAATCGTAACTTTTACCAGCCGCATGCAAATCTTGATGTAATTGAAAAGACCATCGAGTATCAATAATTTTCCAATACTCGGCGTAGTAACGACAATCTCTTTTAATTGCCAACTTTGCTCTATCTATAGCTTCATATATGAAATCCATTGTTGGCTTCTCATCCCCATCAACCAACCTCAATACTCTAACTAGTGGCTCATGAACTTTACAAAGTTCTGTTGCTTTCTGCCAAAGCTCATTTTCTAAAATAATTTTTTTCACCTTGTAAGGCTGCCTAGTTTGCCTTCCCCCATCTAGAATTCTTCCACTCATCACTATTAAACATAGCTCTTAATGGTAATAAAATTTGTAGCAAATCGAGTGATGGCAGGTTGTATCAATTCTCTATCTCCAGTGAATTTTCTCATTAAATCCAACACCCATCCACTATTATAAATGAAATTGGTGATGGTTTTACCATTTTCAATCACCTTCGCTACACTTTTCTTATAGGCTATGTCTTTTAGCATGAGATCGATACAATGTGCCGAATAAGCTGTCCAATATAAATGTTTCCTTTTTCTCATTAACATTTTGCCGGCTGCTTTCAGTGCAGGTTCATTATTAGTCACCACTTGAATAACATATTACTCTCCAATTTCATCAACAACTTTATCTAACAACCCAAAATAATATTCAGCAGTCATACTAATAATATTAGAGGCATCAATTGATTTGTGAAATATAGTACCTCTATTGCAGTATACTAAGAAGTTAATGATGTGTTGTCGAGTTAGATTACTCCAACCATCACACATGATGGATACACCTCTCTCTGCCCAAATTCGCTTGAATGATTCTATCAATTCTGTCATTTCATGATGCTCCATACCCAAATATACTTCAGAAATTTCATAACCACTAGGACCCTTTACTCTTGGCCCTACTTCAGCAGCAACATCAAGCATGGGTTGTGTATACTCTGAATCAACTGCATTGAATGGAATACAATTATAGAGTATAAACTTGGAAACTGCCCGTCCCAATCTGTCCCTTAACTCCTGTAAATTCATTGTAGAGATTTTTTGCTACTTTGTACTCTTACTCTTTTGAAGTTCTACATTCATTGCTCTCAACCTTACTTCAAGAGCATTGGGCTTAGTCCAATTACGTCCACTCCCACCAGTTTCACGCACGGATTATGATCGATGAAAAATTCTTTGACCACTACCCCTTGCTCCAGAACTACCACATGCATTATATTGTGATCCATGACCTACAGTACCTTGTCTAAATTGTTGTCTTTCCTCCCATTGTTGTTGTGAATGAATACTTGCTTGTCTAGCTCTGGTCATCTCTGGATCAGAGTCAGAGTCATTATCTCGAAGATCTACAAAATCTCCTCCTTCATCCTCATCATAGAGATTATCTTCCCTAATATGTGCTTCCAATTCAGCTTTTCTTTTTTGTTTGTCTGCTTTACTCATTTTCTTATCTTGTAAATGTTTCATCATTTCTTACATCACTCTCTACTCACACTAGGACAAGAATGCACTTGCCCCAATTAATATACTAAGTGTTGTTTGAAATGCGTAATCCCAACTTTAATGAGATGTCCACAAAATTTGCAAATAATATGATGCCTAGTGCCTTCAACTGGAGTTCCAAATTTCCAACCAATATCATCACTTGGGGGTTCATCATTAGCATCCTTTTGTCGTGGCATTTTGAATTTGAATTCTGCATCATTGATACATTTTTTTAATTTATTTTAAATGTTTACAAAATTATCTTTCCGCAAAAGTTGAACTAACTAAACAAACAATATTTACATTTATTAAATGAAATGATAGTAAAAAAAATACAACCACTATTTATGCATTTGGATTTTACATGCTAATGTAATCATATAAAAATTTTAAAAATAAATTTTAAAGATATTTATAAATAAAAAAAAAAAGAGAAAATTTTGCCATAAAAATTGTTGTCACAATATATTACAATAACAAAATAAAAAATATTTATAATTAAATATTAAATGAAATGATTATAAAAAATATTCAACCACTATTTATACATATGGATTTTACATGCTATGTAATCAGGATTAAAGACATTTTTCATGGCATTATTTGAGCTATTGTTTTTTTTTTTTAATTTTTTTTTATTTTATAGAAAAGACATTTAAAAAAAAATTGTGCCATCAAAATTGTTATCACAACACATTACAATAACAAAATAAAAAAATATGTAAAATTAAATACTAACTAAAATAGTTATAAAAAAATACAACCACTATTTATACATTTCGATTTTACATGCTAATGTAATCATATAAAAATTTTAAAAAAATATATAAATAATTTTTTTTGACGTGTTGATCTTTTTTTTAAAAAAAAAAGATATTTTTAAAAAAAATTGTGCCGTAAAATTTTTTTTCACAACACATTACAATAAGAAAATAAAAAAATATTAATAATTAAATATTAAATGAAATAATTATAAAAAAAATTCAACCACTATTTATACATTTGGATTTTACATGCTATTGTAATGAGGATTAATAAAGACATTTTTCATGGCATTGTTTGACCTATTGTTTTTTTTTTTAATTTTTTATTTTATAGAAAAGACATTTATTTTAAATAAAATTTTTCCATCAAAATTGTTGTCACAACACATTACAATAACAAAATAAAAAATATTTATAATTAAATATTAAATGAAATGATTATAAAAAAAAATGCAATCACTATTTATATATTTGGAGTTTACTTGCTAATGTAATCATATAAAAATTAAAAAATAAATTATAAAGAATTTTTTTTGCAGTATTGATTTTTTTTTTCTTTTAAAAAGATATTTTTAAAGAAAAATTGTGCCTTCAACATTGTTGTCACAATACATTACAATAACAAAATAAAAAATATTTATAATTAAATATTAAATGAAATGATTATAAAAAAATGCAATCACTATTTATACATTTGGAGTTTACATGCTAATGTAATCATATAAAAATTAAAAAATAAATTATAAAGAAAAAAATTCATACATAGTTGTCTTGGTTTCAATCACTTGAATATTTGTTATCTTTTTGAATAACTTGCAAGAAAAAAAAAATCAATAAAAACTGACATAAAAAATGTTTTTCGTCAAAGCTTGCTTACAAAATGTTTTTCATAAAAATGCCAAACAAAAAAAAAAAAGGCAATCGATCAAAGCTTACTTACAGAGTCACGGCTTTCACAAATGTTCTTTGTCTTCAACACAGAGGCAGACTTGAATATTCATCTCCTTCTTCATCTTTAACACAGGTTCATTTCTTCTCTCTTCTCTCTCTCTATCTCTCACTCATCCATATTTCCTCTTCTCTTTGTCTTCATCTTCTCATGAACCACTATTCTTTATTTTTTATCAGAAACTCAGTTAAAGATGGTTGAAAATTTGTGGATCTAAAGATCTGAATCAATTGCAGTTACAGAGTTTCTGAAGATCTGAAAATTTGTGGATCTAAAGATCTGAATCAATTGCAGTTACAAAGTTTCTGAAGATCTGAAAATTTGTGGATGTATTCTGAATATTATGGAATCTCACTTCAAAGTGGTTCATGGGCTTAAAATACCTCAAAACAAAATCTGTTCAATCATAATAAAGGTATGTACAACATCTATTGAGCATCCATAGTTTTTCAACTTTTTCTTTTGCTTTTTTGTTTTTTTGAAAAGAATCAGCTAAAAAAGAGTGTAACGGTGCATAACGGGCCGTTACAACACCGTTACGGCCACTACGACAGAATGTAACGGCCGACACACCTGTGAATCTCAATCATATCGCAAAAGCGAGGGTAACGCGTGGTGCCTACCACCACAACCGTTACGTAACACCATATTTTAAAAACTTTGTCGGTCATCTAGCTAATCGTTCGGCATGCACAAATTTAGGCTATTCAGACAAATTTAAATTCGAACTACCAATCATTTTACTAAATGTTCTCAACAACTTCCACTATCATAGAATATATTAAAGACTATAAAGAGTAATGCCAGGGATTCCAAATAATCTATCAAATGTTTTATCAAACCTCTCACATGGGTGTAGGACCCACACACATGTGGATTTGCGTGAGCCCCACACCCATATGAGAGATTTGGTAAAGCATTTGGGCCCCGTTTGTTTGGGGTTATAGGGAGGGGATTAAGATTACTAATCCCTTGGTATTACTAATGGGGTATTTGTTTTAAGAGATGGGGAGGGGACTATTAATCCCTTGGTATTAGTAGTCCCCTTGGAAAGGGGATTGGTAAGGAGGAGATAGAGATGGTATTAGAAAAATAGTGAGGGGATTAGAAATTTTTTTATTTTTTATATATTGGAAATTTTTTTTAAAATATTAATGTTTAATTTTTCATATTTTTTTATTTGTTTTATTATTTTATATAAAAATAATTTAACAATTCCTCACTATTAATCCCCTCACTATGAATCCCCTTCATTCTATCTCTGAAAACAAACGGGGCCTTGGTAGATTATTTGGGATTCATAGCATTTTTCGACTATAAATGTATCTTTCTATAAACTAAGGTGGTGTTTGTTTTGAGGGATTGAGCACTAATAATTTGTTCTTTGGTTCAAAATTTTTGCTAATAGTTCATTGTTTGGTTCTATTTTTTTGCTTCGGACTATTAGTCCCAAATGTGTTAGACTATTGTCTCCCATGGGAGGTGGGACACAAATGGGAGATATGAGATTAGATCGTGAAATGACCATTTTGACCCTTTACGATTTAATTATGTATTATATTTAGTAAAATTCAATAAAATTTAAATGTCTTAATTTAAAAATAAAATAATTTTATTTAATTTTTATTGATATTTTATTTATTTAATTTTTTAAAATAATTTTTTATAGATATTTTATTGATGTTTTATTTTAATTTTTTTTAATATTTTATTTAATTTCATTATTTAAATTTTAATAGATGTTTTATTTAATTATTATTTTTTAAAATAAATTTATTTAAAATTTTAATGAAAAATAACATATCTTTTTATTGATATTTAATTTATTTAATTTTTAAAAATAAATTTATTTAATTTTGTAAAAAATAAAATAAAACAAATTTTATTTAATCTAGCTAAAAATAAATAAAATATTAAAGATATGTTTAATATTATTATTACTTAGTAAATAATTGAAAAGGATAAAATAGTCATTTGAACATTTATCCTTCTCCATAATATTCCAAACGAACATAAGATTCATATCCTATCCAACCAAATAGTCATTTCCTGACATTTAATCCCATGACTAAACAAATATAGGATACATATATTATCCAACCAAATAGTCCAGGACTATGAATCCGAGGATTACAATCCGATGGATTTCATTCCCCCCTTATCCAGTTCATCCAAACAAATACACCCTAAAAGGGGACTTACATATTGCTCCTACTAAGTATATTTATTGTCTAATATATCCTATGATAATTAATAATATTTTTCATCATACGCTATTAAAAAAGTCAGTAATTGTTAATTTTTAGTGACAGTTTGAAAATTTTGTCAAAAAAATGTCACTAATTATAATTTTAGCAACAGTTTAAAAAAATCAACCCAAAAAAAGCCACTAATTTTTAACTTTCAGTGACAGTTTAAAAAATTCATCACAGTAAAACATCACTAAGTGTAAGTTTCAGTAACAATTTATAAAAATTGTAACACAAAAAAATTACTAATTGTCAATTTTTAGCGACATATGTAGAAAATACAAAAAAAAAATATTTTTAGCGATGATTATACTAGAACTTAATTTTAATAAGATTTGATGAGAATTAAATCCAATTATTATGATCTATTCATAATTTACCCTAGACGTTAAACGACCTTTTTCATTAATTCTATATATTTTAACATTATATATTTTTTAAAATAGAGTTTGTTTTTTCTTTTTTAATCATAAAAGTAAATGTCCTTAATTTTTAAATGACATTTCATTGTGTATTTTTCATTTATTAATTATCTTTTATTTTCAATCATAATTAACTTATATCAAATAAAATGAATTTAAAAATTACAAGACCGTTAGATGTCAATGTATATATTCTATAACAAATAAATATTTTTTTTTATGGGTGATGAGTTTTGTTTTGTTTTGTTTACAATAGAAAAAAAAAATCATACAGGGCACAATAATTGCAGAAGATTTTAATAATTTTATTTTTATTTTTTTATTTTTTTGTGATTTGATTCATATAAAATATTATAATAAAATTTAATAAATTACAATTATAATAATAAGATTCAAATACAACATACAATCAATAAAAGATACTAAGACTTGTTTTGAAAAGTAGGTTAAAAGTTTATTTTTTAGTCTTTTTTAATTTTTTTTGTTTTTTGAAAAATGTGCACAAAATAGAGAGGAGATGTGACTCAAAAAATTATAAAAAACTAAAAAACTTCTTTTAATCATATTTCCAAAACAAGCCTAAAGCAATATATTAAAAAAAAATACAAGTTTATAAGTTGGTATAATGTTTGATATATAAGTAAAAAATATATCAAAAAGTGTATTGATATTGAACTCTTGAAACTAGCCTTTGTTTAGGATGTAAGTTGGCTTTTTGACTTTTTGTTTATTTTAATTTGGAGTTAAAAAGTCTCGTTTATGATGTCTTTTTTTATTTTTTGGCTTTTTTGATTTTTATGAGAGAAAAAAATAAAATGATTATGATTTGAATGTGACATTTTGTCTTATTGATTTTTTAACTTATTTTTATTTTTTTGTGACTAAAATAGTTCAAAAAATCCCATGTCAAACGTAGCCTTAACTTGCAAGGGTGATAATGACGACGTTGTAGCATTCGCTTTTAAATAAATTTATATTCCTTTGTTGATTGATTTTATGAAATTTTTTTATATTTGTTATAATTTTTAAATTCATTTTATTTATACCATATAATTTAATTAAAGAACTCGTTTGGAAAGAAAAAGCCTGGGACTTTTTGGCTAAAATAGCCAAAATAAACAAAATAAACAAAAAAGCTAATAAAATAAAATATCACATCTAAATATAATCATTTCATTTTTTCTCTCACAAAAGTCAAACAAGTCAAAAAAACCCATCTCAAACGAGACTTTTTAGCCTCAAGCTAAAATAGCTAAAAAACTAACCCATATCCCAAACGAACCCATAATTGAAAATAAAATGGTATTTTACAATTAAAAAAAGCCACAAATTGTCATTTAAAAATAAATGACATTTACTTTAATGATAAAAAAATGTTCAAAGAAAAATAAAAAAATTCATCATGAAAAATATATAATGTTAAAATAGAAAGAATCGGAGAAAATGGTAGTTTAGTTTATAACAAAATGCATTTATAGTATTTCATATTTCCTATGGTAGTGGAGTGATTGAGAGAATTTAATTCATCTTTAACAAGTGTCTTTAGGGTACTTATTAACAAAAATTTATTTTTTATTTACTAACTGAGTTAAAAGCTAACTTTTTAATTTTTTGATTTTTTTGAGTCACATAACCTTTCTCTTTTTTGTATATTTTTTTAAAAAAAATTAACTTTTAATTTACTTCCTAAAATGAGGCATGTATAATATGTAGCGGTGGTAGTTATTGTTGAAAAATGATTATCGAAAATTTACGTTAAAAAATATTTGGTGAAAAACCATCAATGACTAAGACCATCTCCAACGGTGAATCAGATTCATCACCAGATTTGAATTTGATAAAAAAAGTACCACTTTTATCTTTCCAACGGTTTCACCAAAATGATATCAAATTGAGAATGAGCTAAAACTTTCACCAAAATGAGGAGCTTGAGCAGATTTCACCAAAACACTGTGTGTTTACGTTGGAGGTGGGCCCCACCGGACAACCGGCTGGACGTCCGGCCGGTGGTCCCACTAGTCGTCCCTTGCATACAAAAAATTGCAAAGCTGTTGTGCAGTGCTTCAGTGTCTCGTTGGCCTGTGAACTGCTTGACAATTAGGTTGTTTTTGTGGCACTAACAATAAATTCAAGGTTGATATAGATTTAAATTTTATCAAAATGCAACATAGAAAAATTGCATGGTATATAGATTTAAATTTGTATCAAATACAGCCGTTCTGCACCTGTAACTCTAATAAGTTGCCGTTGGTGTTACAGAGTATTTGACAAACTTATCGTTATTGTGATCTATAAAATATACCAATCTTTGAACTTCACTATATCATTAGAATTTCTATTTTCTTTATGAATGAGCTTCAGTTTGACAATATCATTACAATTTTGATTTTCTTTGTGAGCTTCAGTGTATATTATTTGTTTCTTAGCGTCAATGTATATAATTACAATATATTTCACTGTCTAAGTTGGATGTTGTATCCTACTGAATTTTCTTCAAACTATGGAAGATTTTGAAATGTTTGAAGAATCACAAACTTTAGAGCTTCGTGTTTCTTGTGGTAAAGCGTTCACAATTATAGAAGATGAAACTTTATGTAGATCTTGGTTGGCAGTCTTTCAAGATCCCATTACTGGTAATAGTCAGACCATGGCAATATTTTGAGAACAAGTACTCATTTATTTTAATTCACAATTGAGCGGTGAATCAAATGGAAACCTTATTTCTATATCTCACCGTTGGTTTGTTATGCAAAAGGCAATTAATAAATTTTGTAGTTTTCTTGAGCAAATTCAATTGAGGCAACAAAGTGGAACAACTGAGGCAAACATGATAATTTTTATTTATGTTATTAAATATCAATTTTCTTTTGTAATGTATACTTGTTATTGGTATGTTTTTAATTTTCATTTTGTAGATCGCTGAAGCGAAGCGGATGTATCATACAATACAGAAAAAACACTTCACATTTGATACAAGTTGAGATATTTTGCGCCAAAGTTGTAAGTGGGATGAATTTAGATCACAATAAAAAAAAACCACGTAACGTGCATATCAAGGTTCAAATCCACCGACTGAAGATGAGGCTTTTCAACCCAACTACAATATTGCGGGGGACCAACAACCGACTAATACATCAACACGACTAATTGGTACTAAGGTTGCGAAAGAGAAGTTGAAGAATCAAACAACTCACGATGTTAGATTTGATGAAATGGCTGCCAACCAATCTAAAATTGTTAACGTATTATCATCTATCTCTGTTAGAACTGTTGAGCGAGATGAACAAAAGGCGATAGGCCGTAAACAGAAGGCTACAGAGCATCGAAGAAGGGCCGAGGATAGGGAGGAACAACTTAAAATCTTATTTATGATGAATGAAAGGGAACAACGAAATGAAGATCATAGAATAATGTCAATGGACATGACAAATTTAAATCCTATGCAAAGGGCGTACTATGAAGAGTTTCAACGACAAATCTTATTTCGATCAACAAATTGATTTCCTTGACTATTTTTGTATTGCATTACTTATTTCGATCAACAATTTCTTGCATATTAATTTATTTCTGTATTGCATTTTATTCTATTTTAATCTATTTTTGTATGGGAATTATATATATGTTCATGGTGGGTTGTATTGATTTTATTATTTAAAAACAATAACAGTTCATGTTGATGGTGGGTTGTATTGGAATTATTTGTCTTGTTTTTATTATTTAAAAACCAAAACAGTAATACAAACACAGTTACTCTAAATCAACTTTGAAAATAAAAGTGATAGCAACACACCAAACATGGTTACAAAGTAAATTTTTTGTCCACAAATTGTCAAATTTAAATTTTACATGATCGTACTTTTTAAAAGTGTTAATCACTTTACATGATCGTACTTTTTAAAAGTGTTAATCACAGTTCAAATATCTATCAATTTTGTTTGTATACTTTTTTTTTTAAAAAAAAAATGCTCACAAATATTTTGAAACCATGCTAACAAATATTTTTAAAATACTCATGTTTACATTACCACCAGCAAAAAAATTTGACCAATATATTCTAAAAGGGAGATCCATTACATTCATAAAGCAAAATGTCCCAACAAAATATTAAAAGTTGTTCCAAAAAAACAAAACAAAGAAAATACAAACAAATAAAAACCACATCATTTTTCTTCCCATTGAATCTTTCATCCAAACCCATCAAAAGTCATTGTCCAGTGGTGGTGGAGGGAAGTAGTGCTGGTATATGTCATTTACGCGATGCTCAATTTGATCCATGCAATTGTTTTCCACTTGATGATGTCTTTCAGTATCCAAACGGAACTCAACAAATTGTTGAATTAATGAGTTCTGAGCAATGGCAAATGCATTGAACTGAGTACCCAATGCACTGACCTGATTAGCCATTAGTTGTTCTCATTGAACGCGCTGATTATGTCGTTCTTCTTCCATGGCCCAAAAATCAGTCCAATATTGAGGTTGTTCAGTTGATAACATAGCATTGTTATGAGGGTCTTCTAGAGCATCACCTGGTAGGACATCTGCATTAAGACTTTCCGTTAAATTGCCAGCTCCACCAGCACAGGTCAATGTGTATTCCGAAATGGCCAAAGAGATTTTAATTTCTGTTTCACCTACAAGGCGAATCTTAAAATGTTTGAAAATTTTAGTGAACATAGCCCCAAAAGGTAATGACCGGCCAATGAATTGACCAAGATTTGCTATCATCATTTCTTTCATTATTATGTAGCACAAATCCAATTTTTGGCCAACTTCAAAACAGTATAACAAATAAGCATTAAAATATGGAACAACATCAAAATGTCATCTTTTCGAAGTGACATTTTCTACTATCCACCGATAGAGAATCTGAAGGTGGGGTTTCAGATGTTTTGCTTGTAAATTAGTCTGGTAAATCTGTTCTCACAAATAATAATATGTACTCCACTGATATTACCAACAATGTTAAGTAGGTCAGACTCACTTTGAAAATGGATATGCATATCCCCTTCCTCAACTTCAATAATTCATGATAAAGTGGGGATATCAAACTGAATACCATTACCTTTAATATAAGATAGAAGAGTAAAGTTTCTATCTTCTTCATTAGTACCTCTCAAGTGAACATAAAATAAAGACAAAAGACGTGGACATACCTTTTGTGATAAATTAATTAAATTTACCCACCTCATTGCCTCAAGATTGCTAACTAATAGTGGATCATATAGAGATGGAAGATTTACTGTTCTCCCGATTACAATAGGTCAACTGGAGAAGCTTTGAAAGGTTTGTTCATGACTGTAACTGAGAAAATCATTAGTAGGATAAACTAAAATTTGAGGCTGTTATTGCCGTTGTTGGCGTGGTGAAGGGTTGGATCTTTCACCATGTTCTGGTCTTTCTCTTTTTGTTCTAGGCATGATGTGAATATCTGTTCAATTTTATTGGAAATGTGTTAAATATCAATGGTGAATTACATAGGTTAATAAATTCAATGTAAGGAGTTCAAATGGTGTGAAGTGTGATGTGCAAAAGTGCAACAGATAAGGAACTACACACTAAAAAAAAATAATAAAAAAAAAACAGGGCCGGTTGACCCACCTGTTTTGGATTACACTTTGTATTCGGTTTGTGCTGCTCTTTGGCTTGCTGCTTCTATTGCTTTACCTTGCTGATTCCTTCAATGCGCACTTCCAATATTGAGTAGATATAAAGTGTTTTGAGAGTAGAATTTGGCTTGCTGATCTTGTTTGCTGCTGCTGCTATTTTGGTTTGTGGTTTGTGGAGTAGATTTTTATAGCCATTTCTCTCCAATATTGAGTGTATATAGAGGGTCAATAAATGAGGTAGGTGGTGGAAGGAAGTAATGAGGTAGGTAAATTACTTAAATGAAGTAGTTGGAATGTGGTGTGTGTCATGAGGCATTCACCAAACCTACAACTCGTATGCCACTTCTGATATAATATAAGGTATTGAATTGTCAAATTTGGATTGTACAGAGGTATTGAATTGTCAAATTAATGTGGTATTCAATAAATGAATTGTACATGTATTATTTTGTAAATCTTTTGTAATTCTTTTGAATATATATTTGCAAATTCTTTAGTAATTCTTTTGTAACTGATTAAGACATGGTAATCAAAACTGAAATTCTTTTGTAATTTAATATATGTGGATATATATAAGAACACAACATTAGTAAATTATGAATTAGATAATCAGCACACAACATTTATGAATTGTCAAATTTATGGATTGGATTATCAGAACACAACATCAAAACAAAACTTGTCAAGTACTTGGATAATCAACTTTAAGAATTGGCAAAATTATGAAAAGCAATAACAACAAACAAACACTGACAGTTTTCCTTGTGTAATGACCTCACATTCTAAAAAATAAACAAAAGTACATGTTCGCGTCCACATGGTGAATTTAGTTTTCATTGTGAAGATGCCACATATGTTCTATTAAATCATTGCGGAGGGCATGGTGTGCATTTTTATCTCTAATACCTAAATGACGAGAGAGAAATGATTGGAAGTCATTGTTAGTACTACATGAAAGTTCTACTGGTGAGTTGGTTGATGAAGTATCATAATCGAAATCAAGATGCTTATATATCTCATCTTCGACAATCATATTATGTAATATAGCGCAACTCTTCATTATGTTCCCAAGCATTTTCGGATCCCAAAAACGTACGGCACCACCTATAATTGCAAATCAGGATGACTGTATCCATTAATAGTGTAATGGACAGGGAAAGCTTTACCTTGGGCAAGATCAGAAAACAAGAGCGATCGATCCAACACATTCAATCAATGTGTGATCCAGGAATTCCAAAAAATATATGCCAAATCCACAAGTCATAAGAAGCTATTGCTTCAAGAATGATGGTTGGCTTTTTCTGATGGCCTACATATTGACCTTACCATGCCTTTGGACAATTTTTCCACTCCCAATGCATGCAATCTAAACTTCCCAACATACCCAGAAACCCAGGAACCTCCCCAATAGCAAGTAATCTAGCAATATCAGTTGATGTTGGAGATCTCAGATATTCTGGTTCAAAGATTTCAATTACTGAATTACAAAAGTGTTGCAAACTTTGAATTGCAATGCTTTCCCCAATACGTATATAATCATCAAATACATTTGTTGCCACTCCATATGACAATATTCTCATTATTGAAGTCATCTTTTGTAGAGGAGACAATCCAAGAATATAAGTTGTATCTTGTTTTTGAATAAAATATGGATCGTGTACTTCAATAGCATTCAAAATTTACAGATACAGAGGACGACGCATTCGAAAACGTCTCTGAAATGTTACAAAAGAA
This sequence comes from Camellia sinensis, assembly GCF_055761805.1. NCBI lineage: Eukaryota > Viridiplantae > Streptophyta > Magnoliopsida > Ericales > Theaceae > Camellia > Camellia sinensis. The sequence continues at coordinate 176,193,931 of NC_138965.1, read as the reverse complement.
TAAACTGGATTTGCCACAAAATAATCAATGAACAATCGCTCATGACCCTTCCATCTATCGCGACGTATGTACTTATGTCCTACAACAGAACCACCTCTTTTCTTTGATCGATCAGTTGATTGCAGAATTTGAATCATACTACCATTATTTATCTCATAAACCCCCAAAAGTGTGACAATTTTATCATCATTAGACTCACTATCAGAGGATGAGAATGATGAAGAAGAAGAGGATGAAAATGAAGTGAACATGTAAGAATTTGAGGTACTCATTATGCTCTGCTTTCAGTTATGGTGCCTTTCAAATATAACGTACCTCTTGTCTGGTATATGATACATGGATTAATGTGTTTATATCAATTCTTGGAAGGAAATCATTATTGGAGGCAACAAAAAATGAAAAATATTTAATGAATGGAAAAAGAAATGGAAAATAGAAATGGAAGGAAAAAAAATTCAGTGCCTTTTACCGGACGTCGCCAATATTTTGATGCAAGCTACAGCGCAATGGTTGGAATGGCTCATATCAGATTGAGAAACTTGCCTTTTTTTTTACTCAAATTTGGTGAAAAAATTGCTAAATCGTTGGAGATGCTCTAATGGTTAGAAAATAATCGTCCTGGTCACAAGTGACGAGTGATTGGTAGTGATAGTATTAATAGTAAACTATCAATAGATTATAATAGTTAAATGTAATTTTTATTAAGGTTTTATTTGGCAACTTAATATTTTATTTTAAAAGTAAAAAAGTTGCTAAAAAAATAAAAAGTCAACAATCTATATTAAAAAGTTCAAAATTTCATTTTATCTATATTTTTTGCACATCTTTTCGTAAAAAGTCAAAAGTCATTCTAAACATACTAATGTTTTTTACGAGTGCTAATATTAGCACCCTATGAATTATTTTGGACCCCTCAAATTTTAACCTTTTTTTTATTACAATAATAATCTCAAATAAAATTACTAAAAGGGATATCATTAATTTTAGAACACACCATCTCACAATTAAACCACACACCCACTACATCATGAATTAGGGTTTATAAAAGCATACACCTCCATTACCACCCATCAATCTTCCCCAAATCTCACTTTCAAAATTTACCCACCCTTTAAGCCTTAAAAATCTTTTGGCGGTAATATTCCGACGATAATGGTAGCAACCATTTACATTTTTTCGGCAATGATAATGAATGGAAGTTTTTTCAGCAATCATAACTCCATGAGACAAGAGAAGTACAACAATAAAAGTTCAAAGGAAGTTCATAACTTTGATGGTGTTCTTAACTTAACTGAGATTGGCCTTATAAGGATAAATTTCTTTAAAAAATGGCAAAACTAATAAATCTCATTCGTTATTTTTCCAAGACTGAACTCCCGAACATATAATCAAATTCAAGAACACAGGCCCAAACATTGTTTATTTGTTTGAGAACCAATAACCGAACATTAAACATCGAAGAAAAGGATGAGGCGGTAGAAAGAGAGAGAGAAAGAAAAAGAGAGAGAGCATACCAACTGTGACAATGGTTAAACCGAAGAAAATGATGATGCGGCAGAGACAGTAATCACACTTGGCTCTTCTTCTTCTTCTTCTTCATGGGTTTTGTTAGGGTTTTTGGAAGAAAGATTTTTTTTGGGATACGAGGGTGTAGGGGATGTGCATTCAATTGAATGGGTGGAATGTTTTCACAAGGATAATTTTAGTATTATTTGAGGGTAAAAAAGAAATTTTAACGGTTTCGCAATTCATAAGTGGGGGTCCAAAAAAATGAGGGATCCAAAGTAATAGGTGGGGTGCTCTCAGCACTACTTTTTTTTTACCTCATATGTTAGTCAAAAAATAAAAAATTACTAAAATAGTCTAATTCTCAAATGAGGCCAAGTCCTATTAAAAGTTAGTCCTAGTAAAATCATCACTAAAAAAAATAAAATTGTGACACTTTTGCATATGTCACTAAAAATTAACAATTAGTGATTTTTTTATCACAATTATTTTTAATTGTTACTAAAACTTACAATTAGTGACGTTTTTACATGACGAATTTTTTAAATTATCTTTGAAAGTTAAAAATTAGTGTCATTTTTTTGTGATGATTTTTAAACTATCGTTAAAATTTATAATTAGTGATCTTTTTTGTCACAAAATTTTTTGTTACCCAAAAAGCAACCTAAGAGGGGGGTGAATTAGGTTTCTACAAATTAAAATTAATAATACCCCAATAAAATTAACTACTAGTACAACAAATTATTAACAAGCACAATGATGAACTTAGCAGTAAATGATCAAGCAAAATAACAATGAAGTATAACTAACATACAGAGTAAATCAAATGATTAACACATGAATATTAGATAGCTATAGCAGTAGTAGGAAAGTAAAGAGATTAGGGAAGAGGAGACAAACAGATTTATAGTGGTTCGGCTTCAACCAAGCCTACATCCACTCCTCAAGCTTCACTTGAGATTTTTCACTATCTTCTAACTTCACAGGGGTGCTAGCAACCTCTTTACAAATTGAGCAATCCTCCACGGATTTTATATAGATTTCACAAGCCCAAACCCTTGCAAATCTTAGGTGATTCACAATCACTCTTAAGATTTCAAGAACACAGTGTTTGCAACACTTTTATAAGATGAAATGGTATTTTTGTTTTCAAAAAAAGCTTACAATAATATCTCTCAAAGATAGATATATAAAATGAAACTTTGATTTTTTTGTAAATCTCATACATGAAAGATGGGCTTAAAGTTATAAGGCTCAGTGTATAATTTCTGAGAATAGATGTGAGTTATTATAGATCAAAAAATATTTTCAGGTTTTTTGTAACTTGTTTACATTAGACACTTTGGTATATATAATGAAAATTATAGTCGTTTATAGCAATTGTAGTCATTTGAATTTATAGCCGTTTATAGCCGTTGTACTTCCATCATTATCAATTTGAATATCTTCCACTCTATCATTACAAATTTGAATATCTTTTACTTGAACCTTTTAAACCTTTTGGCCTTTTAAACTTTTTATAGCCATTTATAGCCGTTGTACTTCCATCATTACTAATTTGAATATCTTTCACTTAAACCTTTTGAACCTTTTGGCCTGCTGTTGTGCTATGTTGTTTGAACCTTTGTTTTGGGTTGTTTAAACTCCTGATTTAATCAAATATTAAATATATTCTAACAACATTTAGGATAAAGATTTAGGTGAGAAATAATGGAACAAAATAAATTTTGATTCTATTTTTCTCTTTCAAATAAATCATCAAAATAAATTTTGATTCCATTTTTCTGTTTCAAATAAATCATCAAAATAAATTTTGATTTCATTTTTTCTTTTTCAAATAAATTAAAATATAATTAAATAAATTATCAAAATAAACAAGTGTAACAATTTTAAATTATCACTGAAAATTAACAATCAGTGATATTTTTTAATAGTATTTGATGAAAAATATCATTGCTTATCATAGAACCTATTGGATAATAAGTCTACTTATTGAGATTTACATGTAAGTCCCTTAGTAGTTAGGTGAGGTGGTGGTGGATGCAACCAATAAAATTTTACTTAAAATATTTTTATTATGTATTGATATTAATTCTTAGGATAAATTTGGAAAGTTTTATAGATAAAAAATTAAAAAGTTATTAAAAATTTTAAAAAATTAAGAAATTATTTGAGATAATCTAAATAAATATATTTTTTGACTTTTTATAAAAATATATGTAAAAAAAATAAAGACTTATTTAATTTATGCTAAATAGTAACTAAATAATGATACAAAAAGTCAAAAATTTTATATTTTTTATACGTTTTTCTGTAAAAAATTAAAAACGTATTAGAAACATATTAATTTTATTCGCATAATTTTTTAATTAAAAAGAAATGTCAAAATAGCATGTTCCAAACCAACACTAATGCCTACAAAAGTTGACTATTCTAATTAGTTGTTTGACTTTTTAATTATTTTGCACTTCGTTGAGGATAAATTATTTTAATAATTTTTTGACTGTTTATGAAAAGATATACAAAAAAATAAAGAGAATAATTTGACAATTTATAATGACTTTTTAACTAAAATATATAGTTGACAAAATCTAACTAAAAAAATTGTATTTAAAAAAGTTAATTAATCTTTTTAATTGATTTAATAATTATAAATTTAATATAATATTTTATCTTATTTATTATTTTAACTTATTTTATCTTCTAATAAACTATTTAAACCCAACCCTCCCCTAAGGGCATCTCAAACGGTGCATTACTTTTTTCACTAAATTTAAGTAAAAGCTCTCTTTAATATCACTTGTTCGAACGAAAAAATTTGATTTTTTATCAAATCATCGGTTGACCAGTGAGTGCAAAAAAATCACAATTTGAAACCAGAGTCAGCGTAAAAGATGAGGACAAATAAGCCATGGTTACAATGACTTGATCCAGAAAAGGTAAAAACAAAAAACCAAAAAGGCAAATGAAAGAGAGAGAGGGGGGGGGGGGGGGGGGGACTTGATTTTAAGTCTGACAAAGGGCTTATTCACCAAGAACTTCTTCGCCTCTTTCAACAACTTTCCTGTTATAGATAAACATGAACTCTTAGCATTAACTTGCTTTTCTATTATATCTGCTTCACGAATTATAATCCTGCATGTACGAACCTCACTTCTGTCGGAGAGCTTAGAGAGAGAAGTGAGGATTCTTTGCTTCAGCTTAACCATGAAGAGAAAGGTGATCTTGAAGGTTGGTTCTGGGTGTTTGAAGATCTTGAAGACTTGGGTGCTTGTGAACTCATTGTTGTTTGATTTTTTTGTTGATGAAGAATCAGAAATGGGGGTGGGGGAGGGGGCTTTGTGAAGATTGAATTTGGGAATATGAGTTCATTGTTGATGAAGATTGATCTTGAAGATTTGAGTGCTTGTGAACTCATTGTTGATGAAGAAACCAAAGACAAATTCAATTTGAATTTGTTCAACTATCATGTTGCTGAAACCTCTTTCGAAGTTAATTTCGTATTCACCTGGAAAATAGTTTGAACAACCAAATATACAAAATGAATCACCACCTGACAAAGAACGTGTTTCTACTCGGACACATCTCAATCAGTGTCCGGAGCCCATCTCAATTTAGGCTCAAAGTTAGCCAAAAATCATGGTTGCACAAACCATTTTTCCAACACTCTCTATTACCTATTTTTGTGAAAATTGTTCAAGGAAGAGGATGACTGGGAGATATCCGGCCGGTCGTTCAGTGGGTCCCATCTCAACAGTCATATGAAGTAAAATGGTAAAAGGTGGCCCAGATCCTCAATTTGGTAAAATATTTTTTAAATTCTCAATTTAATACAGATTTGATGAAATCATTAGAATACACACAAAAAAAAAAAAAAAAAACACCAAATTTAAATTTAGTGATGGATTTAGTAGTGTTTTGAAAAGTTAATAAAAAACTGATTTTTGGTTTTTTTAACCAAAAAATCTAGCTTTTTGGATAGTAATTTGGATAAAAAAACTATTTTTTTTTTGGCTAGAAAAGTCAAAAGCTGACTTTATACTAACTTGCCAAAGCAAGCCTTAGAACATCCACAGTGGAGCTGCTAGTAGGTGTGTCAGTTTCTATTTTTTAGCAAGTCATTTTGTATTTTTGCTCTCACAATGGAGCTGTTAGTAGGTGTATTAGTGGTGTGTGTTAAAATGTTTGTCATCTGCAACTAGCGTTTTAGCTAGCGAAGGGGAACGCTTTTTTGTTTTACCGGTTGACAGGCTGGATGTCTGGCCGGTTGACCAGTCAACGGCAAATTTTTTTTTTTTTTTTTAACTTGTTGGATTTTTTTTTAGACTTGAAATTTAATTTTGAACTTGAAATTTTTGATTAAACTAAATTATTTATTATATATATATATATATATTTAACACACACCTTAACACACTGCTTAACACATTCATTATATCACCATCCATTCACTATTTACTCACTAAATTAACAAATTCTTAATATATATTTTTGAGTCTCACTTTTAATATTTTTTTATTATATAACACATAATTTTAACGCATCCATGAGCGTTGGAGATGACGAATGAAAAATGTTGCTAACTTGTCATTTTTACAGTCACTGGTTCAATCCCAAATTCCAGCTTTTATTGGTCTGTTAGGCTACGAGTTTCAAGAACTCTAAAATTAAATAAATTTTCTCGGGAAAACTAGTTCGTTAAACTTTCCCGCGTATTATCCGGGAATTTCTCGAAGTGAAAAGCTCTGGAGGGAAACTGGAAACTCTGTTCCTTACCTAGGCCTAGGGCAGAGTAGTCAGAAGAGAGGGAAGGAAAGAAGATGGAGTCATGGGTCCCACTCTTGGACATTTTCTTGAACTCCCCATGTCCTGAAACAGAGGCCTCTCGATGGTTTCATCACTCTTTCGACGCCTCATCCACCCCCACCATTACCACAAACTCTTTCCTTTCGTTGCTCTCAAAACCCTCCGACGCCATTGTCATCGATTCTTCTTCTCCTTCACACACCTCAACTCCTCATTCCAAGAGGTAAAAAACCCACATACATAAATACATTGTATGTATATGTATCAATTGTTTTCATTGTTAAGTTGGTTAAACTTTTCTGGGTTGAACAGGGTTATGTGGATTCAGACGCTTCCCAACGCAGTGCAGTTTCGAATTCTATCGTTTCTTGCTTTGGAGCATAGTCGATTTTGCGCTCGAGACTTGACTAAACTTGCCCGAAACATGTTGAGTGGGGCTGATGAGCTTGATTTTTGGGTCAAGAAAGCTGCACATCAGGTGCTCGACACAATGTCTGAATCAAATTATGAATGGGTTTCTTGTTTGAATTTGGATTCTGAAGAAGAAAGAGTGGAAAACGAGTTTGAATCGTTACCAAATTGGCTTAAGGATGAGGCAATAAACGCCAATGATTTGCTTCTTCCTTGGCTTCCCATTACGCGAGATGAATTGAATTCAAAAATGGCCCTTGATACATATGTAGATGACGAGGATTCATTGATTGAAGTCGAAGAGGATGAAAAGGAAAATCTGAATGAAGCTACGAGGGAAGTGAACATTGTTAATGGTCCTATAGATCCTGAAATTGAAGCAATGGCTATTTCTTTGAAAGCACAGGTACTGACTTTTGAGTCTACTTCTAGAAGCGTGAGCTTGGCGAATGAAATTCGCCAACTTTGCTTGGAAAGAGGGGGAGATTCTTTGACGGTATTGGGTTTAATCGAACCTTGGAAATCGGATGATGAGACTGCTTCAATTCTGGTTTCTAATCTTTCCAGTGGAAGTGAAGAAGAACTTGGTTGGCCGAGTCATGTTCTCTGCTCTATTGTTCTTCCCAAGTTGTTACTACTAGAAGAGCCAGCTTCTCGTGTTCTAGTGACTGCAACGATAGAGTACTGCAAGGTTCATCAGAGGGCTGCTGTGTATGCATTGTTGTTTCCACTTATCCTCAGAACAGAGGGTATTAACAAAGCTAGTTGTGATTTGATTACAAAGATCGTTAAAGAATGCTTGCACCGAGCTCATGTTTCATCATTCTGCCACAAGCTGCTTTGTGGAGAAGTTGATGTGAGAAAGTTTGTGTGCCTACCATGCCACCAATATATGATATCACATGAGTTGGTATGGACAGAATCTTTGTTTAACTTGTTCCAAAATATGTTGAATCATAATATTCATTTGACTCAAGATTCAGCAGACCAACTTGTTAATCGGCTTCTGGATTCAGCTGAGAGGTTTTCCAAATCTCTGAAGTTTGGAAATTTTTTGTTATGTTTAGTGAACAAGTGTGCTCCATTACTAAAGTCTCACAAGCTTTCATTGACTGAAGCAGTTGAACATACTGATTCTCTTGTGACCAAATCTGTATTATCAAAATTGGCTACATTGTGATATTCTAGAAATGTATTTTTGGAAGACTTCTTTTGCTGAGCTTTTCAAAAACATAGATGAAAAACTGCCAGGTGTCACTTCAAAGCTAATTTCATTGTTATGTATCTAGGACCATATATGCTAATTTTTTTCTTTTTTCTTTTTTGTCACAGAAAAACTACATATCAGGAACCACATGCGATCATAACCAACCCACATTGAATTGTGACTCAACTTTTGGGAAAATGTAATATAATACACAAAGTAAATGAAAATCAGGTAATATGAAGCATCATAAATAATGGCATTTTCGTCAACCAACCTCTTGAGATCCCTTGATTTATGAAGTTGGATGCAAACAGTTTGCTCCACTTTAGGTCAGCTCAAAGAAGTCCATTGATATCCACCATTCATAAGTAATGATTCAGATTTTGTTTAGCACCTTTTGTTATACGCAAGGAACCTTTAGGTGTTTTAATCTTTAAAAATAATTTAAGATTTTCCAAATATTCAAACATAGGGAATAAGAAAACAAGATGAGGTGTTGGTTTGCATAAGAAAATCTGTTATTTTGCATAAGCAGGGGAGTGGTGAATTATCAATTTGTGGTCTATTCCTGGCAAAACTCTATGCTAAAAGGAAAAGAAAATCCACATGACACCATATTCTTCATATATTAGATGGCTATACTGATAGCATTAGCCATCATGGCAGCTGTTGCTAATTGATCATAGTTGTTGCCCCTTATCATTGAATTGTTGCGATTGATTCATACAAAAGAGTTCTATTTACCTTCTTTCAAGGGTTTTCTTTGTTCTTGGAAAGTAATTACGGAGCGAAGACTCGTGAGATGATTGACTCAACAAATCATAGAGTTGTATATCAGTGACATCCAAACAATATAGTATAAATTCAAGGAAGCGACATTATATTAGTTTCTCCTGGAAATTAGAAGAACACAAGGCTAAACAGAGCTTGCATAGATACTGAGTAAGCAAAAACACAAAACATAAAGTAATTATTCTTCTAGACAAGAAGACTCTGACGGACATTTGACATTTTCTTCATGGTTTCAAATCTGGGACCCTTGTCTGCAAACTTAGTTGTTGCATAAAGGTTCAGATAATCTTGAAAACGGAAGTGATTGGGATATGAGAGTTTGGGAGCTGGAGAAATGATAGCATCTCCTGCGGGATTGTAGAAAGTGGCGATGGATATTCTGCTTCCGTTCTTGTCAGCCATTACACGGTGCAAGGTACTCTTATACCTTCCATTAGTTAGCACTTCCACTTGGTCTCCTGTGTTGACGAAAATTGTGTTGTTCTTTGAAGGTGGAATTTCTACCCATTTACCGTCTTTGAAGAATTCAAGACCCGGGACTTGGTCATCTTGGAGCAAGAGAATGATTCCACCAGCATCTGTATGCTCACGAAGTCCTCTAACAAGTTCAGGTCGAGGACATTGAGGGTATTTTGCAACTTTGGTTCCCACAGAAGGACCTTCGCTTCCTGAAAATGCTTTCTTTATGTAATCATTCTCTAACCCAAGATTCTCACTCATGAGCTCAGATAGCTTTTCTGCTAGCTTGATCAGTTGATCAATGTATGCATCCATAGTTTTGCTGCATGTATGTTTCTTTCATTTGTTAGGTTAGGAGACATATACAAGTGCATAAAATTTAACATGTTATGCTAATAGGTTGTTTGGTATTGACTTTTTTTAGTGGCTTTTTGGTTTTTTTTAAGAAGTTAAAAAAGTTAATGTGTATGAGAAGTTGCTAAAAAAGTTACTTTTTTGTGAGTGAAAAAGTTGAGTTACTTTTTGACTTTAGCCAAAAAGCAGCTTTTTAGCTGCATCCCAAAACAAGCTCTTAAATGATCTGTGTTTGACAAGTGGATTTGCAGGCTTTTTTGGCTATTTTAGCCACAAAAAATAAAATAGGCTATTTTAGCCATATCAAACAAAACACCACATCCAACCCATAATCATTACATTCTTCTCTCACAAAAAAACTCAAAAAAGCCAAAAAGTCAAAAAGCCCTTCCCAAACCAAGTTTTTAAGCTCAGGCTAAAATAGCCAAAAAAGTCAAAAAGCCAACCCACTTTCCAAACGGAGGCTAAAGAAATTAAGTACTGGTCTTAGATTGTCTAGTCAATAAGTAGCTTATATAGTATTGTTGATGTGTTTTGGCATTGCTGATGCTAATTCATCCTGGTTTGTAGTCTCTGATGCATTATGTTTCACGCAAGAAGTTTGAAGGTGAAATTTGATAACAACTCACCAAAGATCATCTGAGAGGTTTGTAAACTTATCGATGTTTGACTTTGGACGATGACAGATGAAAAAGGCACTTTCCCAGTCTATGTCAGAGGTAATGCTTTTGTTCTCCAAGCCTTTGGCTATCTCTGACTCATAGAAGCTTTCCTTCATGTTCTCCTCATAATGCTGATTCACTAAGTGCTTAACTTTTCCCATCAACTCTTTGTCAATTCCATGGTTCTCAATCTACAGACGTAAAGCATGTCAAAATTTGGATAAAGTTTAGATTGTAGGCTCAGATGAGATCATTAGGGCCCGTTTGGTTGTCTTCAGTTTTGTTGTTTTGTTTTAATTTTCAATGTGTTTGGAAACAGAAGCAATGAAAAGTACAAAAACACCCATCATTTTCATATCATTGTCTTTTTTGTGCGAAAACAATTTCCAAATAGTCAATTCTTAAGTGTGTAAGTGCATACCATATGCATTTATGTAAGCTCTCACAAATATACGCAAATTATCTCACAAAATCACGTAAGTTTTTACAAATATACGTAAGTTGTGATTTTTCAATTTTTTATGGGTTAACTTACGTATGTTTGTGTAAACTTACGCAATTTTGTAAGATAATTTACATATATTTGTGAAAATTTATACAAGTGCATATGGTATGCACCTTGCACACTCAAACACTTTCCAAATGTTTGAAAGCAACTTTTTGGGTTTCTTAAAAGGGTAAATTATATTGACTTTCCTTGAGGTTTGGAAAAAATACAATAAATTTTATAGTACATAATTACACCAGGCTAAGGGGACCAAAAGTAGTGCAATGGTTTGAAAATAAGGTAAAATTTACATTTAATGTAAAAGAAGAGACAACATTATTAATATATCAATATGACTAACAAATTATGATAAAAAAAAAAAAAAAAAAAAAACTAAGGGTCTATTTGGATGGATATGTATTTCAAATCAAAGAATTTGAGATTAAATATATAAAAAAATAATGGAAGAAAATAAGTTATGATGGAAGACATATATGTCAGTGCTAGTAGGATCCTTTGTAGCTAGAAAGTGAATTTTTAGCATGATTTCTAGTAACTACTCTTGTGTAGTTATTTTACATCCATCGTGATAAAAGTTATTTGACTCAATTTTAAAATTCATAAGTAAACTATCATATCTAAATTTGAGTTCTTGTCCTTAAATAATTAAGCTCAAATCTCTTGATTTGAATTCATATCCATCCAAACGGACCCTAAATGTTATGTAAATTAAAATTTTAAGAGAGCTTAATATAATTATGTCAAATTTATAAAAACATATTATTTATTTGTTTGTTTGTTTGTTTTTTTTATTTTTTCAAACCTCAATGAAGTTAAGTATGATTTTCCCTTCTTAAAAGGTGGGTTGTTTTGATAAAAAAATTTCCAAAAATAATTTTTGAAAATAACTCTCCATACAAAGTAATGGCTTTCAAAAAAAAAAAAAAAAAAACGAAAACACAACCAAAACCAGGTAAAATTTCATGCTCATTACCTGAAAGAAGCCCCAGTTTGCACAAGCCTGGTGGAGAAGGGCCATGGTTTCACTTCTCTTCTCACCATCAAGCTTATTAAAGTCAATCACAGGGATCTCCATATCTCCTCCTCTCCTTCTCTCCTCTCCTATTCAGATTCACAATGAAGAAGCTACGGAAGTATGAATGAAGAAGCTTTTAAGTAATTGGGGTTTATATAGGCAAAGACATGGGGGGTAGATAGATAGATAGATAGAGACTTTATATTATTACTATACTTGGAGGCAGTTAATTTGAAGAAATGATAGTTGCAGGTTGACCATAACCATATTGACAGTAGAATTGTTTTTGGGTGCCTTGGAAAGTGGAAGCAAAAGTATTTGGGTCCAAATTCAATTCACACCACCATGTGATTCGGCGCCTTCTCTTATACACTAAAGTTTTGTATATTTTATTTTTCTACTCATGCCTCTTTCTATTGATTTCCATCATGTGATCTCTCTCTCTCTGCGTATATGTTGTGTGCACTCACATATGTGCACTTGAAATTTTTATGTGAGTGGAAATTGAGAGTTACTAATTCAATCGGTTGTTACAAAACATTGTTAATTACAAAAGAATAATTTAAAAATAAAAATTATGGAACACAAAAATGTTAACACTAACTATTTTTTTGCATTATATAATAGAATATACATATAGATATAGGCGTATAGCAGTTGTGCACGCGATGCATTTGTAAAAATAGATGACGATTACAACTATCTAGAATGTGAACTTGTTTTGGGGGAAATTTTGAAAAATTATAAAGCGTGACATAACTTGTATTTATACCAAAATGGGCGTGCACATTATATCATACTAGAAATGTGAGCATTCACTATTTGTGCGAAATAAATATTCTAGTTATTTGAAGTAAATTAAGGTGTTGTCATGTGTTAAAATAGCATATTATCTTATTTGGATCACATCATTTTTGTTTAGGTCATATCACCTCTCTATTATATCACTTCAACTCTAACCAACATTTTATATTTTTCCGTAAAAAGTCAAAAAAATAACACTTTACCAACAACTCTTAAATTTGAGAGAATTGAAGTAATTCAAATCTCATTACAATTATCATGTTTTGGGTTATTTTGAAAAAAAATTAAAAGCGTGACAAACCTACACTAATTTAGGTATAGACTATACATAATATTAAAAAGTATACACATTCGATGAGTATGTTATGAAAATCAACAATTTATATCAGAAAAAAAAAATTAAAAAGTATTAAAATTAAAAATTTGAAATCAAAATTTAAAAGAATAATTTGGAAATGAGAAAAAGTGACAATTCACATATGTATACCATACATTATATATGCATCAACTAGGCTTTACTTTTATGCATTCTTTTATGTGGGAAACTTTACTCTAATTGGTTGTTTCTTGATTTTCAATTCATTGGCTTTAATAAAACTAGGGGCGGTGTGCCATTATTGGGGGTGGATTGTGTTCAAAGTTGGAAAGAAACCACATTACCCTTCCAGTGGGCGGCTTTTTTTTTTTATATATTTTGGGACTGCAAGTTATTTTTATTTTGCAATTGGAATGAGATTATTTACAAATATGTTAGAAAATTGAGTTTGCATCCTAGCTCAATCATTATGCATTTGATGCGATGCTCATCGTATTAAGGGTTCGACTCTCTTGATGCTTCCTTTTCCCTCGATATATTGATGTGGGTTGATTTTTTATTTTTTTGATTATTTTAATTTGGAATTAAAAAGTTTCGTTTGAAATGAAATTTTTAATTTTTGAGAGAAAAAAAATAAAATAATTATAATTTAGATTGATATTTTATCTTAATAATTTTTTAATCTATTTTATTTTTTACAATTGTTTTAATTCCATAGTCTTAGACGAGTGCATATGTTTTTACTTACCTCAAACAAAAAAGAGTTGAATTATATATATATATATATTAAAATTTAATTTATAAATATGAAAAGAATTATAACAAAGTGGATATTTAAACGAGTCAAAAAGTCCAACAACAGAGTTGAATTGGAGACTTCAATCGAGTTGATAATAGCGTCAATCGTTACGTTTTCGGGGGGTAGCGTATAACAGTAGAAGCATAACCATTAATTGATTAATTTGAAATTGTTTGAATTCTCGAGCAGCTTGTTTTGATATTTCAGGTAGCGGGTTGGGGGGAATTTTAGAAGATAGGTACCGATTTTCATATATATTTTAAAAGAGGAAATTATCAGAAAGTTCTATGTACCAAACTGTTAATCTTTATGGTCCCACATTGATTTTTTTGGATTGATAAATTCTTTTTTTTGCACATTTTGTAGACAAACTGGTCTCGTTTGAAAGTGTGATTTTATTTAAACTATTACTTTACCTTTTTATACGCTTTATATGAGTTTTTTTCTTCTAATTTTATTTATGTGTAAAATTATCTTTAAAGACATATTAAAATTAAATAGATTTTATTATCTCCTTACACCTTTTGATCTTCAATCCTTACTCCTCTTTTTCTTTTCTTGATTTTTCTTTTATCTTACACATCTCTTTTTAAAAAGTGAGAATCATAGTATTTTGATCATTAAAGAAAGTAATGGATGAAAAAATAGTGTTGAAGAACCATCAAAAAAGTGAAATGATGAGTTTTTTTTATTTATTAGTAGATTTTTGTTTTGTTTTCTAGACTGGTGTTCGACTTTCGTTCGGTGGTTCGAAGTTGAACAAAATAAAATAATCCGATATTATATTGCCAGACAAAAAATATAAGTCTGATAACCAACAACCGAATAAAAGATACATTTTCGATAACCCCAAACCGAATTTTTTTAATTTGTTCGGGTTCTCATCACCATGTATTTTCAATTTTATTTTTTTTTATATTTTTATTTCTTTGCCTGAAAGGATTATACTTATACTCATTGCAACAACGCATGTACTACAATATTAGTGGACTCTAGTCATGAATTCATTATAGACGAGGTTTGTTAATTTTTTTTTTTCTGAATACGATTTTTTCTTATTTTTAATTTGTATTGAGTTTTATTAATAATTTGACGTATAAATGTATTTATTGTCTTTAGATTTTTCGTAGTCGTGAAACATTAATTAAATGGGCTTCTGATGTTGGGAAGAAGAACGGATTTGTCATTGTTATAAAGACATTAGATGTGAGAGGCAATGGCAGAAAACCAAGACTTATACTTGCTTGTAAAAGAAGTGATTACTATAGAGATAACAGGAAGATCAAGGGGGAACGATTGAGGTTGATATGTGTTAGGAATTGACTCTTCCTAACCAAGATCGGTGAGACACGAAATAACAAACAAAGAAGAAAAATGAATCAAATAAATCACACAAACAAGAACACAAGGATTTACGCGGTTCACCCCAGAATAAGGCTATGTCCACGGCTGCTGTAGTTTTTCACTATGATCAGAAAAATACAGCTCTCTCTTAACTTAAAAGAGGCGCCTCCTTATCTATTTATAAGTATAGAATTAGGGTTATATGGAAGCACATGGGAATTACGAAAGTACCCAAACCTCCCATTGGACCCAATGTTTGAGTAAACAGTAAGGTTAAGTGAACAGTACTTATCAGGGTCCATCGACCCAACAATCTCCCACTTGGAACCTAATAACACAAGCTCTCCATCATCTTCATCACATAGAGGAACGCCGTAACAACTCGATCTTCCTTCATTAATCTTGAAGGCCAATTAAAGTTGCACACAACTTCAGTTTGTCAATGGTGGCTGTCTTGGTCAACATGTATGCTGGATTCTTACTGCCTTGGATCTTCTCAAGAGACAAGACTCCATCATCTATAAGTGAACGAATGAAATGGTATCGCAGTTAAATGTGTTTCGTCCTAGAATGAAATACCGGATTCTTTGCAAAATGAATAGCACTTTGACCATTACAATGCAAAATACTCATCTCTTTCGTCTCACCCAACTCTACTAGGAAATTCTGTAACCAAGTCATCTCCTTCCCAACTTCAGTAATGGCAACATACTCAGCCTCTGTTGTAGAAAGAGCCACAATCTTCTGTGACTGTGAAATCCAACTCACTGCTGTACCACCCAATGTATAAACATAACCAGTAGTACTCTTTTTATTATCCACATCACCAGCCAAGTCTGCATCAACATAACCATG
This sequence comes from Camellia sinensis, assembly GCF_055761805.1. Lineage (NCBI taxonomy): Eukaryota > Viridiplantae > Streptophyta > Magnoliopsida > Ericales > Theaceae > Camellia > Camellia sinensis. Next base: position 176,178,093 of record NC_138965.1, on the reverse strand, counting down.
TAACCCGATGTCGGTTCGTCCGAAACAAAGTGCCATGCCTATAGTACCACTCAAGTATTTAAGGATCTATTTCACTGCCTCCCAATGTTGTTTGCCTGGATTACTCATGTACCTACTAACCACTCCCACTGCATATGCAATGTCTGGTCTAGTACAAACCATAGGATACATTATGCTACCGATAGCTGAAACATATGGAACATGTTCCATATAAGCATGCTCTTCTTTGGTTTTCAGAGACTGCTCTTTGGTAAGTCTGAAGTGGTTAGTCAATGGAGTGCTCACTGGTATTGCACCATCCATGCTAAACCTTTTAAGAACTTTCTTGACATACTCAGCCTGTGACAACTTCAAAGTACCATTTGCCTTGTCCCTGTAAATCCTCATACCAAGGATTCTGTTTGCAACTCCAAGATCCTTTATCTCAAATTGATTGGACAAAAGTTTCTTTAATCTTTTTATCTCTTCAATGCTAGATCCTGTGATAAGTATATCATCATCAACATATACGAGCAAAATAATATAACTTTGTCAAACCTCTAGAAATAACAACAATGATCTGCTTGACATATTGTAAAACTACTGCTGCACATAAACCCATCAAACTTCTTGTATCACTGCCTTAGGACCTGTTTCAAACCATACAAGTTTTTTCGAAGTTTGCATACAAACTCCTTTTTGCCACATGCCAAGAAACCTTGTGATTGCTTCATGTAAATTTCCTTCTCTAAATCACCATGGAAAAAAGCCGTTTTTATATCTATTTGCTCAAGATACAAATCTTCAACAGCCACAATTCCCAACACCAATCTAATAGTGGTCAACTTTACAACTCGAGAGAAAATTTCAGTGTAATCAACCCCTTCCTTTTGTTGAAATCTCTTTGCAACCAATTTGGCCTTGTAGCGTTTACTCCCATCATGTTCCTGTTTGACCCTGTAAACCCACTTGTTGTGCAAAACTTTCTTACCCACTGGTAATTTAGTCAACTCTCATGTTTGGTTTGTCGTGAGTGATTCCATTTCATTCTGCATAGCTGACTCCCACTTGATTGAATCATCAACCTAATGGAAACAACAATAAATAATGTAAAGATTGAGACCAACACTACGTAGGTTTAGACTCTCTTTCTGATCGTCTCAACTTAGGAATACGAGTACGTGGCTGAGTTTGTGGAATAAGTTTTTCAGGATTATTCGGAATCCTACTATTCAAATCACTCTCACTAATTTCCTTTAACTCAACATGCTCATGACAAGTAACAGATTCAGATTCAGATTCACATACAAACTTATCCCTATTTTTATACATTACTTTCTCATTAAATATGACATCTCTACTTCTGATTATTTTCCAATTTTTATCATCCCAAAATCGATAACCAAATTGATCGATACCATACCCAATAAAAGTACATTTAACAGATTTTGGATCAAGTTTACTTCTATCAACAGAATCTATATGTACATATGAAACACAGCCAAATACATTCAAAAAAGAAAGATTTACCTCTTTACCGCTCCAAACTTCTTCTAGTAACTTTCCATCCAATGGAACAGATGAACCACAGTTAATTAGATATGCTACAATGTTAGCTGCATTTGCCCAAAACATCTTTGGTAATCCGACCTGTATCCTCATACTTCTAGCATGTTCATTCAGAGTTTTATTCATACGTTCTGCAACATCATTCTGCTGAGGTGTCTTTCGAACAGTCTTCTCCATTCTAATTCCACTTTCTGCATAATATTTCTTGAAGTCATTGTCCTTATATTCCCCTCCATTATCTGATCTCAAGCACTTAATTTTCAGACCTGTTTCAGTCTCCACCAAGGCTTTCCACTTCTTAAAAGTAGTATAAACTTCAGTTTTATGTTTTAGAAAATAAACCCATACCTTTCTCGTTGAGTCGCTAATAAACGTAGAGAGTATGATGATTCTCCAAAAAAATGAAACTGGTGCAGGTCCCCACACATCTATATGAACCAACTCCAATTTTTCTAACTTCGGTTTCCTGCTATCCTTTGAAAAACTGACCCTCTTTTGTTTGCCGAAGATGCAATCCTCACAAAAGTCAATGTCCACTGATTTCAAATCTAACAGTTTTCCCTCAGATGCAAGTACCTTCATCCCTTTTTGACTCATATGCCCAAGCCTTTAGTGCCACAGATTTGAGTCTTCCTTCACACCAGCAACTGCTACTGTATCCCTATTGTTTGTAGTTATGTAAAGGGTGCCTTCTTTTTTACCACGAGCAATAATCATGGCTCCTTTGGTGATTTACCACAAACCACCCATGAAGGTTACAACATAACCTTCATCATCAAGTTGTCCAATAGAAATCAAGTTTCTTTTTAAACCAGGCATATGTTTGACATTCTGTATCTTCCAAACAGATCTGTTTGGCAACCTGATTGTTACATCCTTTTTACCCACAATCTTCAAAGGTTCATTATCAGCCAGATAAACCTTCCTGAAATCACCACCAATGGAATTGTCCATGATTTCCCTTTGTGAAGTAGAATGGAATGATGCCCCAGAATCCAAAATTCAAGATTCAAGAGGGCTGTCAATACTCAAGATCAAAGCATCATAAATCTCCTCTGTTGTAGCATTAGCAAACTTCTAATTTTGATCACCTTTGTTCTTATTCAATGTCGGGAAATCTCCCTTTAGATGTCCTTTCTTTCCACAGTTCCAACAACTCCGTCCTTCTCCAGTTCTTGACTTAATTTTGTATTTGGATTTTGATCTGTTGCGGTTCGAGTTTTTTTCCTGCTGATCTTTTTCTAGCTTATGTATTCAGGGCAGAACCTAATGTTTCCTCTAATTTAATCCTGCGAATTTCATCACTCGGAATTAAATCTCGAATATCATTGTAGTTTAACTTTTCTTTTCCTGAAGAGCCGTTACAGTACCATTCCAACTTTCTAGCAAACTAGATAGAATAATCAAAACCTTAACCTCATCATCAAATTCGATAGATACAGAACTTAATTGTGTTACCACAATATTGAATTCGTTCAGATACTCAACCACCGACGCATCTTCTATCATCCTCAGATTAAACAATCTACGCATCAAATAAACTTTATTTGAGGCAGAGCATTTTTCGTACATGTTTGAGAATGCTGACATGAAACCTGTTGTAGTCTTCTCCTTCGCTATGTTAAACACAACGTTACGAGACAACGTTAGTCGAATAACACCTAGCGCTTAGCGATCAAGAAGAGTCCATTCATTATCCTTTATCTTTTTTGGTTTCGTCTCTGAAAGAGGCTCATCCAATTTTTTCTGATACAGATAGTGTCAAGACCTAAACCCGTCCCTATAGGTTTAGCATCGTAACCGGCTAGTAATCCTTGGATTACCAAAGGCCTCTTAATAGAATGATATATAATAAGGGGCTGTACAAGCAAATATAGAAAATATACATTGTCCATAGAGCTGTGTTAACATATATGAGACAGAAATCTTCAAAACAAACTTATATATATATATATATATGTGACGTCATAAATACATTAGTCTTACGTTACCCATTTACACAGATAAAGCCAAAAGGGAACTTAGCCCAATGTACAGATAAGCAAAACAAAACAAAAACATCTGTAGCAAGGTTATAAAACTAGACATCTCAAAAGGAAACCTCTCTAGGAGACACAGTGGCTGGCTGATCAAAAACTTCAAGCAGCAGCTTAGGCCTGGTCACGCGCCTGCTCACCTACATACATAATATAAATAGTGAGCGGAAGCACAGTGAATAATAACAGAGTAAAGGGTTTAAATGAATGATGTCCATAATAGAATCGAAAATCAAAGTTCATATCAGAAATAAATTTATATCTTGTTCAAACTACATATAGAAATCAGAGTTCATGCTTCATCATACATGGTACATCCAATAGTGTTATCATGCTTGTTAGTTCTCTAAGGAACCTCCGGTACTGGGAACTTGTAATATACTTAAGCCAGGGTATTATTACCCCCCGGGCAAGGGCCATGAGACCATAGTATTGTTACCCCGGGCAAGGGCCTTGTGCTAAGGATGGCATGAATACTTGTCAAAAGTTGGACATTCATTCATTGATACAGAACATAGCATTTTAGAAAGCAGATCATTTCTTGTCGTATCATATAGGAAAATATTTAAACGTGAACATAGCTTTACAAAGTTATTACTCACAGATGGCTCCACTTGCAGAACAGACAAATCAGATAACTTGTGGCGCGTGACCTACACATACATAGCAGAAACACATAATGAAACACACACTTGGTTGGTACTTAACTTCTTTCATTTCATTCTCAGAGTGTTTCTAGGTCTTAACCTCTTATTGAGTCTTAATCATGGCCTAGGAATGCCTAGGATACAATGTGGATTCCAAACTGCACTTTGGAACTCTTAACAAAATTTGCTGAAAACAGGGGTCCCGCTCGAACGCAACTTCATCGCTCGAGCGGACATGCAAACATGTGAAAGGTCGCTCAAGCACAACTTTCCTCACTCGAGCGGTCTGTAAACTCTAAAAAAGTACTGGTTATAGGAAATTTCCGCTTGACGATCGCTCGAGCGTGTGACTGATGTTTTCGCTTGAGCGTAACTCTTGTCGCTCGAGCGGTCTGCAAAACATACAAACTTCTGGGAGCTTGCATTTCACGCTCGAGCGGACTTCTGGTCGCTCGAGTGGAAGTGTAAGATCACAGAGTGGTCACTCGAGCGCAAGTTCTGTCGCTCGAGCGGAAGTGCAGAATTTGAAATTTCCAGACTGCACTCCCAAGCTCCAAACTCGAATCACACACTTTAAAAATTATCTTTTTGGGCCAAAACTCCATAAAACATTTTGAAACTTGTAAAATACCATGGTTTGAAGATCATTTCACCAAATCAAGGCACCAAAGCATGCCAATTGATCAAAACTCCAACTTGAAATTTATGAATATGCCATGAACATGACATGAATTAATTTGAACTTAGGCTTTCCAAAACATGATTAATTAAGGTCAAATGGTAAGAATTGTGGTGAACTCTCAAAACCAAGTCAAGATAGACACATGCATGTGAAAATCTTTAGAAATCTACTCAAAATGCCATGATATATGCATGCATGCATGATATGGTTCAATTCTCTTCATTTCTAACGCAATTCTTATATCATCCAACTTAATTCTCTAGAGTTCATGTCCTACACATCATAATTGTACAATCTAAAGGTTAAATTCTTACCTAGGCTTGTCAATGAGAGAGCTAGAAGCTTGATCCTTGTATCTCTAAGTCCAATTCCTTCAATTTCTAGCAAATTCTTTGGTTGAGCTGAATCTCTCCTTTCTCTCCCTCTCTCACGTTTGTTTGTGTGTGCTAGCTCAAAGATGTGTTGAAATGAAGGAAAAGAACGAGTGGAGGCATAATAGGTGCCTTATATAGGCTTGGATTAAGGAATTCATTAATTAGGCTTAATTGAGCATTAATTATTCTAATTAAATCATTCTGAATCAAATTCTAATTAAACCTACCATAATGTTTTAAAAATCCTAAATAGCACATAAATCAAGTCAATTTTATAATCAGATGCTGATAAGGCCTTCAATTTGCAGAACGAAACAGAGATGCAAACAGGTATTCCTACGATAGACAAATATAATTACAAATAAGGCGACACACATGCAATTAATTCAGAATTTCACCTTAATTACTGAATAGGCTTATTTAATCATGAATTAACGTTAATAAAAGGTCGAGGTTGTTACAGTTTTCCCCTCTTAAAGAGCTTGGGCCTCCAAACTCGAGTTACCTTTATTTTGGAAGAACGTTGGGTTCAACGGAAACAAATCTGGATATCTCCTCATCATATCTTCTTCCGTTTCCCATGTAGTATAAGTTCCTTTATGATTCTGCCAATCAACTTTCACCAATGGAATTTCCTTGTTCCTCAGTCTCTTGATTCTTCGGTTAACGATTTGAATTGGTCGTTCTTCATACGTATAATCATCCTTCAAAAGTACATGTATCGGCTTAATAACGTGAAATGGATCCCTCAAATAGTCTCGAAGCATTGAAACATGAAAGACAATATGTATATTTTTCATGACTGCAGGTAAGGCTACTCGATACATCACTGGGTTAATTTTCTCAAGGATTTCATAAGGCCCAAAATATCACTGCCACGATCCAAACCCGCCCCTATAGGTTTAGCGTCGTAACTGACCAGTAATCCTTGGATTACCAAAGGCCTCTTAATAGAATGACATATAATAAGGGGATGTACAAGCAAATATAGAAAATATACATTGTCCATAGAGCTGTGTTAACATATATGAGACAAAAATCTTCAAAACAAACTTTTATATATATATATGTGATGTCATAAATACATTAGTCTTACGTCACCCATTTACACAGATAAAGCCAAAAGGGAACTTAGCCCAATGTACAGATAAGCAAAACAAAACAAAAACATCTGTAGCAAGGTTATAAAACTAGACATCTCAAAAGGGAACCTCCCTAGGAGGCACAATGGCTGGCTGACCCAAAACTCCAGGCAGCAGCTTAGGCCTGGTCACACGCCTGCTCACCTACATACATAATATAAGTAGTGAGCGGAAGCCCAGTGAATAATAACAGAGTAAAGGGTTTAAATGAATGATGTCCATAACAGAATCGGAAATCAAAGTTCATATCATAAATAGATTTATATCTTGTTCAAACTACATATAGAAATCAGAGTTCATGCTTCATTATATATGGTACATCCAATAGCGTTATCATACTTGTTAGTTCTTTAAGGAACCTCCGGTACCGGGAACTTGTAATATACTTGAGCCACGATATTATTACCCCCGGACAAGGGTCATGAGACCATGGTATTGTTACCCCCAAGCAAGGGCCTTGTGCTTGTAGACCACGATATTATTACCCCCGGGCAAGGGCCTCGTGCTAAGGATGCCACGAATACTTGTCAAAAGTTGGACATTCATTCATTAATACAGAATATAGCATTTCAGAAAGCAGATCATTTCTTGTCGTATCATATAGGAAAATACTTAAATGTGAACATAGATTTACAAAGTTATTACTCACAGATGGCTTTACTTGCAGAACAGACAAATTAGATAACTTGTGGCGCATGACTTACATACACATAGCAGAAACACATAATGAAACATACACTCAATTGGTACTTAACTTCTTTCGTTTCATGCTTAGTGTGTGTCTAGGTCTTAACCTCTTATTGAGTCTTAATCAAGTCCTAGGAATGCCTAGGATGCAATATGGATGCCAAAATGCACTTTGGAACTCTTAACAAAACTTGCTGAAAATAGGGGTCCCGCTCGAGCGGACATGCAAACATATGAGGGGCTGCTCGAACGGTCTGTGAACTCTGAAAAAGTACTGGTTGTGTGAAATTTCCGCTCGATGAATGCTCGAGCGTGTGACTGATGTCTTCGTTCGAGCGCAACCCTTATCGCTCGAGCGGTCTGCAAAACAAGTAAACTTCTTGGAGCTTGTATTTTATGCTCGAGCGGACTTCTAGTCGCTCAAGCAGAAGTGTAAGATCACAAAGTGGTCTCTCGAGCGGAAGTACAGAATCTAAAATTTCTAGATTGCACTCCCAAGCTCCAAACTTGAATCACACACTTTAAAATTGATATTTTTGGGCCAAAACTCCATAAAACATTTAGGAACTTGTAATATACCATGGTTTGAAGATCATTTCACTAAATCAAGGCCCCAAGGTATGCCAATTAATCAAAACTCCAACTTGAAATTTATGAATATGCCAAGAACATGACATGCATGAATTACTTTGAACTTAGGCTTTCCAAAACATGATCAATTAAGGTCAAATGGTAAGAAATGTGATGAACTGTCAAAACCAAGTCAAGATAGACACATGCATGCGAAAATCTTTAGAAATCTACTCAAAATGCCATAATATATGCATGCATGCATGCATGATATGGTTCAATTCTCTTCATTTCTCACTCAATTCTTGTATCATCCAACTTAATTCTCTAGAGTTCATGTCCTACACATCATAATTGTACAATCTAAAGGTTGAATTCTTACCTAGGCTTGTCAATGAGAGAGCTAGAAGCTTGATCCTTGTAACTCTAAGTCCAATTCCTTCAATTTCTAGCAAATTCTTTGGTTGAGCTCAATCTCTCCTTTCTCTCACGTTTGTTTGTGTGTGCTAGCTCAAAGATGTGTTGAAATGAAGGAAAAGAATGAGTGGAGGCATAATAGATGCCTTATATAGGCTTGGATTAAGGAATTAATCAATTAGGCTTAATTGAGCATTAATTATTCTAATTAAATCGTTCCAAATTGGATTCTAATTAAACCTACCATAACGTTCTAAAAATTCTGAATAGCAAATAAATCAAGTCAATTTCGTAATCAGATGGCAATAAGGCTTTCAATTCGCAGAATAAAACAGAGATGCAAACTGGTATTCCTATGATAGACAGATATAATTACAAATAAAGCGACACACATGCAATTAATTTAGAATTTCACCTTAATTACTGATTAGGCTTATTTAATCATGAATTAATGTTAATCAAAGGTTGGGATTGTTATAGTCTTCTCCCTTTAAAGAGTTTGGTCCTCCAAACTCGAGTTTCCTTCATTTTGAAAGAACATTGGGTTCAACGGAAACAAATCTGGATATCTCCTCATCATATCTTTTTCTGTTTCCCATATAGCATAAGTTCCTCCATGATTCTGCCAATCAACTTTCACCAATGGAATTTCCTTGTTCCTCAATCTCTTGAGTCTTTGGTTAACGATTTGAAGTGGCCGTTCTTCATACATATAATCATCCTTCAAAAGTACATGTGTCGGCTCAATAACATACAATGGATCCCTCAACTAGCCCGAAGCATTGAAACATGAAAGACATTTTGCATATTTTCCATGATTGAAGGCAAGGCTACCCAATACGTCACCGATTTAATTTTCTCAAGGATTTCATAAGGCACGACATATCTCGGTGCCAACTTACCCTTCACTCCAAACCTTATATGGCCTTTCATTGGAGTCACTTTGATAAACACATGATCTCTGACTTCATATTCTCTATCACGCCTTCGGACATCGGCATAACTCTTTTAGCGACTCTGTGCTGTTTTCAAACGTTGATGTATGAATTTCACTTTTTCAATTGTTTCTTGCACAAGTTCCAGCCCTAATAACGATCTTTCACCTACCTCCACCCAAAAAATCAGAGAACAACACTTCCTACCATATAAAGCTTCATACGGTGCCATACCGATGCTCGAATGGTAATTGTTGTTATACACAAACTCGGCCAACGGTAAGTAGGTTTCCCAATTCCCTTGGAAATCTAGGGCACACATCCGTAACATATGCTCTAAAGTCTGATTGGTTCGTTCAAATTGACCGTCTATCTGTGGGTGGTAGGCTCTATTCAGTCGCAGTTCAGTTCCCAAAGCCTGTTGTAAACTTTGTCGAAACCTCAATGTAAACTTTGCATCTCTGTCATATACAATAGACATTGGCACACCATGCAATCTCACAATCTCATTTATATAAATATTAGCCAACTTGTTCGTATTATAAATAGTTTTAACAGGCAGAAAATGAGCAAACTTAGTCAATCGGTCAACAACGACCCAAATAGAATCCATACCTCGAGAAGAGCAAGGCAAACTCACAATGAAGTCCATGGTGATATATTCCAATTTCCATTCCGATATTGAGAGTGGCTGAAGCAATCTAACAGGTCGTTGATGTTCAGCTTTAACTTGTTGGCAGTGCAAACATCTAGCTACAAAGTCAGCAATGCTCTTCTTCATTCTAGGCCACCAGAAATTCTGTTTCATGTCATGGTACATCTTTGTATTTCCCAAATGCATAACAAATTTTGAATTATGAGCCTCGGTCATAATACGTTTCCTTAAATCAGAACAATCTAGTACACAAAGTCTATTTTGAAATTTTAACACATCATTTTCAATCATGAATCCGGGCCTCGATTTTGAGTTAATTTCATCGAAAATTTTCTTTAAGAATTCATCTTCATGTTGTTTCTCTTTAATCTTTTCAATGATTACAGGTTAAGCAGAAATGGCGGCTAAGATCCTGCCCTGTTCATGCAATACAATTTCAATCTCATTCCTTTCTAGATCACATATTAATTCTTTCTGACCGGTGAGTAAACATGACAAATTACCCATGGATTTTCGGCTCAAGGCATTTGCAACAGTATTGGCTTTTCTCGGATAGTATAAGATTTGCAAGTCGTAATCCTTGATTAACTCAAGCCATCGTCTCTGTCTCATGTTCAGTTCCTTTTGGGTGAAGAAATATTTGAAGCTTTTATGATCAGTATAGATAATGTCTGTAATAACTCGAAAATTTATGTTATTCTTTAAATTTTATAATAGTATTATTTAATTATAAATAATTTCAAAAACAAATATAATTTTAAAATTTATATTATTATTCAATATTATTTTCTGAGTATTATGATATTTTTATTATATTTTTCTCTATATTTTTCCTAAATTAAAATATACTGAACCGTAACATTTTTTGTACAACAAGGAAGCGTGCCCCCCAATTCACTTGCTGACCACGCCTCCTCCCCTATATATAGGGATGATCACCATACACATCATCACCAATTCCAAGCTCTCTTATTCTCTCTCTCTCTCTCTCTCTCTCTACTCTTTAGTGTTTTTTTATATATAAAACTTTGAGTTTAGTTTGGAGTATTTAGTAGGTCAAAGTGAACGAAAGGTAAAAGTTGGAATTAATATTAAGGTGAGTTATATTATACCTTGAGTCACCATTATATATTTTACGTATGTTTTGAGTTACCATAATTTATTTTACGCAATTTGTATTTTATAACTTACATTAATATTTCGATTACGTTGATTATTTTTTGAACTTTATTTGCTTAAATTGAAATCCATGGGTATGTTTATTTAAATTTTATTAATTATTTGACACTGATTTCATAAGTAATTATTTTTTGTAAGTACCACCACGGGAGTCCCATGTCTTGGGGGACTTAAATAACTATTGGCTCTCTGATTAGTCACGTTGTGACCCTCTATCTGTCATGGATCCACTGACACTATGATTTTTGGTATGGAGCAAAGTACTGTACGGAGTTAAATGCTACACTATTGTGGGAGCCACCTCTAGAGTTCGTACGATCCACCTCTTGAGTCCATACATCTGTTTTGTTCTGTACCGTAATTATGATTTTTAGTATGGAGCAAAGTGCTGTACAGAGCCAAGTGCTACATTATGGTGAGAGCCACCTCTAAAGTTCATACGAGCCACCTCTAAAGTTCGTACGAGCCACCTCTTGAGTCCATACATCTTTTCTATTCTATTTTGTACTGTGGTTATGATTATTTTGTTTATATGATTTCTGTATTATATGTCAAATGATTTTCATATTATATACTCTGTATTTTAATATCAAGCTTTGTTTTAAGCCCAATAATTATCCATGGTGATTTTATATCATCATGCTCTCAGTATAATATTTCTCACTCTACCATGTGCTTATAGCTGTTTACCAATTTTCAAAAAACAATGCAATTTAGAAATAGTTTTTAAAAAGTCTTAAACGCGGGGCTGCGGAATAAACACACACAACACTTTTATAGTTTTTATAATTCTTTATATGTAAATATCGGCCTTTTTGGTCAATAAATTTTTCTATAAAAATAGAAGCTCCAATAATTATTTTGGTACCCTCACTTAAATTTTTTTCCTGCTCACGTTTAGTAATTTGTTTAATAATTGGCCGGAGGTAACTTCAGTTACTGGCCATCACGATGCTTAACCCTTGGGTACGAGAAGTGGGTCGTAACAATGTCGTCAAATTTTCAAAGCAAATACCACAGCTGCTAATTCAAGATCATGGGTTGGATAGTTCTTTTTATGAGGGCGAAGTTGTCGAGAAGCATAAGCAATCGCTTTTCCCTTTTGCATCAACACACACCCCAAGCCTTTGTAAGAAGCATCACTATAAATTTGAAACCCATCAGTACCATGAGGCAAAGTCAAAATTGGTGTAGTTACTAACCTAGTCTTTAACTTTTGGAAGGCTCTCTCTTTGATCAGTCTAATTGAATGGTGTAGTTTTCTGTGTCAATTGAGTGAGTGGCAAAGCAAGTTTGGAAAAATCTTTCACAAATTTACGATAATAGCTGCAAGTCCCAGAAAACTTTGAACTTCTGATACATTTATCGGTCTAGGCCAGTCCACAATAGCTTCAATTTTCTGTGGGTCAATAGAGATACCATCCTTGTTGATTACATGCCTAAAAAATGTCACATTGTCAAGCCAAAATTCACATTTGAAAAATTTTACATATAACTTCTTTTCCTTTAGGGTCTGTAAAGCAATTCTCATATGATTTTCATGTTATTCCCTACTTTTAGAATAAATCAATATATCATCTATGAATACAACAATAAACTTATCAAGGAATTGTTTGAACATTCTAATCATTAAGTCCATGAATGTCGTAGGTGCATTAGTTACCCCAAATGGCATGACTAAGAATCCATAATGTTCGTATCTAGTTCGAAAAACGGTCTTCTCAATGTCTTCTACTTTCACCTTTAGCTAGTGATATCCAGATCTAAGATCTATCTTAGAGAACACTTGTGCCCCCTGAAGTTGGTCAAATAGGTCATCTATTCGGGGTAGTGGGTACTTATTCTTGATAGCTACTTTGTTCAACTCACGGTAGTCAATACATAACCTCAAACATCCGTCTTTCTTTTTGACAAATAACACTGGAGCACCCCAAGTGAAGTGCTCGAGTTAATAAACTTCTTGTCTAACAGTTCCTGAAGTTGAGTTTTCAATTCTTTCAATTTAGAGGTGGACATTTTGTATGGGGTCTTAAAAATTGGTTGTGTCCCGGGTACTACATTAATGGTGAACTCAATTTCCCTATCAATTAACTCCCCAGCTAGGTCAGTAGGAAATACATCAGAAAATTCATAGGCCACAGGAATATTTTCCACACTAACACTAACACTAACACTATCCGATGACACGGTCAATACACAACACAAGTAGCCTGTAGACGTCCCCGAACGTCCCGGGAGGGAAATCCCCCCCGTTTTGTTCATATGGGCTCACTGCAGTTCAGGACTCAAATGTCACGGTCCTGTATCTAATCTCACAGAGTGCAATGCAAGACCGATGAATCATCAAAGAGTCCAAATCCGGCAAATCGTTTTTGAAAACATATTTTTTGAAAAAAGTGTCAAATATGGACTGCTTTGCCAGATACAAAGTGGCCACCTAAATATTTTATTTTGGAAAATTTAGGAAACCCTAACTCGTTACCTAAGGCCATGTGTCCGTCATCACCAAAGTTGCATCGGCTCAGGAATTTGGGTACGATTGGGGAAGGTCACTTCGTGAGCACCCCCGCTCGCCCGATCAAAGATCGGCCTCTACTAACCATGATATCGAGTTTTGAAAACATTATGCGTTCTTAATCCGGTTATTAGCCTAGATTACTATGTGATGCGCACAGCATACAAGTATAGACTGGGTCGCCTGAATTGGAATAAAGCATCTCATGTTTGTTTTGAAAATGGTTTGATGGTGCTACCCTCAAGTAGGCTAAGACGTGGATTTGCCACCCTCGGATGGGCTTAGAAAACATGATTTTGCCACTATCTAGTGGGCTTAAAACTCACAATTAATGAATTGTTCCAATTCAAATAACTCAACCTTCACCCACAGGCATTCAGGCAGTTATATCATATAAGCACTTAGCCTCATGGTAAGTATGCTATAATGGCAGTCACTCACACGCATGCAAGGATGCTAAAGCATAAACACTTACCGAGTACTCCAAGCCAAAACAAAAGCTATGTTAGAAATCCATGCATGATCCTAACTATACAGAAATGCCTAATGCAACACATGCAAAATGCAACTAAGATAGGCTCGGCAATTCTAAAGATGGCATGTGAAATGCTACAACTAACAAGTATTCAACTCGGAATTGAAATACAAATGCAGCTAGTATGATGCGCCGAGCCCGGTGCATGCAAGACAGATGAATGAATGCAAACATGCTATCATACTGTATGCTAATTGAAACATGCCCTAATCTAACCATCATAAGCTGGTAAATAAAAGGGAGAAAGACGTGGGGTTGGGAGACATACATCACACGCATGCACACTTATTACAATTATGCCCTCGCTCGGAGGGTCTGAATAAATAACACAATCCGAATAAGTACAAAATCCTAATTAATTAACAAATTAACTAAGAAAGCGAATAAATTAGCATGCAAGCTATGGACCGCCTCGGCTCTGTTCCGAATAATGAATGATGCATGCTCGGGTTGCCTTCGTCGGGAAATTCTTTACGATGCCCCGGTTTGCCTCTGTTCGCAATTGTTCTCGGAATATTATGCAAAGCTCCAGAAGGCTACTGATTTCTAATTTGCTGCAACAGAGAGCAACAAAGGGGCATGGCAAAGTATTTTCATATATGTATGCATGACTACTCTTCAGGGAGTGTAGTCCTCGATCCTCGTGCCACCAATCACGCATCTCGATGCATGATGGCCGAGGAGTTGAATTGCACGACTCAATGTGAAATAAATGCACATGAAAACACAACAAGTCCTAAACTCCATCATGGGTAATCCGGAGTGTCGGCGACCGGGAATTGAGACACGTTCCGTCACCCGGAGTACGAAACGTCCCTCGTTTCCCGTGCTTAGGCTAACTCCTATCCCAAACACAATGCAAATAAGATGGCATACACAATGCGACTAACATACAACCTAGCATACGCAATGCTATGAAATGGCATACACAATGCACGACACAACATGACATACACAATGCTCTAACATACAACCTAGCATACGCAATGCTATGAAATGGCATACACAATGCATAATGGACTTACACTAACATGAGTGGACCTCAGCTACACTCACATCAGTGGCCATTAGATGAAAATGAGACGATCGAAATGCGTGTACACATGCACGCATACCGAGGACCGAACATAAGGCATCAAATGCCACTCTACCAAAGCATGGCAAGGGATGAAAGATGGCCTATGAACATGTAATTTCCAGCACTAAAACATGATGCTAAATGGTCCCGAAACATGGAAATATGGCACCCGATGCATGGAATAAGCCCCGAAACTCAAAACTAGGCACATGTATTGAACCACAAGTATACAAAGAAAGCATTATTTGTTCATGAAGTCAAAAGACAGAGCCAAGGTAGTCCCAAAACATGCACATTTCTAGTTTAGAGCATGGCCAAAAGATGCTAACATGATGGACTAAAATAGCATGCAACATTGGCTAGCAAGCATGGTTTACATGGCATGTATATGAAGCAAATGAGAACTCATCAAACCAGCCAAAAACAGTGAATAAAACATGCCAAAATATGCCCAAATAATCACTGAAATGCAGCCAATGCATGCAAAAATGAGGGGCTTCTTTGGAGGGGCCTTGCAAGGGGTTGTTAAGCACATACAAGATAGACATGAAACATAGCAAAATCACCTCTAGAAATGGACTATGACAGCCCTAAAACTCACTAAATTGGCTCTGAAATGGGTCTAGGAAACATGGAAAGAAAGTCCCCTTTGAAAGGCCTTGGATGAGATTGCTCTACACATGCATTGTAGACATAAAATATGGTCAAAAGGGCCTTGGACAGTGCTAAGGCAGACCCCAAAACTCACAGAATGAGGTCTGAAACATGACTTCGATGCATGCAAAATAGGGTCCCTTTGGAAGGCCCAAAAGACCACCAAACATGATAAGGAGAGAGGGGGTCACTCCCCTCTAATTTTGGCCCTCAAAAATACATCTAAGCCACTGAAAATCCACTAGATTTCAGTAGCTAAGAGGCCAAACCATGGCCAATGCAAGTGCTCTAATGCATAGCCTTAATCATGAAGAGATGAAGCATGCATAGGGGGAAGATGACCCCAAACATAAATGGGACCCTAACCAAACTTGAAGAGGATGTCAAAAAAAGACTTTTTCCAGTTTATAGAAAATCTCGAAAATGCTCACAAGTAAGGCTAAAATAGGATGCAAAAATAGCCCTAAAAGAGAGATTGAACAAACAAGGAAGTAAATGACTTCAAACAGTAAAGTGCCCTTAAACAAAGTTGAAGAGGGGCTCAAAATAAGTCACTTTACAGTTTATAGAAAATCTCAAAAGTGCTCACAAGTAGGACTAAGATATGATGCAAAATAGGCCTACAAAGAGGGGTAAAGCATGCAAGGGTGTAGGAGGCCTCAAACAGAAAAGTGTCCTTATAAAATCTTCAAGAGGAGCTCAAAATATGACACTTTTCAGTTTATGACAAATTCCAGAAATACTTTCAAGTATGGCAAAAATAAGGAGCAAAATGAAGACCAAAAGAGGGAAAGAGTATGTTACCCTTGTAGCCAAGAACTCCAGCAGCAAAAGGGGTCCAAACTTTGAGCTAAAACCAGATTTTGGAGCTCAAAATGATCCTCAAAGAACCTCAGCCCAATGGTAGTTGAGTTTGATCAAGGGTGTTTAGGCAAAGGAGAGGTATATCTCCAAGTATAGCACTTGATATGCACACCAAGGCAAGAGAATGAGAGAGAGGCTGAGATTTGGCTCTGGAAGTTGTAGAGAGAGAGAGACTTTTTTTAGAGTGAGAAGCTCCCAAGCTTCTCCAAGAAGTTCCTCTTTGAAAAATGGGAGATATATCATCATATATAGCAAAAAGGAGAGTTGGCTCGAAAATATCTGATTATAGGACAGCTGGAGGTTGTGGAAGACAGCTGGAGGGAAAATATCTATCAATCTTGAGCTTTCTGGGCATAAGTGGTCGGCCGGCCACCTTTCTTCGTTGGCCTGCTACTTTTCCTGGTCGGCCGACCACTTTTTCGGGAGAGGGTGGTCGGCCAGCCACCTTTTCTGGTCGGCCTGCTACTTTTCTATTTTTTTCAGGACAAAAAAAGGTCTTCCGGAAAGAAAGGTGGCCGGCCAGTGATTGGGAAGTCCAAGAGTGGTCGTCCAGGTGTCCAAATTGAAACCCCGGAAGTTATCTTTCCAATGGAGCAAACCTTGCATTAAAATTCCATCTGTGCAAAAAGTTATGCCTGTTTTGGTGAAGTCGCGCAGATTTGGTCCGACTGGAGTGATGCCCTACTTCAACCAATCATATCTCCCCCGTCCAAAATTGGCTTTAGGAGATTCTTGAGTGCAAAATGAAGCCCCGGAAGTAAGATTTCCAATGGTGGTGGCCTCATAGCTAGAATCCAAGTATGCAAATGAATAAGCCCGATTCAGCGAGGGCTGCTCGACTCTCTCCTACCTGGATTCATGCCGAACTTCTCCCAAACTAGTTTCTTCCCTCTTCTCTTCTTTTCTTCAACTCCAAACCCCTAAGTAAGGTGTTTTGAAAGATTTTTCAAAGATTTCATCTCTCTTTCATTCATTTCCACTTTGTCCTTGCTCGGTTTATCGAAAAGCGCGACATTTAACAAAATGTGAGCCTCGAAACATTGTAGGAATTTTATTTCAAAAATGTTTCGAAATAGAGGGTTTTAAGGTCTAAAAACCATTCAAAATAGCTTTGGTCCAAAATGGGGTGTAAGGTTGGGACTTGACTCTCCTCATACCGAAGAAATTGAACCTTTGCCCTGCACACCTTTCTCCACCATGTAAATCATCAGTCGCGTCCAAGTCTTAAGGGCGGTCAAAAATGGGGTGTCTACAGTTACCCCTCTTTGACAGAACTCGGAAGTCAAGAAGTGACGGGAGTGAGTGTCAAAGCCCAGAGACGACCCATTTTTGACAAGGCCGAAGACTTGGACAAACAAACAAAGTACAGAAAAATAAATGGTTGCGCCCGCAGGCTGCCTACGTATCCTTTTGCAAGGAATCAAACCAGGGTAGTTCAGGGGCAGGGTGCAAAATGATATGCAGAAAGATTTTGATAATTGGACTTATACGCTACGCGAAGCCGGTTTGAAAATTGGACTTATACGCTACGCGAAGCCGGTTTAAAAATTAGACTTATACGCTAAGCGAAGCCGGTTTGAAAATTCAGGATTTATGCGATGCACTGTAATGACTAAAATGCAATGTGATAGTTAGGAAAAGAGAGGTACCTTACAGGGACAATTGGCAATGACTTACCTCGGCAATGTCCTACCTTATGCTGATGTGGGAATCTTTCTCTTCTTCTCAGTTCAACTACAGGTACTACTTTTCTCCCTGACCATGGTCACAGCTTTCCTTATTCTCCAACAGGGTGACAGACTAGGTTGATTCGGTATCCAGAATTGAGGCGCATACATATGTTATCTCAATCTATGGGGCTGCCATACAGATTTCAAGCCGAGGATATACCTCTGGGTATTTAAACTAGACTTTAATCTCAGAAATCCCGAACCTTTGCGTTCTAGGCATAAGCCATTCGAACTCTAGTTTCCACCGTCTCAGTTGGCCTCCTAAGAACTCACCGCAAACACAAGCAGGTGGCTATACCAAACCACTGGAATTCATTCGGGCACGACAAACACCAAAGGAATTGCACCTTTAGAGGATTTAAGGTCTCCTAGACCAAGGAGTGCACAAGACAGTGCGAATGATGCAAAAATACAATGTGCACAAGACAGTGCGATGCAGAGTGAATGCATAAAACAGTGCTAAGAAGATGCACAAAATAGTGCGATGCTAAAGGTGTACAAAACAGTACGAGCATGGTGAATGCACAAAACAGTGTGATACAGATAAGGTGCGCAAGATAGCGCGATGCAATACACTAACAAGTGCAGGTAAGGTGCGCAAGATAGCGCGATGCAATGCACTAACAAGTGCAGGTATGGTGTGCGCAAGGTAGCGCGATGCAATGCACTAACAAGTGCAGATAAGGTGCGCAAGATAGCGTGATGCGATATGCAAAGCATAAGACAGTGCGATTGCGATGCGTAAAATAGCGTGAATATAAACTGCACAAAATAGTGCGATGCGCAAAATAACGCGAATGATAAACTGTACAAAACAGTGCGATGCGCAAAATAGCGCGAATGTAAACTGCACAAAACAGTGCGATTGAGGTGCGCAAAATAGCGCGAATGATAAACTGCACAAAACAGTGCAATATACAAAATAGCGCGAATATAAACTACAGAAAACAGTGCGATTGAGGTGCGCAAAATAACGTGAATGATAAACTGCACAAAACAATGCGATGCGCAAAATAGCACGAATGTAAATTGCACAAAACAATGCGATTGAGGTGCGCAAAATAGCGCGAATGATAAACTGCACAAAACAGTGCGATGCGCAAAATAGCGCGAATGTAAACTGCACAAAACAATGCGATTGAGGTGCACAAAATAGCGCGAATGATAAACTGCACAAAACAGTGCGATGCGCAAAATAGCGCGAATGATTTGAAATGCACTAAACAATGCGATACGCTAAACAGCACGAGTGATTTGAAATGCATAAAACAGTGCGATACGCTAAACAGCACGAATGTAAACTGCACAAAACAGTGCGATGCGCAAAATAGCGCGAATGTAAACTGCACAAAACAGTGCGATACGCAAAATAGCGCGAATGTAAACTACACAAAATAGTGTGATGCGCAGAATAGCGCGAATGATTTGAAATGCACTAAACAATGCGATACGCTAAACAGCGCGAGTGATTTGAAATGCACAAAACAGTGCGATACGCTAAACAGCGCGAGTGATTTGAAATGCACAAGACAGTGCGATACGCTAAACAGCGCGAGTGTAAACTGCACAAAACAGTGCGATGCGCAGAATAGCGCGAATGATTTGAAATGCACTAAACAATGCGATACGCTAAACAACGCGAGTGATTTGAAATGCACAAAACAGTGCGATACGCTAAGCAGCGCGGGTGATTTGAAATGCACAAAATAGTGTGAGTGAGATACAACCACAAGATGCACAAGGTAGTGCTAGTGAGATACAAAGTGTAAGTGCACAAGACAGTGTAATAAAATGCATCTTCTATGCAAGTACGAGGGCATTTTCTATGCAACAGGGAAAGCATATTCTATGTATGAGACAAGCAAAGCATATTCTATGCGAAATCGAAAGCAAGCATATTCTATGCATGAATCATAACGATGCGTGACACGAATGCAACAACAGTGTATATGAAAGTTCACATTCTATGCAATAGAGGAACATCAAATATGTACTCTGGTGCCTCTAATTTGCCTCTTAGAGGACTTCGCAACACACTCAGCTAAAAAAAGGCACACCCTGTTCATATTGGCGAGAGATAACATCTGCATGTGAAACCCTCGAGTGCTGCTTGGATTGCCATTATGACTTGAAGCAGACTTACACTTAAGGTCGAGATACACTCATACTTTAGAGAAACGGCGAGCCCTGAGAAAGTGCACCCGGAATGCAGTCTCGGATTTTGCTAAAGTTGAAACATGCTAAGATGCTCCAAATCTTCCCTCTTTTCTTTTGCTTTGCAGTCCGGAACCTAAATAGCTTCAGATAGGTCCTTGCTTTACTATTCACACATGACCTGGGTTGAACTCTGCAGTTTTATGAAAGAACCAATCTTGTTTTGCACATATGTGGAGAACGACACAGCACTCTGAGCACAAAACGATTTTTGAAATTGAAATAAGAAAAGGGTTCTTAACCGGGTATTGAGCCTACAACTGACCACAGCCAAAATGAAACAATGGAAAACAAAGGTAAAACAACCTAAACACAACTCAACAAAGGAAAAACAAGGTAAAATGACCTAAACACATCTGTTGACACTCAAACGACTCAAAACAAGAATCGAGACAAACACAAACGCACAAACACAACACTCAGCTGTGTTACAAAGGCAAGAGACCTCTCGGTGCACGAGGAGCCAGTTTCTCCGGGTATTATTTTCCACCCTTTCTTATTTGTGATTCTCATGTCACTCGGCCCTCAGGCTCAGCTTTTCTCACAAAATCCTTTTCCTCACTTTTTCTTTCAGCGCACATTTCTCTATTCTTTAATCTCTCATTTTTTTTCATCCCTTCCCTGGGTGGTTGATGAATAAACAAGAAGTTGCGGGCTCTTGCCTCTAGCATTCTGCTAGATTCTCTTTCTTCTGCGCACAGCTAGTGAATTCCTCCCACAGAGGAATTGCACTACAACTGGGTGTGTAGCAAATTTGCAGCTGACATCGGTTGATGATGCTCTGCTGGGGAATTTGGGCGTGATCAGATCTGTCCAGATGAGGGAGTGGAATATCTTGCCCCATTCCAGTTCGTGCTTCGCACTTGGCTTGATACCTCGTTGCTTTGAGGATGTGAGAGCTTTCTGCCCTTTTGCGGTCAGCTTCCGCTGTGCCCTTTCTGGCGAATATAGTTCCCTTTCCGGCAAGTAGAGTGCCCTTTCTGGCAAGTATGTTGACAATGGAGGAAAAGACAGAACACCTGACTCAACTGTGCCCCTAGTTCATCATTTTGACCATTTTTTGTTTTTGGCTTCTGCTAAAACAATTTTAACCAAAATAAGGGTTAGATTAACATACTTGTTCGATTTTTGATTTGAAATCATGCAAGTCAGGTTATGAGCACTGAAAATTTTCCTTTTTTGGATCCAAGAAAAAGGTCTAGTTTTAGAAAAAGATGGAATAATTTTCGAGAAAATTAGTCAACCTCAGTAAAAATTTTCAAAAACTGTTTTTACAAATGGTCATTGCTCAACAAGCACGGAACCTACTCTTGAGATGCACAACCTCAGATCCATAACAATGGCAAACTGCTCCTCATCTGAAGGACACTGCATAGCAACGGAAAGTTGCCCCTTGTTTGAACGGCACCGCAGCGCATTGTAGTCAGTCCTCAGAGCGACGAACACAACCAGACTCTCGGATACAGAAGATGATCAGAACCATCACATGGACATAGTCAAATTTGAAGTGTTTTGCAGCTGGACTTCAGAATGAAGTTGCCTACGTATCCCAAAGATGGGAATCAAGCCTTACGTAGTTCAGGCTTAAGGTACACTCGGGTATTAACCGCTCCTTTTGTGCTCTAACTTTTGCCAAGGCCGCCCTTCCGGGTTTTCAACCTTACGAGCTCTATTTTTCTTTTCTTTCCAATTTTTTTATTTCTTTTATTATTATTATTTTATTTTTCAATTCAATTTTTTTCTTTATTTTTTGCATTTTCTTCATTTTTTTTTGTTCTTTTCCTTCTTTTTCTTGCTCTAATTTTTGCCTGGGTAGCCCTTCTGGGTTTTCGGCCCAGTGAGCCTCTCAAGGGTAAAAGTGTAGCTTTTGTCCATATAGAATGGTTTGAGATCTCGAAGCCATCTGAATCCAGGAGAATGGTTGTTGTTTGCTGATGATGTAGGAGTCCATCCAATGGGGGGCTGAATTTGCCCCTAGTGTTGTGGATAGGAACTTGGTTATCCTTCACCAATACTTTCTTCTTTTCTCCCTTGTGGGATTTGGCATTCTCGCTGATCTTCAGCTTTGACTATTCAAGCAAATTTGAAATTCTTTTGCCCCTAGTTCGAGGGGTGCTCCTGATCTAGCTTCGCAAGCTTCTTGATCTGACTTTGTCCCCGCTACTTCACGGGCTGCTTTTGATCTGGCCATACAGGCCTTACATTGTAGTTGACCATTGAACATTCTGAATCCAAGTTCAAGTTTTGAAATCAAGAGGGGTGGAGTCTCGAGGCTGAGAGCGATCCTAGGCTGCACAATCTCAAGAGAGATTCCACACAAGTCTTCGCAGGACTGCGCAAAACATTTTTTTGAAATCTTTTAAAAAAACGACCAGTCGCTCGCGTTGAAGACAGTGTAGAACCAATTTGGATCAAGCCAGGATCCTTCCCAGTACTCACACTAACAAGCATGATTTCATTCATTAAGGGCTTAGCATGCCTCTCTTTCTCTCAATTGATCAAATTTTTGCAAAACCCGAGGAATTCCTTCCTCTTCGTTTTCACCGCAGTGTTCAAAAAAAGGTTTGAAAAACTTAGGTCAATGCAATAATTTCAAGGCACAAGAGAGCAGGTAGAATGCACTGCCGTTTCATTCAAATCCTGGCTCAACTAGCACACGGCAGAAGCAAACACAAGAGTGCGAAAATCACTGCTATTTCAATCAGAATCTGTTGGCACAACTGGCTCCAAGGTAGAAATAGACTCAAAAGAAAACGAAAAGACAAACACAAAACAAGCAAGTGATGTCTGAGGTAACACCCCCGAAATCACCAGACTCCAACAAAATAGGACTGACTCGATACAACAAGACAGACCCAAAACAAAAAGACTGACTCTATACAGAATAACAAGACTGACTCAATACCCAAGTTAGAAAGCACAAAAACTGGTGTTTGCATATTGCTCAGAACAGTGCGTGCTATTCCCACGTCTGGAGTTAATCGAGCGCCGCCCGCAGGTGGTTCATCCCCTGATCACATACTCACATTATCCCCCAAGTTCACCGATCCAGTGCCGATAGACTTTGTAGAGCTTGGCGGGAGGACAAACCCGTTGTCAAACAGATCCTGTACTTCGTGGCGAAAACAAAAGCAGTTGTTGGTAGTATGGCCAGTTTGCTGATGGTACGCGCAGGACTGGGTAGCATCATGTGTAGCCGAAAGAGGGTTCGGGAGAGGCCGAGGCTCAAGGGGTTTGAGATGGCCTTGTCCAACAAGGATTTGGAGAGCTTTGGACAAAGGCATATAGAGGGCATGGAAGACCCTCCGACCTCGGGATTGGTACTTCAAGGTTTGTGGATTTTTACTGGGCGCACCAGAAAAGAGATTGGCAGGTGCTGGCCTGGCTTGCTGATCTCTTCCGAGTGGAGGATTAGAGCTAACAGGATCGTCTCTGGTATGACCGCCCTTCTCCCGGTTTTCCCTTTGATTCAGATTGCCCCCAACTTGAGTAGCGAAAGTGTCATCCATAGCCTTTGCAACAACTGCAATCACTTGCTGTTTGTTCAGTCCTTCGGCTTTCAAAGCCTCAACAGCCCACATGAGGTGTTCATGGGGATCAATGTCTACCCCTACCTTGTTCTTACCACTGGCCTCCACTTTATCAAAGGATCGAGTCGCTATATCCGAGCGGAGCCCAGTTGTTGTCGACACGCCAACACCCAGATCTGAGATGGCTTCAGGTTGGCCCTTTTCAGTTGCAGCTTGCTCCAAGATTAAGGAGCCTTTTGGATTGAAACTTCTAGCCTGTGATGTGGTCGATGATGGAGCCAAAATTCCAAAGGCTAAGTCTGTCACAGTTCTCTGAAGATCTTCGATCATTCTCATCAACTCAGAAGTGGTGGGCTCACAGGTTTGAGATGATTGGGGTTCAGATGCACCCATCATGCATAAGTCCATGCTTTCTGGGATAAACACCTCAGGCTTGGGTAGATGGACTGGGGTGATGTATATGCTGGGGTCGTAAGGGACGGCCAGTGTATGGATTAGATTAAGATGTGGATGAGGTACTTGGTCATTGGGGTCTAAAGGTGGAGCTATTATCCGGTTGTCGATGAGATTTTAGACCTCGTGACGAAGGCGGTAGCAACGGTCGGTGCCATGACCGCGCTGCTGATGGTACACACAGTACTTGGAGGGGTTATGTCTGGCTGGGAGTGGGTCAGGCAAAGGTTAAAGATCGAGGGGTTTGAGATACCCTCTTTCCATCAAGACTTTTAGTGCACTAGTCAGGCTCATATAGAGAGGGGTGAAAGTTCTGCCCTGAGCTCGGGCTGGGCCGGCGGTTTGTAGGCTTGGATTGGCAAAAGGGTTGGCTGTGGCGACTGTATTGATTTCTGCGGGTTTGGGAATAGCGCTACTACCAGCATTGGCACTCCCTGAAATCACCCTCCTTGTCGCTTCACTTGTTCTGGGAATGATCCCACTGTTGAACGCATTCTCGATCTGAACCCCCAGTTCATGCAAACTTTTGAAAGTGAATAGCGGAGCGACTATCAACTTTTGCAACATATCATGCTCGAGGTTTCGCACCATCATCTGCACTTGATCCCTCTCAGAAGGGCGACGATTTGTCACTTGTGCTGCCTTTGCTCTCCACCTCGCAACGAATTTCACAAAAGGCTCTGTTGAGTTCTGGCGAGTTGCTTCAAGCTCTTGGATGGTCATTTCAACTTGGGTATTGTAGGAATACTGATCGACAAAGGCCTCAGCCAGTTCTTCCCAGTTTTGCTTCACTGTATCCTCCAATTTGGCATACCAAGTGGCTGCTACACCTGACAGGGTTTTTCCATACAGAGAGAGTTTCTGTGGCTTAGTCAGACCCATCGGCTTCAGGATATCCAAGAAAAGCCGGATATGTACCATAGGATCTCCAGACCCGTCGAAACGGTCAATATGTGGCATTTTGAATCTGTCTGGGAGCCGTACGGCAACCTCGTTGTACCTATCCTCAATGTCGAGAATGGAGTTAAGGCCATGTACCTTTTTGAATTGCTTCTCAAGGTTTACAATTTTCACTGCGGTCAGATCGAGCTCATTAACATCAAGGGGATAAAGCCTCTCATTAGGTTGCACCAGGGATCTGAAAACTCGGGCTTGAGCCAACCTTTCTCGAGGATCTGGACCCTGCAAATCTTCAGCTGGCGGAAGTGGGTCAAAGTTCGGCTGGGGTCCCAAAGCTGGATGTGAGGCAGATGCCCCAGATGGGCGCTGCGTTTCAATACTGGTCTCGGCCTGCATGGCAGTTCCCTGATTTAACGCTGCTATCATGGCCATAAATTCTTCCGAACCCTGTGCCATCACGGTCTGCTGAGTTCGAACAAAGGTGATGTGACTGGCGACTGACGAATCAGATGAACCGGTGAGCCCCGACTGGCCTTTCTTTGCCTTGCCTCAGCGAAAGAACACTAGTTGCATATAATTGAATTTCTGACCTGACAAAGTCTATCAGCACTAGTCCAATGTACCCGGGGGATATCAGAGCCTTCTGAAGCTATGGTTCCCAAACTACCTAGCAAAAGAGAAAACAGATAGCATCTCAGCCCGATTTCACCGAAATAGATATGAGTAAAGCTGAATGACCGTGCTCTCTACTGAATTCTGCCCAAAATTCTTCCTGTAAACCGATACCCTCAGGTAAAACTGATTGCCCCAAAATACTGATGCCCGCAGGCCTGATACTCAGACTTGCAAACTGATACACACAACCTGTAGAGACACACTCTGACAGCACATAGCAAGCAAGTAAGAGCCAAAACACCCCTATGTTGGGGTAGGGTTTCCCTGTCCTATTTTGTCAGGAGTTAGGGTTTCACTACGCACACAGCAGTTTCAAACAGCCTATCGGGTAAGCAACCTGTCCTAGCTTGGAATGGTCACTATGGATTCCGAATATGCACTAGGTCGAATGGTCAAAAGGGTGCCCCGGTAAAATCTGGGTTTGTATTCCCATACTGGCAGAGCCTGTAACCGGTCAGCCTTATGGCACGCAGCCTCTAGCAAACCGTTCAGGAATAGCAGATGGCAAACACGGTGTCCTAGGCGCACCAATGCACATGCAATGTAGAGAAACACATAAGTGTAATCAAAACAAGATATCATGAGTTCGAGTCAAGTTCTCTAAATCCCCAGCAGAGTCGCCAGAAACTATAGACGTCCCCGAACGTCCCGAGAGGGAAATCCCCCCCGTTTTGTTCATATGGGCTCACTACAGTTCAGGACTCAAATGTCACGGTCCTGTATCTAATCTCACAGAGTGCAATGCAAGACCGATGAATCATCAAAGAGTCCAAATCCGGCAAATCATTTTTGAAAACAGATTTTTTGAAAGAAGTGCCAAACATGGACTGCTTTGCCAGATACAGAGTCGCTACCTAAATATTTTATTTTGGAAAATTTAGGAAACCCTGACTCGTTGCCTAAGGCCACGTGTCTGTCGTCACCAAAGTTGCCTCGGCTCGGGAACTTGGGTACGATTGGGGAAGGTCACTTCGTGAGCACCCCCGCTCGCCCGATCAAAGATCGGCCTCTACTAACCATAATATCGAGTTTTGAAAACATTATGCATTCTTAATCCGGTTATTAGCTTAGATTACTATGTGATGCGCACAGCATACAAGTATAGACTGGGTCGCCTGAATTGGAACAAAGCATCTCATGTTTGTTTTGAAAATGGTTTGATGGTACTACTCGCAAGTAGGCTAAGACGTGGATTTGCACCCTTGGATGGGCTTAGAAAACATGATTTTGCCACTATCTAGTGGGCTTAAAACTCACAATTAATGAATTGTTCCAATTCAAATAACCCAACCTTCACCCACAGGCATTCAGGCAGTTATATCATATAAGCACTTAGCCTCATGGTAAGCATGCTATCATGGCAGTCACTCACACGCATGTAAGGATGCTAAAGCATAAACACTTACCGAGTACTCCAAGCCAAAACAAAAGCTATGTTAGAAATTCATGCATGATCCTAACTATACAGAAATGCCTAATGCAACACATGCAAAATGCAACTAAGATAGGCTCAGCAATTCTAAAGATGGCATGTGAAATGCTACAACTAACAAGTATTCAACTCGGAATTGAAATACAAATGCAGCTAGTATGATGCGCCGAGCCCGGTGCATGCAAGACAGATGAATGAATGCAAACATGCTATCATACTATATGCTAATTGAAACATGCCGTAATCTAACCATCATAAGCTGGTAAATAAAAGCGAGAAAGACGTGGGGTTGGAAGACATACATCACACGCATGCACACTTATTACAATTGTGCCCTCGCTCGGAGGGTCCGAATAAATAATACAGTCCGAATAAGTACAAAATCCTAATTAATTAACAAATTAACTAGGAAAGCGAATAAATTAGCATGCAAGCTATGGACCGCCTCGGCTCTGTTCCGAATGATGAATGATGCATGCTCGGGTTGCCTTCGTCGGGAAATTCTTTACAATGCCCCGGTTTGCCTCTGTTCGCAATTGTTCTCGGAATATTGTGCAAAGCTCCAGAAGGCTACTGATTTCTAATTTGCTGCAACAGAGAGCAACAAAGGGGCATGGCAAAGTATTTTCACATATGTATGCATGACTACTCTTCAGGGAGTGTAGTCCTCGATCCTCGTGCCACCAATCACGCATCTCGATACATGATGGCTGAAGAGTCGAATTGCACGACTCAATGTGAAATGAATGCATATGAAAACACAACAAGTCCTAAACTCCATCATGGGTAATCCGGAGTGTTGGCGATCGGGAATTGAGACACGTTCCGTTACTCGGAGTACGAAACGTCCCTCGTTTCCCGTGCTTGGGCTAACTCCTATCCCAAACACAATGCAAATGAGATGGCATACACAATGCGACTAACATACAACCTAGCATACGCAATGCTATGAAATGGCATACACAATGCACGACGCAACATGACATACACAATGCTCTAACATACAACCTAGCATACGCAATGCTATGAAATGGCATACACAATGCATAATGAACTTACACCAACATGAGTGGACCTCAGCCACACTCACATCAGTGGCCATTAGATGAAAATGAGACGACCAAAATGCGTGCACACATGCACGCATGCCGAGGACTGAACCTAAGGCATCAAATGCCACTCTACTAAAGCATGGCAAGGGATGAAAGATGGCCTATGAACATGTAATTTCCAGCACTAAAACATGATGCTAAATGGTCCCGAAACATGGAAATATGGCACCCGATGCATGGAATAAGTCCCGAAACTCAAAACTAGGCACATGTATTAAACCACAAGTATACAAAGCAAGCATTATTTGGTCATGAAGTCAAAAGATAGAGCCAAGGCAGTCCCAAAACATGCACATTTCTAGTTTAGAGCATGGCAAAAGATGATAACATGATGGACTAAAATAGCATGCAACATTGGCTAGCAAGCATGGCTTACGTGGCATGTATATGAAGAAAATGAGAACTTATCAAACCAGCCAAAAATAGTGAATAAAATATGCCAAAATATGCCCAAATAATCACTGAAATGCAGCCAATGCATGCAAAAATGAGGGGCTTCTTTGGAGGGCCTTGCAAGGGGTTGTTAAGCACATACAAGATAGACATGAAGCATAGAAAAACCACCTCTGGAAATGGACTATGACAGCCCTAAAACTCACCAAATTGGCCCTGAAATGGGTCTAGGAAACATGCAAAGAAAGGCCCTTTTGAAAGGCCTTGGATGGGATTGCTCTACACATGCATTGTAGACATAAAATATGGCCAAAAGGGCCTTGGACAGCGCCAAGGCAGACCCCAAAACTCACAGAATGAGGCCTGAAACATGACTTCGATGCATGCAAAATAGGGTCCCTTTGGAAGGCCCAAAAGACCACCAAACAAGACAAGGAGAGAGGGGGTCACCCCCTCTAATTTTGGCCCTCAAAAATAAATCTAAGCCACTGAAAATCCACTGGATTTCAGTGGCTAAGAGGCCAAACCATGGCCAATGCAAGTGCTCTAATACATAGCCTTAATCATGAAGAGATGAAGCATGCATAGGGGGAAGATGACCCCAAATAGAAATGGGACCTTAACCAAACTTGAATAGGATATCAAAAAAAGACTTTTTCTAGTTTATAGAAAATCTCAAAAATGCTCACAAGTAAGGCTAAAATAGGATGCAAAAATAGCCCTAAAAGAGAGATTGAACAAACAAGGAAGTAAATGACTTCAAACAGTAAAGTGCCCTTAAACAAAGTTGAAGAGGGGCTCAAAATAAGTCACTTTATAGTTTATAGGAAATCTCGAAAGTGCTCACAAGTAGGACTAAGATATGATGCAAAATAGGCCTACAAAGAGAGGTAAAGCATGCAAGAGTGTAGGAGGCCTCAAACAGAAAAGTGTCCTTATAAAATCTTTAAGAGGAGCTCAAAATATGACACTTTTCAGTTTATGACAAAGTCCAGAAATACTTTCAAGTATGGAAAAAATAAGGAGCAAAATGAAGACTAAAAGAGGGAAAGAGTATGTTACCCTTGTAGCCAAGAACTCCAGCAGCAAAAGGGGTCCAAACTCTGAGTTAAAACCAGATTTTGGAGCTCAAAATGATCCTTAAAGAACCTCAGCCCAATGGTAGTTGAGTTTGATCAAGGGTGTTTAGGCAAAGGAGAGGTATATCTCCAAGTATAGCACTTGCTATGCACACCAAGGCAAGAGAAGGAAAGAGAGGCTGAGATTTGGCTCTGGAAGTTTAGAGAGAGAGAGACTCTTTTTAGAGTGAGAAGCTCCCAAGCTTCTCCAAGAAGTTCCTCTTTGAAAAATGGGAGATATATCATCATATATAGCAAAAAGGAGAGTTGACTCGAAAATATCTGATTATAGGACAGCTGGAGGGAAAATATCTATCAATCTTGAGCTTTCTGGGCATAAGTGGTCGGCCGGCCACCTTTCTTGGTCGGCCTGCTACTTTTCCTGGTCGGCCGACCACTTTTTCGGGAGAAGGTGGTCGGCCAGCCACCTTTTCTGGTCGGCCTGCTACTTTTCTGTTTTTTTCAGGACAAAAAAAGGCCTTCTGGAAAGAAAGGTGGCCGGCCAGTGATTGGGAGTCCAAAAGTGGTCGACCAGGTGTCCAAATTGAAGCCCCGGAAGTTATCTTTCCAATGGCACAAACCTTGCATTAAAATTCCATCTGTACAAAAAGTTATGCCTGTTTTAGTGAAGCCGCGCAGATTCGGCCCAACCGGAGTGTTGCCCTATTTCAACCAATTATATCTCCCCCGTCCGGAATTAGATTTAGGAGATTCTTGAGTGCAAAATGAAGCCCCGGAAATAAGATTTCCAATGGTGGTGGATTGATAGCTTGAATCCAAGTATGCAAATGAATAAGCCCGATTCAGCGAGGGCTGCTCGACTCTCTCCTACCCGGATTCATGCCGAACTTCTCCCAAACTAGTTTCTTCCCTCTTCTCTTCTTTTCTTCAACTCCAAACCCCTAAGTAAGGTGTTTTGAAAGATTTTTCAAAGATTTCATCTCTCTTTCATTCATTTCCACTTTGTCCTTGCTCAGTTTATCGAAAAGCGCGACATTTAACAAAATGTGAGCCTCGAAACATTGTAGGAATTTTATTTCAAAAATATTTTGAAAGAGCGGGTTTTAAGGTCTAAAAACCATTCAAAATAGCTTTGGTCCAAAATGGGTGTAAGGTTGGGACTTGACTCTCCTCTTACCGAAGAAATAGAACATTTGCCCTGCACACCTTTCTCCACCATGTAAACCATCAGTCGCGTCCAAGTCTTAAGGGCGGTCAAAAATGGGGTGTCTACATAGCCCCGACAACATTTTCTCAATAATTTCCTAGCATTCATAAATGAAATCAAGTATGGTGGAGGAACTACCCCATTTCTAGTGAAAACAAATTCAGGTATACCAGGTGGTCTAAACACAACAGATTTACTCCTACAGTCAATGGTGGCACAGTATTTAGTCAACCAATCTATACCTAGAAGACAATCAAAATGATCAATGCTCAAGAGCAGCAAATCAACATATAATGTCATATCACCAATCATAATATCACATGTCGGGTAAACATAAGCACATATCATAGAACCCCCAGACGGTGTAGATACAGATAGTGAACAGTTCATAGGTTCTAACAGTCTAGTTAATTTTTGAGAAAAAGCATGCGATACGAATGAATGTGTGGAACCAGAATAAATCAGCACATAGGCATTCTGAGTACAGATAGAGATTATACTTGACACCACTGACTCAGTATTTTGTACATCCCCAAGTACTAATACAAAAACCCGGCATTGTCTCAAAGTTTCTCTCCCAATATTGGCTCTCACATTCGTTCTTGGTGCAGGAGCAAATCCGACTGAACTTGCTACAGGACGGGTAGTCGTGTCGAGTCTCATCGGGTAATCTCTAATCATGTCGCCTACCTTGCCGCATTGAAAACAAGCACTAGATGCACGGTGACACATGCCCCTATGCTTCATTCCACATTTTGGACAAACTGGCATAGACCCACTGCTTTGGCTTGAGCTACTTGACGATCCAGTATTTTGCTTCTTCGGAAATGATCGGCCTTTCTTGAAATTGAATCCGGCCATTTTACCTCTCCATTCAGTTTTTGGAGTTGTAGCTTGTTTCTTTGCCGCTAGAATGTCCCCTACCATCAACGCTCTATCAAGTACTTCCACATATGTAGGTAATTTCAGTACACCTACTCGGTCAAACACTTCTAAGTCTAATCCCCCTTCAAATTTCCAAGCCTTTTTGTAATCTGTGTTAACCATATGATGAGCAAATTTAGCCAACTTGGTGAACTTAGCCTCATACTCAGCTACGGACATCTTCCCTTGCTTAAGTACTTGGAATTCAGAAACTTTTCGGTCTCTAAAGCATTGGGAAAAATACTTGTTGTAGAAAATCTCATTAAACTGAGTCCACGTCATATTTCCATTATTAGTTGGGATCAGTAACCCCCATCTCCAAGCTTCGTCTTTTAACGTGTAGGTAGCCAAAAGAACTTTCGTGTTTTGGAGCTAGGAAACACTTCAATTCAGAGGACTCTGCTATATCATCACTTCTTGTATTTTCCATTGCTATAGGGAAACAAGAGAACAATAAACATTGTCAAATAGTTCTTTTCACAGTGTTCGGAGCAGTCATTCCCAGTTCATTCGTTTCAATTTTATGTGTTCATGTTCAGATGTAGTTTTCTCGAGTACAAAAATTAATACGTACTTACATATGCAGATGGAATACCTCTAACTCTTACTAGGACATCCTATAGCTCATATGGACTCGTGTGCGATAAAACGCGTGTTCTGATACCACTCTGTCACGACCCAAACTCGCCTCTATAGGTTTAGCGTTGTAACTGGGCAGTAATCATTGGATTACCAAAGGCCTTTTAACATAATGACATATAATAAGGGGCTGCAGAAGCAAATATAGAAAATATACATTGCTCATATAGCTGTGTTAACGTATATGAGACAAAAATCTTCAAAACAAACATATATATATATATGTGACATCATAAATACATTAGTCTTACGTCACCCATTTACACAGATAAAACCAAAAGGGAACTTAGCCCAATGTACAGATAAGCAAAACAAAACAAAAACATCTGTAGCAAGGTTATAAAACTAGACATCTCAAAAGAGAACCTCCCCGGGAGGCACAGTGGCTGGCTGACCAAAAACTCCAGGCAGCAGCTTAGGCCTGGTCACACGCCTGCTCACCTACATACATAATATAAATAGTGAGAGAAAACCTAGTGAATAATAACAGAGTAAAAGGTTTCAATGAATGATGTCCATAACAGAATTGAAAATTAGAGTTCATATCAGAAAACAGAGTTATATCTTGTTCAAACCACATATAAAATTATAGTTTATGCTTCATCATACGTGGTACATCCAATAGCGTTATCATGCTTGTCAGTTCCCTAAGGAACCTCCGGTACCGGGAACTTGTAATATACTTGAGCCACGGTATTATTACCACCGGGCAAAGGCCATGAGACCATGGTATTGTTACCCCTGGGCAAGGGCTTTGTGCTTGTAGACCACGATATTATTACTCCCAGGGAAGGGCCTTGTGGTAAGGATGCCACGAATACTTGTCAAAAGTTGGACATTCATTCCTTGATGCAGAACATAGCATTTCAAAAAGCAGATCATTTCTTGTTATATCATATAGGAAAATACTTAAACGTGAACATAGCTTTACAAAGTTATTACTCACATATGGCTCCACTTGCAGAATAGACAAATCAGATAACTTGTGGTGCGTGACCTACACACACATAGCAAGAACACATAATGAAACACGCACTCGGTTGGTACTTGACTTTTTTGGTTTCATTCTTAGTGTGTTTCTAGGTCTTAACCTCTTATTGAGTTTTAATCATGGCCTAGGAATGCCTAGGATGCAATGTGGATGCCAAAATACACTTTGGAACTCTTAACAAAATTTGCTGAAAACAGGGGTCCCGCTCGAGGGCAACTTATTTCGCTCGAGCGGACATGCAAACATGTGAGAGGCCGCTCGAGCGTAACTTCCCTCGCTTGAGCGGTCTGTAAACTTTGAAAAAGTACTGGTTGTGTGAAATTTTTGCTCGACGATTGCTCGAGCGTGTGACAGATGTATTTGCTCAAGCGCTCAAGCGCAACTCTTGTCGCTCGAGCAGTCTGCAAAACATGCAAACTTCTGGGAGCTTTCATTTCACGCTCGAGCTCGAGCGAACTTCTGGTTGCTCGAGCAGAAGTGTAAGATCACAAAGTGGTCGTTTGAGCGGTAGTGCAGAATCTGAAATTTCCAGACTGCACTCCCAAGCTCCAAACTCGAATCACACACTTTAAAACTCATCTTTTTGGGCCAAAACTCCAGAAAACATTTAGAAACTTGTAAAATACCATGGTTTGAAGATCATTTCACTAAATCAAGGCACCAAAGCATGCCAATTGATCAAAACTCCATCTTGAAATTTATGAATATGCCATGAACATAACATACATGAATTGCTTTGAACTTAGGCTTTCCAAAACATGATCAATTAAGGTCAAATGGTAAGAAATGTGGTGAACTCTCAAAACCAAGTCAAGATAGACACATGCATGTGAAAATCTTTAGAAATCTACTCAAAATGCCATGATATATGCATGCATGCATACATGATATGGTTCAATTCCCTGCATTTCTAACTCAATTTTTGTATCATCCAACTTAATTCTCTAGAATTCATGTCCTACACATCATAATTGTGCAATCTAAAGGTTGAATTCTTACCTAGGCTTGCCAATGAGAGAGCTAGAAGCTTGATCCTTGTATCTTTAAGTCCAATTCCTTCAATTCTTAGCAAATTCTTTGGTTGAGCTCAATCTCTCCTTTCTCTCCCTCTCTCACGTTTGTTTGTGTGTGCTAGCTCAAAGATGTGTTGAAATGAAGGAAAAGAATGAGTGGAGGCATAATAGGTGCCTTATATAGGCTTGGATTAAGGAATTCATTAATTAGGCTTAATTGAGCATTAATTATTCTAATTAAATCATTCTGAATCAAATTCTAATTAAACCTACCATAATGTTCTAAAAATCCTAAATAGCACATAAATCAAGTCAATTTCGTAATCAGATGCTGATAAGGCCTTCAATTCGTAGAACGAAATAGAGATGCAAACAGGTATTCCTACGATAGACAAATATAATCACAAATAAGGCGACACACATGCAATTAATTCAGAATTTCACCTTAATTACTGAATAGGCTTATTTAATCATGAATTAACGTTAATCAAAGGTCGGGGTTGTTGCAAATAGTCTTCAATCTGCATCTTCCAAAATCTAAAATTTGTGCCATTGAATTTATTCGATTCTAACCTTTTCGTTTGTAGCCATCGCTCTTACTCGAACAAATGCTCTGATACTAGTTGTTAGGAATTGACCATTCCTAACCAAGATTGGTGAAACACGAAATAACAAACAAAGAAGAAAAATGAATCAAACAAATCAAACACACAAGAACACAAGGATTTATGTGGTTTACCTCAGAATATGGCTACATTCACGACTGCTGCGGTTTTTCACTATGATCAGAAAAATACAACTATTTTTTAACCTAAAAAAGACGTCCCCTTATCTATTTATAAGTATAGAATTAAGGTTATGCGGAAGCATATGAGAATTACGAAAGTACCCAAACCTCCCATTGAACCTAGTGTTTGAGTGAACAGTAGGGTTGAGTGAACAGTACTTATTAGGGTCCACTGACCCAACAATAGGTTCTAAAAAGTGTGGATGTCTATTTCTATTAAGGGGGGAAAAATTAACTACAAATTACCAAGACGAATTGTGATAACATATTTGATTAATGGATTCAAACAATGACAGATTTTATAAATACTTTATGGATATTCGTACACTTGATGTTTTTATGAATAATTTTATTGATACTTTTATGTATGATTTTATGGATGCATGTTTGATTTATGAAATTTTTTATGGATGTTTCAAAGAAAAAGTAAATCTTTCAATGTACAACGACGGGGGCCTAGACAACTCTATTATAGTTTGGCAACATGACACTAGAGTAATCTCATTTGTATAATAATGTATCACTGAACATGCACTTTACAAGTGGCCCAAATTCATTTCATGTTATCATCTAATTGGATGGCAACATAATGATGAGGAAAAAAATATTATCCAATAACATGGCACTGGAGTAATTCAAATTAATTAGTGTTGTATTACCGAACAGGCCCACCGCAAATTAAAAAATCATTATTTGGAAGAAAGTGTCTTTGTAAATGTATGACAACTGGAGAGATCTATTTTTTCTGGCAACATAACACCGGAATAATGTAAATTATTTAGCACCGTGTTACCAAAATTAGTGGTGTAAAGAGATGAAATAGTTAATTTAGGGTTAGTTTTGGTAATATATTGGGGGTGTGAGAATTACATTTTTTTTAGTGGTCTATGAGATGATGGGTGTAAAGAGGTTAAATAATTGTGTAAATAGAATCACCCATTTCAAATTATGTAATGTATGGGTAGACGGATTTGCCCTTTTTTGTTATTGTCATGGACGTGCATTGTGGGATTGAGTGAAGATTTTGTGGGATACATTGCTTGTCACACCCCAAATCCGGGCATGACCGGCCATGGCCCACAGGGACTCAGCCCAAGGCACACGTAAGCCTAAACATGAACCCCAAATCATGAAGAATAAATGTGATGATAGCCCATAAATAAATAAATCAAAACCCAATCCAGTGATAAGTCACAAGTATAAATGGCAAAACCAACCGTAACCAACTTCCAAAAATATATATTAAATGGAACACAAACCGCTCACAAAATAAAATAATTCTAAATAAAGAAAATCCAACCACAAAGTATGCACAAAACCCGACATAACAATCTAAAACAAAATAATGAATGTCCTAGAGGTCCATGCAATTGAGTCCTCGCTACGCCATAAGTCCACTCTAAGTCTTTCTAACACCTGGAAGTGGTAAACAACTAAGTCAGCTGATAGCTCAGTGAGTAGCAACATGGATAGTAAATACAGTTTTGAAAATAGGGTTTAATTCCAAAATAAGATATATATCACAGAAACTAGATTGGCATACAGTTTGGTAAAGGTAATATGTTTCAAAAGGAAGGTTCCACAGTTCAACAGTTAAAATACTCATGTCTCTCAAGAACATGATAAATGACATTTTCCATTTAAAACAGATTACAACATGAACACCAATAATTTTCTGGGTACCAAGAAAATAACAAGTAATATGCCACACAGTTCTCAAGGCTATAAGCGCTGTTGGATCCAATACCGAACTAAGAGTCATCATTAGGGTGGCAACCTGGGCCTTTTCTCAAAGACGATCCGATTGAAGGTCACCTAGCTTAACCTAGGTCTTTTCTTTACAATCGTTAAACACTAGAGTCATCACGGCCCAACTCGGATCTATTTCCTAGTGGCCAAAGTCACCACACACAGTGGAATAATTTCCCTGGACTAAATACACAGATGGTCCCAATAATCAATACACATCAGTTTCGCAAAACATGGTAGTTCACTATTTTAACCATGAGACTAAAATAAATAGTTTACAGTATGCCAAGTTCAGACATATTTCAGAAATAATTTGATTCCATTGATAATATAATAATTTATCAAAACAGTTTAGGCATGAAACAACAATTTAATTTTCCAACAGTCCAGGGTAGGGGAACATTTATAAAAATATGTAGCATGAAACTACTCACCTGGAAACGAAATAATTTAATCTTCAAATAGAGTATAAAAGTCCAACTAGTGCCCTGAACCAAGTATAAAAACTACACGCCACTACTAATTTAAAAATACTAAAGAATAGGAACTAAGTAACCTCAACTAAAGCGCACTAACACGGCTTAACCCAACTCACCGTTACTCTTAAATATTACCTAAATTCATGTTCATCAAGGCCTAAAATCACCCAAGACATGGGTTCCGGTCAAAACTTAATTAAATGTGACTTTGAGATAAAAGAAAATTTTTTATAGGTTTTCCCGAACTGTTCACTAACTCTGAAAATTAAAAACCCACTCTACACCATTCAAAAAATTCCAAAACCCCCCAGATATCAACTAATATATCCTAAGTTTCAAACCCAAATGGTTTCACTTGATTTGCTTATCAAAATAATTATCTATAATTAATTATATCTAAACAGGTTGTTTTCTGCAGTACTTTAAAGAAATTAATGGTTCTCTTAGTATACATGAGCAATCAACGCAAGGCCAAAAATTTATGAAACTAGACTCGTATCCGGTTCTAATGACGCTGATTTGATAATTTTCGGATTTATGCCCAAAGAGAACAACACTCCCGAACTTACTGCTTAAAATCAGTTTTCTGGACAGATTTGAACGCATCAATTTATATGGATTTTGACTCCCAAAAATTATGAAAAAATTCAGATATGCAATTCAATATGTAATTAATCTACTGTAAAAATTTCAGTTCAAAATTCATTCGTTTGATATGGTTTCTTGATTTCTAAAGTTTGTTGGTAGATTAATATTCTTAGGAGCAACATTATGAATTCAATTAAAATTTCTA
Organism: Camellia sinensis; assembly: GCF_055761805.1. Lineage (NCBI taxonomy): Eukaryota > Viridiplantae > Streptophyta > Magnoliopsida > Ericales > Theaceae > Camellia > Camellia sinensis. The sequence goes on along the minus strand of NC_138965.1, from coordinate 176,139,475 downwards.
GAATACTATCCCAATCAGCCAATCCATTCATTTTTCTTCCACTAACTCATAACACCCACAAGCATCATAACTATGTAAACAACATATTATAATAGAACAAGAATAGATTGATTAATACCTTAGAGAGTTGTAGAGACACAAGGGTGCTTTCTCTCCCTCTCTCTTTTCTATCTCTTGCTCTCTCTTCCTCTCTCACGTTTCTACTGTTGCTGTTGCGACAATGTTGATTAGGAACCCTAGGGTTGTTATATACTGTATTAGGCAACCTAGGGTTACTTTATATATCTAAACAAAAGGCTCTAAATTATTATCTCTTTATATTATTTTATTTTCTAACCCATTAGTTTAAATAAAATATAACTATTATTATAACAAAATATACTTACTAACTTGCCCTCTATTTTTTTTTTAAATAATAAATGTTGCCTCTAAATTAAATACTTTCACCATAAATTTATTTTACGTTTAAAATTAATTAAAAGACCCTTCAATAATATTTAATTCGCACTTAAAGATTCACAATAAAATATTTGAGATTTGTAAAATTATTACTATCTAATTATTTATTTTATTTGCATATTCGGGTTCTCACATTGCTGTGCCATGTTTGGTAATTTGGATCCCATGTTTTTAGGTGTAAGAAATCATTGGGTCGGGGAAGGGGGAGGGAGGAGTATTGTGAGTTAGCAAAGTAGGGTTTCGTTGTTCTGTTGGTGGTGATGAGAGCTGCTGTAAACGTTAGCATTGCTCATTGTTGCAGGTACGTTGTATATTTATATGTTTCGGATAGTGAAGATGACATTTCCCCTTAGGGAACGTGGGCTCCGTATGGATTGATATGGATGTGGTTTTGTTACAATATGATCATCACAGGACAATTTTGAATGGTGTTGATGGGTTCGTTATGTTTGTGTGTTTGTTGTGGTGTGACCATTAACATGTGTTATTTCATGGGGTGATGTATCAACATGTGTTATTTTCCCCCCTATTGTGTGTGCGGGGTGGGGGGCATTCAGTTTTGTTCAGTTCATAAGCCTTGATTCTTACCAAAATAATAATAATAATAATAGTAATAAATAAATAAACAAAAACTTGACTTGTTTGGGTTTGTAACCTTTTTAACTCGAGTTATTAAGCCCATAGAGGTGTCTCTACACTTAGTGCCTTAAAACCGTCTGGTTTGGGAGTCATTGGACCAATACTTGCGACATGGGCTAATTAGAATGCTTAAGGGACCTAAACATTGCACAGTTAAGGAAAAATAATGACTTGTTCAGATCCGTAGCCTTTTCAGCTCGAGTTATTAAGCCCGTAGGGGCGTCTTCACACCTAGTGCCCTAAAATCGTCTAGTTTGGGAGTCATTGGCCCAATGCTTGCTACATAGGTTGATTAAAAAGCTTAATAGATTAAGACATTGCATAGTCTATAAAAAAATAAAAATAAATAAAAAATTTAGAATCCTGGTTGCAAAAGTTTAGGCTCTATTTGGTAGAGCTTTAGAGCTTTAGAATTTTAGTTCCACCCTTTGGTTTGCACGTGATGTTTGCTATAATTTTTTAAAAATTAATTTCACACTCACTTTTGAAAACTCTATCTAAGGTGGGAAAATTTGGGTAAACCGGTTGTCCTCCCAGACATATGGCTGGTTGACCAGAACAGTGCAATTTATTTATTTATTTTATTATTTTTTTTTACAATTGCCACATGTTATTTTTTATATTTTAAATAAAAAAATTCAAAAAATTTTAAATTTTTTTATGTGCTTTGAATAAAATTTTAAATTGTGTGTTTGGTTATAAGTTGTAAGTTTTTGTATCAAATATCATATGTCACATCAAAAATTTCCCACTCAATTCAAAATTCTTTTACCAAACAAATTTTCCACACTCAAATCATAATCCCAAAACTCATAAACTCAAAATACAATTCCTATTCTCAAATCATATTTAGAAAATTCTACCAAATGCTACCTTAGTTTTTCTGTATATGTTGGGTGTTATTATGAGTTACACTGGGCTGTTATAGTGGACAGTTAACTAGTTATGGGAAATGCACTTTACACCAAGGGTACTGATGATGTGTTTACTAGCATTCGCAAGTACAGGGGACTTAACTTTTGCAATAACTGAATTGTGGTTCTTGCTCAATAAATTCCTTCATACTTGTCCACTGTGCCTTCAATGACTCATGATGTCTTAATATCACATTGTAGTTGGCACATAAGTTAATTGATAGTCGGAGTAGTGTGATTACTTATTGTTGTAGGACAGATGTGAATATGTTGATATTTGTGGGTATCATTTCTGGAAACCCTCACGAGACTATACTCGTCCACTTGGAGTAACCTTGTGGTTTAAAGGTTTGTTGTTTTTTCTTATTTCTATTGTTTTGCTCGAGGACTAGCAAAATGTAAGTTGGGGAATGTGATGTAGGCCGAAAGGTACCACATTGAGGCCGCTTAAGTTACATTTATAGTCTTTGAATTTTGTTTATTTGGTGGAGATGATGTGTTTTGTGCACTTGTATAGATTTGGCAAGTAACACGCAAAGATTTGGCAAGTAACACGCAAATTCAAGCAAAAAGTGAAGCAAAAGTAGATTCTTCGTGCGAGTAGTGAAAATACTCGACTTGCCACCTCACCGCACGTGCGGCCCACCACCGCTCGAGTGGCCCACCAAGGGTTGCGTGCGCGGAATTTTCAGTTTGTTCAACTGGGAATAAAAAGAAGAAAAGAGGCTATTTTTAGGGGTCGAAAATATTTTAGAGAAAATGAGATGCTAGGGTTTGAAGAAAGGGAATTCTCAAGTTTCAAGGATAGTTTCATGGAGGCTTCTTCTTCTACTACTTCTTCTCACGCCTCCATGAGTGGCTAGGCTATTCTTTTCTAGGGTTTTGATGAAACCCTAACCAAGTAAATAGGTTTTCTTTTTGGTTTTCTTTTATGTAATGGTTTGAACAATTGTATGGTTCTTAAGAAGTTTTTCAATATAATTTTTCATTATTTCTTTGAGTATTCTGCTTTCTGTGATTGTTAAATGCTTTCCATACAATGGTTTTCTATTATTTCATGTTCAAGGTATGAGACGAGCCATATTACGAGGGACGAATCGTGTTGCTACCTTAGTTTAGAGCGAATGACTCGTACTACTTGAGATGGTTCGTACCTATACATTGAACGTATTAATTCTCTTGATAAATGCTTCGAGCTTGTAGTTGTAAAGTATTATTTTGTTCGAACCATAACATAATTGATTTTCAAATTAAAACTGTATTTATGTAATTAGTGGTGAATTCATTACCTTAGATTTTTTCCAAAATCAATAAATTCATTCGCTTTGTTTAATTTAATTATCATTAGGTTATGAACAACAATCTTTTTCATCAAAATAAATTTAGGAATTTAAAAATTAAATTGGTTTAATTTCCAGTTGTCCCTGTGGATCGATACTTGGACTTACTGTTATTCTAAGGAATTTGGTATAGGTTAGTGTTGAGATTGAAACAAATTAAAAGATTATTGGATAAAATACAGAGAATTTTAATCAAGGGAATAAAGTGATAATGGCATAATATTAGAGAGGTAAAGTGTAAATTGTCCTATTTATTTTGTTATTTTGAAGATGGGAGGAGCAATCGAACTGGTTACTTCTTATAGAGGTATATAGGTTTTGGCCATTGAACTAACTCGGGTGGTTGCAAATGAAGAAGTATTGGGTAAAATATTGTTTAATCTTCGACTTGAGCAATTAAGGAGGCTAGAATTAGGATTTTGATTTTTTGGGGTAAAAAAATAATAAATTTTTGAAAAGAATGCTTAATTGGAATAGTACTGCATTGGGCCAGGTTTTGTAGACCTAAGCCCAGGCTCTATCCAAGGGTGGATGTCAGGGCTGGGCCGCCCCGTTATGGGCCAGGCACGGGAAACAAATTTACAACAACTGGTGTAACAATCAAAAGTTTCATCAAATTAAAAGTTAAGAGTAGTTTCACATTGAAGCATGTTGAAGTTTCTTTATAATAAATTTAAAAACGGGATAAGGTTTTGGGTGAGGTTTATAATAAATTTAAAAGTTTGTGAACCAAAAAAAACAAAAAACAAAAAAACCAAAAGCACAAAGGGATATTTAACACCCCCCAAAAAAAAAGAAGAAAGAAAAAAAAGGAAAAGGAGTCAATGTTGTTGAAGATGGCTAAAAGATAAAAGGAAGAAGAAATAAAAGTGGATGGAAAATATAATTGAGAAAATGAAATGACATATTTGAAATCCTTCTATAATAGTTGAAAATTTTAAATTTTGTTGTTTAAAATTTTAAATTTCAAATTGATAGAATTTGAGGGGCTCGTGGAATCAACACATGTCTCATTATTTTGACAACTTGAATCGTTCATTTTGTAAAACGCTCTTTGAGCATATCATTCATAAAAAATATAAAATAGTAGTCAATCTCATAAGAGCAACTCCAAGAGTAAGAGGCAAAATGCCTTGCAAAAGTACACAAAAAAAGTACTATTTTTATTTTGCCTAACTAGTTTAGTTAGTATACATTCCAACTATATTATTTATTTTAACTAATCAATCAAACAAATTTAACTAATTTTTTAAAAATATTATAAACACAGATCAATGAATAAATAATCCTTTTATGACATGTTGCATAATGTGACATTTGTAAATATATATTCTTTTAAAATATATTAAATTATTTTTTAATAAAATATTTTCAAATGGTAATATACAAACACAAAACCAAAACATTGGATGCAATATACAAACACAAAACCAATCAAAAGAAAAGTACTTGATCAGATGAAGGGAACAATTTCAACAGGAACCGTTTTGCCTCTTAACGAAGGCTAGCTACTTGTGGAGAGCCAAAATTAAAATGAACATTTTGTCCCTTTTGATACAGAGTCCCTTAGAAGAGGAAAAAACTAATTGCATTAACAAAAATGACTCGAGATGCTCTTTTGCCTCACTTAGATACTCTAACGGTAGCATTTTTATTATATTGTATTTTCTCCGTAAGTGATTATATAATTAAAATAGTTAAAAGTTAACAAAAAAAAACAAAATAAAAAAAATTAAAACGTTAAAAATCCAATTACATTAGCACAGTATCATATTATACATAGCGATAGATTATTATTATTTCTTTATAATTATCTATTCAATTAAAAAATTATTCTCAAACACATTGAAATTATAATTATTTTTTTCTTTATAAGTAGCAGGTGATGGTCGGAGTGATTAGAGAGTGAGAAAATAATAAAAATTTATTTTATAAACAAGTGAAATTAATATATATTTTTTTCATTTTAAAAGAGTTTAATAGTAAATTTTGTAATTTACAATTTAATTTATTTTTTTGTAAAAATAAATAAATAAGGGAGCTTTTTTCATAAATCTATCTTTAATTACTTATGTTCCATCCAATCCATATTCTTTTTAACTATTCTATTAGGTCCTATTTGTGGTAAGAAGACCAAAATACCATTTTCATCTACTTATGTTCTATTTAGTTCATATTATTTTTTTATGTTTCAATAAGTCCTATGGGTGACATAATTACCAAAATACCCCTAATGTGAATGTTCACACCGTCAATGTGAATGTTCATATCGTCAATGTGTAGGGGCCCGACCCATGTACAATGTGAATATTCACATTGACATGTTAACATTCACATTGATAGGGGTGTAAAATTAGTCTGTGGCCTGTGGGCAGCCCGGGGCGAGCCTGGTCCGGCCCGTGACAATGTGAATACTCACATTGACTTATTAACATTCACATTGATATGACTGTAAAATTGGCCCGCGGCCTGTGGGCGGCCCGAACCTCGCTCATTGCCGGGGCGAGACCCACCCGTTAATAATGTGAATATTCACATTGACATGTTAACATTCACATTGATAAGAGTGTAAAATTGACTCGCGTCCCATGGCGCGGCCCGAAGCTCGTGGGCGGCCTGGGGTGAGCCCGACCCGGCCCGTGACAATGTGAATATTTACATTGACATGTTAACATTCACATTGATAGGAGTGTAAAATTGACTCACGTCCCATGGGCGGCCCAAAGCCCGTGGGCGGCCTGGGGCTAGCCCGGTCCAGCCCGTGACAATGTGAATATTGACATTGGCATAGACATATTAACATTCACATTGATAGGAGTGTAAAATTGACCCATGCCCCGTGGGCGGCCCGAAGCCCGCCCGCTGCTCGGGACGGGCCCGGCCCGGCGCGTGACAATGTGAATATTCACATTAACATATTAACATTCACATTGATAGGAGTGTAAAATTGACCCGCGGCCCGAAGATGACAGCCTCGGGTCGGGCCGGTGGGCCTAGGCCTAGGCTCGAGCTTAGGCCGGGCTTGGGCGGGCCTGGCCATTTTTTTTTAATTTTTTTTAATTTTCTCTACCAAAATTTTATTATTTTCCACAAAAAAAGACATTGTGCCTCAGGCGGGCTGGGCCTCGGACCAAGCCTTGAATGGGCCTTAAGCGGGCCGATGGGCCGGGCCGGGCTTCAAAGTGATGGCCTAGGCCCTAGCCTAGGGTCTCGAACATGCTCGGGCCCAGACCCAAACGAGCCTGCCCCGGGCCGTGGGTGGGCTTCGAGCAGTCCACGGGCGGCAGGCCAATTCTATATTCCTATCAATGTGCATGTTAACATGTCAATGTGAATATTCACATTGTCAACGGGCTGGGCCGGGCCTACCCCGGGGTGCGACCGAGCTTTGGGTAGCGGACAAATTTTACACTCCTATCAATGTTAATGTTAACATGTCAATGTGAATATTCACATTGTCATGGGTCGGGCCAAGCCCGCCTCGGGCTGCGGTCGGGCTTCGGGCCGCCCACAGGCTGCGGGCCAATTTTACACTCTTATCAATGTGAATGTTAACATGTCAATGCGAATATTCACATTATCAATGGCCCAGGCCGGGCCCGCCCATAGGCCGCGGGCCAATTTTATACTCTTATCAATGTGAATGTTAACATATCAATGCGAATATTCACATTGTCAACAAGCCGGGCCGGGCCCGTCCCGGGCCGCCCACTGGCTATGTGCGGGTTTTGGGCAGCCACGGGGCACGGGCCAATTTTATACTCTTATCAATGTGAATGTTAACATGCCAACGTGAATATTCACATTGTTAACAAGCCGGGCCGGGCCGGGCCCGCCCCGAGCTACCTACGGGCAGTGGGCAGGTTTTGGACAGCCACGGGGCGCGGGCCAATTTTATACTCTTATCAATGTGAATATTAACATGTCAATGTGAATATTCACATTGTCAACGGACCGGGCCCGCCTCGGGCCGCCCACGGGCTGTGGGCGGGTTTCGAGCAGCCACGGGGCGCGGGCTAATTTTACACTCCTATCAATGTGAATGTTAATATGTCAATGTGAATATTCACATTGTCAACGGGCCGGGCCGGGCTCGCCCCGGGCCGCGGGTGGCCTTTTGGCCGCCCACGGAACGCTGACCAATTTTATACTCTTATCAATGTGAATGTTAACATGTCAATGTGAATATTCACATTGTCAACGGGCCGTGCCCGCCCCGGGTCGCGGGCGGGCTGTTGGCCGCCCATGGGCCGCGGACCAATTTTATACTCTTATCAATGTGAATGTTAACATGTCAACGTGAATATTCACATTGTCAACGGTCCGGACCGGGCCCGCCCCATGGGCCGCGGGCGGGTTTCGCGCCGTCACGGGACGCGGGCCAATTTTACACTCCTATTAATGTGAATGTTAACATGTCAATGTGAATATTCATATTGTCAACGGGGCCGGGCTCGCCCTGACTCGCAGACGGATTTCGGACCGCCCACGTGTCAATTTTACATTCCTACCAATGTGAATTTTAAAATATGAATGTTCACATCATAAAATTGCAAACCGTTCAAAAAATATTTATAAGGGTATCAAAATTAAATATAAGAGTATAAGTGTCCAAGAAAATAGTGTAAATCAAGGAAAAAGACTTTATGGAATAAAACTATACATACATGGAACTAAATGGGTTAAAAAATTCTTTCATGAACTTCTTGAGTTAAAACACTTCTAAATGGGATTTACCAATAATTTTCCCAATAAATAAATATAAAATTGAATTTTGGGTTATATATGTCGGTCATTCAATCTGACATCTGGCAACAAGAGTGAGAACAATGGTTAACAATCACGGTAGATAAAGGTTACACCAGCCATCTAAGGATTGGTTTGGGATGTTCTAAAAAGTGCACTTTTTAACTTATTGGCTCTTATGGATTGGGTTTGAGTTGGATTTGATGTGATGTGTTAGAGAGGTAATATGATTTAAATAAGATGATGTGACTTAAATAAGATACTGACTTTTTAACTTTTTATATTATTTAATGTACTACAAACCAAGCCTAAGTAATTGATTGGAATGTATAAATTTAAATAATTCGGACAAATACAAATTTGACGTGGAATAATTTTGCAGCACATTTGCTTGATTACACGTGCGGCGCGTGTGAGAGAAGGTTTTGAAGTGCGCGTAGTAATGTTGAGAGGGGGAGAAAGTGATGAACTTTATTGTACTTGCACTGAATTCAAGGTTCCACTTTACCTGCTGCTGCTGATGCCACACTCCTCCTCCTCCGTTACCGGAAAGACAAAGAGAGAGAATCAGACGACGGTGGTTGGTCACTTTCTCTCTCTAAAACCCTCAACATTCTCTTTCTATATCTACACCTGCAATGCGTACAACTCTCCTCTCGCTTCTCCTCCTCCTCTGCTTTCTCTATCTACCTTCTTGTCACACACTCTCTCTCCTAGCCACCACCGACTCCAACAACCACCCCTTGGTGGTGGAGGACGCCAATGCCACCGCCGCCGAATCCAACTCTTCTCGCTCGAGATCTAAGGATGATAGCTTCGCCGACATCATCGATCGGGCACTCCAAAAGGAGTTCACTGAGAATGACGACGATCACTCCCAAGGTTTGTTTTTTTGTTTTAGATCTCACCTCTGTTTTTTTATTTTATGACTTAGGGTTTTGCTTTTTTCTTTTTCTTTTTTGGGGTGGTAAAAATTGCTTTTTGGACATGGCTTCAATTGATTGCTTGTTACTACTAGGCATTGGGTGTGTGTTTGTACAATTCACTTAAGTTAAATGCAAGCATCTGAGCTATTTTCTGTATTTCTCTTATCAGCAATTTCTAGGATTTATATACTTGTGATTGTCATAGCCTCACTGTTATGAAAGTTTGTACCACAGTTTGGTAGTTTCTTGCCCATGCGTTTTGAAATTGTGCATTATGATTTTTGCGCAATTTCACTGGGTAGTGTTGTATTGTTATTATGTTAGATGAACAGACACTGGTATCAACCCATTTTCTATTTTTTTTTTTTTTGGAATATTGAATTACAAAAAAATAACAATTGTAAGAGGATCTAGACTATGAACAATAGTTATAGTTGTGAGAAACCATTTTTTATTTTTATTTTTTATTATTTTTTGTGGTTATATTTTGTCCAAATTGTTAAATTTTGTACTTTGAACCCATTTGAAGTTGTGAGAAACCATTTTATACTTTGAACCCATTTGAACCCATGTTTTCTAGATATAGAGGTGTGAACCACTTAATATTTTTTAAAACCTAGAGGGGTTCAATTTGTATAACCTGAAAATAAATAATAGCTCATACTAGTATGTAATGGGGGATTTTGAAATCTATGGGAGGACAATCCCTCTTACCCCCTCTAGGTCCATCCTTGATATACATTATATGACACCTCATTGAATCCCCGGAAGTGTATGTCTTTTATAGAAGAATGACTACTCATATACATATGCTATACACACAAGAAATTATATCTATGTATTAAAAATCAGAAACTAAATATTATTAAAAATATAAGGTTTAAACAAACCGAAATTTTAGAAATTCCATGTAGTCTTTATTAAAATTAAACAATAACACAACACAATTCGACAAAATCAATTGATCCTAATTTTATACCCAAATCTTAAACATTAAGGTCAACAAAATCAATAAAAAGATTAAACAATAAAGGATATTAAAGAAGATTACGTCACCTGAGACTGAGAGTGAGATAGAAAACAAGTCTAAAACATAACATCACCTGAGAGAGAGAGGTGCCTCTGCCCACCACTTTTGAGTTTTGCCTTTGGGATTCTTTTACAAATGCATGTATTAATTAATTCATTGTAGCATATGATGTGAGCAAACTTGTGTATTTATCAATTTGTTTTACCTTCAGATTGTGAAAAGTAGGGGCAGATGTTTGTCTAGATGCTTTAGGAAAGAGGATAGAGAGAGGGCAGGGCAGGCCTATTCAAAACATGGTGAGCTACACTAGCAGATATTTGGCAGTTTAAAAAATTTCAGAGGGGATAAGTGTGCCACCGATCATTTGTCATGTCATATACCAAAAACTCTTAGATGTAAATATTAGTTTGCATTACATTAATTAAATGAGATGCAAACTAATATTTAAGCATAAAATGAAAAAAATAAAAATAAAAAAATTAAGAAGAACTCCTTGGGCTCATAAATGGTGATAGGCCAATCATCAATCATAAAAATTAGTTGGAGCTGCAATGTTGACCAATTACACAAGAGGGATTTCTAAGGGCTCACCGACACCACTCCGAAAAATTTAGTGGAGCCTCAATGATTGGCTAACTATTGAATTAATCATGAATATAATGATGAGTGTAACCTAACAATCCAGCTACATCAATAATGATGAGACCAAACTGTTGGGGAAATGATCAAATAGCATTATAACCACATAAATAGTTATATCATCAAATTGCGAATCCTTTCATAGGGTAGTATATGTTACCAAATCAATAATGATTTGATATTGATAAATGCAAAAGTATGTCCACATCACATGCTATAATGAATTAATTAATAAATCCGAAAAGAGGGGCAGGCTTAGTTTTGCAGCGGCGAAAAAAGAAAAGAAGGTATTAATTTGGCTCAATGGGATCTAGTTTTAAGTAGTTGTATTAATTTGGTAGTTTCTTGCCCATGCGTTTTTAAATTGTGCATTATGATTTTTGCGCAATTTCACTGGGTAGTGTTGTATTGTTAGTATGTTAGATGAACAGACACTGGTATCAACCCATTTTCTATCTTTTATATTGAACTACAAAAAAATAACAATTGTAAGCCGATCCATGAACAACAGTTATAGTTGTGAGAAACCATTTTTTATTTTCATTTTTTTTTATTATTTCTTGTGGTTATATTTTGTCCAAATTGTTAAATTTTATACTTTGAACTCATTTGAACCCATTTGAACAACAGTTATAGTTGTGAGAAGCCATTTTATACTTTGAACCCATGTTTCCTAGATATTGAGGTGTGAGTCGTGCAACCACTTAATATTTTTTAAAACCTAGAGGGGGCGAATTTGTATAACCTGAAAATAATTAATAGCTTATACTAGTATGTAACAGGGGATTTTGAAATCTATGGGAGGACGATCCCTCTTGCCCCTTCTAGGTCCATCCTTGATATACATTATATGACACCTCATTGAACCCCCGGAAGTGTATGTCTTTTATAGAAGAATGACTACTCATATAGATATGCTAAACACACAAGAAATTATAACTATGTATTAAAAATCAGAAACTAAATATTATTAAGAAAATAAGGTTGAAATGTCATCATTAAACAAACCAAAATTTTAGAAATTCCATGTAGTCTTTATTAAAATTAAACAATAACACAATATAATTCAACAAAATCAATTGACCCTAATTTTATACCCAAATCTTAAACATTAAGGTCAACAAAATCAATAAAAAGATTAAACAATAAAGGATATTAAAGAAGATTACGTCACCTGAGACTGAGAGTGAGATAGAAAACAAGTCTAAAACATAACATCACCTGCGAGAGAAAGAGGTGCCTCTGCCCACCACTTTTGAGTTTTGCCTTTGGGATTCTTTTACAAATGCATGCATTAATTAATTCATTGTAGCATATGATGTGAGAAAACTTTTGTATTTAGCAATTTGTTTTATCTTCAGATTGTGAAAAGTAGGGGCAGATGTATGTCTAGATGCTTTAGGAAAGAGGATAGAGAGAGGGCAGAGCAGGCCTATTCAAAACATGGTGAGCTACACTAGCAGATATTTGGCAGTTTAAAAAATTTCAGGGGGGATTTGTGCGCCACTGATCATGTGTCATGTCTGTGGGGAAGTGGTTTTGGAAATACTCTTTCGATCTACTGGGACGCTCAAGATCCTCAACTAATGATCTGAAAAGGTATAAACACTCCGGTCGGGGATGCTGGAATTAGCACTCCGATGGATAAGTCAGTATATACTCTCTTGATTGCTTGTATCTTAAGTTAAGTGTCTTAATTCTCACATACCTTTTCTCTGATTGATGATCCTCAATTTATATTATTCTCTTTGGGCCTTAGGGCCAGGCCCACCCTCGATCCATTACATGTACTTCTACTCGGTTTTTATTCTACTGGTTGGAATGCCGATTATTTTATTCGGCTCTTCAATTGACTAGGATCAATACCGAATAAAGGTTATGCCCCGGATTGAACTCTTGTCCATTCGTCCCTATTGACCCATTATTATTCGGCTCCTACAATTGCCCCCTAAACACCCCACTAGCATCAGTTAGTCAGCGTGTTTGGTTTCGAACTTGGAAAGTCAAAAATTCGGCGGTTAATCCTCTTTCCAATGCGTGTCAGAATGTGCACACGTTTTTTTTGGTCATTTTAGCGATTTCCCGCCCCTTCATACGCCACCTCCATTTAATGTGATTTAAAATTGTCTCTTCGAATGTATGTTTTGAATACTCAAAAATATCTGAGTTGCCTTTTAGTGCAACTCCTTCACTTCGTGGCTTCTGCAACTCCTTGTTTCTCGTTTTCCCCTTCGCCTCCTGTAAGTTTTCTTTTCTTTCACTTCCAATCCCGTTTCCTTGTTTGCTTTTAGTTTTTTATAATCCTTAGGCTGGCCAGCATGGCAAAACATTTGAAGGAGCTCCTTTCAACGGATTGAATCTCTGGCTTTCGACACCATTTTTCCATCCCCGATGACATCCATCTGTCACCTTTGGCAGACAGCACCACTGATATGGAGAGGATTGATGAGAGCACAATTGTCTTTCCTCTCCTGTCAATTGCTGAGGGCGGAGTTCGCTTTCCCTTTTACCCATTTTTGAGGGCCGTTCTTCGACACTAGGGTCTAATCCCTTCCCAGCCCAACGTGAATTTTTTTCGCGTCATAATGGGGATTATAGAGCTAAACCGGCGTCTTAAGATTAATCTAGGTATACCTGCCATTCGGCATTGTTATGTCCTAGCCAAATCTACTGGCCGGCTAGGACGCTACTTTCTTAGAGCCAAGGATACCGATCATCACTTAGTGACTATGCTTGTCAGCTTTGGCAAGCGTGTTGATGACGTGATGGTCGTTGTCCGGGGCAACTGGGAATTCGGCGAGGGTGAAGATCGCCTAGACCCGTGCCAAGGCGAAAAGGCGAACCAGGTGTCCAATTAGCTCAGTTTTGTTTTTGTTATTACCATATTTGTATTCGTCTCTCCATATATCTAATCGCTTTGTTTATGTAGGCAGCGATTTGAAGAGAGTGTTGGTTTCAGACAACGACGTTGCACTTGCAGAAATTAAAATCGCACTACAGTTCGTCGGCCGTCCAAACCTTCAAAAACAAGGGAGGCAGCCCACATTCTCCTGCGGTACGAGCTGACTTACACGACATTTTCGGCGGCAGACAACATTCCAATCCCAAGAGGCGACGATCATCTTACAGCCCTTATCTTCCCCAGTTTCAAAAACTTAAGACAGATTGGTTTAGAAACCTCCGATTCGGAACAAGTGGAAGAACAAGCGGCCGAACCAATCGCCGAGGACCTGAACCAGTTGGCAGCCGGGGTAGACGAAGCTTTTAACTCGGCCTTTGAGGAAGCCGGACTCAACTCGTCTGACCCTCCATCCACATTAGGCAGAGGGGACGTCTCCTTTGAAGATATTTTTATAAACTTGGGAGACCTTCCCGGCGCTTATCCTGAGGATATGGCTGGGGAAACGCTCACGCAAATGGCACGAAAGAAAAACGCTGAATATATGGCCGCCCGGCGGAGAGCTGAGACCATCCGCTCTGAACCTGCCCCGACTGAATCTTTTGAACCAATTCTTGTAGAAGAAACGGCTCAAATTGATGTGGCCGAGACGGTGAAGGAAGTCGAACGGCCGATCCCAGAAGATCAGGGGGAGAAACGTACTGCCGAGAGCGAGGCTAGCTCTGAGGAGAACCCTGTTGACAAACGGCCACGCTTAGAGGAGTCGGCTGTGGTTGTACCTTTTGTTGTTCAACCAAAGATAAAAAACATGCCAATCTCTTCTGAAGCGTCGGCCTTGAAAGATCCAGCCGTGGCGTTGAGCTTGGCTTCCTCGGTGTCATTACCGGTTGACAAGACAACCTTTCGGGCGGAGCCGGATTTGGTGGCAATAGCATTAGCTGCCCAGTCGGCCTTTCTGGTATGTGACTTGATCCTAACTTCCGCTTTCTGTGTATATTGTTTTGGTTTTAACTCTCTGTTTTGCAGAAGGTCGGAATGATAGCCAAAATAGGCCGCCGCCAGCATGACACCATTGAAAGAATTGGCCGTTTGAAATCGGAAGTTGAGAGTGAGAGGAGCAGGGCCGAGTTCGAGGCGGCGAGAGCGACAATGGAAAGTGCAAGGGCCGAGGCGGAAAGGGCGTGGAATGCTGACCAGCTCAGATTCGCCGCCGAGGAGAGGGCAAACGCGAGCAAAGAATCACTCAAGTTAGCCAAGGAGGCGATTGCCAAGCTGGAAGCCGAATTGGAAGAGTCAAAGAAGGCGAAGGAAATGGCCGACTTTGAGGCTTCCAAAGCGTTCGAGGCTGGGAAGAGCGCCGCCCTTGAAAATTATGTAGAAGAAGTCCCCAAATTTGAGAATCGGGGATTCAACCACGGCTGGCTCAAAGCTCTTGCTGCCGCTAGTATGACATTGGCCATGTCGATTCCATACGAGCAAGTGGACGTTGAGCCGCTTGAGTCTGATCCCGAGGATTGATTTGGGTGACACTTTAGTTTTGTTAGGAATTTTCAATGTATGTTCTTGCAAACATGTTTTGTTTTCTTAGTAGACATCAATTTGCTTGGGGTAATCTTCATGTATAAAATGATGACTATTTGTATTCACTTTATGAATGAAAATTTCCCTTGCTTTGCATTATTGTCTGTACTCAATTGTAAGAATTTATGTATTATTGATTGATATTGATATCTGATTGTTGTGCTGTTGATATTACAAGGCTTCCTATTATATAGGAGAGGATTTGGGAGTAGGTGAGTGTGTGTGGTAGGTGTAGGAAAGTAGGTGAAGTAGGTGAGTGTGTGTGGTAGTGGAGGTGGTAGGTGGAGTGGGTTATGGTAAATTCTAACAGCCCCCCGCAAACTCAAGGAGGATAGAAACTAACCAACTTGAGTTTGAAGAGAGGAACAAAACAAGAAAATACAGAAAAATAAAAAAGGATAGGAGACATTGGATGGTCGTGTCAGACCATTGGTGAAGACACTGGATGGTGGTGTCATAACATTGTAGATGACACTGTATGGTGGTGTCATAACGTTGTAGAGGACACTGTATGGGGGTGTCATAACGTTGTAGAGGACACTGTATGGTGATGTCATAACGGTGTAGAGGACACTGGATGGCGGTGTCAGACCGATGTAGAAGACAGTTTATGGGGTCATGTCGGACCGTTGTAGAAGACAGTTTATGGGGTCATGTCGGACCGTTGTAGCAGACAATGTTGTGACAGTTGTTGTGACAGTTTACGGAGTCTTGCTGGACCCTTGTAGAAACTAACCGGAATCAATGTCGGGACAGTTTACAGAGTCTTGTCGGACCCTTGTAGAAACTAATCGGAATCAATGTCGGGACAGTTTACAGAGTCTTGTCGGACCCTTGAAAAAGTGGCACCCTCAAAAGGTGTGCCCAATTTTGTCAAAAGGCGTGCCATCAAAAGGCGTGCCCAATTCATCAAAAGGTGTGTCGGACATGATGGCGAGGCACGTGGGCGCCTTGGCTTGCGTGCCCGTTTGTCGGCTGGTGGTAAGAGGCGCACGATGCGCGTGGCTGCCTCGGCTATAAGACAGAGGCTGAGGCTGAGGCAAAAAACCTGCGAGAGATATTCTGAGAGAGATTTCTGAGAGAGATTCTGTAACACTCTGTTTTCTGAGAGAGAATTCTGAGAGAGATACTGTGTAACACTCTGGTGCCTAGAAAATGGCTTCATCGTCTTCCCGCGGGCTGCTCACCCTCTTTCCCGACCTCAACGAGTCAACGAGAGAGAGAACTGGTGCGGTGGCACTGGAAACTCAACCAAGCGCCCCGGAGTTTGCTCCGTTGAACTTTCCGATGCGGTCGGTGGAGCAAAGAATGGCAGTGCAGTCAGATGTGGAGGCCAATCAGTATACATTGAAGGCATGTGTGGAAAGCATGACGGCGGTCACAAATTTGTCGAACCGGCTGCAGAGTAGGACAAATGAGGTGCAGCATGTAAACGCCCAACTGGCTCTGCTCCAACGCATGTATAAGGATGCGCGAGCAGAGATAAGTGTGCTAAAGGCGGAAAACAAGGAGCTGAAGCGGAAGGCCACCGTGATGTTCCGATTTGGAGGGCCGCCATATGCTGCAGTGGAAGAGTATGGGGGAGTGAACGTGCTGGGCGGCGTGGAAAACTCAGATGCAGCACCGACAAGGACTGTCCAAGACGGAGGCAAGAAGAAGAGACCCGCAGCAGAGTAGAGAAGAAAACCCCACTGTGGGTGTGGGTATATATATATATATATATATTTTTTTTTTTTTTAGTGTTGTTGTAAAATGGTGATGGGGGGGAGCCCCAACATGAATAAAATGAGTTTGGTGTGAAAAGCTATATGGTATGAATGGAATTGAAAAAAAAAAAAAATTAAAAATAAGATGAAAGAAAAATAAAGAAAGAAATAATAAGAAGAAATGTGAAATCAAAATGAAAGATGGGTTCGAGACGGATTTGTGAAAAACAACAATGGTGTTTGGAAATATATATATATATATATATTTTTTATTTATTTATTTATTTATTTATTTTTGTTTTTGAATAATAAGAAGAATAAAAATAAAATATGAATGGAGAAAGCATATAGTGGGAAACATGCGGGGGTGGAAAGATGGAACCAAAAAAGTATGAGTGGGAAAAAGTAAAGTGAGAAAAGAGGAGAGAGAGGGAGATTGAGTGGGTGCAGGAGTGGGTTAAAAAATAAAATAAAAAGGAGGATGGATGATACGGCTGCCAGGCTAGGAGATGATGATGTTGGTTTTAAAAAAAGAAGAGAAAAATAAAAAATCAATCACTGCGCAAAGGGAGAGAGATAGTGGGTTGATTAAAAAAAAAAAACAAGAATGTGGGTGTATGGGACAGTGAACGAGGGATTCATCTTTCCCTTCTATCCCACTACTCAAGTTCTTTGCACATGGAAGCCAGCCACTTAGTCCAACAGCGGCACTTAAATTGGCTGGGTATGGGCTGCCATTCTCATACTTCCCAAGAGCAAAGCAAGTTGCAGAATAGAGGGCTGTTGCTGCACCCATACTAAAACCTCCAACTGCAAGCTTAATGTCAGTGGGCTCTGTGGATAACAGACTTGCAACATGTGCTGCTGTTGCATCCAAACCCTCTAAATCATCGTGAACATTTTCCGAAAGGTCGTGTACGTCAAACCAAGCAGTAGAAGGAAAACCACCAAACAAAGATATTGGTTGAGAAGGAGCAGTTGGGCAAATCCATTTAATATTTGGAAGAGGGAGCGTCTCCAGGAGTTGGGACCAGCTGGCACCATTATCGCCGAGGCCGTGCAACCAGACTATAGTGGCCTGGTGTCTGCCTTTGGGCCTGACCACATGGGTCCTCCCAAACTCAAATGCCCTTCTAGCACTTCTCTCACCAGAACCCACGGAAGGGCCACCAAGGCTCATGATAGCTCTGTAAAAAAAAGCACTTGAGCACAGCTTGATGAACTAATCACAGTGACTGGAAGAAGTTCCTGAGCGGTTGAGAAACAGAGGAAGTCGGAGACTCCAAGGGAGACAAGCAAGGACTGTCCAAGAGGAATGTAAGAAGAAGATGCAGAGGGTCGGAAGGGATGATGCCAACGAAGGTATAAAGAAGGTATGTGTAGAGGTCCAGCGGGCGGCCAAGGCGAGGCTGCCGCCCGCCGGTGAAGCGGAAGTACTAAGTTGTTAACCTTGCTCTGATACCATGTAAGAATTTATGTATTATTGATTGATATTGATATCTGATTGTTGTGCTGTTGATATTACAAGGCTTCCTATTATATAGGAGAGGATTTGGGAGTAGGTGAGTGTGTGTGGTAGGTGTAGGAAAGTAGGTGAAGTAGGTGAGTGTGTGTGGTAGTGGAGGTGGTAGGTGGAGTGGGTTATGGTAAATTCTAACATGTTGTTATCAATGAAGATTACTGCTTTTAGCTATTTTGGGTAAGACTACTGCTGTCTGTTGTGCGGTAGATAAACATTCCATTAAAAAGATGAATAAATTAAATATTGCTAAAAAGATAACGGCGTATCTTTGCGATTAGACTCATGAGCATTAGCTTGCATATGAATGGAAGCACATGATCCTTTCGGCACAAGGTCATGGGATTTGGCCGATTCGATTTGCCAGCCTTTAGTCGTTAAGATTAACGAATCTGCCCTTGCCTGTTATGAACTGGAACGTCGAATATCGTCAATTCGTGAGATGACTGAGGCACGTGATCCTTTCGGCCAGCCTTTAGCCGTTAAGATGAATGAATCTGCCCTTGCCAGTTATGAACTGTAACGCCGAATATCGTCGGTTCGTGAGATGACTGAGGCACGTGATCCTTTCGGCCAGCCTTTAGCCGTTAAGATGAATGAATCTGCCCTTGCCAGTTATGAACTGTAACGCCGAATATCGTCGGTTCGTGAGATGACTGAGGCACGTGATCCTTTCGGCCAGCCTTTAGCCGTTAAAATTAACGAATCTGCCCTTGCCTCAGTTATGAACTGTAACGCTGAATATCGTCGGTTCGCGAGATGATTGAGGCATGTGATCCTTTCGGCCAGCCTTTAGCCGTTAAGATTAACGAACCTGCCCTTGCCCCAGTTCGGAACGAATCAACAACGCTGAATATCGGTGGCTACAGGAGTGCGCGCATTGATGAGGTCGCATCGGGACCACTCCCAAGTGATTAAAAAGGGGGTGGGAGATTCCCTTTGTGTTTCAAAAAGCGACTTGATTCTGCTCGTCATTCATGGCCGGAAAAGTGTGAATGTCAACTAGACTATTCTTTAATAGTAAGGGAGAGGGTAGGACGCTGGCTGAGCTGGACTCAGCAATGAATCGAGGTGGCGAGCCTCCCTGTACGGGAGGTAGGGCATCTGCAAAACACGAGAGGCGCCACTCTTCGCGTCGACGAAGCAGGTCACCGAGGAAGGAGAAGCGCCAACGGGGGAGTTCTCCTCGTTTGCGAAGTAAGGCCAGTGGGCCACCACGTCCATTGAGCTTTTCTGTTTTCGTTGGGAACAAACCGATGACAGAGGCAGATTCCATCATTTGTGACCTGAACGTGGCAGTCGAATTTGCACGACAGATTTTTCCGCCAGAAGTCCAGCAGTCGATGGTTGGTTGACCTGACTTCGAGGTGTTTCGAGAGGGTGTTCATGGGGCGGTGAAATGGCTGTACATCGCTTATGAAATCGGCATGCGCCTTCGTGCTATGTGACGAGAAATAGAGAAGGATGAACGCATTCGAAACTTGGAAGCTCCTGCGGAAGCGGTCGAGCACGAGCTGAGGAAGGTCAAAGCCGCTCAGACACAACCAGCCGGACAAGCTAACCCAATTGTGGAAGAAAGGGTGACCCAACGGCTTATCAGTCATGCAATTGTCGATCGTGATACGGCGAGCATGTTTGCAATAGAGGCCGCGAAGGGAAGGGCTTATGAAAAAGGCTTCTATGAAGGCCCGAAAGTCGGGATAGAGAAGACCAAGGAAAAGCTCGCCGAGGAAGTTTGCCGATGTGAAAATCGTGGATTTAAGCACGGTTGGATCAAGGCACTTCAGGCCGCGGAGGCTCTCTGAGCAGCAGGTGTTGATTCGGCGTTGTCGCTATACCAACGTGATCACTTCCCCTTCTCCACCTTCGAAGTTGAGAAGAGTGACGATGAGGGAGACGCCGGATAAAAGTAGACATTGTAATGCTCAAACGCAGATTGCATGTAAAATTATGTAATTATTGGCTAATTTAATAAAACGCTTCGTTTTCAAGTGTTAGCGTACTTTCTACTTATATTAGTACATTTCATGCCATTCGATTAATCTAAGGGCACATTTCATTTTGAATGTTTACATGTTTCAGCCTACGTTTATACGGCTTGCCCCAGTTCAATTGAATGAAACATTTCATTTTGAATACTCGCATGCTTCAATTTTTGGTGTACTGTGATAGCCACGCAGGGCACTCCAAATGCGGGGTCTTTATTCGGCCCAAGCGTGACCCGTACGGATGGGGCTCCGAATTCGGAGGCTTGCTGTCGGCCAATCGTGATATTGGCGAAGGCGCTCCGGATCCAGAGACTTAATCGGCCCAAAAGTGTCATGCACGCTATGTTACACGGACTCGGGTACGAGTATCGGGTGCGGGTACGTATCTAAGGGTCGGACACTTCAAAATTAAAAATTAAGGATACGTGGATATGTATCCAAATTTGGATACGGGTACGGGGATACGTTAAATAACTTTTTAAAAAAAATATATATTTATTATATGAAGATGAGTTATATTATATATATATATATATATATTTTATAAATATTTTTATTTTAATATATATTAATTATTTTATTTATTTATTATATTTTTTAAATAATGTGTTCTAATTCATTTTTTTATTTTATTTTACATACATGTGTTTATTTTTTTTATTAATATATATATAAGTATATATTATCTTATAAATATATTAATGTTATATAATAATTATTATTTAATATATAATAATAATAGTTATTATTATAGTTATTATAATAATAGATAGATAATAATAATAATAGTTAATAAATATATTATCTAATAAATATATTATATGTTATATAATAATTATTATATAAATAATTATTAACTATTATTATTATATAATATATAATAATAACATTTATTATTATAGTTATTAGTTATTATTATTATAGTTATTATAATAATATTAGTTATTATTATTATAGTTATTATAATAATAGGTAGATTGTTATTATAATAATAGATAGATACAATAGATAGCAGAGATCTGAATCAAGAAGAAGAAAAACGACACAGAGAGAGAGGGAGAAAAAGCGAAGCATCGCAAGGGAGAGACGAAGCTGATCGAACCAGAGAGAAGAACGAGATGAAGAGATCGAGAGCGAGAGAAGAGACAGACGAAGAGAACGATCGAGAGAGAAAAGCAGACAGTTCGAAAGAAGAAGATCGCATCCCTAATCGCAGGATCGAAGCCCTAATTGCACTTTTCATAGCCCTAATCACAGGTATGCCATCTTTCTTCTTACTTCCATATGCTATATCCTCTTCTTCTATGCCGTATCCACTTTTTCCAAGCCGTATCCCGTCCGGATTCCGTACCCGTACCCGTGTCGTGTCGTGTCGACACGGGTACTTCGCCAAAACTGACGAGTCCGTGTAACGTAGCATGCACGTATGGGGCTCTGAATTCAGAGATGGCCAAACGTGATACATGAAGGGCGCTCCGAATCCTCAGTCTTAATCGGCCCAAAAGTGTCATGCACGAATGGGGCTCTGAATTCAGAGACTTATCTTGGCCAATCGTGATACACGAAGGGCGCTTCGAATCCGGAGGCTTAATCGGCCCAAAAGTGTGGCGCACTAATGGGGCTTCGAATTTGGAGACTTATCTTGGCCAATCGTGATACACGAAGGGCGCTCCGAATTCGGAGTTTTAATCGGCCCAAAAGTGTCGTGCACTAATGGGGTTCCGAATTCAGAGACTTATCTTGGCCAAACGTGATACATGAAGGGCGCTCCGAATCCGGAGTCTTAATCGGCCCAAAAGTGTCGTGCACTAATGGGGCTCCGAATTCGGAGATTTATCTTGGCCAATTGTGATACACGAAGGGTGTTCCGAATCCGGAGACTTATCTTGTCATGCACTAATGGGGCTCCGTATCCGGAGACTTTTGGATTGAATTGTGCACTGAGAAAACGGGAAAACTTTGTTTTGCAAAAGTGAAATATGTACATGGTGAACCATTTAAAATAAGTATCATGCCCCATAAGTCGGGTCAGTGATAGAATTTACGCAAATGTGTGGAATTCCAAGGCCGTGGCAGACTTTTCCCATACATGTCTTTGAGACGATATGCCCCCACTCCCGCGACTGTGTCGATCTGATAAGAGCCGTCCCAGTTAGGACCCAATTTTCCATCGGCCGCATTCTTGGCAGCTAGAAGCACTTTCTTCAGGACCAACTCTCCTGGTGTGTAGCGGCACAGTTGAACACGCTGATTATATGACTTAGCAAGCTGCTGCTGGTACCGTGCCATGGATGCAAGGGCACGGTCTCTCCGTTCTTCAATCAGAATCAAATTCAAGGCCAACATCATGTCGTTTCGGCCCAAATCAAAAACTGTTGATTTTAAGGTTAGGAGGCCGATCTCCAAGGGGATGATTGCATGCGTTTCAAAGCACAAAGTGAATGGCGTCTCCCCAGTGGACCGCCTCGAAGTAGTGCGATGAGCCCATAATACACTTGGTAACTCTTCGACCCATCTTCCTTTAGCTTTCTCCAGCCTCTTCTTGATGCTGTCTAAAATAGATTTGTTGGAGGCTTCAGCTTGGCCATTACTCTGTGGATAAGCCGGGGAGGAATAATAGGGCCGAATACCATACTCACTGCACAGTTCCCTGTAGACACCGCAATCAAACTGGGTGCCGTTGCCTGAAATAAGTGCTCTTGGAATGCCGAATCGTGTTATGATATTTCTCCATACAAAACACTTCACGTCGGTATCTCGGATGTGCGTTGGTGCCTCTGCTTCTATCCATTTTGTGAAATAATCTGTCGCGACAATCAAAAATCGCTTGTTACCTGGGGCACGAGGCAATGGTTCGACGATGTCAAGTCCCCATTGGGCGAACGGCCAAGGACTGGTTATAGAGCTTAACTCTTTAGCAGACAGGTGTGTCTAAGGAGAGAACTTCTAACACTGTTCACACTTTTTCACGTAGCATTCGGTATCGGCTCTCATTGTCGACCAGTAATATCCCTGTGTCACAGCTTGATGAGCCAAAGAGCACCCGCCAGAATGGATGCCACAACTGCCTTCATGTATTTCGGTCAGAAGTGCTTCGATTTTGTCCGGATGAACGCATTCCAGGTATGGACCAAAAAGAGATTTTTTATAAAGCTTTCCTTGCGGATTCAAGTAGTATCGCTGGGTTTTGTTTCGCAGCTTATGCGCTTCTTTCTTGTTCGCTGGGAGCTGTTCAGAAGACAAGAATGCAGCAATGGAGTCCATCCAACTCGGTCCTGACTCTATGACATTGACCTGGACTTCCTCAGAAGGGCCAATGCTCGGCTTTGGGATGAAACCTACTTTAATGGTCCGTTTAATCTCTGAGTTAATGGCGGAGGCTAGGCAAGCCAGGGCATCTGCATATGTGTTCTGGTCACGGTTTATTTGGTTCAATTCATGATGGTCAAATTTTGCCAGCAAGGAATTTGCCCTTTTTATGTAAGCGGCCATACGGTTGTTTTTTGCTGCGTACTTCCCCTTTAGCTGATTGATCACCAATTTTGAATCGCAAAATATAAGAAAACGCCGAGCACCTAGGAGATGTGCATTCCGCAAGCCGGTTAGCAGGGCTTCGTATTCGGCCTCGTTATTTGATGCTTCGAAGCCGAGTTTGACAGCTTACTCAATTATTGCCCCGTTGGGAGCCATTATCACTACTCCGGCCTCACTGCCTCGTTGATTGAACGATCCATCACAGTACAACTGCCAAATGTCCCCAACATAAATTCTCTAGTTCGGCTTAGGTCGAATTTCATCTGACTTGAAGTCGGCAAGACCCCCAGTGAATTCGGACACAAAGTCGGCAAGCACCTGTCCCTTGATTGAGGTTCTAGGCAGAAACTGAATATCGTACTGGTCGAGTTCAAGAGCCCACTTTGAAACGCGCCCGGATGCTTCTGCACTACGGAGTACCGATCGGAGGGGGTGGTCTGTTAGTACCCCGATAGTATGCCCCTGAAAGTAATGTATCAGCTTTCTTGCTACCATGACGAGGGCCAGAATGAGTTTTTCCAACGGAAGGTAGCGTGTTTCGGCGTCAACCATTGCCTTGCTCACGTAATACACTGGCTGCTGCTCCCCCAGCTCTTCCTTTAACAGTACGGCGCTGACGGCCCGATCAGAAACCGCTAGATGCAAAATGAGCGGGTCACCTACCGAAGGTGTTGTCGAGAGTGGAACTGATCGGAGGTAGGTCTTGAGGCCGTTGAAAGCTGCTTCGCACTCAGAGGTCCATTCAAAAGCCTTGCTCTGCCGTAGAGTATGAAAGAATTGTCGGCAGCGATCTGTGGAACGACTGATAAACCTGTTGAGTGCGGCGGCCATCCCTATCAACTTTTGAACCTCTTTCACTGAACGAGGGGAGCCGAGTTCCAAGATTGCTGTGATTTGCCTCGGGTTGGCTTTGATTCCTCGGTGGTTGACAATGTAACCCAAGAATTGGCCAGAACCGATCCCAAACGCACATTTGGAAGCGCTCAGCTTCATTTTGTATTTGCGTAAAATGTCGAATGTCTCTTCCAGATCGGCTAGATGAGTTTGCTCTTCTTTGGACTTGACCATATCGTCAATGTACACTTCTATAGTGTGGCTGAGTTGCTCCTTGAACATGGCAGTGACTAGTCTTTGGTAAGTTGTCCCTGCATTCTTCAGCCCAAAAGGCATAACCTTATAGCAATAGGTTCCCCTTGGGGTGAGGAATGCAATTTTGTCTTGGTCCTCCGGATGCATGGCAATTTGATGGTAGCCTCTGTAAGCATTGAGGAAGCTCATACGCTGATGGCGTGCCGTCGCATCTACAAGTTGGTCTATTCTGGGGAGTTTTGGGGCAAGCTTTGTTTATGTCCGTGAAATCAACGCAGACTCTCCAAGTCCCATTTTTCTTCTTCACAACCACAATATTCGAGAGCCATGTAGGGTAGGTCACTTCCCTGATTGCCTCGGCGCCAAGCAACCGGTCAACCTCTTCAACAACGGCGACAGTGTGCTCTGCGGCTGACTGCCGGCTTTTCTGAATAATTGGCTTGTATTTAGGGTCAACATTTAAACGGTGCTGCGAAACAAACGGATCTACACCCGGCATCTCATATGGTGTCCACGCAAATACATCAAGGTTGCCGAGCAGGAAGGAAATTAGCTGCTGCTTGTCGGCTTCATTCAGGGAGGCACCGACCATGAAGAACCCGTCTGGGTTTCCGTCAATTTCAACTCGATCCAGGCTTCCGTGGCCTTTTCACTTGGGAGCCGCCTAACATCGTCGAGGCTCTCTCGATCCGGAACCTCAATAGAATTCACTTGCAACTTTTTTGGCGTCTTTCCAGCAAGGAGATAACATGCTTGTGCCAATTTCTGGGAGCCACGGATTTGCTCAATGTCGCGTTCTGTCGGGAAACGGAGCAGTTGATGATAGGTGTTTGGCATGGCCTGCATAGTATGCAACCAAGTTCGCTCCATGATCAAATTATACGGCGATGGCAGCTTGACGACCAAGAATTCCACATCCACTGTTCGGGAGCCCGCTCGAACTGGTAGTGTGATTTTCCCCAACGGGTATTCTGGATTAGCGTTGAAGCCGAATAATGGATAAGGAGCTGGAGAAAGATCCGATTCAGAGAAGTCGAGTTTGGTGAATGTCTTGTAATACATACCTTCCAATGTGCTCCCCGGATCAATGAGTACGCGCTCAACGGTGAATCGGTTTACGTGTAACTTGATTACTAAGGGATCGATGTGAGGAAGTGTCACTCCGGCCAAATCTGAATCATCAAAAGCAATTCTTGCAGCTTCATGGGGCCGTTTAGCCGGAGTGAGTTAATTTTGAGGGTCGGGATTCGACTGAATTGTATGTACCGCGGATGACATTGGCAGGCTGTAAATCATGTGGATCACGCCGAGTGGAGGTGAATCCTGCCGTAAGGCTATTGCTTTGGTTGAGTTGCTTCTCGGATGTGCTGTTGTAGCCGACCATCTTGTACCAATTTCTCTAGGTGATCCTTCAATGCATAATAACTCTTAGTATCATGGCCATGGTCCTTGTGATACTCGCACCGCCTATTCCGTCTTCTCGTGTCGGAAGGTCCCACCATTTTGGACGGCCATTTGAAGAACGGAAGGTGTTGGACTTTAGACAAAACCGCGCTGATCGGCTTTGACAACTCCGTATATTTCTTGTCTGCGCACCTTGTACGCCTGCTATCTACTTGAAGTTGTTCATTTGCTCAGTGGGAGCATTGGTCGCTTGATCGGCGAGAATCTCGTCTCTTGTCTCGTTTAGCCCGATGCCATGGTTCAGGGCTCTGAGGTGGTACAGAATTTAACGGCCGAGCAATTTCAGAAGGGGCCGTCTTGTTGGCCATGTTTCCGGCTTTAACCCGCAAGGTGTCATCTTCCACTTTGCAGTATTCCTAAACTCTCTTCATCAACGACCAGACTGTTTTGGAGGGTCTTTTAGTCAAGAAGCTGGGGAGCACTATCAGGATGCAAACCCATTTTAAAGGCGGTAATGGCCATGGAGTCATTGCAAGCATCATCGACAAGATTAAAGCATTCTCAATAGCGCGCCGAATACGCTCGTAAGGTTTCTCCCGGCTGGATCTGCATTGCCTAGAGGGAGTCGGCTTGCTTCGGCTAGATCTCGTTGGTGATAAATCTTGCCCTGAAGGATTTCTGTAGTTGATGGAAACTCTTAATCGATGCCGGCTCCAACTTATAATACCATCTGACGGCTAATGGCCCCAAACTGCTCGGAAATATTCTGCACATGAGAGCCTCATCGTCTGCATGCAGCGTCATGGCTTGCTTATAATGACGGATATGATCGGTGGGGTCCGATTTCCCGTCGTACAGGGTGAACGACGGGGCTTTGAATTTCTTGGGTAGTGCTGCCTTTGTGATCCGTCGCACGAAGGGATCGTGCTGGTCTTCTTCGTCCGAACCATTTCGTCTTCGCTTATGCCTTACACGTGAACTCTCTTCAGAGGAACTGGTAGTTTCGAGTCGTCCTTTCTTTTTGAGCTCTGAGGATAATGAGTCAGAATCGGTGTCACTATATTGTTTCCGACCTCGAAGTCTTCGACCACCCGCTCTCAGAGGTCGTCCCGGATCTTGGCGTGTAGCTTGATTGGATTTTGCTACTTCCAAGGCCAAGTCCTGACGGAGGCGCTCGTTCTCAGCGATCATGTTTTCTAGCCTTTGTTCGTTTTGCTTCGCCTGTTCCATGGTTGCTTGCATTGTCTTATGTGTTGAAGTCGAGGGCGAATTCTGGGCAAGTGAGTCGAAGTTCAAGGCACGTCTTGCGGCGATAGTCTCCGGTCCAAGCATGTTTGTTGGAGTGAGGTCGTCTCTCTGTGTGGTTTCGTCAGTGACTATTGGAGGGTCTTCCGTTACGCCCGCCATGGATGTAATTGAGTATTCCCACAGACGGCACTAATTGTGGGGAAGTGGTTTTGGAAATACTCTTTCGATTCACTGGGACGCTTGAGATCCTCAGCTAACGACCTGAAAAGGAATAAACACTCCGGTCGGGGATGCCGGAATTAGCACTCCGACGGATAAATCAGTATATACTCTCTTGATTGCTTGTATCTTAAGTTAAAGTGTCCTAATTCTCACATACCTTTCTCTGATTGATGATCCTCTATTTATATTATTCTCTTTGGGCCTTAGGGCCAGGGTCACCCTCGATCCATTACATGTACTTCTACTCGGCCTTTATTCTATTGGTTGGAATGTCGATTATTTTATTCGGCTCTTCAATTGACTAGGATCAATGCCGAATAAAAGTTATGCCCCGGATTGAACTCTTGTCCATTCGTCCCTATTGGCCCATTATTATTTGGCTCCCACAATGTCATATACCAAAAACTCTTAGATGTAAATATTAGTTTGCATGACTTTAATTAAATGAGATGCAAACTAATATTTAAGCATAAAATGAAAAAAATAAATAAATTAAGAACTCCTCGGACTCATAAACGGTGATAGGCCAATCATCAATCATAAAATTTAATTGGAGCTGCAACGTTGACCAATTACACAAGAGGGATTTCTAAGGGACCAACACCACTCCGAAAAATTTAATGGAGCCTCAATGATTGGCTAACTATTGAATTAATCATGAATATAATGATGAGTGTAACCTAATAATCCAGCTACATCAATAATGATGAGACCAAACTGTATAGCATTATAACCACATAAATAGTTATATCATCATATTGCGAATCCTTTCATAGGATAGTATATGTTACCAAACCAATAATGATTTGATATTGATAAATGCAAAAGTATGTACACATCATATGCTATAGTGAATTAATTAATAAATCTGAAAGGAGGGGCAGGCTTAGTTTGGTTATAGAGATGCAGCGGCGAAAAAAGAAAAGAAGGTATTAATTTGGCTCAATGGGATCTAGTTTTAAGTAGTTGTATCTTGAGGTGAAATGTTATACTTTTCTTTGTTTCTCTCCCAATCACTTCCATAGAGATCACCTGCATAGAGATTGCTCTGCATTTCTCTTCTCATTAATGCACCTACAAGCGAAGGGGAAAAATGAATCAAAAATCTTCCCTCTCTTCCATCTATCTAACAAAACAATCTGTATTTGCACATGCGTACACATATCTTAATATATATAGTATATAGTATGTATATTTCTATTCAATTCATTTCTTTGAGTTAATGTTAATGAAGTAATAGTTATTGTAGTGATACTTTGATGGCTTTTAGGAATTTATTTATTTTTTTCACTGAATGAAAGTTAAGAGTTAATAATGCAGATTATATTTTCCTTAAATCTTACCCAACCAGAGGAGAAAAAAGTTTCCATAACTCTTTCTCTTGCAGCTACTGATCCTGGGAGCTTTAACAACAGCGTGTCCGAACAACAGGTTAGCAGTGTTATTTTTCTTTGTAATAATTGTGAATGTTGTACACATAGTTGTTTGTGAGTAACTTGGAAATGCAAGGGAAGAAGATATGGCAAACCAAGCCTTTGTCTCTAGGGATAATTCTATAATTTGGTGCCCTCTTTTAATTTTTCATGCTCCCTCTGTCCCACAATGTTAGTCTCTTTTCGTAATCCTAACTTTTTAAGGAAAAATGTAATTAATGAACTCAAATTCAAATATTAAAGCATGAATTTTCCACATTACCCCTATATTTTTACTTTTAAATATATTTGTAGGCAGTAATTATATACTCAAACTACCAAACCATGTTGAGATGCATGCAGTATTAGACTAGCTATTGAAGGGTTTAGAGGTCATGTATGAAAGTGGCCTAGAGGAGGGTGACTAGGACAATTCTTTTGTTTTTGACTTTGCTTTTGTTTCACTAGTCCTTGTCCCCCAATCTCAATTTCTCTAACTCTTCTGTGTGTTTAGAAGTGATTCAACGTGTCTCACCCCAATCTCAATTCTTGTGGTATTTAATTGAATTATAGAAATATATATCTACCAAAAGGTTCAAGTTATGTTAACCTTTCTAAGTACTTTAGCTTAATTATCTTCAATTCAGTTGATTAATTAGATGTATGTTTTAATGTGAAGTCCAATGTTTGTACGTATATGAATTTCAATCGAAAAATGTTTACTCAATTTTCCATTGACCACAATTGAACGTACACACAATCTTTAGAAATAGATGCGTTTAACATATACAAAGTAAGGAGCAAGAATGTAAATAGACAAATACTGACAACAATATAAATATAAAATTAATTAACCTTTGATTCTTGTTATGAGAAGCTGGCATTTTAAATCACGATATCCGACCCGAGAAGGAAATTGAAGTCAACCCATTGTATAAGCCAACTGGCTAAAAAGCCCTATGTAAAGAAATATTTTTGTTCCTTTTCTTGGTCTGTTTAGAAAGACTAGTGGTAGGGCATGTGCAACAATTTTTTCTCTGATTTCTTTTTTTTAATAAAAATATACTATATTAACTTAAGTAATTCAAAACAGACAATAAACTTAAAGTTCAAAGAATTCCTCATATAGAGCATTGAATTTTGACCAAGTCGTCACCAAGGGAGCAATTTTCATCGCCATTCTTGCAATTCATGACGCTTGTTGAAACAACTGATTTTCACTATTTTGATTGAAAACAATAATCAAGAAAACCTTCTTAATTTGTTTCTTGGGTATTTGGGTGGTTTTGAAAAACCTTTACCTGAATTGGAAATTTTTTTTATTTAAGTATGTAATCAAACACTTATCAATAAATAGGCAGAAAGAAGATCAAAATTTTATGCTTCAGATATAATTTTTTTTATTAGAATAATGGATCAGGTATCATATTTTATCATTTGGGGTCCTGCTAAAGACTATCATTAGGCGTTCATTAAGGATCAAATGATGCCTGCCCAACAAAAAAATAAAAAACAAAATCAAATAATGCCACAAAATTTGTGAGGAAAACTCACACTATGTATCAATTTTATGGAAGACCATCATAGAAAATTAAGGACACTCATTTATTTTGCTAACAACAAATATCTCAATGAAACTAATTGTTTAATGATCCTACACAATTTGAGGATTGGATCATAAGATTATTAAATCATACGAGTTAGGAAAAGATGTGTAAATCTATTGTGTAAATGGAAGTCCTCCAAACTAAGAATTGAGAATTTAAATGAAGAAAATCAATTTTATATGGGTGGGCCCATAAAGCAAATGCAAAGCATGCTTTATGGTCATAGTAGTTTAATGACATTTATGTCACTAATGGGATTTACCAAAAGACAACAACTAACATGTTACAGAAGACTTTTTTTTATCCACCAATTAGGATTAGGTTTTCAAAAATCTCTCTCTCCCACATACACACACACTATTATCTAATGTGTACACCTAATTTGGTATGAATGAAAAGCTCTGTCACACTTTTTTGATTTTTCAAAATTGCCTCCCAAAACAAGTCCACATTCTAGACGGTTTTAACCGTCGTTCATTTTTGCATCTGTATTGCATGTGTGCACAACTGCTAGTATATATATGTATATTCAATTTCAAAATAAGAGCTAATCCTCCTATAGAAAATATAAGAAACAATTTTTTATAAAAAAATCAAATAATTTGAAAGGAAGTTTGAAGGATGTAATAAATACATGATAACCACATCATAACATTAATTAGAATGATTATTATTGGCAACAACCAACCCAAAACATCAATCAATGTGCTATCATTTTTCAAACAAGAGTTGTTTAGATGATTTTTTAAAACTAGTTAGAGTACGCTTGCTAGCTCATGCCCATGTTTACTTTTCTTGAATTTAGATGATTTTAATGACATTTGTGTCACTAATGGGATTTTGTCATATTCTCTCTTTCTCTCTCTCACACAAACACACACACACACACACACACGCTATTATATAATGTGTATACCTAATTTGGTATGAATGTAAAGTTTTGTCACACTTTTTTGATTTTTTAAAATTGCCTCCCAAAACAAGTCCACGTTCCAGACGGTTTTAACCCTCGTTCATTTTTGCATCTGTATTGCATGTGTGCACAACTGCTAGTATATATATGTATATTCAATTTCAAAATAAGAGCTAATCCTCCTATAAAAAATATAAGAAACATTTTTTTTTTTTTTATAAAAAGTTAAAATAATTTGAAAGGAAGTTTGAAGGATGTAATAAATACATGATAACCACATCATAACATTAATTAGAATGATTATTATTGGCAACAACCAACCCAAAACATCAATCAACGTGCCATCATTTTTCAAACAAGAGTTGTTTAGATGATTGTTTAAAACTAGTTAGAGTACACTTGCTAGTTCATGTCCATGTCTACTTTTCTTGAATTTAGATGATTTTCGGTTACAAAAGTTGCACAAAGTTTTTAATTATGTATGTATATATATGAAGTATTAATCAGGTACTTAAATGTCTTTAGTAAGTAACAAATTTTTTTTTTTTGATAAATGATAAATTTTTATTGCAAAAGTATCAAGATGATGCAAAGAATACAAAAAGACCAAAAGGGGAAAACAAAACTCGCCTAACCAATTACGTCATCCAAAAAATCTAAGAAAATAAATAGATCCGGATCAACTTTACACTCCAACCCACTATGCAAAATAACTAAGAACTGATTCTCCAACTACAACACCGAGTGCTCAATTTCTTGGAAAGTTCTCCTGTTCCTTTCCGGCCAAACCAACCACATCAAACAAAAAGGCACCAACGACCATAACCAGAACCATAACTACAAAACCATGGACCAAATGCAAAGTACAGTTCACCTATTTTAAGAACCATGACCAAACCATGCATCGAGAAAACCAAACCAAACTATACAATTTGGTATAGATCAGGCCAGCTTACTTTTTTTTGCTCAATCCTAATGGATGCTCCTTTGCTGCCATAAAAGTGCATTTTATGAGTTCTTTATTCTTACTCGAACAAATTTCTAGCCTATTGTGTTTGCTGAATATACTTTTTTGATATGTTTGATTTCATCAGGCAGTTATGGAAACTGTTGCTAGAGTGAGGTCCAAGAAAAATGACACCAAGGAGGAGAAGTATGCCTTTCTATCTTTTATCTCTTGTCTTTCTATCCCGAGAATAGAATTACAGAACATACTGTTTACAATTTACGTTCAATGGAAGTAGTTGATTAACAAAGTAAATAAAATTATGCTAATCCCAAATTTCCGTGTTGCTGATATCTCTATGAGTTTGTGCCAGGTCCTTTCAGCTTCATGATGTTTTCAATTTGGATAACGAGAATCGAGGAGATGATATGCCAACGTTGATAGATCGAAAGGTATGCCTTGTAGATGCCATTGGAGAATTCTGATAACATTTTACTTTTGTGCAGTGCTGCGATACGGGCAATTATGTTCCAAGCTGTTGAAGTACTGATCCAATTGTAGGAATTTTTGTGCAGGATAATGTGTTTATTATATCAAATCCCAAGTCAAAGTTTCCTGTGCTACAGTTAGACTTAAGGTTTAGCTCTCTCTAGCTTGGCCACTGCCTGCTAATGACTTGTTAGCTGATCTAAAATGTTCATAAAAATATTTGGCAGGTTGATATCAGATCTTGTGGTTCTCATTGTCTCTGCAACATGCGGTGGCATTGCGTTTGCTTGTGCCGGACAACCGGTTGGCCTCTTATTCTTGTTCTATGCTGTGTTCACGATGAACTACTGTTTTTCCAAATGAATATACTTTTTTATTTTAAAGTTCTTTAGGTTAGGGTGGGGCGAGGAGAGAGGGTTGTAAACTTGTTGATTATACATCCTCTGTATTTACTATTTATTTTGTGCTTGTAGATGTGATTCTTTGATTGACATTAATGTTCTCCATATTAACCCTAAAGGGGGGCCTTATATGTGTTTTTAAATTTTGCAGGTTATTACTGGGTATTTGCTAGCAGGCTCTGTTATTGGACCTGGGGGCTTTAGTTTTGTTAGTGAATTGGTGCAAGTATGTTGCTTTTATCTCCATCATGCCCAAAAGCTAGCAGCACTGTGCTCAAGTTTCTAATCATCCATTCGATCTGCTTAAATTTAGAGAATTTGAATAGTTTCATTTGGGTGTTTAGGAGTACAATTTAGGTCACAGTGTGATTCTTAAGACACAAGTCATACTGACTGATATTTTACATGGGAAATTGGGCAAGGACATTAGCATTTGTAAAGCTGCTGAATCCATCCATCAAGTTTGGGTAGTCCCTACTTCAATAGTTGTTATGCAGTTAGCCTCTGATATACGGGTTATATATATATATATTTTATTAAACCAGAGAGATCTTCTTCTCATTGGGTTTCTTTCAAATTTGGGAGAAGAGGAGTTTAAAATCTGTTTGCAATATATGCTCAATTGTGGGGCGGTGTTTTGTCAATTGTCACATGGTTATGATACAGACTTAGATTAAGGTTCCATGTGTCGTTACATTTTATACTCTTTCTGTAAGATAAAATGATAGAGAGAGAAATTGATAGTATTATGATTGATGTAATGTTGTTGTACTGTCTATTACAAATGGTTCCTTATATAGATGTAGGTGTAGTGGATGGTGGTAGTGGTGTAGTGGGTTAGGTTTAGTGGAGTAGGTGAGGTGGTGTAGTGGGTTAGGTTTAGTGGAGTAGGTGAGGTGGTGGTGGTGGTAGGTGATGGTAAATTCTAACAGCCCCCGCAAACTCAAGGAGGATAGAAACTAACCAACTTGAGTTTGAAGAGAGGAACAAAAACAAGAAAATACATAACAATAAAAAAGGATAGGAGACATTGTATGGTCGTGTCAGACCATTGGTGAAGACACTGAATGGTGGTGTCATAACGTTGTAGAGGACACTGTATGGGGGTGTCATAACCGATGTAGAAGACAGTTTATGGGGTCATGTCGGACCGTTGTAGCAGACAATGTTGTGACAGTTGTGGTGACAGTTTACGGAGTCTTGCTGGACCCTTTTAGAAACTAACCGGAATCAATGTCGGGACAGTTTACAGAGTCTTGTCGGACCCATGAAGGAGCTAACCGGAATCAATGTTGGGACAGGTTACAGAGTCTTGTCGGACCCATAAAGGAGCTAACCAGAATCAATGTCGGGACAGTTTACAGAGTCTTGTCGGACCCTTAAAAAGTCGCACCCTCAAAAGGTGTGCCCAATCTTTCAAAAGGCGACAGTTTACAGAGTCTTGTCGGACCCTTGTAGAAACTAACCGGAATCAATGTCGGGACAGTTTACAGAGTCTTGTCGGACCCTTAAAAAATACACTGTATGATGGTGTATATAGGCTGCCCAAATATATATATATATATGGATATAGATATCGAGCCCTCAAAAGTCGTGCCCTTAAAAGGTGTGCCCAATCTGTCAAAAGGCGTGCCATCAAAAGGCGTGCCCGATGCATCAAAAGGCGTGCCAGATATGATGGCGAGGCACGTGAGTGCCTTGGCTGGCGTGCCCGTTTGTCTGGCGTCAAGAGGCGCGCGATGCGCGTGGCTGCCTCGGCTATTTAACCAAGACGTAGCCTGAGGCCGAGGCAGAAGACAAACAACTTGCGAAGAAAAACTTCTGAAAAACTCTTCGTTGTGCTGAGAGAGAGAGTCTGTAACACTCTGTTGCCCAGAAAAATGGCCTCTTCGTCCCGCCCTCTGCTTACTCTCTTTCCCGACCTCAACGAGTCCACAAGAGAGATAACTGGTGCGGTGTTCCGAGAACCTCAACCAAACACCACTGGGTTTGCTCCGTTGAACTTTCCGATGCAGTCGGTGGAGCAAAAAATGGCAGTGCAAACGGATGTGGAGGCTAATCAGTATACTTTGAAGGCATGTGTGGAGTCCATGACGGCGGTCACAAACTTGTCGCACCGGCTGCAGAGTAGGACAAATGAGGTGCAGCAATTAAACGCCCAACTGGCTCTGCTCCAACGCATGTATAAGGATGCGCGAGCAGAGATAAGTGTGCTAAAGGCGGAAAATAAGGAGCTGAAGCGGAAGGCCACCGTGATGTTCCGATTTGGAGGGCCGCCATATGCTGCAGTGGAGGAGCAGGGAGTAGTGATCGTGCCCAGTGGAGTGGGAAACACGGAGGTAGCACCGTCAAGGGCCTCTCAAGACGGAGGCAAGAAGAAGAGACCGGCGGCAGAGTAGAGAAGAAAAAGCCCACCTGTGAATGTGGTTGTTTGTGTGTATTTTGTGTTGTTTTGTTTTGTTTTGTTTTGTGTTTTGTGTTTTGTGTTTTGTGTTTTTTTTTTTTTTTTTGTTGTTTTGTGTAAAATGGTGATCGGGGTTGATCCCGGAGATGAATAAAATATGGGTGTTGTGCAAATTTGTAAATTGTTTTTGTTTTGTTTTGTTTTGTTTTTTTTTTTTTTTGTTTTTGTTTTTAATAAAAAAAGAGATATATATATATATATAAAAAAAAAGTGAGGAACAACATGATGTCTGAGAGCATCAATGAAGGTTTAGAATAAAAAAATAAAGTTTGAATAAAAAATAAAGTGGGCGGTGGATGGGTGTGATTAAACAAAGAAAAGTGAATTGGGTGTGTGTGTGGTGGTGACTTTGTTGACCAACCCATTGATGCAAAAGCTGAGGCAAGTCCTAGATGAGCACGCTTGGAAGAATGGCAACATGGAACAGGACTCGAACACTTCTATTTTCCAAAAGAGTTGCGCTGCTATATCTGGAGCTTCCTTCCAGTGTCTTAATGGCTGAAGCGGTTCAGCCTTTGACAGAAAGCAGCAAAGCAGTTCCTTGCTGCCCGTTACAAGGACATAACCAAGTTCCATGACGAGGTTTATGAACTTGCCCCTTGCTGGAATTGAAGCAGTTTTGTCTAGTGATGATCTCCAGGTGGCATCAGAAGATGCCGTATATGATTTCGTGTTGAAGTGCTCCAGAAAATGCTCTTTGCAAAAACAACTCGTTTGGCCCTTCTTTGGTGAGTAATTTCCACAAATGATAAGCATGGTCTTGCTGCTGCTGCTGCAAATGTAGCTGCCATGGCCATGAGGGAGAGGGATCATGTCTGACTGATGCAGAGGATCAAAGCCATTCAGATCGTGACGATCATGACGAGAGTTGCTATGATGTTGTTGGTATGGATCATTTCCTGTGAGCCTCTTGCTGGAGTTGATGGAGGTTTCAATTGGTTGAGATCCGGCGGGCGGTCAAGGCAAGGTTGCCGCCCGCCGGAAGGCGAAGAACACCAAGATCTTTAACCTATAGCTCTGATACCATGTAAGATAAAATGATAGAGAGAGAAATTGATAGTATTATGATTGATGTAATGTTGTTGTACTGTCTATTACAAATGGTTCCTTATATAGATGTAGGTGTAGTGGATGGTGGTAGTGGTGTAGTGGGTTAGGTTTAGTGGAGTAGGTGAGGTGGTGTAGTGGGTTAGGTTTAGTGGAGTAGGTGAGGTGGTGGTGGTGGTAGGTGATGGTAAATTCTAACACTTTCATATATTTTCATCTTCCTACATGATTTCATGCAATAGTTCAACTTCTCATTAATATTGCATGTAGGTTGAAACAGTAGCTCAGTTTGGTGTTGTTTTTCTTCTTTTTGCATTGGGTCTGGAGTTCTCTGCAACAAAGGTTTGCTTATATTATTCTTCCTGAATTTATGATTTGCCAATTAATGTCATAATCTGTGATTGATCCTCCATTTTGCCACTTCAGCTTCGTGTTGTTCGAGCAGTTGCAGTGTTAGGAGGCTTGCTCCAGATATTTCTTTTTATGTGCTTGTGTGGAGTAACAGCCTCGGTATGTCTAATTTCACCAGAATTTTCATGTGTATGTATTTTGCATGCAGCATTGCTGCATTCTAATTATATGACAACTACTTCACAAATAAAGCTGTCTGGTTTAAATCTCCAATATCAGTGATTTAAAGAAATTAAATTTTTGTGTCTAATAGACTAAGAAGTTTCTCCATGTATAGAAAGCAATATTTATAATGTGAAGCAATATTGTGTTTAATAGACTAAGAAGTTTTAGAAACTTCCCCAAATCCCTTTTGCTTTGGCGTGATGGGGTTCAACATGAAATTGGAATTTCAAATATAGGGTATTGTATCATTAATATTTTCTTGTAAACAGTATTAAACTTTTATTAATCAACTGCACTTTGCCCAAAAACTTATTGATTCAAGGGAAATAAACATATATATACTACAAGTAGATTCCATTCGTATCTTAAATGCCTAAAGAGGCAAACACCCTGCTAAGTGGTATTTTATGATTGGTGTGACTCATTTTATGGAAAATAAAAATAATAGGGATCTCTCCTAAATGACCCACTGGATTCCTGCTCTTAAATTTGAATATAAATGTTTTTTAATAACAGAACGATGAGTATTTAGATGATTTTAATTAGTTACATGATCTTCATATTATGGGCTGCTTGCATATTCGTGACCTGTCCCTTCACGATCTTATTATTGTTCCATGGCTGTGTGCTTTATGCAGTTATGTGGTGGTGAAGTCTCTGAGGGGGTATTCATCGGTGCATTCTTGTCTATGTCATCAACAGCTGTTGTAAGTATCTCCACATAACTCTTTCAATATTATTTAGCTAAAGCTATGTACTTTCATGGCTGTGCTTTTAGTGCTGTTCTACAGCTTGATTTTGTTTATCTGACTTATTTATACCTTGTATGGTTTCTTTGGTTCTGAAAACTGGA
This sequence comes from Camellia sinensis, assembly GCF_055761805.1. Classification (NCBI taxonomy): domain Eukaryota; kingdom Viridiplantae; phylum Streptophyta; class Magnoliopsida; order Ericales; family Theaceae; genus Camellia; species Camellia sinensis. The sequence continues at coordinate 176,100,884 of NC_138965.1, read as the reverse complement.
CTAAACGTGATCTTTTATCTAGTCTTAGGCTAGCAGTTTTCCATCCTACTTCCTATTGTATCATTATATTGGTCATCAATCATCAATTTTAAAGAATTTGTGTAAATCTAAGTTGCTCACTAACTTTGCTGGTAAAGTCTCTCGATTGTTGTACTCGAAAGGGGATGATCGAGTCCTCTCAAACTCATTGTCTCTTACTCTTACTGGTTCACCTCAATAATTTTTATCTTTAGGCTTTATAAAACATTGACAATAGGTGGAGACCTCATTAAGAACATCCTACTTCCTATCTTTGGGTTTTAAAAAACATTGGCTACAGGTAGAGACCTCTTGAAGAGCATCCTTTTCAATTTGGCAATATATCAGGCTACAAAATCTCATTCCCAAAATAAATGAAGCTTCTTCAAAGTTGAGATGATTGATAGATTACAAGATGCATTAATTACAATTCCTATACAATCTATATATAGAAGAAAATGTGGTAGTAGGTGTAGTGGAGGTGATAGTGGGTTAGGTGAAGTGGAGTGTGTAGTGGAGTAGAGGTAGGTGAAGTGGAGTGTGTAGTGGAGTAGGTGAAGGTAATGTGGTAGTAGGTGTAGTGGAGGTGATAGTGGGTTAGGTGAAGTGGAGTGTGTAGTGGAGTAGAGGTAGGTGAAGTGGAGTGTGTAGTGGAGTAGGTGAAGGTAAAGATGGGAAATTCTAACAGCCCCCCGCAAACTCAAGGAGGAGAGAAACTAACCAACTTGAGTTTGGAGAGAGTAACAAAACAAGAAAATACATAAAAATAAAAAAGGATAGGAGACACTGTATGGTCGTGTCAGACCGTTGGTGAAGACACTGTATGGGGTGTCATAACGTTGTAGAGGACACTGTATGGTGGTGTCAGACCGATGTAGAAGACAGTTTATGGGGTCATGTCGGACCGTTGTAGAAGACAATGTTGTGACAGTTTACGGAGTCTTGCTGGACCCTTGTAGAAACTAACCGGAATCAATGTCGGGACAGTTTACAGAGTCTTGTCGGACCCATAAAGGAGCTAACCGGAATCAATGTCGGGACAGTTTACAGAGTCTTGTCGGACCCATAAAGGAGCTAACCGGAATCAATGTCGGGACAGTTTACAGAGTCTTGTCGGACACTTGTAAAAACTAACCGGAATCAATGTCGGGACAGTTTACAGAGTCTTGTCGGACTCTTAAAAAGTTGCACCCTCAAAAGGTGTGCCCAATTTTGTCAAAAGGCGTGCCATCAAAAGGCGTGCCCAATTCATCAAAAGGCGTGCCATCAAAAGGCGTGCCATCAAAAGGCGTGTCCACTTTATCAAAAGATGTGCCATGAAAAGGCGTGCCAGTTTGTCGGGCGGCAAGAGGCGCGCGATGCGCGTGGCTGGCCCTGGCTATTTAAAACAAGGTTGAGGCGAAGGCTGTGCATACGAGTCTGAAACCTCTGAACGCTCGGAGAGCTTGTCTCTGCAAATCTTGAAACACCCGGAAACCAACCCTTCTCTGAAACACCTAGCAACTCAAAAACATGGCCTCTTCTTCTCGTCCAGTTACCCAGAACCTGCTCACGCTCTTTCCAGAACTGAACGAGCCCACAAGAGAAATAACTGGTGCGGTGGCCAGTGAACCTCAACCAAACACCTCTGGTTTTGCTCCATTGAACTTTCCGATGCGGTCGGTGGAGCAAAAAATGGCGGTGCAAACTGATATTGAGGCTAATCAGTATACTCTGAAGTCATGCGTGGAAACCATGACGGCGGTCACAAATTTGTCGAACCGGCTGCAGAGTAGGACAAATGAGGTGCAGCATTTAAATTCCCAGCTGGCTCTGCTCCAACGCATGTATAAGGATGCGCGAGCAGAGATAAGTGTGCTGAAAGCAGAAAATAAGGAGCTGAAGCGGAAGGCCACTGTGATGTTCCGATTTGGAGGTCCGCCGTATGCTGCAGTGGAGGAGTATGGAGGAGTGAACGTGCTCGGCGGCGTAGGAAACACGGAGGCAGCACCGTCAAGGGCCGCCCAGGACGGAGGAAAGAAGAAGAGATCTGCAGCAGAGTAGAGAAGAAAAATCCCACTGTGGGTGTTGGGTGTGTTATGGTGGTGGTTTTTTTTTTTTTTTTTTTTTTTTTTTCGTGTAAAATTATGATCGGGGTTGATCCTGACATGAATAAAATAAGTGTGTTTGGCAAACTCGAATGGTAGGTGTGGTAAGGCAGAAAAATCAACTGGAATAAATTTTTTTTTTTTTTTTTTTTTTTTTTTGTGAAAATA